>NC_142139.1:21383473-22008473 GCF_024610735.1 Ursus americanus
CGAACCTGGAGTGCTTTTCCCTTTTACCGGTTCCCCTCTGCCCTGCTTTCTTTCTGTGAAACCCCCGCTTGGCTGAGCATTTTGCCCATCGTGGTCTGTTTTCTGTAAGTTCTTTGCTGTGTGCATTTACCTCTCGTGCTTCTGTACCTCATTTTACTTGCGCCTCTGGTGTCAGGACCAGGATGGCACGTCGGTTTCCTCTCACATGGCCACCTCTGACGGCTAAGTGCTGCGTGCGGGGCTGTGATGGGCAGGAGCGCGGAGGTCAAGTCTGGGCTCGGTTTGGAGGGACTGTGAGGATGAATTAGAATTTGCGCTGTGGGCCCTGGGTGGGGGAGAGGTGCAGAGAGGTCTGTTGGCAGTTTGGCGCACAGTAAGTATTTACACAGTGCTTGGTGGTGGATGTCACAGCCCCGAGGGACACAGACGGCTGGTGGTGTGTATCAGTCCTTGAGCCCAGCACAGGGCCTGACAGACAGCAGACACTTGCGCTGCCTCGCTGCTCCCCGGCCCATCGCGTGGGAGCAGTAGAGCCGACGGAGCCGGCAAGGTGTGACTTTCTCCTTGTTTGATCACTCACGTATTTTGACGAAGTACAGTGCCTTCCTCCTGGTCCCTGCTTTTCGGTATTAGTGGCCAGGATGTTAGCAAGCCAGGAGGTTGTTTTACACAGTCTGTTCCTAAGTTTTCAGAGCTGTCCTGGAACTGAATACCGTTTCGTTCTAACTTCAAAGATTATAAAGTTCTGCTTTGTAGCAGCTGTGTAAAGACCCGCATCACGCACCTGACTGGCTGGGTGTCCTGTCTACGGCAGAGGGTACAGCCAAAGATGCCGAGGCCTCTGCGGGTGGTGTAAGTAACGAGTACTGGGCTCACTCACCAGGTTAAAAGGTAGTGAGGAATACCTTGGCAAGACAGGTATGCGGTTGTCTAACGTAAATTGAACATATGCTTTTTAAGATGTTTTTATTTTTATTGGTCTTTGTAATGGTAGAAGTTAATTATAGGGCATAGGATTGTATTTTCAAAGCCAGTGTTGGTTTCAGAACTGGTAGGAGGAATTGAGATGTAAGTGCCTGGCTGGGCAGTACAGTATCTTATCAGTAAATAGAGTGTGAGAGATGGATAGGTGGCTTTTTTGAATATGTGCTTAGAGCTTATCACGGTGTCAGTTCTGATGTGTTCTCCAAATTTTTAAAAACTTGAAGTGTTAATTTGATGGTTTTATATTTATCAGAGTGCATAAAAGTTGGCTCTAATGACCTTTCTATTGTTTCTTACCACTTACATGTTTTGTTAGAATATTTTTATAACCCGTTTTTTCTTTCTGCATGAGTATTTTCGTTGTAGGACGTTTGGAATATATCCACAAATGGAAGAAAAGAAAAGTCTTATCTCACCACTACTGTAACCACGATAACCATTTGAAATTTATTTTTAATCATTCTTGCATAAGAATGCATTTTATTTGATTCACAATGAGCTGTTTCCTTTGCTTCAGACATTCCTTGTGTTTCCGTCTTTCATGTGTCTGATTAACTATGCATCTCAACTTTGTAAATTCAGAGGGTGAGGAGGGATAAACCAGTTAAAAACATTTGTGTGCTCACAGTGAAATCTGTTCTCAGAGCAACATTTTAAGCAGCAAGAAAGGAATGTTTTTCAGAAGACTCTCAAACCATAATACATGGTCGTGGTGTTTTTAAAAAATATTTATTTATTTAGAAGATTTTATTTATTTGAGAGAGAGAAAGAGGGAGACTCTCTCTGAGTGTCTGCTGAGCAGGGAGCCTGACTTAGGTCTCAATCCCAGGACCCAGGGATCATGACCTGAGCCGAAGGCAGATGCTTAACTGACTGAGCCACCCAGGTGCCCCCCCTTTTATTTTATTTTTTTAAAGATTTTATTTATTTATTTGAGAGAGGGAGAGGGAGAAGCAGACTCCACACTGAGCAGGGGGCCCGACACGGGGCCGGATCCCAGGGTCCTGGGATCATGACCTGAGTCTAAGGCAGAGGCTTGATTGAGCCAGCCAGGTGTCCCATGTGGTCGTGGTTTTGAAGTCACTTACACGTTAGTTGTTACGTATAATATTACAATGAAATGACAGTCCAACAACACATGTATTTAATATCCTTAAACCCTTTTGGGATTTATCTTTTGCTTTTCCACTTAACAACACTACATCTTCAGTGTCTGACCATAAGTAACAAACTGTTGCATGCAAGATTCTTTCTGCCTTTTAATTTGGAGATCCTTCCTTGGATCAGTCTGAGAGGCATTCAGTAGAAAATGTTTGGGACACTCAGGAGGGATTTATTTATAAGATTATTTATACATTGTAAATATAAATATACTAATAATGTCTTACTGTAATATTTATTAATATGGTTTTATTAAAATGTTTTTGTGGCATTTTTCCTTTAGGAATGCCTGAATTAGATGAATACACCATGGAAAGGGTCCTGGAGGAATTCGAACAGCGATGCTATGACAATATGAATCATGCTATAGAGACTGAAGAAGGCTTGGGGATTGAATATGATGAAGATGTTGTCTGTGATGTCTGCCAGTCACCTGACGGTGAGGACGGCAATGAGATGGTGTTCTGTGACAAATGCAACATCTGTGTGCACCAGGTATGTGGGCAGTAAGGCCCAGAAAGAAAGGAGCCGCCTGGTGTGAGCTCAGCTACCACCAGGGAGGCCAGAGGTCTTCCTCCGGATGGGGTCTATTTTCCTGCTGTCCTAAGTGAGTTAAAGAAGTGTGCTCTATGGGCGACATCTTTTTGTTCCTGATAGGTTCTTACAGTGTTTGCAGTATTTCCTACGACTTCTTACAACGGGAAGAATTGGACCCTCTGTGGAAATCATCTTCCCTCGGATAATGTTTTTATTCCTATCCATAGAAGTAAGGTTTACTTCAAAGGAATATATGAGCCCCTCTGTCCTGTCTCTCACTCCTGAGTTTAGATATTAACACGGGGCGGGGGGGTGGAGGGCAATTTTTAACAGGTGGTTAGTTTGCTGTATTAGTTAGGCTGCCATAACGAAATACCACAAATGGGGTATTATTTTGTAAGTCTAAAGACTAGAAGTATGAAATCAAGGTGTGTTGGTGGGGCCATGCTCCCTCAGAAACTTACAGGGGAATCCTTCCTTGCCTCTGTCTTCTGGTGGTTTGCTAACAGTTGTTGTGTTCTTTGGTTTGCAGCTGCACAGTTCTAGTCTCTGCCTTTGTTGTCACATGGTGTCCTCGTGTGTCTGTGTTTTCACACATGGCCACCTTCTCCTAAGGACATGCATCATAATGGGTTTAGGGACCCACCGTAACTCCAGTATGACACCATCTTAACTGATTATGTCTGTAATGACCCTGTTTCCAAATAAGGCCACATTCTGAGGGATTGGGGTTAGGATAACTTCGTATCTATTTGGGACTCAGTTCAACCCATAACGTTTGCTAATGTATTCGTTTTTAAACTGTGATGTTAAGGAAGAGTAAGGACTCTTAACTATTCCTGAAGTAACTATTCCTATGGAATATTCTTTGGGTGACCTCTCAGAAAGAAGAATCAAGTTTGTTCTATGAAGTTCTTGCTGATCGTAGTCCTTCAAATGTGTCTTCCTCTTGGGCTTCGCCTCTGCTTGAAGATGTCACCACCGGTGGCCTTGTGTCAGCTCGTCCTGACAAGGAGACATGAGGCCACAGTCTCCTGCTTTAGTCATGTTACAGGCCACCTTTTGGCTCTAGATTTTCAGATTATCTGGGAAGTTTCCTGGGTTAACAGAATTCTCAGGTGGTTTTGTTGTGTCAAGATCACTGTGACTACCAGTGTTGCCATTTTGTTGCTGGTGTTCCCCTCTTGGGTATTTTTTATGCCATTTTACTTATTTTTTTCTCCCTGAGAATTTTGTTTGAGAACAAGGATTCTGCTTGAAAACTGGTTGAACCCTCTGTGTTATAAATGGGTTCACTGACGTCCCCCTGTGGTTTAGTAGCAGCATTGGAACTGGGACTTGGGACCCTGACCCGCCAGCCACCCCTGTGAGCAGCCTGCTGTGCCACTTTGCCACTTTGCCCTCGCGTTTACTTCGCCTTCCTGTTGGGAGGTTCTTGAAGGCTTCTCTGGAAGGCATCCTGTATTTGTACTTAATCTTTTAATTTAGCGTAGGAAAAAAAGTTCTCTCTTCAAATGTGACTTTCTCTTTTTAGTATTTGAAACCTTAATAGCGCTATTAAAAATTTTTTTTCCAGTAAGTCTGTGTTGACAGTGGCTTACTCACGGCACCGACCTCGGGCTCCTAAGCTCCAGTCTTGGTGTTACTTAACTCTGCTCCTCTCTTCATGCTTGTGGTTTCCTTTCTGCGTCCTGGCTATTCAGATGGCAGAGTGGCTGTGTTTTTCCTGTCTGGAGGACTGGAGCCATGTTACTGTGTCTCTCGACTTCCTGACTTCTGGTTCATTTAAGGGTACGGTTCTGAACACTTTGGTGTTTTTAGAGGTTCTGAGTGTGCTCCCGGTGCCATCCAGGTTTTGTTTCTTCACTGTTTAACAGTTGCCTTTTCTTTTTTTGAACCGTCTTAATGACTTTAGTGGTAGAATCCTTGATTTCAGCAGTTTTGTGTTGGCTTGTGTAATTTTGCCATCTTGTGCAAACCAGGCTTTGTTTCAAATATCGGCTGAAGAGACCAAATTCTCTCTGTCTACAAGGTCTCATTTTTCTGTGCTGTTGTGTTCACTGGGGAGAGTGGTGGGGTCTAGTGAGGGGATTTTGTTTCGCTGTGGGATTGCGGACTCTCCTTAGTTCACTTTATTTCAGAGGCCATCTCATTAAACAGCTTTCAGAGACCCAACTGCTTGGAGCGGTTTCCCTCACTTTGTAACCCACCCACGTTAGTAAATCAGAGAAGGAAAAGGTTCCCCCACTTAGCCTCGTGGAGTGTTTTGAGAATTTACTGCCCAATATTTAGAAACTTAGCGTAGATAGGTGCCTGTTAGCAGTATAGCAAAGCAGATTTTCTGTAAACCTTTTTGTCCTCCGGGAGTGTCAGGGCCACTTTCTAGTAGATCAGTATGTGTTTATCCCCGAAGATCTCAGATACCTGCCGGCTGCTCCTGTGAGGCTGCCTGGCCTTTTGGCTGAAGGGAGAGGGTCTCCAGCTATGCGGACGTGGCAGTACCTCTGTTCTGTCCTGTTAAAATCTTTCTAGGTGCTTTTTAAATGGATAGATACATGGGGAAAAATAAATGTTTCTTCTTTCTCTGTTTTCTTTGGGGGATGTGCTGTGGCTTCACAGGCCTGTTATGGAATCCTCAAGGTCCCAGAGGGCAGTTGGCTATGCCGGACGTGTGCCCTGGGGGTTCAGCCAAAGTGTTTGCTGTGTCCCAAGAAAGGCGGAGCAATGAAGCCTACCCGCAGTGGCACCAAATGGGTCCATGTCAGCTGTGCTCTGTGGATCCCTGAGGTAGGTGTGGTTCTTAATGGTAGCTTAGCTCAGGAGGTACTGCGGGCTTTTAGCTGGGGGTGGGGGTAGGGGTGGGGGTGGGGAGCCGCTCATAAATACAGGGTATTGTAGCCGATGAGTAAAAAGACACCTTTTAATTGCTGTCTTCCCCCCGCTCTTAAACTGAATCTGAGGCGTACTGTCATCTTGACGTGGTATATAAATTTGTGGGAATGTTAAGTGGAAGCAGCAGTGAGTTGGACTCTCAGGACTGTGGCCCAGCTAACCCTCCCACTGCTGACACGCGCTCCCAGGAGTGGCCTGCGGCACTCACAGCTGTGGCCTCCCTCTGGCCTGGGTGCTGCTCTGGCCTTCCCCAGGGATCAGCCCTAAGTCCCTTGGCCTGGTGAGCCAGCCATGCAGCACTAGGATGGTTAAAGAGCCACTGCTTTAGGTCACATTTTTGTGATTTTTATTAAAATTCTAACTTAGCCTCAACCTTTTTAATTTCAGGTCTGGTCTAATTTATTTCAAGTCCCAGACCTTGACTAATTTAATTTGCATGGCTCACTGTGAGACTATCATTTGTGATTCAAATTTCAGCATTTTTTTGGGTGTGTGATTTTGGTGCATTTTTCCTCCTGAGGAAAATTATCTGGAAATGATTTGGATTGGAGACTTGGTAGCACCGAATCTCATGGTTTGGTATTAACGGGGATGCAGTTCAGTAATCCAGGCTGAATGCAGACAGGATACCTTATTTATCTTGGTAATTTTCCACTTTGAATGCAGTAATGTTTTCTGACTGAAGAGAAGCGTTTTCTTCACTGAGGGAGATACTAAAATTAGTATATATTTACTTCATTGTTCACAAACTATTTAAATATATTTAAGAAGGCTTTTCAGTCTTGACCACTTCATTGCGGGTCGGAGGTCTAATAGATTACATTGTCCTGATACAGACCGATCTTTGCTGTCAGACACTCAGGTGAGAAGTGACCGTTGCTGGTTTATCTGAGTGTTTTTATAAACAGGCCCCCCACCCCCACCTCCGATGCCTGGAGGGTATGGTGCCTGGGGACTGGACTCTGGGGTTTTCTACTGCTGCTGGCCCAGAAGCGGTCCCTGCACTGTCCAGATGCTTGATAGTAGGGTTTTCCTGCCCTAGGAGAGTGCGTGCATGCCCCTGGACACCGGCTGGTAGGACGTCTGTAGGAAAATGTTTCTGCTATCCATGCTCAGCTCTTGCTTGTCTGATGGCTTCTGCCATCCTGACTTGCTGTTCCTTGGGCCTCTAGGTGAGCATTGGCAGCCCCGAGAAAATGGAACCCATCACGAAGGTGTCTCACATCCCCAGCAGTCGGTGGGCGCTGGTGTGTAGCCTCTGCAATGAGAAGTTTGGGGCCTCCATACAGGTAATCCACTTAGTCATAATGGTATCATTATCCTTCTCTGTTTTGGGGCTGGAGGAGGGAGGGCTCTGTGAACTGTCAGAGGATTTGGGGATGGGTCTAGAATCAAGGTTCTCTGGCTCTTCTGCGGCTGCTGAGGAATGATTTGAGCCCAGTGCAAACGCCTTTAGCGGGTGGATTGTATCCGGCGTAAGCAGAAGCCCAGCTGTGACAGTCACAGAGCACCTCCACCTGAGCTATACGGCAGCTCCAGTTTGTCTCTGGTGTCTGCCTTTCCGCCCCAAGCCCGGCACAGTGGCTCTTTCCACAGGCAGACACCCTCCGGGAAGAACCGGTCTTGGCACTAGAGCGTTGGCCACCCTCCCACCTGCACTACAGGGCCGGTGGCGGAGCCGCCTCTGTGGCTGCCTCCCGACACTGCTGGTTTCGGTGCGCTCGCAGGGTGTGTGAGACCTTAGCTGTGCGCTGCTGGAAATCAGCTCGGTGTGCTGATACTTTTGTGTTTGGGAGAATAGAGTCCTTGGAGCACCAGCTGGGTAGAGGGACACCCGCGAGGTGCTGCACCAAGTGTTGTTATCTGAATCCAGGTTGGATATCTGATTCGTCATGGCCCCGCAGGTGTGGGACGGATGGGAGGGAGCTGCTGTGTAAAAACTCTGCGTTTTCTGTGTTCATACACACACTGATACGGAAAATCATTAGGTAGATAGAATTCTGGAGGGAATGTAAATGACCTGCTGGTTTTTCAGGTTTTCTTTTCTTTTCTTTTTTTTTTTTAAGATTTTATTTATTTATTTGCCAGAGAGAGAGCCAGCGAGAGAGGGAACACAAGTGGGGGAGTGGGAGAGGAAGAAGCAGGCTCCCAGCAGAGGGGCCCGATGCGGGGCTCGATCCCTGGACTCTGGGATCACCCCTGAGCTGGAGCCGAAGGCAGATGTTTAATGACTGAGCCACCCAGGCGCCCTGGTTTTTCAGGTTTTCTAAAACTCTGCTCCGGAGGTTAATTTCTGGGCCTCACCTTACTTGCATATAGAGTCATGACTTAATATGACCGGGATGCTGTTTCATTCACCAAGGTCTTCAAGATGCTGTTTGTGGTGGACATTGGCCATAAAGGTCGAGTCCAGCTCTTTCTCTGGGGGTCCCAGCTCAGGGCCACAGGCTGGTCCTTGGCCTCCACAACACATTCTAAGAGCAGAGGCACTGTTTTGGAGTGGCTTCTCTTGATGCAGAAAACACAGCAGATCAGCACAGATACGAACTGCCAGGCTTAGGTTTTAAGGAAATGACCTCATTGGGCAAAATCATTTTGTATTTTGGCTAATAAATGCTTCTTTCAGTAAAGTTATCCACTGACCGGAGGTTTTTAAGTTTTTTCATTTTTTAAGCCTGGTATTTCTTTCTTCATTATCACCTCCACTGGAGTTCGAGAATCCAAAATGTAACATTCAGAGGGTGAGGCATGAGATAGCTGGTGGGATTTGGCTGTGGACATTGAAAATAGTGCAGGGTTTTGCATCTGAATAGAATCAGTTTAAAACTAAAACATGGCAGAACCCTCTGGCCTTGGGAAAGAATGGAAGAGAAAATTTTTTAAAAGCCTCAGAATTGAAAACAAGCATTAGAGCCCTGCGAGTGCGTTTCTTCGTAGACCTACCCATGTGAGCACTTGCAGGACACAAGCTGAGGGGGACTGAGGGAAATGGAAGCTATTTCTTCCATGTTACCTGATGTTCTCTGGATAGAATGTATGCCCTTTTTCCGAGTACACCAGTCCTGGTCCCGAACTGATGTTTGTGAGAGGTGGGCGAATGGGATCTTTTGTTTTTCTTTTGAAGAGAGAAGGGTAAAATGACTTTTTTTGTTGCCATGGACCTCTTTTTCCCAGAACATTAATCTGAAGGACTCTAAGAGGCCAGCTGAGGTTGATGATTTTTCATATCTTCACAGAATAGATTGATTTTATTAAAGAATTCCTCTCTGAAATGTCTGCAGCTGTGAAGGCTCTGGTTTATGTTTCTGTAACATCTGTTTGCTGAGTCAACCTGAATAGGAAAACCCAGAGGAAGGCCGTTTGGCGCTTTTACAAAGTCCTGTATAAATACTCTGCTGCAGCTCATTCCTCTTTAACGTTGGAGCGTTTGGGCTAGGTGTAGTTTAAGCCAAACCCAGATAGCGTCTCAGTCATCTGTTCCTACTTTTACTTCCCACTCGGCCAGGTGCTAAAAGGGAGGAGCACTTTGTCTTTTAATGATAGTGGCCAGGTTGTGTGTGTGTGTGTGTGTGTGTGTGTGTGTGTGTGTGTGTGTGTGTTCTGCCTGCCACTAAAGCTGATTTCACACATTTGGAATTGAGGTTATTTATAGGTAAAATTACAGATTTATGTGAGTTCGTATGCCTTAAGTGTTTGTAATGGGATTGGTGCAGGGAGCTGGATTTTCTGTACTTCTGGGTATAAGAGACTTTATAAAAATGGAAGAAATCACGGCTGGCAGTGAGTCATCTCTTCAGTACTGAAATGATTAGGGGAAAAAGCCCCAACTCCAGCCTCTGCCATTTGTGGTTATGGGATTCAGGGTCTGTTGAGTAAGTTTAATTAAGCTTTCAGCTGGCCTGGGGCCACCGGGTTCTGCTCCTCTCTGCAGTCCTGGTGTGCCTGGGGATCACTTGCCTCGCACAAATACAGTGTTGCTTTTAAGGGACTGGCTTCAGTCACCGCAAGGAATCTCCTTCCAGGGATTTGCGCAGCAAGATCAGATGGGGAGAAGTTAATGGCTTTTCTCCTGCTAGCCTTCTGGCTTGCCACCTACATCAGGGCTCTAGATGTCGCCCCGATCAGGCAGTGAGAGGGAAGGTGTTCAGTGAGGCGGAAGGCACAGCCAGGTGGTGCCTGGTCTCTGGGTTGACGTCCCTGTGACCCACAGGAAGCGGGTCCTTCACAGTTGGGCTTCCACTCTGCAGTCAGTCCCTAGTGACGCTGGGCCTCCGCTGGCCCCCGAAGCTTCTGTGTCTGGTGGAGCTGCTTCACTGGTGAGGAGACCTTTTCCCATCCCCCTTCCTGTGCTGGATTCTCCTTTTTCCTGTTCTTCCCTACTCTTCCAGGAGTTTTTTATTCACTCTCCTCAGACTTGAGCAGCCCTTGGCTGCTTGGAAATGTACAATTTATTTTCCCACTCGTGTTGGGCTCTTCCTGGCTGGAAGTAAGCGTGAGGATTCACGTTCCTTGAAAAACTCTGACTTGTAGTTATTCTTCCTGAAGAGATTCTTTTTCAAACTTTTTATATAAGCACTTTTATTTTATTTATTTATTTTTTAAAAGATTTTATGTATTTGTCAGAGAGAGAGAGTGAGCGTGCACAAGCAGGGGGAGCGGCAGGCAGAAGCAGAAGCAGGTTCCCCACTGAGCAGGGAGCCCAACAGGGGGCTTGATCCCAGGACCCTGGGATCATGACCTGGGCCGAAGGCGGATGCTTAACCGACTGAACCACCCAGGTGCCCCTATGTAAGCACTTTTAAAAGAGTTCAAATCTAGGAAAACCAATTAATTCCTCAAGAGTTTACTCTGCATATTGAGCACTTGTTCTTTCTGGTATAATCTGTGCGCCAGACCACCTTTGTCTGCATGTGCCATTTGTGTAATTGTGTCTGCTTTAGGAGGCATTTCGGATGCAGTTACTTTCTAAGAGAGTGATGGTTTGGTTTATGAAACCTTTCATCGGAAGAGTTCCCTTAAATCCCAAGCCTCACCTCCTTTCAGACTAGATGCAGCAGGGGTCACCCAGGTAGAGCGCCCTCTCCTGGTACGTGCGTGAAGTGCCACTCTTCCTGCGCCTGTATGTGAAGAGGGCCTTCAGCGACACTGTCGCTTCATAGCTGTCTTTTCTCTCATTCTCTGTGTTCTTTCCAGTGCTCTGTAAAGAATTGCCGCACGGCCTTCCATGTGACCTGTGCTTTCGACCGGGGCCTGGAGATGAAGACCATCTTGGCGGAGAACGATGAAGTCAAGTTCAAGTCGTACTGCCCGAAGCACAGCTCACATAGAAAACCCGAGGAGAGCCTCGGTGAGGGGGCCACGCAGGAGAATGGGGCTTCTGAGTGTTCCCCTCGGAATCCGCTGGAGCCTTTTGCCAGCCTTGAGCAGAATCAAGAGGAGGCCCACCGGGTGAGTGTCCGCAAGCAGAAGCTGCAACAGCTGGAAGATGAGTTCTACACCTTCGTCAACCTGCTGGATGTTGCCAGGGCCCTGCGGCTGCCCGAGGAAGTTGTGGATTTCCTGTACCAGTACTGGAAGTTGAAGAGGAAGGTCAACTTCAACAAGCCCTTGATCACTCCAAAGAAAGACGAAGAGGACAATCTAGCGAAGCGGGAGCAGGATGTCTTGTTTAGGAGGCTGCAGCTGTTCACTCATCTGCGGCAGGACCTGGAGAGGGTAATGATTGACACTGACACCTTGTAGTGACTTAGAAAAGAAGATTGCAAAGAGGCGGCTGCTTGCCCAGAGCAAGGAATGGTAGCCAGTTCCTTTACTCCCAGACCCTTGTACACACTGCAGCATGAGGTTGTGTCGGTTAAATATATTTACAGGCTGGTAAACTCACTGTACATATATGTAAGACTGCCACAGAGTGGGGAGTTTCTCTGTGATTTATTTTTAAAACACTTTCCCACTAATCCTTGTTCTTCTGTAAGATCAAATGGGGTGTGTCCCCCTCCCCCCTTCATTCCAGTACTAGAGGGAACTGAGCCCCAGGAAAATGACCAAGGGGTTGGCTCAGAATTGTTTGCAGACGGAGTTAGAAAGACCAGGTGGATTTGATTCATGGTGGGGGCAGGTAGAAGTGGGAAGATCTCTTGTTCAAACCTGGGGAAACACTGCGTGCTGGTGACGGGCTCATCAAGGAGAGCTAAGCACTGCCTCTCTGGCCCACCTTCATTTCTTGGCTAATTCACAGGGACATTCCGGTACCGTCCCGGAGCAGAGCAGGCAGTGGGTGCCGATGTGTGTGCGTGAACTTGCACACACACGTGTATTTGTTCCCAGGAAGGTCTCCCGGGCAGTGAGGTGCTAAGTCATCACTGAGGCAGTGTATATATCCTGTGCGTGTGTGCTCGTGTGCCCCTGTGCCGTGTGCGGTGGTGTGGCGTGTCTGTGCGGGGCCAGGTGGGCTAGCTGGCGCATAGGGCCGCCTGACCTGAGGAGCCCCGAGTAGTGCTCAGTACGCCACTTGATCACGCTACTGGATTGTGAATGTAGTGGCTGTTGGCTGCCTGGAGCCTCGGCTGATGGCACTTCCTTCAACTCCTGGCTGCTTTGTGCCTCCCCAACTCTCCACTACCTTTGGAGCCCCAGCCTGGACCTCCCTTCCTGCGACAGGCATAATTAGGAGTGGGCTGTCTTCCCCCCCAGGGCCTCCTGTTCCCTGTAGGTAGTTTCTGACTGAGGTTGCTAATTGGGGATGCGTCTTAGAGCGCCTTTTGCGCCACCTCCCCTGACTGGCAGCTATGATTAAATTCATTAGTGCACAGGAGCTGGGACCCAAGTGCTCTGGCCTGAAGCATCCTGCACTGAAAGGCACCCAAGTGGCCTGAAACAGTTAACGCATCGCCCCCAAGCACCTCACTTATTAGCAGGGAGTGATTCACCTGCCTGGGAGAGGATCTGACACATAGATGATTTGAAATGAGAGCGTAGGCAAAGAATAGGGATAAATCGGAGGAGTATTAAGCAGGAAGATCCAGATCTCACAGAGACCTGCATGGCCCTGCTAAAGATGGCACAGGAGCGGAAGTATTAAGTGTTCATTAGAGATCCTTTTAGTGTGAGACCGGGTGCCTGAGGGCCAGCTTGCTGTGACACCCCCTCCTTGACCGGGTTCAGATTCCAGCTTCAGGCGGAGGCCCAGCAGCAGAGGCAGGCGCGAGCGGGGCGGGGGTTAGTGAGGCTCTTGTGCTGCCGTGCCCCCCCTGGTGGTGAGTGTAAAGAAGACCTCGCCTCAACCACATGTATGTGTGGCATTTTTGTTAAGAGAGGAGAAAGGGATTGGGAGGATAAACTGGAATCCTGGTGAGAAGCCGTTACCCCAGCCTGACGACCGCTGTACTCGGGGTGCATGAGCTGTGCAGTCAGATAGTCCTCAGGAGGGAGGACGACAAGTCTAAATGTTTGGACTGTGTTTGTGTCACCATCACCACAGAATAAAAGTGTAGAAAATGCTTGTGGTGTACTAACTCTTTTCTGTACTTCAGTTACTCAGATTAACACGCACTTATAATGAAATTCTAAACATTTTTTGGCGTCATCACTGTTGGTTTTAAGTAGAATGATACCAATGATGTACGAGAAACAGGGAATAAATCAGGATTTGTGTGTGTGTGTGTGGTGTTACTTACATTTACTTTATTAAAAGAGAGTTTTAGGGGAATTTAGTGTCAGTTTAAAATGGGCTTATTATAATGAAAAATGAGTCTTCCAGAATTTGCCATGATGCCCATGATGGTGGAGGCTTTAAAAAAAATGGAAATCTTTGCTGTGCCCCTGACAGCTGCACAGCGCTTTGTAATTATAGACAATAAGTATATCAGGCCGAAGGTTCATCAGGGCAGGGGTGACCGGAACAAATCACAAATTACTTTGTTTTTCAATTAAGTTAGAGCTCTGCTAATTCACACAGTAGTAGTTCATAGCAGGTACGCAGAAGCCGTGAATACATGGGACTATAATCAAGGCTGTGGCCAATCCCAAACTGACAAATGAGTAGCCTTCGTTAGAAATGCGAACAACTGATGAACGATAATGTTAATAGCTCTTTCTTGCAAATACACACCTCGGGGCATTCCACACTGGGTACAGTTCTGGATGGTAAAGTTAGGTGGCAGGAGTGCATTTTACGAGGGTTTGGGGACCCCCATCTTTAAGAAGACACAATTGCTGATGTGTGGTCCATGGTCAAGTTCCCGAGGCTGCCACTTCACTCTGGTGGGATTCCTTTCCCCTAGACGTTGTCTTTTAAAAGATGCAGTAAACATCAGTTCAGCAAATGAGAACTTTCTCAGTCCTGCCCCCTCTGCACTTGTGGTTAGCTCATCCAAAGGGGCCGACTCTTGGGAGACTGTCCTACTCAACACTCAGTGGAATGATCACCACTGAGAATCTGATAGAGGCTACAGTTGTCCCTGAACAAAAGGCATGTCGAGCTTCAGTGTGCGAGCAGTGTTTGGGATTCAGGAAAACCCCTTGAGACCGTTCTTGGATTCGTGAGAGCTGTGGTTTTAAGAGCATGGGCCCCAGCTAGCAGCAACATTACCTGGAAACTTTACAGAAATGCCAAGTTTTGGACCCCACCTCTGACTCAAGAAACTGGGAGCGGGGGCGGGGGCGGGGAGTGGCCAGCATTCTGTGTTTTAGGGTCCCCACATGTTTCTGTTTGAGAATCACTGCTTTTGGGGAAAGCCTGACTCTGGTTTAGCGTGGTGTGGGAGTGCACCCATGAACTGATTTTTTTGGTTAACTCCTTGCTAGCAGCTGGGATGAAGCAGGGGAGGACGATTGGTTGAGTGGCGCACAGGAAGGGCCGAGTGGGGCATGTTTTCAGGTCGAGCCTCCAGTCACAGCAGGGGCTGCTGGTGGAAGTTGTCCTGTGAGGAGTGTTTTGTGCATAAAGGAGGGAAGGTTTAGGGCGCTCACTAGTCTAAATGTGGTCAGCCAGGCCTGGGTTATTCAGGGGTTGATTTGTCCCAATGAAAATCCACCCTGGCCTTAGCTTTTGGGGGTTTCTCATCAGAGCTCATGGGGAATAGCAGTGGAATTTGCCCACGTAGCAACCAGGGTGGAAGCCTTTTCTGGGGATAGTGGTTGAAGCTACCAGAATTAAATTTAAGTAATAGGCAAAGTTCAGGTGCCCTGGTTTCCCTGTTTTCTGTTTTCGTGGATACTTTCAAGTCAGAGAGATGGGAGTATCTTGGCTGTACATCTGACTTGAATACAGTCCCCTCATCTGCTCTTAGGATGTCAGAATTTGTTTCTGTTTCCTCTTTCCAGAAGTCAGATTCCTTGATGTAAAAACCGTTGGCCCAAAGTTTTTACTCTGTGATACAGGTCTAGGCCTTCCCTCTTCCCCTTTCTGAGCTTCCACGCTTAATCCCCCCACCCCACCCCGGTGGGACAATACTTACCAAAGACAATAGCCTGTGAGCCACTTCCATCCCCAGATTGGTCAGGATTTTTATAAAGGACATCCACTTCCTGGCCTGGGGCTCGGAGGCTGTCACAACAGGCTCTAGCCAGAGTGAATTACACCAAAATAGTATTTACTCTGAGACAAGGAGAGTGATTTTCTTCTCAATTCTTTTAATTCTAAGATTACACACGTGCGCACGCACACACACGTCTGTACATCGAGAAGAGCTGTTCGGAAGGTCCTAAGTAGTCCGTGAGTTGGGAAGGTCGGCAGAAGCCCTACTCGGAGCTCCCGCCTTAGGCCGGGAAACTCCAGCATGATGCCGACGTGCAAGCCAGCCAGCCTGTTCCTCCTCATGCCTCCTGTCCTCTTGCAAACAAGGCAGCCCCGGACACAACTCGGGGAAGAAGGACGGCCAGAACGGTTAGGGTCCAGAAAGCACTGGAAACCTTAGGGGAGGGGCCTGCACGGAAGCCAAAGGGCAGAGTCCCGTGTGTGTGTGGCTTGTTGCCATCCGTCCTGATGGAGAAGGTCGGTGACCCTTCTACTTGATCAGTCAGGGTGGCAGGGAAAGGGGCTGCCCACGCCTCAGGAAGACGGGGGTTCTAGGGGAGAGTCGTCAGGCCTGGGACGGAGGCCCTGTACTCCCGCCGCTGAGCTGCTCGGGGCGTCTGGTCTTCATCTTCCCGAAGAGGTGTAATTGTAGCTCCGGTGTGTTGCATTTGACATTTGTGTTTTCAGGCGCGTGCAATCTAGTCAGGTTTCCCAGTAGGTTTGAGGACTGAGAATTTAAGGGCATTTATTGACTATTTTGTTTTTGTACTGACTGATCACAGGTGGCTTCAAAAATGGGGAACAAATTTAGGCGTCAATTAGTATTGGTTAGTGGGCGGATACGCGTGATCCCCAGTGGCTGCAGGCAGACGCAAAGTGGAGCTCTTAGCACTTGGGTCTTTTTAGTTACTTAACAAATGAATGTGGAAGAGGGCAGTGGCAGTTGGTCGAGTGATGATACAGGGGGTTGGGACTTGAAATGTTGACAGCATGTCAATGGCAGAGCGAGGAGGACTTTTCCTGGCTTTACATTCTAGAGGAACACATGAGCTAACCTGTGAGCTCCAGACATTTCAGATACTGTCCAGTTGACAAAGAAGTTTACTTGAATTCTTGGTGCCCATCTCGTCTTCTAATGGGCTCGGTGCAGGGATAATTTTTGGCGGGGTCGGGGGGAGGGGTGCTCCTCTGATGGCCCTTGACCCTGTGCTTCCCTAATTCCATCCTCAGGAGATGCTTGATAAAGTGGCTTCTGAACTGCTCTAAAGCCTTCGATCATAGAATTCATGGGGAGAGACTGCTGAGGGGTGGTGAGCAGAGTCCTATGGCAAGCGGTGGCACGTCTGGACTTGGACCCCAGTGGTCTTCTCTGCTGGATGAGCCTCAGGCCGGGTGTGGTGGAGAGGGCAGGGCTTTTGTTTGAGGTCCCCTGCCATCTCTCTTCCGTGTGGCTGCTGCCTACATGGAAGGGTGTATATGGAATCCTAGTTAGCAGCCCAAGAGTAGTTTAGAGATTGGATAAAATGTTGAAGTGCCTCGATTTCAGATGTCACTCACGGCCCTAATAGGATACGTTTCCCAGGTAAAGAAAAAACACCAAAGTACATTATGATGTGTTGCTTACTTAGCGTCTTTATTCTCTACGTTCTAGGTTCGGAACCTCACTTACATGGTGACCCGCAGGGAAAAGATTAAGCGGTCTGTGTGCAAAGTCCAGGAACAGATATTCAATCTTTACACTAAGCTCTTGGAGCAAGAAAGAGTTTCAGGTATGCATTAAGCTCTTGTAGGTCAAACAATAGTGCAGGGGTTTGTAAGCCTTCGCGTTCTGGGAAGGAAAAAAAATAGTTTCTTTAATTTTCTTTTATGTGTGCTATAGGAGAATCTGAGAAGCACAGACTTTCCTATTCAAAGAAAATCTTTGGGCATCTGAAGCATCACGGTATAGGGAAAAGGGCTTTGAATTTGACCTCAGATAGGGGTCGAATCCTGAATCCACTACTTCTAGGCCAAACACATGCAAGCCCAAGTTTTTGGAGGCTCCCCCATTTCCTCCTGAGTAACAAGAGGATGGTATTTCAGGCTTCCTACTGGGAGCTCTTGTAAGACTGGAATGAAACAGCAACTTCTATAGTGTGTTGCAAAGTACTTGATAAATGTAAAGTGTCATGGGGACAACTATGAAGACTTACACATTATCTAGTCTTTGGATCTACCTGTAACATATGGTAAATAAGATGTGTTAAGACCGTGTACTTAGGGCACACATCCATGTTGAGATAACATTCACAGTGGACCTTTTGGTGTAGGTGGAAGTTTGGATATTTTTGAGATTCAGCCCCAAGTGTTTATTTAGTGCCTTCTCTTATTTACATTGCTTTGGGCTAGGCAGAGTGAAAAAGGAAACGAAGATACATACTTCTTCTGTTCTGGAGAGCACATCCGTTACTTGGAGGTTGGAGGTGGGGTGCACAGTAGGGCAAGTCCTTGAACCTCTCTGGGACTCTCGATCTGTAAGAGGGGCTAGGTTCAGAATCGCAGCCTCTCACGGGTCTCTGAGCACTGACGTTCTGGGAGTGTGAACTCTGCGGAGCAGGTGTCGTGAGGCTCTCAGGGAAGGAGATCCACTGAGTGGATCGGCCAGGTCTTGGGTCTTCGGGAGCCAGTCTCTGCGGCCCTGCCCTGTCCCTGGGCCTGAGCGGCAGCATGGGCAGTGCCTGCCTTGTGCGGCCACAGAAGGCTGACTTTTCCTTCTTCTGTGGCTTTTTGTCTCTGTAGATGACTGACACATAGAAACAACAAAGAAGTGGTTATAATCTATTGTATTGAAACCCAAATTCTGGTTTACCTAAAACTAAGCAGATGTATGGAACTAGACGTAAATTGGTCAGCTCAACAAAGAGAAACAAGCTTAGGGAGTTTCGAATTATATTCTTGAGGTGTTACATAGTTAATACTAATGGCATTAACTTACTAATGTTATTCTAGATATTTTCTTCCTGAGAAGAGCTATTTTCCAGATGTATCATTAGCTAGAGTTTACAGTTACAAAATTTAAAGTTTTTGTAAGTAGGTTTCACAAGTGAAAGCAGTTCGATTCCGATTGTTTCAAGTGAACTTTCATTCTTAGTCCTACTTGAATGCAAATAAACGGGACCTGTTATTCCTCGCCTTTGCGGCCTCCTGTAAGCAGCGCGCAGGGAGGGCCCTCAGCTGCAGATTGCCCAGCCTCCGGCCAGCAGAGGCCGAGCGGCCAGCGCTGCCCTTGAGTGGGATCGTTAATGCAGGCTGTCCCCACCGAGTTGTGCCATTGGAGGGCTTTCTGTGACTCTTAAGTTGTTATGTAATGAGTGATTACCTATAAAAATAAGCTGTAAAGACCATTTTCATCTGATTTCACTTAAGAGTCATTTTTCATGGATATTGCAGGCAGCTTTTTTGCATTTCACGGCTGAGGTTTTTACTTGGGTAAGTGATTGAGATTCTTAACCAGGTTAGAAGTGTTTTGCGTAACACAGCTGTAATGAAATCCTACTGCTGTTCCGGCAAAGGTAAACAAACCCTCCCTCCCTTCTGAGATACGAACCATACCAAGTGTGATGGGTTGAAAGCAACATCAATCTTTCTACAGGATGCCACAGGGGATAAAATGGAAACTCTTTAGGATGCCTTTTTCCCCCCCTTTTTTCCAGTTTTAGACTTTCAGTTGTGTTCTCACTCATGTCCCAAGTGGAACTCCTGTCTTGTAAGATAGATGGTTCCAGGTGAGGAGGAGATGGCCACGACCTACGCGTGTCAGTCAGGGCCCGTGGTTTAGACGTGTGTGTGTGTAAAGCTGAGAATGGGCAGGGCCGTTCTGCTGGATGAGCGTGTCCTCAGTGGGGACAGTGCTTCTGGATCGTGAGTCCGAGGCTTTCCAGAGACATGGATCCCAGGTAGATGGAAATTGGGCTTTAGAAAATAGTGCCTCTTACCTTTGTTTTCCCACAGTAGGTGACTGAGGAAAGTAGAAGTGTGGCCTGAAGGTTGACCCTAAGGTTTGATCCTTGAGGAAGCAGGCATCTCGGGCCCAGCAGATTGTAGAACTCCCTCCCCCGTGGCGCCCACAGCACTTTTGTGTTCGGAGCTGCTCGCTCCGTTCTGTTCACATGCGGTGTCCGCGTCTGTGGAGCAGCGAGGGCTTGTCCGGGCTTCTGCCTGGCAGAGCCTTGTTTTCCTGGCGGCTTATACCTTACGGGAGACAGAACATGAAAACAGCTCTTTATAGATGCCCCGGGGGCTCTTGCAGAAAGTGGTCCTTGTGATAAACTCCAGTGTGTTATTGAAGTCACTGTTTTTCACACTGAGAGTTATGATTCCTTAGTTGGTTGTGAGACGAATTCCGTGGGTCACCACCAGCATTGAAGGCGAGTGACATGTCAGCGCCACATCAGATGGAGAAGGCTAATATGATTTCGTGAAATGTGAGCTCTTACTGGGTTACATTGTGAAATCTAGTTATTGCGATGTGCAACAAAAATGTTTGCAAAACACCATTTTAACTTACCCTCCTCACGTTGGATGACAATTCAGTTTAATTCCACAAATAGGCTTTGTATATAATAGTGAAGATTTTAAAAGGCATTTGCTGGGGCGCCTGGGTAGCACAGTCGTTAAAGCGTCTGCCTTCGGCTCAGGGCGTGATCCTGGCGTACCGGGATCGAGTCCCACATCAGGCTCCTCCGCTATGAGCCTGCTTCTTCCTCTCCCACTCCCCCTGCTGTGTTCCCTCTCTCGCTGGCTGTCTCTCTGTCACATAAATAAATAAAATCTTAAAAAAAAAAAAAGGCATTTGCTATGTGTCAAGAATGATTTTAGGGGCGCCTGGGTGGCTCAGCTGTTAAAGCCTGTGCCTTCGGCTCAGGTCATGTTCCCAGGGTCCTGGGATAGAGCCTCGCATCAGGCTCCCTGTTCGGCGGGAAGCTTGCTTCTCCCACTCTCCTTGTTTGTGTTCCCTCTCTCACTGTCAAATAAATAAAAATCTTTAAAAAAACCGATTTTTTAAAAAGATTTTGTTTATTTATTTGACAGAGAGACAGCCAGCGAGAGAGGGAACACAGGCAGGGGGAGTGGGAGAGGAAGAAGCAGGCTCCCAGCGGAGGAGCCTGACGTGGGGCTCGATCCCTGAGCCGAAGGCAGACACTTAACGACTGAGCCACCCAGGCGCCCCTAAAAAAATGATTTTAAACACCTTCCTTTCTCATTTCATGCACTTCAGTTATTTATCCTCATCATAACCCCGTGAGGGTATATTTACTTTGGAGAAGGAAACTCTAAAGATTTTCATTTATTTATTTGAGAGAGTGAGTGCAAGAGAGCACGCAGGAGGGAGGGGCAGAGGCAGAGAGAATCTCAAGCGGACTCCAAGCCTGATGGACTCCAAGCCTGACGCAGGGCTCGATCCCACCACCCAGAGGTCATGACCTGAGCCGAAAATCAAGAGAAGGAAACTTTAAAGCCCCAGTTGCTGCCCTTGTGGTGCTCTCAGTCTTGTCGGGGAGGCAGGTGCCAGCCAGGTGCAGGGGTAGAGGCAGTGCCTGACCAGGTGGATTCTGCATGGATTCCTCTTTGAAAGTCAGATCGCTTAATTGTGTTTGAAGGAAAATGTTTTTCTTGGAAAGATGTTTCATGAAAACTTTTGTGAGCTTCAGCTATTTTAGAAACTACAGCAGATTAAATTGAGTCTGCAGGTTGAATGCAGATTCTCAAGGCAGGTAATATTTCTGTATAAATTTTTATAAACTGGGAGGTTGCATGTTGTACAGTTCGGTGGGGAGTTTGCATTAATAGGGCCATGCTAAAGATCTAGAATTTTATTTTTTTGGATCTTCTGTAATTTTGCTTCCTTTTTGGTTATATGTTCATAGGTGTGCCTTCTTCTTCCTCCTCCTCCTCCTCACTGGAAAACATGCTTTTGTTTAACAGCCCTTCTGTGGGCCCTGATGCTCCCAAGATAGAGGACTTGAAGTGGCATTCTGCGTTCTTCAGGAAGCAAATGGGTACTTCCTTGGTTCATTCGCTGAAAAAGCCCCATAAGCGAGATCCACTGCAGAACAGCACTGGGAGCGGAAGCAAAACCCTGCTGAAGCAGCCGGACCTGTGTGCGAGAAGGGAGGGGATGGTGGTCCCAGAGAGCTTTTTGAGTTTTGAAAAGACCTTTGCAGAAGCACGTCTCATATCAGCACAACAGAAAAATGGGGCGGTGACGCCAGACCATGGGGACAGAAGAGACCATCGTTTTCATTGTGATCTCAGTAAGGGAGACTTAAAGGACAGACCTTGTAAACAGAGTCACAAGCCTCTCAGGTCCACAGACGTGTCCCAGAGGCACCTGGACAACACCAGAGCTGCCGCCTCCCCGGGAGTGGGGCAGTCAGCACCTGGCACGAGGAAGGAGATGGTGCCCAAGTGCAACGGCTCCCTCATCAAAGTAAACTATAACCAGACTGCAGTCAAAGTGCCTACAACGCCTGCCAGCCCAGTGAAAAACTGGGGAGGATTCCGGATTCCAAAGAAGGGGGAACGGCAGCAGCAGGGAGAGGCCCACGAGGGGGCCTGCCACCAGCACTCAGACTACCCCTATCTGGGCTTAGGCCGAGTTCCAGCCAAGGAGAGGGCAAAAAACAAATTAAAATCTGACAATGAGAATGACGGGTATGTCCCTGACGTAGAGATGAGTGACTCAGAGAGTGAGGCAGCGGAAAAGAAATGCATACACGCCAGCAGCACCATCAGCCGGAGGACAGACATCATCAGGAGAAGCATTCTGGCCTCTTGATGAAGCTGCGATGGTGTGGGGGCGCTGCGGGCTTGTCGGGGAGTTGCTGCACCGGAGCTCTGACGCGGGGACGGCGGAGCCCCGTCACTCCTGAGCTACACAAACACATTGACTTGCAAGTCAGAGTGAATTTTTTTTTCAGAGTCATTTATAAATCATTGTTGTGAGAAGTGTGTTATCTGCAACTTGTTGAGGAAACACAAGAGTAAACAGATCGTAACCGTCAGACACTAAGACTAGAGGCTGAATTAAACACTACAATAAGAATGAATGAAATAAGTCTTTAAAGAGGGCAAGGCTTACGGAAGCCTCCCGAGTTTGTATTGCCCTCTGTATTCTTCCCAAAGCACAAACTCTTGGTTACCTGAATATGCGGAATCAGATGCAGTTCTTGAGAAACCCTCACGTACCATTTAATAGCCCATGAACTTACTTTCTAGGACTGTGGCAGATGTTGAAGTTATATTTATACTTGGCCCACAAGGCTGTTTGTGTTGCATTGTAGTTACAGGCAGCAGCTCCCGAAGCTTCAGTAACTCTAGGGAATTCATGTGTAAATTAGAACAGCAGATGGGGAAGAGAGAATTTAAACAAAAGGTCAGTACTGGAAGGGGCAGGGTGGAGCTGCTGCAGCTTGCGGATTGAGGGTAAACAGTAGCGAGGTCCCATGGCCTGAAGCACTTGAGTGTGTGCTGGGTATGGAACTGGTGGAGAGTGAAGCCATTATAGAAAGTTTTGTGAGAAAGGGCAGTTTTTTACCAGTCCTCTTGACCCATTTTTACCAGTCCACTTGACCTTCCTCTTCCCTAACCACTGCCTTTTGGGCCAGCTTGGGATCTCCCTGGCCTTTGGCAATACCTGGCCATCTGGCTTCCAACAATACTAATGGCTATTCAAGTTCAAGCGATGAACTTCCAGACTCTGGTGACATACTTTCCAGAGCCAACCACTAGTGCATATGTTGGGGAATCTGGGCTTCCAACATGAACGGATTCCTTAAGAAAAAGGAAAAGAAAAAAAAAAAAAGCAAAATAGGTTATATTTTAAAAACAACAGAAAGGCAATAAGTTGCGATAACCTCTTACCATTGACCAAGGTTATACGGTAAAGAGACTGAAGTGTGATAGATTTCCTGAAGCTCCAATTCGTAACTTGGACTTTCTGATTGCAAATGGCAATAACTAGTAAGTTATCAGCAATAATGAATTTAGCATTAAATTTAAGTACAATGTTCTGTTTTTGCACTCACTGCAGTGCGTATGTATTAAGACAGTGGATAGTGTTAAGGTCCTGTTAATTTTCTTTGGAATTCAATGTAGTTGTGAATCAAACTTAAGAGAAGGAAAGTTTAAATAGTAATGAGATTTAGAATTATGGGCACTTGGAACAAGCCCAACTTCCCCTAAATTATCCTTAGTTTGTTAATATCAGTATTCAGATTCCTGATTCATTTATACATCTGTTTCCATGTGGCAGGGACATTCTGATACTTAATGAGTGATGCTTTGAGTTCTGTAGTTACCTTTCAAGTCTTCCAGGTGATTGTCAACAGCAAAAAAGGCTTATTGAATTCCATCTTGCTATGCAAGTTTTATCGGATGATCAAATAGTAGATCTGATGCATCCCCATTGTATGTATGACATTTTCAAACCAAGTCTTAACTTTTCGAGTACATTTTAGTAGCCAATTCAGGGGAGGGGAAAGAATGACCCAGGTTTTTAGATTGACTATTTTTGAGCTATGGGGCTCATTTTGAAAGACTGCTGTCCAGATAAGCTGTTGCTACAGATATTAGGAGTTTCTTAATGAATCCAAGTTGTACATTCACTCATAGCATAATTTAAAAATCAGATTTTTTTTGCATATGAGCAAAAAACTTTTTGCTGGATACAGAAGAAGGTGGACACTTTTTACAGTTACCTTTTGACCATAGCAACAGCTCTGGGTGAGAGTAGAATATATAGAGGGGTAATGTCAAGCCATAGAAAGAAAATCTAAATTTTAGTAAGTATATGACCTCTCACCATTTTAAGAGGTACCAGATTCATTTGCACTATTTAGGAATGCTAGTTTTGTGCAAAAATAATGCCTTACCTGTTTTTTCCCCACATTTAGGTTGAAAAGCTTTCAAACGTTCCAAGTTATGCTGAACCAAAAAAAAAAAAACAAAACAACAAAAAAATAAAAACCCACACAAAAACAAAACACAAAAATAAAAAGCCCACACTTTTTATTCCTGCTTTGAAATGCAAATGGTATAGAGCACGGTTTCTCTGACAGTGTAATGATAGCTTTGTAAGTTAGTTCACGTCCTGCTGGGAACTCTGTATGAGGCAGCCATACGCAGCACCCACCCACCCCACCCACTTGCACTCTCTTAGTATGAGCCATTCGCTCTGCTTTTCGTTTCTTTTCTTTGAAGCTTTATCTTTCCTTGTGCATCCTGACCAAGAAATATCTTTGATTATGATCAATGTATTATGTCAAAATGTAGGCTAGTTAAACTTTTGTAAAGTTGCCTGGAATGTCATTTGTTAGGTTATAAACACAAAATGAAGGGTTCTATGTGTTGTGTACAAATCTTAATTATTTTGAAATGGACAAACTTGTCATTACATTTGTAACCTTGTACAGAGGATTTTTCACTATGTGCCTAGCTTGGTGTCCATTCAGCTAAAATTGGGAAAAAAAAGGTGCATGAAGAGTTAAAAAAATCAGAAATTAAACAAAGTATATGTAGAGATGACTATTTTATATTACATGGCCCAATCCTGTATTTATTTCTACCCCCTTTTTGAAAGTATTTATAAAACTAGTTGAGGACAGCTGTATTTTTTTGTTGAACTATTTAGTAGAATTTGTGCCTTTTTGTCTGTATGTGAATAAATGCTGTACATTTTGCAATACATTTTTCAGTGTCTTTTGAAATCTGATTTTGCTAAGTATTTAAAGATGTATGTGACATAGTGGTCCTGAATTGGTGTATGTATGTCGACTGTCTCATGGTTTAGGCAGGAGAACTATAGGGGACAGAAAGATCGTGGAAGAGCACAGATTCACTCGGCTGCTGCCCGGCTCACCTCTGATGGTGAGACCCTGGAAAACGATAATGGTTCAATTTTTAGTATTCTCCACCTGGAGTTCTTTCCAGAATACAATTTTTGATCTGAAAGTAAGCTGTTGTTGAGTCTAAGCAGCTTAGACTGCAGGGTCAGGGAGACCTGGGTTTAAAGGCTGAACGGCAGCTTATCAGCCATGTGACCTTTGCCAAGTCACCCACCCTGCATAAGCCTCCATTTTCCCATCTGTAAAAAAGGATTACATCCCACTGTCTTTACTGGGGTTATTGTGATATTTCAAGCAAGTTCATAAACCTCTCCTAAAGCATGCAGTAGGCATTTAGTAAATGGTAGACTGTGAGTAGGAACAAGGCCTTGATTCTCCAGCATATTGACCAGTGAGCCTTCTGAGGCAAGAAGTGTTATTCCTGAATGACAGGAAGACTTTAAGATCCTTCAAAAATAATTTTTCAAAGGGTAGTTTCATTAAATGCTGTCTTTTGATCACAGAATTCTGTAACACTAGGACAAAGAAGAGGTCTCTGCGTTCCACAAAGGAGGTAGGTCTAAGATTACAACAGTAAGCACTGGCAGAACTGGGCCTAGACCCTAGTTGTAATTTCTGATTGTGTTTTCCCAACCTGAAGCAAATCTTTATTTAACCACCACAGGCAGAAATTAGGATGAAACTTCCTTTGTGTTGGGCACAGCAAAGCTGCTAGGGGTTTATAGTCTGCATTCTCTTGTAGATTATGAGTCACAACAGGGTGGTGTTACTGTCCCTAATTTATAATTTTTGTAAGATCTTGGCCAGTTTTTGTTTTTTTAAACATGAATTGTTCATACATTTGGCTAAAAGCTTGTTTATTTCTCCTTGTTCCTCCTTAGTGACTATTTACTTCCATGTTGCTTGCTCTGAGGAAGACCCCAGAGAGAAATAACTGTGGTTCTTCCTGCAAGGTCTTAAACTTGAATAACCACAATAGTTCCCCAGGGAAATTAAATCCCCAGGAGCCAAAGGAAGGGCCTATCATCAGTGGTTCTGGCAGTACGTGATGGGAAATGTGGCACCAGGGACTCCTGTTCACGGTTTTACCCAGATCACTTAGAAAACAGATTCTACCTTTGAAACATTAGCCAGCTGCAGCTAGCTTTGCAATTAACTTCAAGGTTGAAATCTTCAATATGATTTCCCTTTAATGCTCAGAACTGCATGAGATGATGTGTTCTAGTCTGGGGTAGAAGAGATTGCCTGGTCATTGAAAATGAGTTTTAAAGCGAATCTGTTCTCTACTTGCTTGACATCAGCTACTCACTGCAGAGAGAGTTTGAGGTCTGTGCAGTCCAGCTCTTCCTGAGTTCTCATGGGCTGCTCACTGGGCATTTCCTCCTGGATGTACACAGGCGCTGGAGAATGTGGAGCTCGTCCTTTGGGAGTCTGTCCTTGAACTCCCACAGCCACATGGTGAGCCAGGCACTCTGGATCACACTTCAGGATTTTTCATTACTCTCAATCCCACTACCACCTGCCGCGTAGTTCAAGCCTCATCATTTCTTGCCTGGATTATAGCAGCAGCCTTTTATGTTTCCTTGACTCAAGTCTTAGTGAAATTTATCCCTCCCCCTCCGGCCCCCAGTAGCTACAGCCTTGACAATGCCATCTCCATAGTGAAAACCTGCAATAAAAACAGATTCTGTCATTCTGCTTAGCCTTCAGGGGACCCTTCAGACTTCTGCAGGTAACGACAAGGGTTTATCAAATGGCTGACACTGGTCTGTATTTTATGCATATTTAGTTTGCTTAGCCCTCACAATGTGAGGTAGGCACCACTATTTAATTTGCAGATGAGGACACTGAGGCACAGAAATTAAGTCATTTGTTCAAGGTCAGTTGGTACAAGGTCAGGCTACAACTGAACTCCCTGGGCTCAACTGCCTTTCAGAATATAAAAATAGTTCACATCAAATAGTTCGTGTGTTCTTGAGTATAGCGAGGATTATACATGTGAATTTCCATAAAGTAAAGCTAATAATGTTGGCTTAAAACATTATGTTCATGTATCAGTTGAATGACTGGACATAACCTAATGGATAATGAGCAACATGATCGGCTTATGGTCAGTCCCTGCCTTCTAGGGAGAATGGAATTGGTTTCATTTCATATACATTTATGTAACACACACACACACACACATTCACAAATAAAATATATGCATATAGGATCAAAGAAAACACTGTCATCAGAAACTTAATTCTCCCTATGTCCTGACACACAGTTCAAAAAGTTAAAGAGAACTATTTAAAATTACATAGTTTCTTGATGATGAATCTGGAATTAAGACTAATGTCTTCAGAGGCACCTGAGTGGCTTGTTTAGGCATCTGCCTTCAGCTCAGGTCACAATCCCAGGCCATTGAGCCCCGTGTTGGGCTCCCTACTCAGTGGGGAGTCTGCTTCTCCCTCTCCCTCTGCCTGCCGCTCCCCCTGCTCATGGTCTCTCTCTCTCTCTGTCAAATAGATAAATAAAATCTTCAAAAAAAAAAGAAGACTAATGCCTTAGGACTTTAAACTGATGCTATGCAAAACCTTCAAATCAATGTTCTGGTGATATAAAGTACAATAAGCCCAGTTAGTTTTTAGAAATAAGTAGTCACTTCTCGGTCTTTTGGCTAAGATCAAGTGTAGAAATGAATAAATCAAGCAATGCCAAATTAAATAGCAAAAATAAAAGAAAAACATGTATCATGTATCATTCCTAGTGTATCACTAGTGTATCCTGATATTCTCACTACTGCTTGGCTTACATATGGCTGTTGGAAATACTGCATTTATAATTATGGGTTAATTATGGCTATTTTACCCACTAATTTGGCTGATGGTTCTAATTTCAGGATTATTACCAGTGTGATACAATTTCTTTATGAAGCAAATCTTTTTCTCTGGTGTTTCCCTTCCCCATGTAGCAGCCTCAAAGGGTGCTTTCCTTCTTCTCTTGCTAATTATGGCTCTGCTCCAGCTTTCCTGTTTGAATTGTTTGAGCTTCTCTTTTTCATATTAAATCCCTGTGATCATATCTTTGCCTCAACTAGTCCCAAGTACTTACTCTAAGTGAGTAAATATACTTCTCAAGCATCATGCTTTAAATTACCATGCTTGTTTTGACAAATCATACAATATTTTATCAACTACTTTATAATTGCTAAACATATTTATGACTTTTTGGTACATATGACCCTTTTTTTGGTGAAACTGTTACCACTCATTCAAGAACTCTGGAAATCTTCAAAAGAGATTGCATTACATAGAAAATTTCCTAGGAAAAGCATTTTCCTATCTGGTGGGATTTGGTAATTTTTTCAAACCTTGAAAAGAAATGGGCCATAACCTAAAAAGTCAAGTAAGTTTAGTGGAAAACAGAGATTTAAGCAAAGGAAGAATAACCTCTTTTGAAGGTTTTCAGATTTCTTTAGTGGGTAGTAACAATTTCGCCCAAAAAAAGGATATTTACCAAAAAATCATAAATATGTTAAATTGTGTTTAACAATTATAAAGTGGTTGACATCCCATTGTATGATTTCCTGTGTCAAAACAAGCATGGTATTCAACATGATGTTTGAAAGGCATTTTTTCACTTAGAGTATTTAGGACAAGTTGAGGCAAGTTGCTTAACGTTTATAATACCTTATATCTTTGGAAAGGGAATGATAAAACCTAACCAGCAGGTCTGTTGAATTCTATGAGGTAATAAATGCAAAATGCCAGCATATATCTTACATATGATAGGTGCTCAATAAACATTAGTCATAGAGATCAGCATGCTGACTACAGATCCAGGGAAAGATTCCCCAAAACATTCTTTTGGTTACTTGTAGAAACATGGTTACAACTTTTCCCATTCTCTTTTATCCCCTATAGTTTATACGAAAGGCGATGCTAGTCTTATATTTTTAATCTTCACAAAGCTGTGCTAACAGATTTTCTACACATCACATTTTGCTCTGATTTTTTTAATTCTTTGAAAATAGGATGAAAATATTGAATGAAAATTTCCATGATGCCATATTAAAAGCTTTAAGGGTTTTTAAATAAACATACCCCCCCTCCCCCCCAGTGATTACAAGGCTGCTACATGGATCTACTAAAAAGAAATCTATCCGGGGCACCTGGGTGGCTCAGTCAGTTGAGTGGCTGACTCTTGATTTCGGCTCAGGTCACAATCTCAGGGTACTGGGATCAAGCCCCAGGTTGGGCTCTGTGCTCAGCATGGAGTCTGCTTCTCTCCCTCTCTCATATAAACAAACAAACAAACAAACAAACAAACAAATAAATCCTAAAAAAAGAAATCTGACGTTTTCTTCTTGGACAGGATTACTAGATGAGGTCTGGAAAGTATGACAGTTATGGCATAAAGGAACTTTTGCTGGACAGAGTGCTGGGTCTTTCTTGATGCTTTTGTGATGTGAAGCAGCAGCAAACGGGCCAGATTAAAAACGGGCTGAAATGACCAGGCCCCATGGATCCTGATTATCCATTATGGGAGCTGGTGGTTGGTGTGTTCTAAGAGACCAAGTGTACTCACATCTGTCTAGTTCTCATCTTTTTCATGATTATCATGAACATATGTGTAGTATGTTTACCAAATCGATAGATGACATCGCTATAAATAAAAAGTTGTCAATGGTACAATAAACACGGCACTAAAACAAAATAAAACAGACATGGTCCCTATGCTTATAAGTAACAAACTGGATGACAGAATTGGAGCTAAAAGGACCTCAGCACCCTGTAATGACATAATAAAATTTAAAAGGGATGAATGACCAGTCTGGCTTCTGGGGCAAAGATGTGGCTTAGCAACAAAACCTCTGGAAAAGACTCTATTTATTTAAAAAATTTTTTAAAAAGATTTTATTTATTTGACAGAGAGGCAGTGAGAGAGGGAACACAAGCAGGGGGAATGAGAGAGGGAGAAGAAGGCTTCCCGCTGAGCAGGGAGCTCGATGCAGGGCTAGATCCCAGAACGCTGGGATCATAACCTGAGCCGAAGGCAGACGCTTAATGACTGAGCCACCCAAGCGCCCCTGGAAAAGACTTTAAGAATTGAGTCAACAATATGCTCAGTATATCCAACAGTGAAATTCAAATTCCAAAAAAGTGAAAATGATTTTAAGCTGCATTAATGGAGTACACACTCTAGAATAGTAACTTTTTTTCTCATCCCTAAATACTAATGAGAAATTATATGTACATTTCCACGAATCACTAACTATAGTAACTCCCAAAGCATGCTTCCCTAAGAGACGATGTCAGACTGTTCTTGGGGTTGGGAAAAGGGGAAGTATGTAGTTTGAACCATATCCTTGCCCTGGGGATTCTAATACATTGTCTTCCCTACATGTAGGTGGCTACCACTTACCCTCTCCCCACCCCTCTGTCATGATCTAGAGAAAGGGAATAGTTTTTTTATACCCTGAATATAATTTTTGGTTCTGGGCATAAGACTGATGCATCCCAAACATATCTGGTGTAAAGTAGGTGCTCAATAAATACTGAATGAATGGTGAAGGATATATGAAAATTGGAGCACTTTCAGAGGCCAGTGCCTGGCTGGCAAAAGTACTCAAAACCAAGTCCTCTGAGGAAATGTAGATGTCTATTAAGTGTAGGGAGAATGTGATGATTATTTTCAAAAGGCCAAAGACCTGCCACATGTAAGATGGCTTAGACTTACTCTGTTGCACAAAGCAGAACTAAGGCAGGAAGACAGATTTCAGTTCGATGTAAGGAAGAACTTTCTAATGGTCAGAACTGTTGGAAAGTGGATTGGGGCATCTCTAGGGGGAGTACCCTCATCCCCGCCACCGCAGTGAATTTTAACAGCGGTGCCCAATAACAGCAGTAATTTGTTTTCTAAAAAGAGTGAACTTTAAGAATGTATATTTAGAAAGAAATAAACTAGAGAAGACTCAAAGTTAGCTCCATAATGTTATTCTCACATGCTTACATTCCAGTCTACTTTTTGAGTGGAGGAAACCAGAGTAGTGTTGAAGCTAGTACATGGGAGTGTCTACAGGAAAGTGGGGCACATGAGCACGTTCTGTGGTGAACCCTTGGGCTACAAGACCACTTCCTTAGTGTAGATTGTTTCCTTGGTAGCTGGGTGAGTGCCAGTGTTATAAAAAATTACTGTAAAGATGCCTTCGTACCCGTCCTATGATTTTTGTTATTTAAGTATATACATATTTATTTAGTTTCTGTATAAATACTAAGATAAGTTAACACTGCCCCAAAGGCACACATTTGAACAAGTCTGAAGGGCTGGTAAGGGACAGATTTCATACATAACACTGGGGTGCTGACTGCCGTGTCTGTCTCCTCTCTGTGCACATATCTCTGTGTATATATACATTTTTAAATAAACTAAAAAAAACCTAATTATTTTTGATTAAAATGTTTGTAAAAAAGCCCATTACAGATTTGCTATTTTGGAAAAATTGATAAAATACATTATGGTTAAAGAACAGAATTTATACCAAAATGTTTAAAGTATTTTTTCATTCTTCCTTGATTTGTCTGGGAGTTGGCTTGGCAGACTGTGCAGCTATGAAATATTCATATTTGCTGAATAAACGAATGACTGAATTGTTGCTAATGTTCTCCCATATTTGGGGTAGTTACAGTGATCACAGCAGAGGAGAAATTAGAAGATTGTTGGCTGCCCCAATTTGCATATTTGTATACAAAGGGAAGAAGAGGTAATCATATCTCTTTTCTTCCTCAGGGAGACACAAATAAAGAAACATGAATAAATAAAATGAACTGGCTGTGTTGTCCTCAATTTCAGATTTACATCATTTCTTTTCTCTCTTTCCTATTCATTTCCCCTGTCTCCTAAAATACAGTTCACAGAAAAATGATACTTACTCTCTTTGTAAATGAAGGCAAGACTGACCAATATGAGAAAAGTCAAAAACTCCACTACATTTTTACATTGGAAATCATTAGCTAACAAACTTCTCTGAAACAAAAATAACCATGTATGTTCAGTTCTGTTGGTAAACACAGTTTAAGTCTGTTCAAATTCAGCAGAGGTAAGAAAGGCCTATCCTCTGCCTGTTAGTAGCCTATCCCTCACTTGGAAACTATCTAAGTATTCAAGAAGGAGGTCCGACTGGAGAGAGGGTTATCAATATTCACACGTAAAGAGTAGGTGCCTATGGCCAAAGTTTGGAGAAAGTGCTTATGCAGAGAGATTTACCTTGAAGAAATGAGCCTGGGAAGTTAGATTTTCTTCTTGAAAAAGGACAATCACACTTATATTTGTCTACAACGTTAGTTTCTGAAGAGCTTCCTCCTACAGTCTCATTTTTTTTTGTATGATATAATTCTAACATCTTTTCTAATTAAAAGTTTTTAAAAATAAATTTTATGTTCTATAAAGATGAATATGAACATAACTCTTATTACATGGAAATTAGTCTGTGAATGACATGGGAAGAAATTTACATTAGAGAATCAAATGGAAAATTCTTAGGAAATGAAAGTAAGCTAAGTGCCTAATTATCATTTAACTATCATATTTGTATTATTTCGTCTCATCACTGCATTTGACACTAGCAACCATTTGTCCCCTCCTACACATAGGACCAGAATCCCTGCCTCCTTTAGTTTTTGTCATATTGGATTCTCTTGGCTACAGCCTTCTCACTGCTCCTGTTCAGCCTTCTTCAATGACTCTTCTCCCTGAAATCATTCAACAAAATAAAGACATTTTCTAAGGTCCTGTCCTTAAAAATCCTTTTTCAGTTTTTGAACAAAAGTTATTGAATATACCCTCTGTGTGCCAGAAACTATGTTGAGCTGCTAAGAATACAAAGAAGGAGAGCAGACATGGGTCTTGTTCTTAAGGAGTCTACAGACTGACGACATTGAAGAAAAAATTCAAAAAGAGTTAATTACTGGGGCGCCTGGGTGGCACAGCAGTTAAGCGTCTGCCTTCGGCTCAGGGCGTGATCCCGGCGTTATGGGATCGGGCCCCACATCAGGCTCCTCCACTATGAGCCTGCTTCTTCCTCTCCCACTCCCCCTGCTTGTGTTCCCTCTCTCGCTGGCTGTCTCTATCTCTGTCAAATAAATAAATAAACTCTTTAAAAAAAAAAAGTGTTAATTACAAATTTTCCCAAGTGCTATGAATAAAAAATCCAGCACACTGTTATGAGAAATACAAGGGGACCTAACCTAGTGTGGAGGATGGAAGGCTCTCTGAGGCAGGGCTGTCTGCGCAGGGGTGAGCTGAAGAACATGCAGATGGCAAGGGAGGCACGGAGATCCTGCGGGGAAGAAGGTTGATATACCGATGGAAGCAGAAGGCCACCATTAGAGCTACAGCATGAGAAATGAGGGGAAGAGGAAGTCAGCCACATCAGATAAAGCCTCCAGGCAAGCTCCTATACTCCATGGCTTCAATTCTCAGTCCTGTGCCAAAGACTCCCTAGCACCAGTCCTAAGCTTCTGACGGTTGCTTGAATATTTACAAATGAATGTTTTCATGTCACTTCAAACTCAATTCATTATCTTTTATCTGGACCACTGCAATAGTTTCCTAACTTGTTAGCCAGATGCAAACTTATCTGCACTCATCACCGGAAAGCAGGGTGTCCTAAGTTCAAACCAGGAGCAGAGAAGCTAACTATGTGGATCTGTAAAAATCAGCTAGACTGCAATAGTTCAGTGCCCATGCGTTCTCAGACTTGAAGATTCCATTTGATTAGTACTGCTTTGAGTAACAGAGCAAAACAAAAAACAAAACCTCCCATATTCTTAAATATCAATATTTGATAAATACTGGAAATCGTGTAAATTAAAAATGAATCACTACAGTTATACATTAAAATACATGACAGCATCATTTTAGAAAGTGCATAATTTATTACATTTATGAGTTTATAATAAAATGGATACTTGGGAACTTAAAAAAATGGGTTAGGAGTAACAATTAGATGTAAAATTCTCAAATCATGGAACCTGAAATATTAAAATTCTAGCATTGTCTTAAAAATCTCTTTCTCATGATTAGGATAGTTTGAAAATTATTATGCTCTTCCAAGGGAAGAAAGGGGAATTGAAAAATAGACACGTTGATGAAGGCAATGAATTCTTCTCAGCTGGCTTTATTCTCCACTGAAGCTCAATATATGGTTATATTTTCTTTACTTACAGGAAGCTGCCACTGTTCTGGTTTCCAATAACCCTCATAACAGAATGGAAAATGCTTATGCAAAATGACACAAGCCTTAACCATTCTCTGCAGTTTTTTACCATTTCAATACACTTCTAGTCCAACAGCTTTCCCAATTCTAAAGTTCTGTGAGTGAACTATGAATATTTTTAAATATTTTCCAAATTCATCATGGAGGCTGCTTTTCTTCTCTGCACTGTAATCACACTGAGCTGCAATTAAAATAGACAATCAGTAAGTAGTTACTTTTTCTATGGACAATCTTACATTAATACAAAGTAATAATGCATCACAACTTAAAATTATTGAAAATAATCTTACTGGAGGGGTTCCTGTAAGAGGTCATTTTTGGTGTTCATGTCTGTTTTACTCGAGACTTTAAAATACCTGTATTGCGCTAGAGATATGCATGTCAAATATGACATTCCATAGCTCAGAGTGATATACAGTAAGTACTTAGAATGCCAAAACATATTTCACAGATGGATGAAAAACATCTAGATAAAAAGTTAACTAGAAAAGTGAGTAAAATACAAACTAAGCACAACACAAGGTTGGTAATAAGATGATGATAAATCATAGTAAGAAAGCTCTAATAGGTAAATAGTCTTCAAATTTCAATTGGAGTTGATATTATATATACAAAGTAAAAAAAACCCTAATAGTACAATAGAGTATACATTATAAAGAAGGCTTCTCACCACTTCCTTCATTCTATAGCCCTCTTTCTAGATATAACCACTATTTCCATTTTCTAAGTATATTTCTAGAAATAAATTCTAAATGAGAATAGATGCATACATTTCATCACCTCTTTTTATTTAAAAAATGATAAAGCATTATACACACTTTTCATCTTGTTTTTTTCCTTCTAAATGATCCACTTTACAAATGACTCCATGTGAGACCTACTTTATTCTCCTTAACAGCAGCAAACTTTCCCTGTATTGATACTCTATAATTTAACTGGTTTCCTATTGATGGGCATTTAGATGGCTTTTAATCTTTTAAGATTATAGACAATGCTGCAATTAGTATTTTGACATGCTTCCCTACACAGACTTGCCCAGGTGCAAGTATACCACCTGCAGAATAAATTCTTAGAATGACTGGGTCAAAGGTGATGTACATCACAATATTTTAAGAGATACTGCCACACTGGGCTCCAAAGAGACTGCACCAACAGACATTTATATCAGTGATGTGCGGAAGTGCCAGCATAATGTATTATCAAACTTACGATCTGACATGATCGTGAAATGGTGAAAAATGATATGTGATTGTGGTTTAAGCTTGTATTTGTCTTATGGGTGAGGATGAGCATCTTTTCAAATGTTTAAAAGTCATTTGTCTTTACTTTTCTGTAAATATTTTTTATTCTTTGTCTTTTGTACTGTTGCACTTTATTTGTTGACTTAGCCATTCTTTACATATATGTTAAGGATATTACTTTTGTCACATGTATTGCAGATATTTTTCTCAGATCGTCATTGACTATGACTTTAAAATACAGACATCTGAAATTTTACATGTTCACATTTATTAATTTCTTTTCATAGTTCCTAGGTTTTGTGTTCTTGCATAGAAAGGCTTCACCACACTGATTTTAGTGTCAAAAGAATACAGTATGGCTTTCAGTAGTTTAGGCTAATACACTTAGAACATACAACCATAGTCCAAAGATGGATGAAGAATGTACAGAAAAAGGTGATCAGAATAGCACATTCAGAGCACAGAGGACTCAGTACAATGCAGGCCTTGCATGTGATGCTGGACTGTACTGGACGTCTGATGTGCACAATAGAGGAAATCATAATCTTCTAACTCCACTCCTTTGTTTCATTAAGTATCAGGCCCTTAGTGAGATAGTCTTTCTAATAGCAGTTTCCAGTTTTTAGAGGAAGATGGGAAAATTAGAAAAAATTCAGAGAAAGCAAAGATAAAAAATTTTAAAAAACAGAATATATGTCTAATAAAGTTTATAACTTGGATTCATTTAAGATAGAAAAAAAAATTAACTCCAGGGAATAATTCCTTTTGTGGATGGGGAGAATGCTGAATGATTACTTTTCATCTTCAAATGAAAACAGGATGGAAGGAGAAAAGCTTAAGGAAAAAACGTAAAGTGGTTACTGACATAACATTAAACAAAAAAAGCTCACAAAGAGAAGGGTGAAATCCTTGTCATTAGAGAGTTTAAGAAACAGGAGAAAAACATCAGGGTTGGGCTGTTTAGGTCTAATTCTGTCAGGAAGGAGACTAAACGAGATGCCAACTGGATTATCTAAATAAGGTTCTGTAACTGTACTCTTTTTACTATAGAACTCAAGGTAGTTGATTTTAAGTAGGCATTTTCTTTACCATATTCCTTAAAAAAGGTACTTGAAGCTCTAAGGATTGTGATGTAGAGATTTAACTTCTTATATAACTAAGTATTTACTAACCACTTAATGATTACACTAAGTGCTTATATGTGTTAATTCCTCTGATTTCTTAGTAACTCTATAAGGGAAGTGTTGTTATTCTACATTAAACATGAAGACACTGAGGCTTAGAAAAGTTGAAACTGCCCCAGATCACATGGCTGCTGAATGGCACCAGGCTATGTGCCAGGTACCAAAACCTACACTTTTAAGATCCTGCCCAGTACACCTTGGCTCCTGTTAACTTATAATCTAAATGAATGAATGCTTTCTTGAATGATAAACTACTAAATCCATTAATTCATAATTTAATAAGAAATTAAATTTATTTGATAAAGCTATAATTACTTTCAAGAGGGAGGGGAATAGAAGGGCAAATTACTGGATTTTCTTTAAGTGCCATGCATTGTTCATATCAGAAGATTTCAAAAAAATCTGTAAATGTCACATACATAAACTGAATTCATGAGTATTTAGAGCTGTTGTACTATGTATGAAATACTATAATATCTATGCATAATATTAATTTTGATTGAAACAGTACATTTATAACCAAACATATTTAATAAGGTAGTAACATGGTTTCTTTGCCTGCCTATCTGTATCTGTTTCCAGCCTATCTTTATAATCGCTAGACGATCTCACATTGCTCCTAATAGGAGGGAGGGACTATTGCTCCCACTGTAGAATAAATTGCCCATTTCCTTTATGTGATCTGTGTATATTATGAGTGATTACCCCTTACTATTTTATTGATGTTCTGCATTTTCTACTCTATTTCCCATTGGACAACTTTTATACAGTATTTTAGAGTCATATGGTTATATACAAATGTGCATTAAATGAACTTAACCTATAAGCCATCTTTTTCCATTTAAAAATTACAATAAAAACAAAGTTAGTGCAATTTAAAATATTACATTCAAAGCAATGTTTTCTACTTCCTAATCTGTCAGTGATCATGCCTAAACAGAACAAAATTCTAGAGCAGTGCTGTCCAAAAGAACTTTTTGTGATCATAGAGTTCTATTTATGATGTCCAATATGAGGACCATAGTTACATATGGCTACTGAGCACTTGACAGCCAGCCAGTGTGGGGCACCTGGGTTGCTCATTCAGTTGGGCATCTGACTCTTGGTTTCGGCTCAGGTTATGATCTTGGGGTTGTGGGATCCAGCCCTGCACTGGGCTCTGCACTCAGCATGGAGTCTGCTTGAGATTCTCTCCTCCTCTGTATGCCCCTTCCCCTACTTGCATGTGCACTCTCTCTCTCTCAAATAAATAAATCTTAAAAAAAAAAAAAAAGAAATCCAGCTAGTGTAATGAGGATTTCAAATTTTAATTTACTTAATTTTAATAATTAATTTAAATTTACACTGATACTTATGGCCAGTGCTATCGTATTGGACAGCACAGTTGTAGATTTAGGTGTCAATTTAGAAGACTCGTGTTTATTTCTGTTTTTAAAGTTTACTTGTTCAACCTCAAATATTAAAGAGACTAATTTTAAATAGTTTAATCAAGTAAAAATAAAACTACTAGGTCTCTGGGAACTTTTGAGGAACTTTTCTTGTCTTTGATCTACTCAGACTATTCACTCTCTAGGGATCATGAGGAAGCTCCCTCCTACCTGCTGGGAAGCTGCAGCCGCTCTCTGCTCTGCCTGACTTAGGCGCCTTTGAAGCCTGTTGGCTTTTTCTTGATGCTCTAGAATTAGTTTTTCATTCTGTTATGGGGAAATATAAAACAAACAAGTTAGAAATCCACATGTGACACAGAAAGTTTTTGTGGAATAATCAATGAAAAATCTGAATATCACTTTACTCCTTATAAAAGGCAAAGATAATAAATCTCCAAATTAACATTTTTCCAAATTATGAACTTCAAAGTTCAAAACTGGTTTCATACTTTGACTACACTGTTTTTTTTTCCTCCCTACATGTTACCAAAGAAAGTGATTTAAATCTAAAATCAAAGTGAATCAGAAGACCAAGATTTTAAATATTTGATATTAACCTTGAGATGCCAGAACACCACTTCAGAATCACCTGGAATATGACAACACAGACTGCTGGGCCTCCTGACCACAGCTTCAGTAGGATGGCATGAATTTTGAGAATCTGCACTCCTACCGAGTTCTTCAGTGGTGGTGATGTTGTTTGCTAGTGATTCAGAACTACTATGTGAGAGCAAGCTTCTAGGGAAATTTTGACATTGCCACTATTAAAGTGCAAAGAACAGAAAATATTCATTCTAGAAGTCTTGATCTTTAAGGGATAGACTTGTCTTAAATGATTTGTATGTTAAAGGTATTACTTAAAAGGGGGAAGAACTCTGTTTCCACATGTTCCCCAATACATTTGTATACTTTAGAGGATATTAGGATCATCAACAGAGTTATTAGGCATTGGTATGAACTGAATTATGTCCCTAGAAAAGGATGTTGAAGTCTTAATCCCCAGTTCTTATGAATGTGACCTTATTTGGAAACAGGGTCTTTGCTATTAATTAAGGTAAGATGAGGTTTTAGGGTGGATCCTAATCCAAAGTGCCTAGTACCTTCATAAAAAGGGGAAATTAGGACATAGAGACTGACATGGACAAAGGGAAAACCACATGAAGACACAGGGAAACCACCATCTACAAGCCAAGGAACACATGAGGCCACCAGAAGCTAGGAAAGAGGCATGGAACGGATTCTCCCTCAGAGGGAACCAATCTTGCTGACTTCTCGATTTGAACTTCTGGCCTCCAGAATTGTGAGACAAAAATTTCTGTTGTTTAAATCACCAAGTTTGTAATATTTTGTTAGACAAGCCCCAGGAAACTACACAGACATAATGAATATAAATCTGTCACAACATGCTGTCATGCAGACAAGTTCAAAGAAACTATCAATTATAAAATGTATTCGTCCTCTCCATACTTATTAGCCTGAAAAAAAAGTTTTTGTAAAACTAGAATTAGTATGTGGGTTTCTGGCACTTGTCTGAATTGAGAGAATAACACCAGTCTAATCAGGAATAGTAAGAAAAACACACTTTCTATGAAGAACTAGAGAGAGTTCTCAGGTCCTAACATGTAAGTGGTAACAGTGAATGTCAGCCTAGTAATATAAAATACTGAAATAACAATATACTGCTAAAATGAGCTGCTTGTATTTCCTATTGTGCCCAAAAGCAAAATTAAATTTTATGAAGAGAACTATACTGGCTGTTGCAATTTACCAAGATATTTAAATATGTAGTCTTAAATTTAAAAGGCACATCATTAACACTAGAAAAAACTTGGGAGGAAAATCCCATCATCTGTAATAATCACTTTCATAGGTACCATCAGACTACATACAATACGTATTTTTCTGTGTCACTATCATAATGGTTAAGGAACAGTTCAAGTTAGGTAAATCATAATATATGCAACAGTTCTTTTTCAACTGATCATTTTGGCTGCTCTTGATCTTCCCATATTACTAACATTATTGTGTTGAATATCTGCCTTTAAATTTTTTCATGTTTTAAATTATTTCCTTAAGTACAGATTCCTGGAAGTTTTGAAAACTACAATGAGTATTTTAATGGCTATTGTTTGTTTTCTAAATGGCTCATATCAATTTATAATGCTTTGAAACTTAAGAGTAATGATTTCATTATGGTTCTATAGATGGCCACAAAAATATAGCAGACCATATAGCCAATTAATGAAATTCCAACAAATACATTCAAAGTTAGAACATCAAATGAAGAACAGAGTTCTAGAAAGCTCTAATCATAATCTAGAAAATGTTAACGTTTTTTAAAGATTCAAAGAGAAAAATGATGAGCTCTTGCTGCATTTAGTTCTAAAGCATTAATCTGAAGGAGTATTTTAATATATTCCAGGAGGCAAAAGTAATTTCTACATATCTTATGTGTTGAATTAAAACAAAATAAGAGGAATGGGCTAAAAAATATAATCTTAGACATGCTTAGAAATGAAGGGGATTTTAACACATTTTCTGCAACATGGCACAAGTTATATTGGTGAAACTGAAATAAGAGCTCTACCTTTTGTCATTTACATATGATGAATCACTGACTTTCAAAGCTTTTATTCACATTATAAAATGTGGATTTTTAGGGTTATGGATGATTTCTCTGCAAGGAGTACTCACCTCTGTATGGTCATTTCCAAGTAGAGAATTAATTTGGAGTTGGCTCAGGTAAAATTCTATAACATGTGTATCAAGCTGCAGCAGAAAGTACTTCCCGGGAGAGTCATTATCTTACCTCAACTACCTTTTCATTTGCCATTTCCAGCTGAGAAAGCAGCTCTTGGGTATGAAGTTTCTGTCGACTCAGCTCACTCCTATTAATCAAGAGAGAGTCCCCCCCCAACACCAAGCCATTAATATCATTGTTCAAAAATCTAACAAAACAGAATCTTTTTTAGTAAGATATATGTTCATGTTTTAAACAAAAATACCTTCTTATGTGCAAAATAAAGTTTTTTTTAAATAGACCATATTTTAAAGGACTCATTTATTTATTCATAAAATGCACATGTATTCTGGAGATTAGCTGCACAACAATGTGAATACACTAGACACTACTGAACTGTACACTTAAAAATGATTAAGATGGTAAATCTCATGTGTATTTTATCACAACTATAAAAATGTTAAATTTTATGTATATTTTACCACACAGAAAAAGCAAAAAAATCCCACACACATATATTCTAAAAGCACTTAAGTGTTTTCAATATTATTATCTTGAGGAATTATTTGGCATTAAAATGAACATACATTCATATTAAACAGAAGTATTTGTTATTATAAAATCTCATAAGCTATTGTGATTCTTAGCTATAGTATACAGTTTTAAGATTCATATATAGTGCTTCTTAGAGGAACTCAATTTTTGGAAATTTAAGGTAATATTAATCACTCCAACATCATTTCAGTGTAGTATATTCAGAATTGGTATTTATGTTTTGGTTGTATATACACTATATTTTATACATTCATATCCTTTATACTTTAATAGCTGGATTTATCTTATGCAGAGAGCTGGTTGTCATCGTCTTCTTCTTTTCTTCTTCTTCCTCTCCTTCCTCTCCTTCTTCTTCTTTTTTCCCAACATAAGATTATCTTGCTTTTGGCCAAAGATAATTTAAAGAGTCTCAGATACAGAAAAAATGTAGTCTTTTTTTTTTAAGATTTTACTTATTAATTTCTCAGCGAGAGAGCAAGAGAGAGAGCACAAGCAGGGGGAGCAGCAGGCAGAGGGAGAAGCAGACTTTCTGCTGAGGAGGAGCCCAAAGTGGGCCTCAATCTCAGGACCCTGGGATCATGACCTGAGCCGAAGGCAAACAATTAATCGACTGAGCCACCTGGGCATCCCAGAAACAATGCAGTCTTAAAAATAATTTTTAAAAAGATCAAACTTCTGGGGCACCTGGGTGGCTCAGTCGTTGAGCATCTGCCTTCGGCTCAGGTCATGATCCCGGAGTCCTGGGATCAAGCCCTGCATCAGGCTCCCTGCTCAGCAGGGAGTCTGCTTCTCCCTCTCCCACTCCCCCTGCTTATGTTCCCTCTCCCGCTGTGTCTCTGTCAAATAAATAAAATCTTAAAAAAAATAAAATAAGATCAAATTTCTGAGTATTAAAATACTCAGTTAATTCAGGATTGGTTTTTGACTTTTGACTTTCTGCTTTTTTTTTTTTTAGATTTTATTTATTTATTTGACAGAGAGAGACAGCCAGTGAGAGAGGGAACACAAGCAGGGGGAGTGGGAGAGGAAAAAACAGGCTCCTAGTGGAGAAGCCTGATGTGGGGGTTGATCCCAGAACGCTGGGATCACGCCCTGAGCCGAAGGCAGATGCTTAACGACTGCGCTACCCAGGTGCCCCTGACTTTCTGCTTCTTAAAGAAATCAACAGATTAACACTTCTAAAATAACTTCGGCTTTGAATTTTTTCCAGGTGAGCTGCACAGCCTAAAAACTTGGTAAGTCCCTTATGTGACCAATATGTGTATGAATAATTGTTAAAATCAGCAAGCAATTTGTTATACACAGGAGAGAATATAAAATGTCATCCACAAATCAATTCCATAAATATTTACTGAACACTAGGTGCCAAGTACAAGGTATATGGTAGTAAACACGTAATTGTTGCCATAACAGAACGAAGAGGGAAATGGCTTCATCCACTGAGGACACTCTATGAGGACACTGAGTATCTATCACTGATTCTGTGACAGACAAACCCAAATGTTTTATATTCGCTTTCTTTTGGTGGTAATAATAATGTAGAATAAATTACTGTGCTTACTTTCAAGTACCTTGTGTAGCTTAAAATTACTGCTGCTCCTCAACATAACAAAACGAAGAAAGGCAAACTGGTGGAAGTGGCCAGTCTTCTAGACCAAATGTAATTAAAGGTAAAGTTATGTACATTAGTGCTAATGAGAAATAACCTTTGAGTACTACTGAAATTAAGATGATACAGTGATCGGGGCGTCTGGGTGGCCCAGTCGTTAAGCGTCTGCCTTTGGCTCAGGGCGTGATCCCAGGTTCCTGGGATCGAGCCCCGGGTCGGGCTCCCTGCTCCACTGGGAGCCTGCTTCTTCCTCTCTCACTCCCTCTGCTTGTGTTCCCTCTCTCGCTGGCTGTCTCTCTCTCTGTCAAATAAATAAATAAAAATCCTGAAAAAAAAAAGATGATACAATGATCCTACTAATAAAGTTAGCCAACATTGAGTTTATGTAAGACCTTCTCAGAAAACACCTACTGCATAATTTGATACCTAAACTATTCACTTAGCCATGGCATTTTACATGATAGTAATAATTTCTGACAAGTACTATTAGATAGTAATAATTTTCCACAAAATTTAAGATCACAAAGATTCAAATGATTAACTTTCAGTTATTTTTAATCTGTGTAAATATGCTGTTGGGTATCAAGCTCCGTAACCCCCACTGGATGATGAGAAAGTTTGTTATTCATTTTTGTATCCTTAGGATCTAGTACTCAATAGAGCTTGGCAAGTAATAGCAAAGATGATGATGATGGTGATAATAACAGCAAGCACTTTCATAGTGCTTACTATGTGCCAGGCACTTCTGGGTGTTTTATTTAAATTATTTAGTTTTCATGATAACCCTCTGAGATCCCCAGTTTTACATATGAGAACATTTAAAAACAGAGAAATTTAAAAATAAAGTTAGGTCATGTAGCTAGTCCAGTTGTAGAGTCAGAATTCAAAAACTGAGACCTTTTGTTTCAAGACCTGTGCTCTTAACCACTCCCCTACATTGCAACATGGCAGGTGATAGCTAAATGTTAGTTGAATGAATAAGTGAAGAGTATATACGTGTGAGTTTGTGTATTAGATATTCTAGGAATATAAAAATTTACACATTCACTTAAAAACCTAACAAATTATATCTTTATTTTTGCCTTCTTCCCTAAAGTTTCAGTCTTTTATTCAAAGTCAACATGCCTAATACTAAACTTTTTGCATTTCCTTGAAAACCTACTTCTCATCTTGCTACTCAATTTTTATATCAACAACATCTCTGCCCTCACTGCCTAGGTTAAACACCTCAAATCTATTTCTCACTTTCTCTTAAATGCAACATGTAGACTCTAAATAGACTCTTCCTTTGCAATGTCTCTTGCATCTGTTCTTCACTTCTATACAGTGTTACCACCAAAACTGAAGTTCTTTTTTTTAAAAAAGATTTTATTTATTCATTTATTTGAGAGAGAGAGAGGAGAGAGAATGCACAACAGTGGGGAGGGGGAGGCAGAGAGAATCTGGAGTGGGGCTCGATCTCATGGCTGCGAGATCATGACTTGAGCTGAAACCAAGAGTTGGACGCTTAGCTGACTGAGCCACTCAGGGGCCCCCCTTACAACTCAAGTTATTATAACTTAATTTTGAGATTTATTTCATTTTTTTAAAAGATTTTATTTATTTATTTTACAGAGACAGCCAGCAAGAGAGGGAACACAAGTAGGGGGAGTGGGAGAGGAAGAAGCAGGCTCCTAGCTGAGGAGCCTGACATGGGGCTCGATCCCAGAGCGCTGGGATCACGCCCTGAGCCGAAGGCAGACGCTTAACGACTGCGCCACCCAGGCGCCCCTTGAGATTTATTTCAAAAGCCAAATGCTCAGCTTTTCAATATCAAGTGAAAAAATTATGTAAAGTGTATCACAATGCACATAGAAATGCTCAATTAATACAGTGGTTTTCCATCTCTAACCCATACATCATGAATGTACTTCTCTAAGTCACTTTAATAATTTGCTTTGTTTATTAAACAATAACTTCCAGTGGCTTTCTGCCAATGGACAAAAGAATCCAAATTCCTGAGACTGGCATTCAACATCCTCCAAAATTTTGTGTAATATTTCTTTCCAACCTTATCTCCAATAGGAGCCTTCCACTTCGGTTAGGTTCTCACTATATCACACATTAACCATATATGTAACACCTTTAGGCTCATGTTTATGTCATTTTCTGTATCCTCGTTTTTAGATTTCCCTTTGAAATCCTGCCCACTCTTTAAGATTCCACCTTTGCCCCCCCCTTTTTTTTAAAGATTTCATTCATTCACTCACTTATTCATTCATTTGAGAGAGAGAGAGAGAGAGGGCACACGTGCTAGTGTGCACCAGCATGGAAAGGGGCAGAGGGAGGGAGAGAGAGAGAACCTCAAGCAGACCTGGTGCAGAGCCTGATGCGGCTTGACTTCACGACCCTTATTGTGACCTGAGCCAAAACCAAGAATCGAATGCTCAACCAACTGAGACACCCAGGCACCCTCTTCCTCCTATACCTCCTTTCCAGTTCATTTTAACCCAGACAGTTCTCTTCTCAAATCAAAGTTTTGGTACCTATTTTATGTTCATTTAAGACATTTAAGCAATTCTCTATTATAATGCTAATCAGTCATTTATATGTGTGTGTAAGCATACCTAACATATATGTACACACACACTTCCTCAAGTATAGTGGAAACTTTTAAAAAGGGGATTGCTTTTAATTTCTATAGTATTTACCACAGTGCTTTACATATAGGGTATCAATAAACATTTGCTGATTTATGGTAAATTTCTACAGAAAACCTGGCAGTTAGAAAATTTTATTTCTTATTTGCTCAACAAACATTTACTGAGGAATATACCACAAAAGATATTTTAGATAAAGGTTATTTTTATTTATTTAGATTTATTTATATTCTAGTTCTTTCCACAAAGGATTTGAAGTGGCTAAGAAAAGGATATTTTTCAGTTAGGCATTTCCTTCAATCTCACTTCTGAATGAAATTTTAGAAGGTATTAAAGGGTGGAGAGAAAAGTGATTTTGCCAACTCTATCCCCTGAGACCTTCCTAGAGCCTGCCTGTCAGTCCTCTGCAACTCCTTATTTCTCTGTCAGGATATTTCCCATCAGGAATAAAGGAAAGATGCAGGAAGATGATCCAACTCTGTATTATCTATGAGAATTTTTCTCTTCATTACAGAACATGTATGAGTTCCCTGTATGAGTCCCTAAATCATTAGTGATTTAGGATAAACATAAAATAAGACTTTTCAGAGACTTTCACAGTGGTATTACACTTGAAACAATTGCTAACTAAAGCTATATAATCTCTTCACTGGAAGTCTTTAAAAACAGAAACATTCTTACTTATCAGGGATGATTTAAGTGTAGCCTGCCAGAAAGTAAAGAGATAGATGACATTTCGTTTCTCTATGACTTTATGGCACTTAAAGAATATTTTATTCTAATTAAAGAACTTAAAGGAAGCTGTGCTCATTTTCTCTATATAATTTCTAGCATGTTATACAATGTTCTAAAGTTTAAGGTAAAATTATTATCTTCTACCAATTTTAATGTTAAGTGTATAGGAACGAGGAATTCCTTAAAATATCACCAGCGAATTGCTTAGCCCATCAGTGTCCTATATATTTTTAGTTCAGTTATATAGTTCATGTTCACATGACATAAAATTCCTAGTCATGCCTGCAAAATGTAATTTAGAAATACAGTTGTAAAATATAATTGATTTACTGCTTTCCCTGTAAGCAAAATTTTACAAAATAATTTAGCAACAAAGTCATATATGCTATATCCGTTAAGAAAACATTAAATGCTTTAGTAAACAAAATATTACCATCAACACTGATAAGTCATCGAATTCATCAATCTGAGATGAAAGTAGGTCAAGAGTGAGAACCTAAGGCAAAGCTTCCTCGTCTGTGGTCAACAGATAGGCTTTAGGTATGCTCCTAAGCACCCTGAAATTATCTGCAAGATCTGGTGTGTTTGTCTTTTCCAGGAAGACAGTCCATAGATTTCCTGAGATTTTTAAGAGGTCTGAGGCCTAAGGAAGGACAAGGATTTTGTCTGGACTTTTCATCTGGAATATACAAAGTTTTTTTTAGATTTTTATTTTAAAGTATGAGCACACTGATTGGAGTGTTTCAATGTTGAATGTCTTTCTTACACAAACCACATCCATAATGTATCATCTACAATTTCCACTTTTGGCTTCATTAATGTGGTTCAAGCATTTAAAGGCACTTGGCAAGCAATCCAAATACAGAGTTTTCTAGATTTTTATAGTATTCCCTCTATTATTTCAGGGTTGTCTGTCCAAATGTACTTCAATAGCAAATTCTCCAAAGTATCCAATTCAGTTTTGAAAGAAATCATAACTTTCTCTGTCTGTACTCATATATCACTGGTATATTTATTTATGTATTTCCAAAACAAGTGTAACTGGCATAACCTAGTTTGGGAGCAAACATAGTGACACTTGTAAAGCAAGTGACAGACGACAATATTAGAATGGAGTAGACTAAGATATGGGCATGTAGAATGCTTTGGACACTAGTTAATGTTGTTACATATATGATGAAGTGGATATCAGTTCACTAGTTAATGTTGTTACATATATGATGAAGTGGATATCAGCCAAGAGAGTTTTCTACTGTACCTTAACTTTACCACTGTACCTTATTATTAGTTTGAGATTGCAAAGTAGTTATTATTCTCATCTTCTAAGTAAAGGAGTCAAGACTCAGAAAAGTTATTCAATGTTCCTAAGGTCATGCAGTGATTGAGTGAAAAAATGGGGTTCATACCCAGGCTTTAATCAAAATCTTCTCTCAATTAAATCACACTGCCTCATAATTACAAAAGATATTAGTAAAGCATATCTGTGGCATCATATAATATCAAGACCTAAAAGGCAAAATGAAGATTCTCTTAAAAAAATTAATTCTAAGTATGTGGCAAAATGGTCAGTAATTGCAAAGATTGTGATCTCAACTTTTTGTACAGCTTCAAAAGACTTGACTACTGAAAAAGGAAATTCATCCTAAGGTTTCAAATCTCATTCAGTTAACTAAAAATACCACAGGTTAAAGCAGACAGGTCAGCTTTAGATATATTAGAGCACTCTTCTTCATAGTACCAGGTTTTTTCCTTCCCTATCTGCACATTCCCCCTAGCGATCTCATCTATTCCATGACTGTAAAGGAACACTAATGAGCACCTCAAATCTAACCTGTCCAAAATGGAAACTACTTCTTATCTAGACCACCCCAAGTTTCCTCCTTTCCTGTACAAGGCCTCACCATCTACCCAGATGTTCAAGTCTAAGCTAAGGCATCATCTTTGACTCCTCCCTTGACTCATTCCCTGTATTTGACATCAAATAAATTTTGTCTTACCTCCCTAATAGATTTCATAACTGCCTACTTCTCTCCATTTCCACTGACCACACTCTGCTCTGAGCTACTATCATCTATTGCCTGGAATACTATAATAATCTAATATCTGGTCTCCCTGACTCCATTTTTGCCCCTTCTCTAAGTCCATTTTCCATACAATAGCTAAAGTGATCTTTTAAAGATCTAAAGATGTTTAAAATCCTTCAATGATTTCCCACTACTGTACACTGGTCTTTAGCTTAAAATAGTCTTACTTAAATATTTTACTTACAGTAAGTAAAAATATTTTACTTAAAATGCCCTATAAGATTCTCATGATCTGATCTATGCCTAGTTCCTTAACCTTATACCTTCTCTCTCTTCACTCACTATACTTTAATTACATGGGTTTACTTCTTCTTAATACTGGAGCTTTGTACTTGCTATTCTTCCATCTGCCTGGAATATTTTCCTGGCTTTCTTGTATAGTTGATTTATTTCTATCATTCAGGCCTCAGTTTAAATGCTAGCTTTTCTGGCCACTTTTTAAAAAATTGTGCAGCCCTTTCAGCTCCCACCCCTGTCACAGTTATTATAGCAACTCATTTGTTTTCTTCATACCATTTAAAACATCTAAAATTATCTTGTTTATGTTGGTTTACTTTTTTACTATTTGTCTCTCCCTATTAGAATGAAAGCTCTGAAAGAGGAGGGACTATGTTCACAAGGCTTAGAAAAGTGCCTGGAACACAGAGGGTGGTTTTTAGCTGAGGACAGTTTTAGCTAACTCCCCAGAATCAGTTAACTAGTACATTTTAATAACAACATTTCTAATATGCTATATTTTGCCTTTTCAAAGTTTTCACCACATATGTGCTCTCACAAGAAAACATATTAGATAATTCAGTGATTACATTTTCAAAGTAGCTACCAAGTGGTACCACAAATTTGGGAGCTTCATACTAGGAAAATGAATGTGAGAAGGAGCCTTATGTACAAAAATCATGCATGGGAAGCTTATTAATAAGTTATTTGAAGAATAAACTCAAAGTTACAAAGTAATACGTGAATTTTCTTCACAACATCTAATTTTAAGTGCTGATCTTAGGATAAGATTGAGGAAATATAAAGTGCATTCATTCAACAAATACTGAAATGAATGCCTGTCACATTTGACATATTATGCTAGATGTTAGGGAGACAAGGAGGACCAAGACCTAGTTACTGCCACAGTGAAACTTATAAGGTACTATGAAAAGCTCCTACTTTATAATATAGGTTGTAAATGCTATAAAAATTGCTATGGGAATGTAGAGGGATGATTAGGGATTAGAGCTGTCTCTCCAGAGCAAGTAAGCTTTTAAGCTGATATATGAAAGAGAAACAGAAGAGTAAGCAGGGTAAGGAAAAGAAGAGTGTTACAATCAAATCCATGGGTGGAGGCCAGGCAATAAGAAAGGATAATAAATTTAGGGAACTGAAAGGAGTTCAGTATGTACACGGCACAGAGTGTTACTAGGAGCTGGTAGAGGGAGTAAAAGAGGAGAAGCTGGAAATACATATTGCAAAGCATCTTCTATGTCTTTACAGAAAGTTGAAACAGCCATCAACACTGGGGAGGCACTGAAGTATTTTTTTTTTAAGTAGTCTCTACACCCAGCGTGGAGCCCAATGCAGGGGTTGAAGTCATGACCCTGAGATCAATACCTGAGCCGAAATCTAGTCAGACGCTTAACCGACTGAACAACCCAGGCATCCTGGCACTCAGTATTTTAAGAAGAGAAGTGACATGGTTAGACCTGAATATCAGAAAATCCTGCTGATTACAGCAAGAAAAAGTAGTAAGGAAATATGACTGTGGTAAATTTGAGGGTTATAGTAGTAATCCAGGTAAGCAGTGTTGATAGCCTGAACTACTGGAGGGAAATGGATAGATTCAAGAGATATTTAGGAGGTAGAATTAGTAGTAATTGGTTTAGGGGTGTGAGGAGAAGTTTAGGATGACATCTGCAGTTTTGTTTGAGCAACTGGGTAGATATTACCACTCATGGAATAGGAAATACAGGATAAAATAAAAAGTTGGGTTAGGGGTGAAATAATGGGTTTAGTTTTGAATATATTGATTTTGAGGTACCTATGGACATGCTCAGTAGAGAGTTGGAAATATACATTATTTAAAAAATGTCAGCACTAGAAGCTGTTTTATAATAATACTTAACCCTTTTAGAAATGGATACCTAACCCATGCTGAAAGGAAGAATTTCCACTCAAAATGTGCTTCAATTCTTAGCATCACTGGCATATATAACTGAAAAGCATGGTTATGAGTATAAAACAAAGTTTTCCCTACAATGCATGAGTTTCTCGGAACATCACAAAAACTTCAAATAAAAAAAGAGAAGTTATGGTTCTTTAAGGAATGGGAGCTTGAAATTTGGGCCAATATCTTAGGTGTTATCATCAATTACTGTAATTGCTCAGATCACTCTGTTATTATTGAGGCACAGTTTAAGATAAGAATAAGCCATGTATATTTTGGTTGGTGCAGCATAGGGGAAATTTCCTCAATGCCTGAAATCCTTTAGTGATGACTAAAGATTAAATCACATAAGGCTCTATTCTATATTATACAAGAGAATTAAAAACAAAAGGTGTACTATTCGTTTCTGGAAAATGATGGATCTGCCAGCTGCAGCAAGTGCTTTCTTTGAAACTCTCTTATGACAAATTAACATAGCATGTGCCAGATGTTTTTTTTCTGTTGAATTATACTGTAATATGCTTCAGTTACTTTTAGTAATTACGCATTTTGTAATCTGCCAGTACCTGCAGCTGCCTCTCATTCAATTAAAAAAAAAAAGTAGTTATGGCAGCCAAACATTACAGATATATAGCCAAGAATAATGTTTTAGAGACTGAAGAAAATTCCTTAGGCTCAAATCCTGTGTATTTGTGTGTATATATATATATGTGTGTGTATATATGTGTGTATACACACACACACACACACACACACATCAATAAAATTGTAGTGAATGAATATACAATATGTGGTATTTTCATAGAAAAACATTTTCTTCAGAAAATACCACATATTGTAAATTCATTCATTCGATATAATTTTATTGGTCAACTATATGCCAGGCAAGATGTTAACTCACATGTAAATGGAAGTTCAGTAAGTATCATAAAGAAGAATGAGCAGAACATGGTATGGGAGTGTAGAAAAAGGAAAGACTTGGTCTGTCGGGGGAATTAAAAAATGTCCCACAGAAAAAAATGATACTTGAGTTGGGTCTGAAAGGAAGAAAATTTTTTTCAGGTGGGAAAGGACATCCCTACAAAGAAATTGCATGTACAGACTACCTCTAGAATCATCTTTGATTCTTACCTTTTCCTTTTCCTTCATATTTCACATTCAATCCATCAGCACCTTCTATTACCTCTAAAAAAAATCTCCCAATGAATTCACCTTTCTCTTTCTTCTTAGTCTAAGCCACCATTATCTCTTAATAAGAACCTTGTGGTAGCCTTCTAAGTTTTCCCCCCAGCTTTATTACCCACTTTCATTTTCCACATAATAGCCTGAGTGATCTTTAAAAAAAAAAAAATCAGATCAGGCAACGTTTTTCAAAACTGACCATTGGCCTTCATTCACATTTAAAACCCCTCAACGTGGCTAATAAAAACCTACAAGATCAGGTCCCTGTCTGCAGCAGAGACAATGTTCACCAAACATTCTGTTTGTTCCATATACATTTCCTAGACTCTTACAGATTGGGTCCATATGACTAGTTTGGCCAATGAAGTTGTAAAAGGAAATGATGTGTATTACTTCAGAGCTGAACTAATTAAGAGCCAGTGTTCTCCCATCCCTCTCTTTCCCTATTTCAGTGATTTCAGGAAACCACATGTTCAAGACGGTAGAATCTCTAACAGCAGAGTCTTTCTGCAAAACTGCCTGATATGTACAGTATGAGCAAGAAATAAAACCTCTGTTGTGTTAAGTCTATGAGATGTCAGTTTATTTGCTGTGGTGGCTGGAAATACTTAATATAATACATTTCCCAAATCTCTAACTATTGCCTTTATTTTGCATGCTGTTTCTTTTACTTCAAACATACCAAGTGTACTCCTATGTTGGGGGTCTTTGCACTAACTTCTCTCGCTTGGAATGCTCTTTCTCCTGATGTTTAAATGACAGGATCCTTTTTGTCATTAGATTATCTTAAGATTTATTTTCTCACAGGATCTTCCTTGTCTACCATTCTCAGCATCATCACATTAACTTATTTTAATTTTCTACATAGTACTTATCTGATTTTAAGCACACACACACTCAATAATTCCACTTTCCCATCAATAATCTACTATCTTCAAACAAAACAAAACAAAAAAACAGGGGGACCCTGGGCTTTGCTGTATCATCAGTACTTAAAGAACAATGCCATTCAGTAAATATACCACGAATGAGTGGAGTGTGGATGAGGAGCTGTAAAAGGGCTGGCTGAGCACACTGGGTTTACTGAAGTGGGAGTTCAGCGTGGCTGGAACACAAAGAACATGAAGGACAGAGGTAGACAGGCAGATTGCTGATAAGAAGGTGGAGAAAAGACTACAAAAAACCTATAGGCAGGGGCGCCTGGGTGGCACAGCGGTTAAGCGTCTGCCTTCGACTCAGGGCGTGATCCCGGCGTTATGGGATCGAGCCCCACATCAGGCTCCTCCCCTGTGAGCCTGCTTCTTCCTCTCCCACTCCCCCTGCTTGTGTTCCCTCTCTCGCTGGCTGTCTATCTCTGTCAAATAAAAACTTAAAAAAAAAAAAAAAACCTACAGGCAACAGTAAAGCAGAAGTCTTTAAGTAGGCAGGGCCAGAATCATAACTGCTTTCAGGAAAATAATTCTGACAGCAGTATGAAGACTGAATAGAGCAGAATAAAACTGTTGGCGGAGAAACCAGAGTGAAGGAGGCTGCTTTAACAGTCATGATTAAAGATGTGAAAGATCCGACAGGTGGCAAGGACAAATATGTTACCACATGTTTACATATCTGGAAGTATTTCTTTGGACAGATTCCAGTACCTGGAATTGCCAAAGGGTATGTACAGTTGAAATCTGTTAGATACTGCCACATTACTTTATAAAAAGGATCTGCCAGTTTACACTCCCACCAATACTGTACACCTATTCCTGTTTCTTCATGTATTTGCAGACACTGAATAATCATATCTTACATATTTGTCAATTTGCTGGGTAAAATTATTGTTTAAATTTGCATTTCTTCAGTGAATAGTGTGGCTGAACCTTATTTGCTAAATTTAAAGGAGCTTTCTATTTCTGCTTTTGTTAAGCTGCCAGTTTACATACTTTGTCCATCTTTCTATTAGGTTGTTAATCTTTCTTCTTAATTATGGAATTCTTCATGAATTCTGCTTATTAGTCCTTTATTTTTTGTCATTTGTCTTTTATCTTTGTTTAGTACCTTTCTTCATGTAGAATTTTAATTTTTATGGTTAAATCAATTAATCAATATTTTCCTTTTTTGCATTCTGGGTTTTGTGTTTTAACTAGAAAGACCTTTCCTTTCCAAGATAATAAAAATAAACTTATTTCTTCTAATACCTTTTTTATTTAGCTTGTTAATCCACTTGGAATTTACCTTATATAAGGAATATAGAATATTCTAAATGATTTAAAATTTTTCCAACAGCAATTTTCACCATTGATTTGAAATGGCATATTATCATGAACAAAATTTCTAATTTTACATGGTTTTTGTTTTACTGTATTCTGTTCAAATTATCTATCCCTGTGTAAATACTACCAAAGAGCTCTACATATTTTGATATCTGGTAGGGTAACTCTCATCTCACTTTTTTCCTATAGAAGTTTTTGATTTAGGGGCACCTGGGTGGCTCAGTCAGTTAAGCATCTGCCTTTGGCTTAGCTCATGATCCCAGGGTCCAGGGATCGAGTCCCACATCAGGCTCCTGGGATCGAGTCCCACATCAGGCTCCCTGCTCAGCAGGAAGCCTACTTCTCCCTCTCCCTGCAGATTCCCCTGCTTGTGCTTTTTCTCTCTGTCAAATAATAAATAAAATCTAAAAAAAAAAAAAGTTTTTTATTTAATCTATAAAAATAATAAGGTCTCATTCAAGTAAGATTACTACAGATATAGGACAGTTACAAATGTTATACATTAATAATAACTATTAAAATTATTTCCTTTTGTAAGCTCAAAATTCCATATTACATATATATCAAGATAAAAAAGAAACTAAGAGGGAATAATTATAGATGAATCAATAAAATTTTATAAATTAAAGCAAACTTCAAACTGAAAGAAGATACCACAGAGGAGCTCAGATTTTTAAAAAGCTTTTATACTGGTTTTTTGAGACTAAGATGAAAAACTTCCTTCTATGGGAAAATTATTTAATTATTTTCTGTTATATCCGTTACATTTAATTATGGCTATACTTACTTATGGTAAGATCTTAAGAAATCATAGGTACCTGGTAATTATATTTAATTGTCAGTCATCAGAAGGAACAAAGGTTTCCAAAGGCAGCACAATTAGTCTAGAGAGGACTCTAGGATCCTAAAGGTTTTGTGGCTATGCTGGTATTTGGTTTTGTCTCTCATACTTTTCTAACTGTAGTAAATAGGTGGACACATAATAAGCAAGAAAAATAGCCAACTTATAAGAATTTAATTGTTATGAAGTGGGAGGATAGAGGCAAACAGCCAAGTATTTTCAAGATTTGTTGAGTACAGACTAGCACCAAGTTTTTAAGGGGCACATTTTTAGGGAGAAAGCTTTGATCCTTAACATGGCACAATAATGACACACCAGAAAGCAGGATGCTGGGATCTAATCTCCAGAGCTCATTTTTGATAGCTAGTAATAAACACTTTTTATATGAATGGTAGAATGTATAAATTCATGGTATATACAGAGAAACTCTTACAAGGAGGGTCAGATGCATCAAATGAGCCATTTGCTTTTTAAGTACTGCTCTGTAGTTTATTTTGTAATTTATTATTAGTGAAAGACCTAATAGGTTGAAGACTTGGATTGTACCATTGGATCACTCTGAAAACAAAACCATTTCTAAGGGTAGCAAATGAATCCTTCCCCAAAGATACAGAAATACCATCTAGGAGTTAGACGTGTGCACTACTGGTACAACATAACACACATCAAATTGCTAATGCCCAATATGGATGCTACCGTAAACATGTCCAGTATAGATCACATTCATAACATATTTTTTTCATTAGAATAAGCATAAATTTTAATTTTCTACTTCAAAAATTATAAATTTATTGTGGTGTCCATATAATTCTCTATTACGATCAATAGGTTAGATGTGTCAGTGAAAATATTTTAGTAGCTACATTTCTATTGCAAAAAGATTGACTTGATTTCATATATACTCCTCAGTGTTATTTTTATCTCCAAAGAGGAGAGATACAATTTATATATATAAATCTTGCCTAAAATCTAGTGCTTTCTAAAACTAGTGATGTTTTCATAAATTATAAGTCTCATGCATTCTATCATGGTTTACTTTGAATACAACGATCTCTTAGCATTTATAAAGGCTATTCCCTAAGCCCAGTGTTCACTGTTTGCTTCCTAAACATTTTACATGCTAGGCATGGAGTCAACATCTTATATTTGTTATCATACGAATAGAGCCTTATAATAACGTATGGGGTTTATAGGTAAGTGGAAAGGATTGGGGCTGTGTGGGATTCAAATTCAGATTTGACTGACTCTTGAGTTAGTGCTCTTATCTCTAATGCTGTGCTGCCTCCTTATGCGCTAAAAACATATTGTTTCTCAACATTCTTAAATATATAATCCTTTTGTGAAAAGAAATAATCTTAATGCAAAATCTTGTGAAATTATTCCTATGTTGAAAATTAACATTTTAGTTTTGACATGTCTGAGCATACTAATACAATTTTAGTGACACAGTTTGAGACATGGAGAAAGTTTTTCTTAGTATATTCCAATGTAATTCTATTTCCAACTGTGTGGTTTAAACAATCAATACAGGAATATCAAGCAAAGGTTAACTATAACTATGAAAGCTAGATTTTCCTATGCAAAACCTTAAATATATGCAATGAAAACTTGTTAGGATATAAAAAAAAATTATATAACCAGAAAGTTAACCATAATTATTCCTTTTTAAAAAGATGTTTAAAGAAATATGACTAATCTAAAAATTCAAAGCATGTAAAAAATGTAACCTATTTAGTTTTGATAATCGATTTACTTTTGAGCAATCTTTTTCAATCTATTCAACCTACCCCAAATGCCACAGAACAGGGGCTTTTAAAATTTATTACAAAACAGTGCTCTGTCACAAAAGCAGGAGAGGTGATGGCTAGAAGAATCTGTGGATTTTGTTTGTTTTTTGGTTTTTTTCTCCTGTCCTTAATAAGAGCATTCAAAGGATTCTTTCCATATATATTTATTTTGAGTTTATTAAAAACTGTTACACTGAACTAGAATGGCAGAATGAAAAGTAGTGATAATAACTAATATCCACTTGAACTTGAAAGGATAAGATCATGATAAGAATTGAAAAGGATGTTGAAAATATCTCAAGGACAGTCAAGAACTAGTAATTCAGGGACAGTAAGGAAATTAAAGAACAAAATCTGAGTATATTTCTAATTTTACAGTTTATGAGACACTTTGATATTTACACTTTTTCATAAATAACCCTAGAAACCTAACGTAGCTTTCATTCTTGTTGATAAAACTGAAGCTTGGAAAAATTGATTTATTCATAATCACACATTTGTGGGGCAGACCTTGGATCTGAATTTAGTATGTTAGCTTTTTACATACCCTAAGATCTTATGTCAGTCACTTACGTTTAGGAGAAAATTTTTTAGGTCTCTAAAAATGTATTTCGGTAGCTCATTGTTTAAGGACACTGATAAATATACAAGTCTAAGCTTATATTTTTCAAGATCCAAAAGGCTGTCGAATTAAAGAGTTATGCATAAAAGATGGAGACCACTCTAGGAGGCCATACATAGTCCTCTAAGATTCTACGTAAACCGGAAATAAAATGAACATAATGCCTTCAGTTATGTGCTGAACGGATGATTTGAAAAGTTCATATTCTGAAACATTACTTAAGAAGCTTTGAGAACAATTTAAGTTCTTAGTGATGCCATACAAATTGAGTTTGATATAAATTCAAATTCATAGAAATGGTAAAAGAAATAAAGAATTAATTCACTAAAAGTAGAGATCAAATTGCTAAAAACATGGTAGCAGAGTAAACTTCCATTAGTATAGATCTTTATAATCTGACTCCCCAAGTAGAACATAATGTCTCTGATGGCAGGGCAATATTTGCTCACTTTTTTTTACTGATGCTAAAAGCTATTTTAAAAAATATTGCATAATATAAGAAAAATAATCTTACCCATTTTCGGTGTCAAGTGATGGTATTATTCTCTTGATTTTGAAGGAAATAATTCTATTTCCTTTCTTTCCTTTTATCTAAGAGGTAAGAAAAAATCACTAAATTACTGGAAATTTGGTAGCTTTAACTTATTTAGGGTTTGGAAGGTTGTTTATCAAAACCTAGTTTTTGAGGCTGGACAGAGAAGAGGGTAAGGTGTGAAACTGAAAAAAATCCTAGTTATATTGACTGGATTCAAGGTACAACTGGCGTCAAGATACAAACTTTCTTGACTGGGTTAGGCAGGGCTCTGTGACCTAACTGAGCATATCTACTGAGCGTAACTGACCACGGCGCACTGGCACGGTGTGTGTGTGTGGGGGGAGTTAAATTTACAACCCAAAGTTTCATTTAGGCAGGAATGTTCCTTAGAAGATTGGTTGGTTAGTTTTAAATTGCTTATTCCATGAATTATTTCCATTTATTTCTCTCTTGAAGGCCACTTCATGTTACTATATTAAGCATTCCATTTTTTATGGAAAATTGTTTTAAAAAATTGTTTTTAACTGAGAATTCAACAGGAGGCAATACAGCAAATGGAGATGCAATCTACGGGACAAATGAAGAGTCTGGCTTTATATTGGCACAGGGACAGTTTATCTCATTACAGCATGGTATATGGGAAAAGATGCACACAGAAACATAAATGCAGGAGAAGTTCTCTTCTGATTGCTTCACTTTTCTCGGTGAAAGAGGAATTGAGGTTACCAAAAGAAAGTGATGGTAGGGTGGAGATGTAAAAGATCTGAAGAAGGACAAGAGGGTATGAAATAGTCGCCAAGGAGAATAGAATCTACAGCCTGACCGCCAGGCAGCATAAAGACCCTTTTTGTGATTGTGAATTTAGAGGGAGACCATGAGCATGATTATATGTTTTTGTCCAGACACTTTAAGCTGAATGGGTGAAGGTACAGGGAGGACAACAAACTGGATGTAACCAGAGCTTACTCGACAAAAGGAAGAAGAGGGAGTGTCAGGAGAGTTCAGGACGATTATCCCTGCTGACTCTAAAACTACACTCCCTTCTAAAATATAAATACTACCTATTCCCCTTTTCTGCCTTATCTTTTTCTTCAGCCCTTATTATCTACCACATTTTATATTTAATTTCTCTTGTTTACTGTCTCTATTAGAATAAAAACTCCATGAGGGCAAGGATTTTTGTCTGCTATTATCTTATTTTAAAAGGTACGATTCCTTGCTGGATAATGGCAAAGCAGTTCCACTACCTACGAATGCCCTGTGGTTTAACGAAGAGAAATGACTGGCTGGTTTATTAGCTAGCAGCTATTTTGAAAGGACTCGGTGCTTTGGATATAATTTTGATCTTTAAAATTGGTAATATTAATTTCTTATTATAATAAAAGGACCTTAAGGTGATGGTGGTTTCTCTAAAATTTTTTTTCTTAAAATTTAATACTTTTTATTTTTTAAAGCATACGTAGTATGATTCCAATCTTATTAGATTCCCTCTCTACATACATTTATTCATTCACCCTTTCTTCTTCACCCTGCACCTAGGGACAGCCTTGAGAATATCAAGCAATATGGAATATCACCAATACCAAACATGATTATTTTTTTCTCCCTGAGATGTGAGTAGATTTGTTCTTTCTGCTTTGGATTTCTAGTAATTCCTTGAATTTTCATAATGCCAATGATCACTTATGACTAAAAGTATTATACTCTAAAATTTTTTCTTAAGCAGAAGAGAGTAATAAAAAGTGGGAAGTGATAAGAAATGCTACTGGGATACATGTAAGGGCCAGATGAGAAAATCCCTGTGGCCACCTTCTTCCTAATTGGGGGTAGTAGGGGGTGAGAGAGTAAAATGAATTAACAACATTTATAAGAGGCATCTCTGGCAGAGAGTGTGGAAAATGGACTAGAGGGAAGACAAATTTAGGGTTCCAGAAATCAACTAGAAAGCTGTTGCAGGAATCCAGGTAAGAAATGAGGGTGGCCTGAACGAAGGTGCAGGTAGTGAGGATAAAGGCAAATGTCTTTGAAAAACATTAACGAGGCAGGACCAGCCACACTCAGCAACTGAAGGTGAAGGTACAGGAAAGGAGGTACAAGGAGAGGAGCCAGTGTGATCTCTGCTTGCCATTATTCTGTGGACCATATCCATGTTGTTTTCAAGATTCTGACTATTGGGAAGGCATAGGACTACTTCCCACAGTATCTGAATTTTAGCTAAAACACCATCAAAAGTCTATGAAAAAGAAATAATTTTCAGTGTTCAAAAGAATTAAGTTATGGTGGTGTGATGATAGGCAGCAGGACTGAGATTTTTTTGACACCAGACTAATTCCAGGAAGCTCATTTGAATCAGTCATACATGGAGCTACCTACTCTGCTTGCTCATAAAGCTGGCCTTACCTCCCAGAATTCAGGCTGAAGGGATTCTTCTTTGGTCTTGCACTACTGGCTAGCAGAAACTTCTTTAAAAAATTACATTTCAATAATTCAACTGAATCACCTACAGACATTTTACAGAATACTTATCAAGTGCCCAACACCTTGCTATGGATTTTATATTCACATAAACAGCTATGCTCATATATACATTCAACAAATATTATGTGACAATAACTACTGATGTATTGGTACCTGTGGATATACATGCAGAGTTCACAGAGATTTGTAATATATAACCAATGTGTACTTGAAATTTTAGAACAGGAGTTCAAACACGAGGTTAAATGTAAATAATCCTAGACATATTGTTTTGTGTAATGTTTTATTCTCTGAGAGTATGATCTTGATTATGAGCAGTACTAATTTTAAAAAACTTATTTCACTTGATCCTGGTGCCTATGTCTTGGACTATGTATTCCTTTATCATCAATAGTTTTTGTAATAATTATTAGAATGGGTAGCATTTTCAAAAGTTTATGAGATAAGAAAAAAGTTTCACTATAAGGCAGTGGTATAATTATGGGAATTTATGTTTCTTAGTCTCTTGAATAGTGGGGACACATACTTTATCTAGTGTTTCACAAAGTTCAAATGAATTTCAAAAACTAAAATTATGCATAAAGGATAAAAATTGGAAGGAGAATTTGTCCTAGAAAAGAAACAATTGAAAAAATCAATTAGCTTTCATTCATATATTCAATGCATATTTTCTGAGTATCTACTAGGGCTGGACACCCTTTTATGGTCTAGGGATATTGTGGGGAACACACGAGACAAGTTCCTTTATAGAGCTGATATTATTGTTAAGGGAGAAAGAAGATAAAAAGTGTAAAGAAATAAATATAAAACACAATTACTGTTAATGATGAATGCTATAAGGAGAAACAAGTGGGTAATGGGATGTAATAATTTAAGGGCAGGGCCTTGTCACTGAGTGGTCACTCAGATATTTTTTATACAAATTAAAGTGAGTTTTTAGGTATCTGCTTTTGTTTCTGGAAGTACCTGTATAAATCTGCAGACTGAAGTATTAGATACTTTAAGTTGCAATTCTGAACTTAGTTCTGAACTTCATGGAGTCTTGAGATAGCCAAGATGCAAATAATCTTGCTGAACACTTTTGAAGGTGTACTAAAACCCCAAATCAGAGCAAATTTGGATATTTTCAGGTAAGTTTACTAATACAATAAAGTATATAAAATTTTAATGTGCTTATATTCTTGCAGAGTTTATATCATTTTAATAAATCTACATGTAATTTTTAATACAAAGATAATATTAAACCAAATTGACTTATTCATTACTTTTTTCCCCCCTGAGCACTATGGAAAAATCAAGTGTAATGAAACCCACAAAGAAGTGGCACTGCCTTTTTCTTAAGCCTGATGCAAAATATCTGCCAAGTGACAAAAGCTTTCTCTGAGTAGATTTACAGTTTCTAATCATCAAAGCATACTAACTGAAGAAAAAGCTATTATGTTAGAAAATGGGATGTTAAATCTTTACAGGACATCCTCAGTATGGGAAGTCTCTCCCTAAGCAGTTACAAATTGTGCTACATTTTTCAAGATGTTTTTAAGATCTCAGCTAACATGACAGGCGCTTTTTCATCTCTCATTTCAACACTGTGATATAAATAAATCATAGTTAGGCACTTCTGTCCTATTAAAATAATGTGTCCTTATATCCTAGGCTTATGATTCCATACTATTAGTTGCTTCAAGGTATAATATAGTTGTTTTTAAATGTCGTCTTGACTCAGTTTTGAGGCCCTAGCTAGAGGCCCATCAGTTTCCCTTCTTGTGCAGCTGATTAAATTCACACTCCCAACCACTTTGCTTATTGGGTTCTCATAATTGGGGCCACTATGCAGCTGCCTTAACTGACCCAGGGCCAGATATCAGACAACCAGAGCCCACTGAAATCATTCAAATTAGCCATTCCTAAAACTATTTACTCTGCCTCATTCCTTCCATGGAAATTACAAAAAAGGGACTTGGCCACTGTTCCCCCTACTTTCTCTGCCTTGTGACCAACCCTGGCGCTTGCCCTGAGTGGCCCTGTGTTTGCTCCCAGGGAACTGTGAATATAAGAAATTAGAGAACACTTTCCCGTGTCTCTCTCTTGATCTGTGGCTGGCCTCACTATATCTCAAAGTAATACAATTAAAACACAAAGGTACACAACATATTTTAGTTAAGAAATAGTACTAACATCAATTGCCAATGTTTTTAATTAGAGGTATTATGTTGTAAAAATGCAACATTGGTTCTCATGACCCTGATGCTAACTAATTCCCTGTAACAGTTCTAACTGATCTGCTTTGCAGCTACGGTCCATTTCAACTTCCAGGATAATATAACTGACCAGAGACACATGTAAACTCTGTATAAGACAAAAATTATCTAAAGATTTTCACCAGGTTTTCACCAAGACACATCAATCACTGTGCTAAATGAGGTGGATATTTTAAAGAGTATATGCTTGGATCCAGTAAAAGCACATGAAGCCATGCAGGTTAATCAATTCATAAAATACTCTACAACACTTTAAAAGCATTAAAGAAATGAAATATAGCAAAAAGTCCCAAGACAATTACTGAGTGGAAGTTTGTAATGAGAAAAATAAGCAGAACATTGGAACACCAAAGCTTCTTATGCCCTGGAAGGCATTTACAATACCCCACATTTAGGATCTGGTTCTGTTATCACTCAGATAAGGGGGTGTGGGACCACACCCAACATTTATCTGGGACTCCAAGGGGGTACTCCTTCAGGATAAAGGTGAACCATATCTTAATCCACATCCCTCCTTGCAAAGTCATAGGACTATAGTGAAACTACTTTGGTCATAAGCAAAATAGGAGAAGAAAAAACAAACAAACAAACAAACAAACAAACATTCCTGTGAAGTTGTGGCCATAGACCAGCTATCTTACAGATTTACCTCAAGAACAAATACCTAGGGAAGGCCAGAAAGCCTACCTTCCATCATGTGCTCAAAACCAGAAGTGCTCTATGGCACCCAGAAGTAGCAAAGGCAAAGCCTCCCTATGTAAACCCCATAACAAAAATTTTCTAGGGCAATTACTAGCAAGTAGATAGAGAAACCAGACAACATGCATAGAACCAGCAGAAACAAACCTATTTGATACTGAATTTATCAGATGTAGACTTTCAAATAATGTTTACTATTTTAACAGAAAAGCAAGGCAAACTTGGAAATGTTAGCAAGAAACAGGAGGCTCTAAGAATGTAAAATGGCAGATATGACAAAGTTAAATAGAACTTCTAGTAACAAAAAAAACCTTAAGATAAAAACTCAGTGGACACATATAGCAGATTGAACACAAAAAGAGAACTTATAAAATATTAGATTTGAAGAAACTGTCAGAATACAGCACAGTGAAAAGAAAAAGATGGAAATAAAGAAAGACATAGGAAGGTAATATAAAAATCTAACATACCTTTGAGCAGAGTCCCAGAAGGATGGGAGAGAGGGACTTGTGCAGGGGCAACATTTGTTTTGTTTTTAAAATCAACCTTATTGAGGTACAATTATGGAAATAAAATGTAGTCATTTTGTGTATAGAGCTTGGTAAGGTTTGGCAAATGCATATACCCACATAACTACAATCACAGTTAATATACAGAATATGTCCCTCACCCCAAAATATTCCCTCATGACCCCATGCAGTCATTGTCCCACCCCCAGCCCTAGGCATTCACCATACTGTTGTCATTAGATTAGAAATGCCTTTTTTAGAATTTCATGTAAGTGTGATTGTACAGGGTGTGCACTCTTCTTTGGCTTTTCTTTCATCTCATTTTTGACAATCATTCATGTTGCATTTAACAGTGCTTTGTCCCTTTTATTGCTATGTGTTTAACCACACAACTCTTGATGGACATTTGGGTTGTTTGTCATTTATGGCTATTACAAATAAAGCACCTACAAATATTTGTACACAAGGTTTTTTTGTCTATGAATCTGTTTTCACTTCTCTTGGGTAAATATCTATGGGTACAACTGCATGGTCATATAGTAATACATACTTAACTATGTAGTAAACTGCCAAACTGTTACTATCATTATTGAAAGGTAAGATTTGTTTTTAATAATCTGAATACAAGTTCTTTGTCAGTTATACTAAATCTTTTAGTATAAATCTTTTCTCACAGTCTTGTTTTCATTTTCTTAAATGGTAACTTTTGAAGAATACAGGTTTTTAATACAATGTAGTCTATCAATTTTTTAAATGATTTGTTCTTCTTGTGTCCTATGTAAGAAATTTTGCTTACCACAGATTTTCTTCATGTTTCTTCTAGAAATTTTGTTGTCTTCCTTTTATATTTAGGACTATGATTCATTTCAAGTTACTTTTGTATATATATTGTAGATAATGGTGTTGTAGGTAGCCTCTAAAATGGCCCCCCCCATTTCCCTACCTCCTGGTATTCAGAACCCCACACTCAAGTGGGGGGAAGGGGCCTATACTCGATGACTTGATTCTAATAATGGAAAAAGGTAAAAGTGATGGGGTGTCACTTTAAGATTAGGTTAAAAAAAGACCACAACCTTTGTCTTCCTTCTCTCCTTCCCTCCCTTTCTTTACTTCTTTCTTTCCCAGCTCTCACTTTGAGGGAAACGAGCTGCTATGCTGTGAGTACACATGTAGAGAGGCTCAGGAGGCAAGGAACTGACATCTGCCAACACCTCAGTTAACACCTGAGGCCTGCCATAGCTTTATCCTGAACTCAAGAGTGAATCCTCCCCTTTAAAGCCTTGAGATGACCGCAGTTTAATGACCGATCCTGAGTCAGAGGCATTCTGGTTCAGACATGCCTGGATTCCTGACCCACAGAAACTGTGAAATAATAAATGTTGTTCTAAGCCACTAAGTTTTGGAGTAATTTGTTATATAATAATCAATAATATAAAGACTTTTCATCAAATATAGAAAACTTTGGGCCATTATTTCTTAAAATACTCCTAAGTCCCACCCCCACCCTTCTTTATACTGCTTGACATTGTCCCTCTGATCACTGAGGCTCTCTGCTTATTTTTTTTTTCCTGCCTTTTTTTCTCACTATACTTCATTTTTGGATAGTTTTTTTTTCTTTTCTGTCTTCAAGTTCTTTGATCTGTTCTTCCGCAGTGTATAATTTGTTAACCACATTCAGTAAATTAAAAAATTACCAGTATTATAATTTACATGCCCAAATTTTCATTTGGTTCCTTTTTGTATACTCCATTTCTTCTCTCATCTTCTTCATGTGTTCCTTTAAATCATTGAGCATATTTATAATCATTAAAGTTCTTGTCCATTAATTGTGCCACCTCTGTCACTTCTGAATGTGTTTCTCTATGCACTGCTTTTTCTTCCTGGCTGTGGGTACCATTTTTGCTTATCTAGTAATAAAAGTGTTGGATTTGTTCTTGCAGGCAGTTACATTACTTGGGAACATGCTAGATGATTTTGAGGCTTGGTTTTAAGTCTTGTCAAGGTGAATATAGAATACCTTTTTTTTCTGGGCTGGTTTAATTCTATTAATAAGGTGAAGTGATTCTTTACTGCATGCACTATGTATTAACAAGGATTCTCCACTCCAGCTGGGCAGAACTCTAATATCTCCCAGTCCTATATGAGCTCTTGATGTTTTTCAGCTTACAGCTCCCCTGTCACTGTCTGCCTGGCTTTTTTGAGTTTTATTCTATGTATGAGTGAGAAACACATTCAAAAGAACTACGCAGATTTCTGAAGCTCTTTCTCTGTGTAGTTCTATCTCCTCTGGTTCTCTGCCTTGCAAATTTCAGTTACTCAGGCATCAGACCTGGCAGTGGCTGAGATTATCTTCTCTGGACCATGGTTCTGAAAGGACCCTTAGGCAGAAAACCAAGATGATTCTACATTTTATCTTGTTTCTTGTCTCTCATGGATCAGAAAAACAATTGTTTCACACATTTTGTCCAGTTTTCTAGTTGTTTCTGGTGGGAAGTTAAGTCTGGCACCAGTTTCTCCATCATAGCAGGAAGTAGGAATTCCCAGAGGCCATACCTAAAGAGTTGATACCCGGCAATTTCCTGAACCAATACTACACTACACTATCAAAAGGCACAAAATATAACAAATGAAATGAAACCCATACTTAGATATATTACAGTGAAATTACAGAAAAACAAAACATTTTAATGGCCACAGGAAAAGAGATTACTTTCAAAGGAGTGACAAGTGAGATGGACAGATGATTTCTATATAGAAAAAACAGCAGTCAGAGGTTAACAGATTGTTGTTTTTAATTTTCTGCAAGAAAATACCTTCAACTTGGAATTCTGTCAGCAAGCAAAATATTGTTCAAATATGGACATAAAATAAATATATTTTACAAAAAGAATTGAGAATTCATCACCAGCCATATCCTCACTAAAGCAACTTCCAAAAGATATAATTTAGATATGAGGAAAGTAGTCCTACCTGGAATATTTGAGATATAAGAAGATATAAGAAGAAATGCAGAACAAAGATGAAGGTAAACTATATGGGCTGATATAAATGAACTCTAAATATATAAAACAATTAGTAGGGTGAAATAAAACACTACAAAGCAGAATTTAAAATCTGGCAACAATAATATGTAAGTTGGGCAAAGGAAATAAATGGTGTTAATATGTTCCGAAGTTCTTGTATTATCTGGCAGGAGGATAAAGACTTTGATTAACTTTAGACTTTCCTATGGTAAATAATACTGCATAACTTCTAGGGTAACAACCAAAAGAATACAGAGTTATTTAATTTCCAAAGCTTAGGAGGAGAAGTGGAATGATTTAAAAAAAACAAAACAAAAACAACATCACCAAGTCAATAAAAAAGATGAGAAAGGAAAGAAAAAGAAAGCAAAGATGACAAAAATAGGAAGTACTAAAATAAAATACAGATAACAAATCTCAATATACTTTGGATTACACTGAATATAAATGAACTAAACGGTCTAAAACAGAACCATATACTGTTTCTAAGAGACAGATCTATGGAAAACAGAAGTAATTAACAAAAAGATAACTAAAATATCCCCATATGTTTAGAAATTTAAAAATTTCTAGAAGAAACATGAAGAAAATCTGTGGTAAGCAAAATTTCTTACATAGGACACAAGAACAAATCATGAAAAAATTGATAGACTGCATTGTATTAAAACCTATACTCTTCAGGGGCGCCTGGGTGGCGCAGTCATTAAGTGTCTGCCTTCAGCTCAGGGCGTGATCCCAGAGTCCTGGGATCAAGCCCCACATCAGGCTACTCCGCTGGGAGCCTGCTTCTTCCTCTCCCACTTCCCCTGCCTGTGTTCCCTCTTTCGCTGGCTGTCTCTCTGTCAAATAAATAAATAAAATCTTAAAAAAAAAAAAAAATAAAACCTATACTCTTCAAAAGTCACCATTTAAGAAAATGAAAGGTACAAATAATACCAGCATGAGTAATGCAAAAAGGGTTATTATTACAGATACTTCAGACGTCATATATTATGAACACATTGTGTCTAAAATACTTGAAAATTTAGAAGACATGGATATATTTAGAGAAAAATATAATTTACCAAAACTGTTTCAAAGAAGAAATAGAAAATTTGAAGAGTTCTATAACTGTTCAATGGAATCAACGATCAAAGATATTACCATAGAAATCCCAGAACACCATCACCACCACCACTACTCCAGGCCAAGAGAACTTCATTGGCGAGATCTACCAAATATTCAAAGAATAAACATTTCTAAAATACAAAGTTTATGAGAAAACAGAAAAAGCACCAGTTTCCAATTTCTTGAGGCTGGCGTAACTTAGATACTACAACTTAACAATGCAAGTTCAAGAATGGAAAGTTTCAGGTCAATCTCTCTAGTGAACATAGATGAAAAAAATACTAAACAAAATACTAGCAAGCCAAATCCAGCAATACATAAGGAGAATGCATTCCAACTCTGTTGGTTTTATTACAGGAATGCAAACTTGGTATACTAGCAAAACTGATCTATAAAATTTATCCCACTAACAGATTAAAAAGAAAAAATAAAATGATTACCTCAAATAATACAGGAAAAGCTTTTATAAAATTCAATATTTATGATAAAAACTAAGTAAAATGAGAAGGAAACTTTCTGAATCTAACAGAAATTATCCCTCAACACAGAAAACATCATACACAAAGATGAAGATTGAAATCTGTTCCTTCTGAGATTGAAAAAAAGGAAAGAGTCCTTGACTATCACTCTGATTCTGCACTGTACTGGAGGTCTCGTCAACGTAATAGGTGAGAAAGGGAAATAAAATATATGATGACTGGAAATAAATAAAATTGTTAAATTCAGAGACAATATAATTATATATAACAAAATCCAACACATGCATTAATTTCTTAAATTATAGAAAACAAAATGTGCAGTTATGAACCAAAGTTGTAATAATACTGGCTTTTAGACTAATTGCTTTTTAAAAAATATATTAGTCTTTTAAATCAGGTAAAAAATAAAAAGTAGAGTTATATTTTGTTTCCTATATAATGTAGGAGACCAATGCATTTTGAAAAATTGTTTATGTTTTTGGACACAATGCATAAAGGCATAATTTTGTGATATCAACAACTGAAAGGAGTAGGGATAGAGCTATAAAGGATCAGAGTTTTTGTATGTTACTAAAGTTAAACTGGTATAAACCCAAATTAGAGTGTTATAACTTTAGGATGTTACATGTAATCCCCATAGTAATCACAAAGAAAACAGCTATAAAATATACACAAAAAGAAATGAGAAAGGAACTCAAAGGTTTCATTAAAGAAAATCAACTAAACATAAAAAGACAGTAATGCAAGAAATGAGAGACAAAAAAGCTGTGAAGTATACAGAAACAAAAAGGAAGTCCCTCCTTATCATCCTTAAAAGAGGAGATTCTGGAAGACACTACAACATGGATGAGCCTGGGGACTTTGTGTTGGATGAAATAAGGCAATCACAGGGGGACAAATACCATGTGGTTCTACCTACATGAGGTACTTGGAGTAGTCAAGGTCATGGAGACAAAGGTGAAGTGACGGTTTCCAGGGGCTAGGGGAGGGGGAAGAGGGCACTAGGGAGTTTAGTTTAATAGGTATGGAGTTTCCAATTTTCAAGATGAAAAAAAGTTCCAGAGAAGGATGAGTTGTGATGGTAACAAAGTGAATATACTTAACACCACTGAAATGTATACTTAGAAATGGCTAAGATGGTAAATGTTATATATATATTTTACCACAATTAAAAGAAAAAGTGGAATCAATCCAAAGGTCCATCAATTGGTGAGTGGATAAACAAAATGTGGTTTATATCCATTCCACAGACTCATCAATAAAAATATACTCAATACTGATCTATGATGCAATATGGATGAATTTTAAAAACATTATACTAAAGGCAAGAATCCAGATGCAAAAGAATACATAATGCATGATTCCATGTATAGGAAATGTCCAGAACAGGCAAATCTATAGAGTCAGCAAGTAGATTATTGACTGCCAGAAATAGGATGTTGGTACTGCCTGCAAATAAGCATGGGGGATTTTGTGGTTTGATGGAAATGTGCTGAAACCTGGTTGAAGTGATGTTTGCACAACTCTGTAAAATTACTATAAATCAGTGAATTGTATGCTTAACGGAGTGAGTTATACAGTATGCAAATTATACCACAATAGAGATGTTGAAAGGAAAAATCCAAAAAAATCTACAGCTTTTTGTACTGAGCAAGGTTAGTGGTTAAAAAAATCAGTATCAAAAAGCATTTCCATTTCTTTACACAAGCAAAGGTCAGTAAATAAAATCAGAGATATATTATAAATAATATCAAAAAAATATTGATTACTAAAAAATACCAACTAAATCTAACAAAGATGTGTAAGACTTGTACAAAGAAATTAATAAACCTTATTGAGAGATGTTAAAAAAGATGTAAACAAGTAGAGAGATTCATGTCCAAGAGATTGGAATCTTTAAAATTTTAAATTATGTTAACTTGCTTCAAATTTTCTTATAGATTCAATGTAATCCTAATCAAAATCTCATATTTCTTTATGGAACTTAAGAACACAATTTTATGAATATGAATTTATATAAATATGGAAATGTCCATGGCTAACTACAGATATTTTTGAAAAACTGAATAACAGGAGTGTTTTTATCAGATATCAAGTCACTTTTCTAATCTTGTATTTGTTTTCGAAAGTGTCTTCTAAAGTTATAATGAACACAGCACTATGGAACTGGCACAGGATAGGCTGACAAACAAGTGAAACATAAGAAGCTCAGAAACACACACATATGGACACAAATTATGACAAAGGGGATACTGCAAAGTAGTGAAGAAATGACAATTTTGTCATTAAATGTTCCAGGGATGAATGGCTACCACTTGGAAAAAATAGACTTCTACCTTACCCTATACACAAAATCAATTCTGAATTAAATAAAGACTTAAAGAGAATATCTTTAGAGCTCAGGATAGAAAGGGAGTTCTTTTTTTTTTTTAATTTTTTTTAATTTTTACTTTTTAAAGATTTTATTTCTTTATTTGACGGAGAGAGAGACCGCCAGCGGGAGAGGGAACACAAGCAGGGGGAGTGGGAGAGGAAGAAGCAGGCTCCCAGTGGAGCAGGGAGCCCGACCTGGGGCTCGATCCCAGGACCCTGGGATCACACCCTGAGCCCAAGGCAGACGCTTAATGACTGAGCCACCCAGGCGCCCCAGAAAGGGAGTTCTTAAAATAAGACACACAAAGCAGTCATCATAAAACCAAAGAGATAAACATGACTCCATTAAAATTAAGAACTTCTGTTTATCGAAATAGAGGAGCAGGGGAGGAGAGAATGAGAGGAGATATTTGTAACACCTCAAAAAAACGTAAACAACTCAAAAGAGAAATGGTTAAAAGGCCTGAAGAATCACTTCACAAAATAAAAGTTCACAAGGCCAATAAACATATAAAAAGATGCTCAACTGTGATAGAAATAAGAGAGGTGCAAGTTAAAACTACAATCAGAAACCAGTAGTCATTAGAGTACTACAATTTAACACATCTGACTTCATTCACTGAGTAAAGATGAGGATTATCAAAAATTCTCATATACCCTACTACTTGCAAGACTGTAAATAGCTACAATTATTTTGGGAAACAGTGAGGCATTTTCTACTAAGGTTGAAAATATGCATGCATTACGACTTGACAATTCCAGTTTTAGGAATATGCTAGAAAAAGAAATGTCTAGGTGTATCAGGATAATATAGAGTAATAAAAATGAATTCCATTATCCAGAGTACTGCTAATGGGCATTTGCATTTCCATTTGGGGACAATTAGGAAAAATGCTGGTATGAGCATTCTTGCAGCAGCTATATGTATGATCTTAAAGCTGTAGTTTATTTTTGCCTGGTTTCTTTCCTTCTTTCTTTCTTTCTTTCTTTCTTTCTTTCTTTCTTTCTTTCTTTCTTTCTCTTTCTTCCTTCCTTCTTTCTTTCTTTCTTTCTTTCTTTCTTTCTTTCTTTCTTTCTTTCTTTCTTTCTTTCTTTCTTCCTCTTTCTTTCTTTTCCTCTTTTTCTCTCCCTCCCCTCCCTCCCTTCCTTCCTTCCTTCCTTCCTTCCTTCCTTCCTTCCTTCCTTCCTTCCTTCCTTCCTTCCTTTCCCCCCTCCCCCAAATGGGCCACATTGAAAGCTTGAAGAGAAAGAGATTAGTAATTCAGCAATGAAGTGCATAATGAAACTCTTAAACAGATCAAGTGAAAAATCAACTCTGTGGAAATAGTATTCCATACATGCTTAAACAAGAACTCTCTTCTGTGGTATTTCTTTCTTAGATATCTGTATTCATTATTTTTTAATGTCAAGATTTGCTGCATCTTAAAAAAAGGAGATATAATTCATTATATAAACATTTGCTATTATAGAATTTATAAATTAGGAATTATTAAATATGTCATTTACTATTAATTTTTGGTTATATATCTTTATGTTCCAGCAAACATGTTCCTCCAAAATTGTTATTCACTGCCGAGCTTTGGATATTTTCTTCTGCAGGGTATTTCCCACCTTCAACTCTCACGCCAGATCAATGTTTATTCCTAAAATCTGGTATGTTTCTCAATAATTGAAAACTATGTTTTGGTTAATCAAAGAAGTCTTTCATTATCCTGAATTAGCTCACTGGGGAGAGTTTTACCAAAAGATAGATGACTTTCCAATCCAGTATCACCTTGTTAATATTATCAGTAGGTATTAAAGGAATTGAGTGATTATATCAAATAACCACAGCTACCCCTCACACCTGTCAGAATGGCTAAAATCAACAACACAAGAAACTGTAGGTGTTGACGAGAATGTGGAGAATAAAGAACACTCATGTACTGTTGGTGGAAAAGTAAACTAATGCAGTCGCCCTGGAAAACAGTTTGGAGGTTCCTCAGGAAGTAAAAAAATAGAACTACCCTACAAATATACATTTGCACTACTGGTCTTCCCCAAAGAATACAAAAACACTAATTCAAAGGGATACATGCACCCCTATGTTTATAGCAGCATCATTTATAATAGCCAAGATACGGAAGGAGCCCAAGTGTCCATCAGTTGATGAATGGATAAAGAAGATGTGGTATGTATGTGTACATATACATATACAATGGAATATTAATCAGCCATAAAAAAGAATGAAATCTTGCCATTTACAATGTCATGGATGGAGCTGGAGAGTATAATGCTAAGTGAAATAAGTCAGTCACAGAAAAACCATATGATTTCACTCATATGTGGAATTTAAGAAACAAACAAACAAGCAAAGGGAAAAAAGAGAGACAAACCAAGAAACAGACTTAATTATAGAGAACAAACTGATGGTTACCAGAGGGGAGTGGGGCATTGGGTTAAATAGGTGATGGCGATTAAGGAATGCACTTGTGATGAGCACTGGGTGATGTAAGGAATTGCTGAGTCACTATACTGTACACCTGAAACTAATATAATGCGGTATGTTAATGAACAGGAATTAAAATAAAAACTTAAATAAAGTGCTAATTGACAGCGCAAAAAACCCCACACCACAGCTACCAAAGTTTCATGTTTTCAGATTTATTTTGCATATTTTCACTAAAAAAGTATTTCACTCAATTTCTTTTTATGATTATAGCCCATCTGGTTTAATGTCACCAGTGTGTTCTCCATCTTCCTCTAAGGTGATTCAAGTCTACTCTTTTTTTTTTCATCTTCACTCTGTTTTGATCTTTTGTGTGTACCACATGTGGGGACATCTCTATTTTGTACTCTGCCTCAGTTTATATTTTGGAGGAAAAATAATTTTTGAGAATCACTGATTTGTCTATAATTGAAAACAACTATACAAATTTTCCTTCCCAGAGCACTTACTTTACAGGTTATTTTAAAAGCATGAATCAGAGCATTTAAGATGATTTCAGATGTAAGAATTTGATTTATAGGACATTTGTTGCATAAATTAAGGTGTTTTATTGGTCAAAAATATTTAATCCTATATATTATCAATGTACAGAATCTAAGATCTATAAAACTTAAAGTCTAGGATATCTATAATTTTTTAAGATGTTCTTTGATCTTCCTGAACTAATAAAATATCCTACCAAAAAATATGGATGATCTTACAACTCACACTTCTATGTAATAGTGGCACAACTCCGGGGAATCATGTAAAAATTCCTTGATAATAAAATGAGTATATAACTTGGGTGAATTATTTTTCAAAAAATCAAGTACTATTCCTGAAGTCACAAGTTGTAAAGGGCCTTAACAAGCTTTCTAGTCCAGATGAAGGCGATAGATAGGGTTGTGTAAAAACTATTTTGACAGACTCCAGGCAATTACATTCTACATTCTATATACTTCCTTTTGGCAAAGTACTTTGCTTGATAATTCAGAGAATACAAACTAAAATAAAACACATTCACTATCAATAATCTACTGGGAGTAATTAGTTGGTGTGTGCAAATTACATATACAATATAGCAAAGCCTAAGACATCCAAGAAAATATTTTAGAGGTTTAGAGGTTTAGAGGATAGAGATTACAACAGTCAGAAATGAATAGGCACAATAAATGAAATGTTTGTGTGTATGTGTATATATGTGTATATGGGTATGTGTGCACACATAGATAACTTATACCATAAACAGCCTCCTGTCAGTTCAAGTCAGGTTTGCCACCAAAGTGTAGGCAGCTAACTTAGGAAAATTCTATTGTCAGAGTTTTTTCAAATCCAAAATTGCTGATAATGGATTACGGATCTTTATAAATTTTTTAAAGTCTAGAGTTTCCTCATGTGTAAAATGGAGAGTGTGATGGTTAATTTTATGTGTCAACTTGTCTGGGCCATGGTGCCCAGATGTTTAATCAAGCATTACTCTGGATGTTTCTGTAAGAATGTTTTAGATGAGATTTACATTTAAATCACTGGACTTTGAGTAAAGCAGAATGCCTTCCATAATGTGGGTGGACCTCATACAATTAGTTGATGGCCTAACAGAACAAAAAGCTTACTTCTCCCAAGCAAGAGGGAATTCTGCAAGAGACGGCCTTTGAACTTGAACAGTAACAATGGCTCTTCAGGTCTCCAGCCTGAATGTCTTTGGACTCAAACTGCAACTCCTTCTTGAGTCTCTAGCTTGTCAGTTTTCTCCCTCAGAAAAACTTTAAACTTGCTAAGCTCCACAAGCACATGAGCCAATTCCTTAAAATAAACCTTTTTACACTCACATACACACAGACACACACACACACAGACACACACACACACATACACACATCCTATTAGTTCTGTTTCTCTGGAGAACCCTAATACAGGGAATATTACAGCATTTACTTCATAAAGTTTTTGTGATCATTACATGAGTTTGTAAAGTGGCAAATAGTATATATCAACAAGTTATAGCTATCATAAATGAAATCTTTAGACTGATGTTCATTTAAGTCTATTTTATATTGTATGGTTTCCTATTTCCTTATGTAAACATTGTGAACTGCTCAACATCATTTAATTAAGTTATGACAAACAGATGGTGGCAGCTTTGGACTTCATCAACTTAGCTAAGCTGGAACTACATTTCCCAGCATTCCCTTCCCTGCCTGGTCCTGGGTCGGTGTTGATCATAAAACAAATTTGTGCAGCAGGCTCTGAAGGCTGGCAGGTCCCCTGGCACTGCGGCAACTCATACACACTGTTGCTAATATGTTAGGTCACTATGTTGGTGTGCAGCTCTACTTGGGTCCACAGCAATTCCATCTTCTGCCCCTTGGCAGATGTCCTCTTTCAGCCTCTTGAGTCATGTGCAGATGCAATGGTAAAGGGCATCAGCTTTCCCTGCAGGTCATCTATGGCAGTGTTGGAGATGATGAGATATAAATGAAAACAGAGTTCCAGTTTGTCTTTAGAGTTGCTTTCATTCATATCCAGGTTTTCTTCATGACTTCAAGCTAAGGTGGCCCATAGTGACTTTAGGCTTAATACCAGATGCAGAGACAACTGCACTGCACTGACTTCTCTACCAGTTCCTACAACTGTGTCAGACCTAATTCCCAAAATAAATCCCATATTCTATATGACTCAGAGTAGCTCTGTTTTTCTGAATAAACCAATACACATAGAAATTGGTTTCAATTCCATAAGTAGTCCCAGAGGAATATAACCTCAGGAATGAGTACTCTAAGTGGTTCTGGATTATCCGGAATTAGTTCTCTGCTTTGATTAGATTTAAAGGCCACTGGAAAAGGGTACACTCGTAATCCATGCTATGCAATGGCAAAACAGTTACTTAAATTATCAGCTATATATATGCCTATAAAGGATAAGTTTTTGAATGACCAAGTAGTTAAGGACACAAAACACTAGTGAATGAGGAGCATAATGGGACTTCTAGGTACACTGGACAACTTTGAAGATCACAATAAATAGCTCAGAGTTTTAAATTCTGAGCTCAGTGTCCAGGTTAGGGACTTGAAAGCTATCATGACCACCTTAAAAGAAACCCTATCTCCTCTGGTTGCAAAGCCAAGATTTCTGATAATCAAATGCAAAGTCTAATCCTATATATGGCTAAATTATAACACAAACTGAATTCCTAAACTTGCAGGGTCTCTCCTTCCCTGAAAATTGAGATGGGAACACGTGTTCAGACAGACTTCAATGAAGCTGGGGCCTTGAATCCCTAAATTCCACCATGCCTCCTTTGCCAGTAGAAGCAGTCCTTCCACACTATTTGAAAAGCTAAGTATTCTCTGCCTAAAGAGTTTGTAACAGTCTCCTCTGAGGGAGTTGCTTTACAAGGAATAGGTGATTCCCTTCAGGATTTACCTCAGCATCATTCATTCATTCATTCACTACTTCTATATCTACAGCCTGAGTCAAGTCTGATAGGCTCTACGGAATGACCTACAAAACAAGACCTATAAGGAGGCAGAATACCCTAAAATCATTACACGATTCTGCCAATTGTATGTAGACAGAACCTGGGCACTATGTGCGAGAATGGATCCTAAGGGGCTGTATTACAGTGGAAGAAATAACAGATTGGGCCAAATTTTTCAATGTGGGCTTACAAAGCAGATATTCTGGATTCAGTGTGTTAGCTCAAGTATCTTGATTTGTTTGGTCAGTTGAACAAAATCTGGGTTCAAGGGTAACCTATACTGAATGATATTGAAATGTAAGAAAATACTTGTTATGGTATAAAGCAAGGTTTGTCACCTTTGGCACTTCTGACATCTTTGGCTGCAAAATCCTTTGTTGTGAGGGGCTATGCTGTGCATTACAGGATGTTTAGCAGCATCCCTGGCCTCTGTACACTAGATCCAGAATCATCCCTACATGTCTTTGGATATTTTCAAGACAAATGTTCCAGGGAGGGGAGAAGCACAAAGTAATCCCCATTTGAGAATCAGTAGTGTAGAGGAAGTTACCAAAGGCTGGGGGGAGATGGGAAGACAACGGTGAGGTTTTTTTATTTTTATTATTTTTATGTAAAAGCAGCTCATGCATCCTTCAACTCTGACCCTCAGGAGGATCCAGAGGATATTTTCTCCAGAAAGACTGTGAAATACAGTCATGAGAGTTGCTCCAGTATCCCTGCAGAGCTCTGTAGTGGTTATTCACTGTGGAACAGAAATGACAACTGCTACCATGGAACTGGGCTTCCTGAATTCAATGCTGATGATAGGATTCTTGATGACAAGGGTGCTGTAGCAGCCTTAAATCTCCAAAGAAAATGTGGTCATCATTACTAGAATGGGCAGCAAAGTTGAAGTAGTTGTCAGGAGAGTATGATCTGCAGAGATCTTTGGGATTTGCTAGTTTGATCACTGTGACCCTAGAACTGAAATAGATGTGTGTTCTATTACTTGATTTGGAGAAGTAGAAAAGCAAGCCTGACTTGAATCACTACAAGAAAGTGTCACAGCCCTATAACCGTTTCTCAAACTTGAGTCAGGTCACAGACTCAAAGCCTTTTAAATAAAGAAAGGAGCTGCAGGTTCCTTTAAAAGGAATCTGTTCTACATCCATATATACTTCCTCCTGGCCTTCCCCTAAGGGATCTGTGAAGAGTTAGCAGGGTGACCATGCAGTGGGGAACGAGAAATCCTGACATTTTCAGGATTACTGGACACTGTTGTTGAAAAAAATTCCTAGAGACCCCAAATAGCACTGTGGTCCACCAATCAGGAGAGGTTTATGCAGATCAGGTCATCAATGAAATCTTGGCTTAAGTCTCACAACAAGTGTGTCTATATTCCTATTCTGTGTTTATTTCCCTGGTTCTGGGATGCATAATCAGAACAGACACATTGAGCAACTAACGGGCAAAATCCCTACACTGGTTCCCTAACCAGTGAAGCAAGGCTATTATAGTAGTAAAGGCCACGTAGCATTTCATGAAGTATAGTGAGTAAAGGAAAAGCTTGATTTTCCCCTTTATCTTTTTTCAGAAAGATCTGGTTCCACAGCATCTTCCAAAGGTGACCAAAGGCTTTTTTTCTTTATTTAATATCACTCCGAAGTCATGGATTTTTAATATATTTGACATGTTTCAATTTACTGCAGATATTCTTTTTGATGTTCAAATTGTTCCCACATCAGCCAGAAGGGGCCTACTTAAGTTGGCTCCTGGGTCCTTTTGCCAATGACCCAAATAATCTTGATACCTTCCTCCCCTTTTGCTATATTAAAGTGTTTTCTAGGCTCACACTGTACTTTCCTATTCTAGATCTGTAATCAATCATTTCTCTAAAAAATCCTGGTTTCTTTTAGGAAAGAAACCATTGCAACCGAATACTAGTCACTCCCTCTAAAATCCCTTAAGTGAACAGAGCCAGGAAATACATGTTTTTAAGAGTGTAACACATCATGAGTTCCCATGATAATATTCCCAATTTCAATGTAGAAATACAAGTTTTTTTAAATTTGAGTTTCTTCCCTCTTATTATAAAAATCTTATTTAAAAATCTTATTATAAAAAATCCCTCTTAAAATAAAAAGTTTCAGAATAATAATAACACCAATATTATTTTTAATGATATAACTACTAAAAGCAGTTTATGGTTTTTTTACACTTTCTTTTATCCTTAGGATTTATCTCACTAGGGATATACAATCTAATTACTGTGTTTAATGTCACTTGAAATAATTTATCTGTGTAGTTAAGCCATCAACTTGTACACAATTAAGTTCATTTGTTTAATTTTACTTTCGATTTTTAGGTTTTTAAAAAAATTTTGATTTAATTTAAAAGATAATTATATGAACATTTATATAGTTTCAAACCCAAGCCTTGTCTGTAAGACAAGGTTCATTTATATAGTTTCAAACCCAAGCCTTGTCTGTAAGACAAGGTTCATTCAAAGAAGTCTAGCCTTTATCCTTTACTCCTTTCTCTCTCCTCATAGATAAAAATTTTAATTATTGTTTTGGTCACCTTTCTATTTTTAAGAAGAGAGTATGCACATATGTGTATGAACGTAGTATATGTATAGCATGCTTGTATATATATGTACACACACACACACACACACACACACACACACACACACACGTACACTTTCCCCTCTTTAAGGGCGTACCTACTGTAAAAAAATTTTTTTCACCTAATATATTTTGGATACTGCTCCATGTCCTAGGATTTTGTCTGGGATTACACTGAGTCTACAGATGGCTGGGGGGGGGGGGAGGCGTTGTAAACAAATTTATAATATTGAGTATTCTGATCAATTAACCGGATCTCTATTTAGTTACGCCTCCTTAATCTTCCTGATATCATAGTTCTCATGTAGAAGTCTCACACTTTGTTAGGTTTATTCCTGAGCATCTGATGCTTTTTGATGCATTGTAAATTTTACTAAAGTTTTATTTTGAAATATTTGTTGTAGGTATGTAAAAATACAATTGATTTTTGTATATTTGCATATTATCTATTAATTATTTTGGACTTACTACATATACAGTCATGTTGTCTGTGAAGAATGACTGTTTTCTTCCTTCCTTTTTCGTCTGTATACCTCTTATTTCATTTTCCTGCTCAATGCATTGATAAGGACTTCTGATATAAATATTAATAAGAGTGGTAATAATGAACTTCTTTGTTATCTTCCCAATCTTCAAAGGAAAATTACTAACATTTTTTTTTGCCATTAAAAATGTTTGCTTTAGAATAGATACCTTTACAAAATAAGAGAAATTCTTTTTTTTTTTAAGATTATTTATTTATTTGACAGAGAGACAGCCAGTGAGAGAGGGAACATAAGCAGGGGGAGTGGAAGAGGAAGAAGCAGGCTCCCAGAGAAGCAGGGAGCCCGATGTGGGGCTCGATCCCAGGACTCTGGGATCACGCCCTGAGCCGAAGGCAGACGCTTAACAACTGAGCCACCCAGGCACCCCAAAATAAAAGAAATTCTATTCCTTGTTTGTTAAGTTATTTTGAAATATAAGTGGATATCAAATTTTATCAAATGCCTTTTCTGTATCTATTGAGAAGATCTTATGATTTTTCTCTTTTAAAAAAGTTAATGTGATAAATTACATTAACTTATTTTCAATGGTTTTAATACTTTTGCATTCCTGGGATAAGGCCAAATTGGTAATAATTAATTTTGTTAGTTCTTTAATGCTCTTAGTAGATACTTTTTATAATTCATCTAACTTTTTTAGTTGTGGTGGAGGTTCAAATTACCTAGCTCACCATAAAACTGGAAACAGAAATTCTCTTCTTCTCTTGAATTCATTCTAAATACATTTTTACTCCAGCATTCTAACAAAACTGCTCTTATCATGGTTAACAAAGACCATCAAAGGGTGGCAAACTGAAAGGTCCATTCTCCGTTTTCACTTTACTCAACCAATCAGTAGCATTTTATAAAACAATGGTTAAGAGCATATTGTCTTTACTGGTCATTTGTTAGTTATGTGACTTTGAACAAGTTCCTTAACTCCCTCAGCCTCAGTTTCTCTATCTGTAAAATGTAAATGATAATGTTATCCACTTTGTAGGGTTGTTGTCAAGATTAATTAAGTACACATAAGTTGTTTAGAGCAACAAACATGTTATGTGCTAATAAGTAAATATCACCTATTATTATCACTTATACTTCTGAAAAAAATTTTTTTTAACCATTCTATCATGATTCTTATTTCTCTGGATATTCTTTCTCATTCTCTTTCAGTGGAATTTTCATCTCTCTGGACTTTAACTTTTGGAACTCAGTCCTCAGACAGCTTAATGTATTTGGACTTCCTTTCTACAAGTTCTTATCCCAGGACTTTAAAAATCACGTGTATGTTAATGATTGCCACATTTATGGCTACTGCTGAAATCTCTTCCCTGAACTCCAAACTTACAGACTCAGCTGACTAGTTGATATCCTGATTTAAATGTTTTCCAGGCAGCTCATATTTAACATAGCTCAAACTTTTTTTTTTAATGATCTCCAACCCTTTAAAACCTAATCTAAGTTACATTTTATATATCGATTATACAGTACTTGCCTACCTTCTCCCTTCTACCCTTGCCCCTCTACAGTCTATTCTTCAAACTGCAATCAAACTGATTTGTTGAACATTTAAGCCTGATCATATCACTTTGCTCAAAGCCTTCCACAGAATCCCATTGCATTCAGCATAAAAGCTCAAGTACTTTCTGGGCAGGGGTCAGCAAACCTTTTCTTCAAGGGCCACAGAGCAAATACTTAGGCTTTGCAAATCAATCAGATTCTGCTGCAACCACAAAACATGCTATGCCTACATGCAATGAGTATTAAGATTCTAAACTGCTGTGTCCAACAAAAATCAGTATATTTTTGGAATATGCATAAAATTTACAAAAATATACAGTATGAGTTTTGGTTTATAATGCTTAATATTTTTCATAGCAGTTCAATAAATATTTGCTTAATAAAAATATAAGATTTTTACAAGAAGATTATGGCAAGGACATTAAATGTTAAATAATTTATTCTAAAATAACTTAGAATACTAATAATTGGCTAGAATAACTAGAATACTAATAGTTTCATTGATAAAGAAAATCTAATCTTCTCATTAAGAAAGGAGTGAAAGCAAATTAACTGCCGAATAATAAATATAATCTTAGAGTTAAAAAAATAATTTATTCTGTAAAATGTATCAAACAATTAATAGTGGACTTACTTTAAATTACTGATTCTTATTTCTGCACTTTCAGTAAGTTTCTTTGTTTCTTCTTTCCACCTATTGGCTGCCTTCTGTTGAGTCACTAAGAGATGCCTCAGTTCAACAGTGGAATTTCGATTACTGTCTTCCAGCTCTCTCAGTTGAACTTCAAATCCATGTTTCCTTATTGAAAATTCATGTTCCATTGTACTGATCTGAGGAATAAAATGAACACAGTATCTGCTTTTTCTTTTCTGTTATTGTAGGAGATATACTGATCAATGATAATACACAAAAGAAATAATTGATTTTGTTGTTTGTGGCACAGAAATGTTTGGATGAGAAATTTACATAAAAATTAAGTTTACAATGTCTTCATCACAAATGAAGACTTATACTACATTAATTAAATACATGTAATTGTATATATTATATATAAATTTATAGTACAATATAAATTTAGCGAACCAGAATTATGATGGACAAATTTTTTGCAATACTTTCCTCAACACCTTAAAATGCCAGTAGAAAAAAAGTATACTATCCAATAGAAACTGCTCTTATTATCTACTTTAACTTCTGTTGCCAGAATCCATGGAAAATATTCATGCTTGCAGTAACTGAGAGTTTTTTACTCAAGCCATTAAAAAAAAGTTTACAGAGCTTCTACGACTTCTCCAAAGGCACCACCCTCTCGGACCTTGATGTGTTCAACAACTCAAAATCTCAAGTCACTTCATACTAAATTTCAAATTGTTTTTCAAAGGGTTTTGTAAAATAAATCACACACAAGAAGCCCTTTACCTCTTCAGTTATGATATAAACAATTTTTTTTTTTCAGGAAAAAAAGACTCTACTGATTTTCAGAATCTCATATGGAAATATCTTTCATTATTTCTAAGTAATTTATGTCATTATAGTAAAAATAATGCAGAATAAACATATAAGTAAATGCTCTTCAGATACTCTAGAAGCTTTCTTGACTGGGGATCAAGGAGAAAATGAAGCCCTAATGCTCTCTGGCATTCAATGTATGTAATGAATTGCATTCTCTTGCATGCATCTAGAATGAAACTACCTATTACCACCCTTGAGGCAATTGAGAAAAGAGTCACTAGAACAATTTCTTTGGTGTACTCTAGGGCCATCTTTATCTTACTAAAGAAATATTATAAAGAATGTCTTGTGGTATTTTAAAGTAATGTGTTTTAAAAATCATCACAGCTGGTATAACTTCTAATAATTTATTAAATATGGCTACTTTCAACCAGAAAGAATGAATCAGGGACTCAACTTTCTCAACACTAAGGAAAACCCAACAACAGCAAAATCCATGGTTTGTGGGTAAACTGCAAACACGCTGTTCTTACTACTTCTGCTTACATGCAATGTGTTTCCTAATTGCTTAAATTTTCTCAAATAGTACACAAGTAGAAATTTAAGACTTTATAAATACTGGCCCTGGGAAAACCACCTTGGATTTATTAATTCTGTATTGTATTAAAGCCTCCTGAGGCTCCTTGACTCCTGCTACTTTACTAATTTTTGTATTATTGGATTCTGCAAATTTAGATTTGAATATACTCCTTCTCCTTCTCTGCCTCAATCTCAACTTGGTCTGGAGGAGCCACAGTTGATATGTTAGGCGGAATTGTGTGTTTCTGTCTTTGTCTCTCTCGCATATATATTAAAAACTGCTATATGCATCTATACAGTTTTAGAAGTCAGCCTGCCTAGTTAACTCCCCATTTCCTCTTGGAAAATCTATTTGTAATTTGACAAGCCTTGTTCTGAGGTCCTTCATGATAACCTGGTCTCTGCCTACTTCTACAAGCTTGTGTTGTGCCACTATTCCCTTTTCTTTCTTTGTTTCTGTCACAGTGCCTTTTCATTCTTGGCTCATTTTCACATGTTGTTCCCTTTGCCTGGAATAGTCTTACCCCTCTTACTTATCTTAGTTATTTGTATTCAACTTTTAAAACTTAGCTCAATTACTGCTTCTATCTAGACAAAATCTGTATTTGTATTCAACTTTTAAAACTTAGCTCAATTACTGCTTCTATCTAGACAAAATCAGGGCTCTTACAGTGCCCTAAGTTCTTCCTAAAGTGCATTTATTAGTTTGTAAATATATGTTTGAAGTTTGCCCATCTCCATGCAAAAGTTATGTTTTTAGGGAGGGGGTTGGGTCAGGGGGACCATGTCTTCATTACATCTTCAGCACCTGAAACATAGTAAAGTTATAAAAACACTTGTGTAGACAGAGTGAATGATGGCTTTTTGGTATCAAAATTTGGTCTTTAAAAACACTCCAGATCCTTTAGCTGATAAAATTCCAATTGTTAAACTAGACAGGCCGGCAGTGATGTTGGAAGACTCTGGGCTACAACCAGGTCTCCTATAACAAAAATCCCACTGATGATTAAATTCAGTACATTGGTAGGAAGAAAGGATTTATGGTCTCCCTCCCTTTTTCCTTTGTGTTCTTCCTCTGCATAGAACCACTCACACAAATAGACTGAAATGCTAAAACTATCCATTTCCTAATTTTGTGTACTTATGAGGAGCATTTAGACACAAAGAAATGGAGAGCCCTGGCAGAAAGAACAGAGAAGTTAGAAAAGGGGAAAGCTAGGCCTGAAAGGAATGCAGTGGCCTTAAGATCAAATGAAAGTTTCCTATAATAAGTTGTAAGTTTCTCAGCCAACTGACCTCTCAATATCCAACTGTCTTGATCTTTTTGGCTCCTTTCAGTTTGTCTATGGAGGATCACACTCTTTTTCAAGGGGAAGAAAAGCAGTGAAGTGTAGCACTAGGTTCTTATGTTGGCAAAGAAGGAATCAGCTACAAAGCAGCAGTTATCTGACAGTGATCCTCCTTTATAAAATAGAATTTATAGCTATCTAGTTAGTTAAGAGGTTTTGCCCTTTATTTACCAATAATTCTTAAGCTAGATGCAGACTTGGCAACAGGGAGCAGTTTTGGTAGGATACGTGGGCTAGAAAAGCTTTCAGTCATTCTTTTGTTCTCCAAAACATCAATTACTATCCTGAACTTATGTTAAAGACAGATAAAATGTAGTACCAGGTAGGGGGAAGTCATTGATTCCTCTCTTCCCCACTATAAAAACAAAACCCAAAAGCAGATGTATATTGGAAAATAATGGAAAATAAAAAAATTAAAAACAAATATAAGTTCTCTGTAATCTACAACTCAGAGATAACTACCCTCTACTTCTAGATAATTGTTTTTATTTATGAATTTTAGAATTTAGATTAGTGTATATAGAATTGCAATATATATATATAAATATATATTCTGACATTTTTCCTATTTTTTTAAAACTTAGAACACAGCAATATAAGAGCATTATAAATTATTTGGAAATAATTTTTAATCATGACTCAATAAAGTATTTTATAGATGTATGATTTCACTGTTCCTTTATTTCTAGATAGATTGTTTCTAATTTGTTATTATGAAAAACACTGCAATGAAATTTTAAAATTATGAAATATCCTAATTATTTTCTTATGAACAAATTTTAGACTCTATACCATTTTAAACTCTCAGCTGCACATTCACTCACACTGGTAACTATGCAGCTAATCAATAGTGAGTTTAAACTTTTAAAAAGTTGTATATTAGCAATTTGTTTCCTTAGTTTGTGAATTCTGTTCATGTCTCATGCATGTTTTTCTAATAGGTTACAAATATTCTTCTTTAATATCTTTCAAATATTATATATGAATGATTTTTTGTCTTTTGTCATATTTACTACAATTATTTCCCCCAGTTATTTCTTTTCTAAACACTTAAAAAATGGTTCTAAATATTTAAAAACTTTATATACTTAAATTTAATAATATATTCATTTGCAATTTCTTCTTTTTTGGTTTTGTTAGGAAAGTTCTTTTCCATCTATCAGTTATACATTTGCCTATATTTCCTAGTAATGTTTTATGGTGTCACTAGTAGCTTTTAGTTATTAATCCATATGAAATTTATACTATGAAATTTAAAATATAAGAGGAAGATATAACATTTTTTCACCAAAGTACACAGACTTATTTTATTATAGAAATGTTTTAGTACGAGAACTTTCAAGCATACACAAAATAGAATATTACAACGAATCCCTATATGCCTATCACCCAGCTTCCATAAGCATCAAAGTCAAAACTACTCTTGTTTTATTTACAATCCTGCTGACCTTCCTTTGCCAAGATTTATCTTTTGCTTACAATGAGCTACATAAGTCTTAGGGGTACAACCTCAAGTTTTACACATATACTGACATACCAGAGTCACCACCCTGATTTAGATACCTCCGGAGGCTCCCTCATATGCCCTTTTAATCATTACTCACCCTTTGAAAATGTAACTGCTATTCTGATCTCATCCTCATAGGTAATTATGCCTATTCTTCACTTTCATATAATGAAATTAATAGACTATGAGCTTTTTTATCTGTGGCTTCTTTGTTCAACATTGGGTCTGTGAAACTCATCCATTATTACTTATAGACATAGTTCATTCTTTTTTATTCCTGTATCTATTTCATGATATGAATACACCACCATTTATTTATGTAATCTCATGTGGATGGACATTTGAGTTATTTTCAGTTTTTGACAGGATTAAAACTTCTATGAATATTCTTATGTGCATGTTTTCATGAATATAAGCACTCATATCTGTGGGTATGAAGCCACTATTACTTGGCATCATATGTAATATATGTCCAACTTTAAGACACTGCCAACTGGTTGCTTTACATCTTTGTCAACACTTGATGCTCTTAATTTTAGCCATTCTGGTAAGTATGCAGTGGTACCTCATTGTAATTTTAATTATATTTTGTTGATAAACAATGCAGTTGGACATTTTTTCATACATTCTCTTTTGTGAAATGCATATTTCAATTTTTTGCCCATTTTTGGAAATAGGGTGCTTGTTTTTTCCTTATTAATTGCTGTTTTATCATTATTAATTAGTAACAGTTTTTATATTCTAGATACTAGTCCTTGTTTGTGTTATATTACATTATGTATATACAAATGTATATTTATATATTATTGTATTATAAATGTGTATTATACATATATTATCTATCTTTTATGCATTACAAGTACTTCGTGTATTATAAATACTTTCTTTCACTTTCACTCTCTGAATGGTATCTTTTTTTTTTGACAATTTAGATTGTGATTTTTAATAGGCAAAACTGGCAAACCGAGCCAGCATTGTACTTAATGGTGCCTTTTAACAGACTCAATAATATTAATTTAATGAAATCCAATTAGTCTTTATGTTATGATTATTTTTTTGTGTTCTCATTAAGAAATTCTTTCTTACCCAAGATCATGAAGATTTTCTCTTTGAAGCTCCATTGTTTTATATGTTGCATTTAGGTCTACCAGGCAGCTCAAATTAATTTAAATGTATGGTATGATATGGGGGTCAAGGCTTATTTTTAAAATATGGACCCAACTGATCTAGCATCATTTATTATAAAGATAATTCTTTCCATATTGAACTACAGTGGTGCTTTTTTATAAATGAAGTGATTATGAAAAACGGGTTTGTTCCTGGACTCTGTTTTGTTCCATTGATCATAATTATTATTATATTGATAGCACACTGTCTTAATTACTGTAGCTTTATATCAAGTCTTGAATCCCCACAGACTAAAGCATAAAGCAGAAACTTCTCTGTATGATATAAGGCTCTCTTTCAGAGTTCAAGTTTTTATAAATAACTACAGTGTTTGATGCTTGTAGTAGGAGGCATTCAGTAAATATGTGCTGATATGAATTAGATTGGAATGTGACTTCTTATAAGTATACAGCAACAAAAAACAAAGTGAAACATGAATACTGCCACCTCATATCCTTTCTATGAAACTGGAAGATATAGGTCTTTATCATAAAGAGTTAATGACAACTTTTATAAAAGTTGCATGGGATGGGGTAAGGGAAGCAACATGTTGAAGGTGATACCGGTGCTTCTTGAAACTCCCTTAAACAGCTTATCTTATTCTTATTGTCAAAGCATGTTAAACGTTAGAATGAGGAAGGGGGGAAGGAGAGTGAAAATAAAGGAGAAATTTTTTTTTCTTAAGGAGACTTTTATCCCTTGCCTTCCTCCTAGCATGGAAATTTTAGACTACCTATGAGAGGTTCTCAGAGCATACTGATGTAGCATCCTCTATAAAGCTAGTTTTAGAGTTCAACTTTTAAGAGGCTATTATAGAAGAGAGGGTGGCAGTCTATAAAGTTATCTAATCTATAGTTTTGCTAGCACTGCTTAAATTGCTTTGGCAGGAATATCAGTGTATTTCATGGTTGGAAAGAATTTTGTGTGTGTGTGGATAGTGAAAGCAATCATTTTCAAATATGCTTGCCAAATTCTACACTACAAAAAAGACTGGTTAATGCTCTGCATTATGATTTAGTGCTATTTGATGAAAAGGCCAAAAAAAAAAAAAGGTCTTAAAATGTTTTACTGGGTCTCTCTAAATATTTTTTTAGATACACATTTAACTCTAACTACTCTTGCAAATACCTTTAATTTGGCTTTTTTTTGAGCCTCGAGAGCAATCTTTCTTAAATCCTCAGTCTCCTTCTGTAACTGTTCATTTTCTTGCTGAAGTTTCAGCCTTTGTTCACTGACAAATCCACAGTTCTCTCTCTCAGACTCCAATACGTTTTGAAGTTTCTGAATCATTTCTTGGCAACGTGATATCTCTTCTGAGGAACTGATTAAAAAAACAAAAGGAACCTTTAAACTTAATGATCTGTAATGAAAGTCGAGAAGTTATGTTTTATAGTACAGACTTTTGTATTCTTTGTTCTGACCCATTTCTCTTCACTGTAGACTTAAACTATGTAGTTTCACAACATTGTATTATCCCAGGCAAATATAACCAATTTAACAATCTCAACTAATAAACTGAGCTGTTACCACTCACCTAGAAAATCTATTTTTTTTTTTAAGATTTTATTTATTTATTTGACAGAGATAGAGACAGCCAGTGAGAGAGGGAACACAAGCAGGGGGAGTGGGAGAGGAAGAAGCAGGCTTCCAGCGGAGGAGCCTGACGTGGGGCTCGATCCCAGAACGCCGGGATCACGCCCTGAGCCGAAGGCAGACGCTTGACGACTGAGCCACCCAGGTGCCCCTCACCTAGAAAATCTATGTCAAACTTTTTTTTTTTTTTTCAAATTTTTGCTAACAGTGAGAATCACTGTGTAACAAGGACTTTGAGGGGATACACTGGTAAGGTAATAGTAAGGTAATGGTAAGGAAGGTGAAATAGGTAATGATCAAAATTCAATCAACTCCATAGGAAGACACATTAGTTGTCTATATTACTAAATTACAATAAGACCTATTTCATATTTTCCTGTTATATGACTTAAAAATTGGTTTTTAACAATAAACTTCCAGCTCCTGTTTTATCAGTTTAAATAGGTTATATTTCTTGAACTTTCTCAACAATGGATTACTGGGTGACAGAACCTTCAAACATGTATATTTGCTTCAATATATTGCTAATTTTTATTCCTATCTTTAAAAATTTCCATCTTTTCAATCCAGCTAATCAAATATTGTGAACATTATCTGGTCAACAGGTGTCAGAGGGAATACATAAGGTCCTTTATTTCCATAATACTTTGGCTCTTTTTTCCTATTTCAACTTTGGCTGATAAAGTTCCTAAAGAAATGATAGATCTAGGCAATGATCATCCAAGGATGATAAAATCAGAAAGATGCTAACATCAGAAATAATCGCATATTATGTGCCTCCAAACTGAAGTCCAAAATATTAACATTTATGAAGAATTCTTACAAAAAAATGTCAACTGGATCGGGTCAAGCCTCTTGATTTGATTACTAGTTTTTAGGAATTACATGGGAGAGAGAAACAAGGTAAATGGCATCACATATATGCATGCAGGCAGAGGAAACTAGAATACAAACAACCTTGGTTTCAACAAATTGTTAGAAAAAAATAGAGAATGGGGGCCTAACTAGAAATAAATATCTATTTACTCTCCCTTCTACATCCATTCATCTGTTGATTGACACTTAGGTTGCTTCCATATCTTGGCTACTGTGAATAATACTGCAATGAACATAGGAGTGTAGATATCTTTTTGAGACAGAGATTTTCCAGAAATGGATCACATGGTAGTTTTTAAAATCTTTTGAGGAACCTCCGTATACTGTTTTCCATAGTGGCTGTACCAATTTACATTCCCACCAATAATGTACAAGGGTTTCCTTTTCTCCATATCCTCACCAACACTGGTTATCTTTTGTCTTTTTTTGTTTGTGTGTTTGGATTTAACAGTTTATTATGATTTATGAGTGTCATTAAAAAAAAAAAACATCAGTACATTAAACCATGTAGAAATAAGTACGCAAAAAGCCTGCAAAACAAAATATACTTTAAACATGGTAAAGTAGAGGAATTATCTAAAATTTTGGATTTTCCAATCACTTGTTATTATGCTAATGGTAGTTTAGTAATCCTTAACTTCAGTTGAAGTAAACCTCCTAAATCTGGCTTCACTGCAGTTTCCAACTTCTATGTTATCTACTGTCATCTGCTCTTCAAAGTTTTCCTTTAGGGTTAATATGGCTGTGTGAATGGCATCTTCAAGTTCCAGGTCTTTGTTATTTTTCTGGAGGAGGCAAAGTGAGCTTCAGATGGATTGAACTGAAATAAATACAGTTGTCCCTCATTCCAACCACAAATTAGTAAAGAAACTCCAAATGGATGAATACCACCTGACTGAGCGTATTCTTGCATCACAGAAGCTACTCCCTATACCAGCTGAGCTGCTAGAATGGATCCTTGGTAAATGAGACAGTACCGCTGAGCTAGTTTTTGAGCTGTGTGCACAAGCACTCTGTAATCTGGGCCCATGCCAGTGTACACCAAGCCTGCATGCTCAGTAATTGCTTCCACTTTGTTGACACCTTGCTCATCATACAGAATGGAATTGTTTCTTCTCAGTTGCTAACATCACACTATTTGCAGCTTAAATTCCCACTGGAGGGGCTCTTCCAACTACAACAGTGAAAGCATATTCAATCTGGATAAGTTTACATTTGCTGAATGTAGTCAGCCAAAAGCTGTAACCGTGCTCTGCCATCTTTACCTGGAGTCTATCTTTTGTCTTTTTGAAAATAGCCATTCCAACAGGTGTGAGGTGAGACCTCAATGTGATTTTGATTTGCATTTCCCTGATGATCGGTGATGAAGAGCACCTTTCGATATACCTGTTGGCCATTTGTATGTCTTCTAAGAAAAGTCTCTTCAGGTCCTTTTCCCATTTCTAAAGCAGTTTATCTATTTTGCTATTGAATTGCTCAGCTTCCTTATATATTCTGGATATTAACTCCTTATCAGATGTATCGTTTGCAAATATTTTCTTCTATGCTGTAGATGGTCTTTTCACTCTCTTTGCTATGCCGAAACTTCTTAGTTTGATGTAATTACACTTGTCTATTTTTACTTTAGTTACTTGTACTCATAGGGTCAGATCTGAAAATCACTGCCAAGACCAATGTCAAGAAGCTTTCCCCCTGTTTTCTTGCAGTAGTTTCACAGTTTCAGGATTTACATTTCAGTCTTGAATCCACTTTGAGTTGATTTTTGTATATGGTGTGAGATAAAGGTTCGATTTCAGTCTTCTGCATGTGGACATCCAGTTTTCCCAATACTATTTATTGAAAAGACTATCCTTTCCCCATTGTGTGTTCTTGGCACTCTTGTCAAAGATCAGCTGACCATAAATGCATGCATTTGTTTCTGGGCTCTCTATTCTGTTCCACTAATCTGTATGTCTACTTTTATGCCTGTTGGACCATACTGTTTTGATTACTGAAGACTTGTAATATATTTTGAAATCCGGAATTGTGATGCATTCAGCTTGTTCTTAAGATTGCTTTGTCTATTCAAAGTCTTCTGAGGTTCATTATGAATTTTTTTTTAAAGATTTATTTATTTGACAGAAAGAGAGAGAGCACAAGCAGGGGGAGTGGCAGGAGAAGGAGAAGCAGGCTCCCTGCTGAGCAGGGAGCCAGACACAGGGCTCCTCGATCCCAGGACCCCAGGATCATGACCTCAGCTGAAGGCAGATGCTTAACTGACTGAGCCACCCAGGAACCCCCATTATGAATTTTAGGATTGATTTTTCTATTTTTGTGAAAAATGCCATTGGAAATTTGATAGGAACTTTATCGAATCTGAAGACTGCTTTGGGTAGTGTGGACATTTTAACAATATTATTTCATCCAATTCATTAAGATGATACCTTTACATTTATGTGACTTTCTTAATTTCTTTCACCACTGATTTTTAGCTTTCAGTGTAAAGTTTTTTTTTCACTTCCTTGATTAAATTTATTCTAAGTATTTTATTCATTTTGAAATTACTGTGAATGGGATTGTTCATTTCTTTCTCAAAGTTTGTTAGTGTATAGAAATGCAACTGATTTTGGTATGTTGATTTTGCATCCTACAGCTTTACTGAATTTATGTATTAGATCTAATGACTTTTTTGGTGGGGTCTTCAGGGTTTTTTCAATGTATAGGATCATGTTGTCTGTAAACAGAGTCAATTTTACTTTTAATTTGGATGCATTTTCTTTCTTTTTCTTGTAACTGCTCTGACTAGCACTTCCATTACTATTTTGAAAGAAGTGGCAAGAGTGGGCACCACTGTCTTGTTCCTGATCTTTTTTTTTTTTTTAAACAGTATATTCTTTTTTTTTTTTTAATATTTTATCTATTTATTTGACAGAGATAGAGACAGCCAGCGAGAGAGGGAACACAAGCAGGGGGAGTGGGAGAGGAAGAAGGAGGCTCATAGCGGAGGAGCCTGATGTGGGGCTCGATCCCAGAACGCTGGGATCAGGCCCTGAGCCGAAGGCAGATGCTTAACCGCTGTGCCACCCAGGTGCCCCTCTTGTTCCTGATCTTAAAGGAAAAGATTTTAGCTTTTCAACATTCAGTATGATGTTAATAGTGGGGCTTGCCATATATGGCCTTTAATATGTTGAGGTACATTTCTTCTCTAATTTGTTGAGAGTTGTTTTTATCATGAATAGATATTATATATTGTGAAATGCTTTTTCTGTATCTCTTGAGATGATCACGAGTTTTATCCTTCATTCTTCAATGTGGTATAGCCCATTTACTGATCTGCATATCTTGAACCATCCTTGTCTCCCAGGTATTAATTACACTTGACAACTGTGTATGATCCTTTTAATTTGGTCTGCTAGTATGTTTTTTGGAGTATTTTTGCATCTGTGTTCATCATGGATATTAGCCTGGAATTCTATTTTCTGATAGTGTCTTTGTCTTGTTTTGTTATCAGAGTAATGCTGGCCTCATAAAATGAATTTGGAAATGTTCTCTCTAATTTTTTGGAAGAGTTTGAGAAGGACTGGCATTTAAGTCTCCTTTAAATGTTTAGCAGAATTCACCAGTGAAGCCATCTGGTTCTGGGCTTTTCCAAAACCCAAAGAGGTTTTTGATTATTGATTCAATCTCTTTACTAGTTTTCAGATTCAGTCTTGGAAGGTTGTATGTTTCCAGGAATTTATCCATTTCTTCAAGTTTATCCAATTTGTTGGTATGTAATTGTTCACAGTAGTCTCTTATGATTCCTTGTATTCATGTGGTATCAGTTGTAATGTCTCCCTTTTTTTATTTCTGATTTTGAGTCTTGAAACACACTTGAGAATGTGTATTATGCTGTGTTGGACAGAATGTCTATTAAGCCAATTTGGTATAAGCATTGTTCAAGGGTGCTGTTTTCTTACTGATTTTCTGTTCTGGATGACCTCTTGTTGAAAGTGAGCTACTAGTTTCCTACTATTACTGTATTGCTCTCTATTTTCCCCTTCAGCTCTGTTAATATTTGCTTTATATATTTAGGTGCTCTGATATTGAGTGCATATAGTTTTATGATTGTTATTTTCTTTTGATGAATTAATCCCTTTTTATCATTATATAATGATCATTTTTGTCTCATGACAATTTTTGACCTAAGTCTATTTGTCTGATATAAGATACCCCTGCTGTCTTTGGGTACCATTTGCATGGACTATCTTTTGCCATCTCTTCACTTTTAGCCAATGTGCTTCCTCAAATGTAAAGTGACTTTCTAGTAAGCACCATATGGCTGGATCTTATTTTCTAATCCATTTAGTCTATGTCTTTTGATCAGATAATTTTTTTTACCCAGTTACATTTTATTTTTTTATATAATAACTTTTTATTATGTTATGTTAGTCACCATACAATATGTCCTTAGTTTTTAATGTAGTGTTCCACGATTCGCTATTTGCGTATAACACCCAGTGCTCATTGCAATATGTGCCCTCCTTTATACCCATCACTGGCCTATCCCAATCCCCCACGCACCTCCCCTCTGAAATCCTCAGTTTGTTTCCCAGATTCCATTGTCTCTCATGCTTCATTCCCCCTTCTGTATACCCCCCTTCATTCTTCCCTTCCTTCTCCTACTGATCTTCCTGCTATTTCTTATGTTCCATAAATGAATGAAACCATATGATAATTGTCTTTCTCTGCTTGACTTATTTCACTTAGCATAACCTCCTCCAGTCCCATCCATGTTGCTGCAAATGATGGGTAATTGTTCTTTCTGATGGCTGAGTAATATTCCATTGTATATATGGACCACATCTTCTTAATCCAGTCATCTGTTGAGGGGCACTCAGCTCCTTCCACAATTAGCTATTGTGGACAATGCTGCTATGAACATTGGGGTGCATATGGTCCTTCTCTTCACTACATCTGCAGCTTTGGGGTAAATACCCAGTAGTGTAATTGCTGGATAATAGCGTAGCTCTATTTTTAACTTTTTAAGTGACCTCCACACTGTTTTCCAAAGTGGCTGTACCAACTTGCATTCCCACCAAGAGTGTAAGAGGGATCCCCTTTCTCCACATCCTCTCTGACATTTGTTGTTTCTTGCCTTGTCAATTTTTACCATTCTAATTGGTGTAAGGTGGTATCTCAATGTGGTTTTGATTTGAATTTCCCTGATGACTAATGATTTTGAACATTTTTTCATGTGTCTGTTAGCCAGTTGTATGTCGTCATTGGAAGAGTGTCTGTTCATAGCTTCTGCCCATTTTTTGATTTATTTGTTTCTCGTGTATTGAGTTTGAGAAGTTCTTTGTAGATCTTGGACACCAGTCTTTTATCTGTAGTGTTATTTGCAAATATCTTCTCCCATTCTGTGGGCTGCCTCTTAGTTTTTTTGACTGTTTCCTTGGCTGTGCAGAAGCTTTTTATCTTCATGAAGTCCCACAAGTTCATTTTATCTTTTGTTTCTCTTGCCTTTGGAGATGTGTCATGAAAAAAGTTGCTGTGGCCGATGTCAAAGAGGTTGTAGCCTATGTTTTCCTCTAGGATTTTGGTAGATTCCTGTCTCACATTGAGGTCTTTCATCCATTTGGAGTTTATCTTTGCGTGTGGTGTGAGAGAGTGATCAAGTTTCATTCTTTTGTATATAGCTGTCTAATTTTCCCAGCACCATTTATTGAAGAGACTGTCTTTCTTCCACTGGATGTTTTTTCCTGCTTTGTCAAAGATTAGTTGCCCATAGAGCCAAGGGTCCATTTCTGGGTTCTCTATTCTGTTCCATTGGTCTATGTGTCTGTTTTTGTGCCAGTACCATGCTGTCTTAGTGATCACAGCTTTGTAGTATAGCTTGAAATCCGGCAACGTGATGCCCCTAGCTTTGTTTTTCCTTTTCAACAATTCCTTGGTGATTCAGGGCCTTTCCTGGTTCCACACAAGTTTAAGGGCTGTTTGTTCCAGTTCTTTGAAAAATGTTGTTGGTATTTTGATTGGAATGGCACTGAAAGTGTAGATTGCTCTGGGTAGCATAGACATTTTAACTATGTTTATTCTTCCAATCCATGAGCATGGGATATTTTTCCATCCTTTTGTGTCTTCTTCAATGTCTTTCAAGAGTGATTTGTAGTTTCTAGAATATAGGTCCTTTACGTCTCTGGTTAAGTTAATTCCGAGATAACGTATGATTTTTGGCACTATTGTAAGTGGAATGGATTCCCTAATTTCTCTTTCTTCAGTCTCATTGTTCATGTATAGAAATGCAACTGATTTCTGAGCATTGATTTTGTATCCTGCCACATTACTGAATTGTTCTATAAGTTCTAGTAGTTTGGGGGTGGAGTCTTTTGGGTTTTCTATATAGAGTATCATGTCATCTGTGGAGAGAGACAGTTTCACTTCTTCTTTGCCAATTTGGATACCTTTTATCCCTTTTTGTTGTCTGATTGCTGTTGCAAGGACTTCTAGTACTATGTTGAATAATAATGGCGAGAGTGGGCATCCTTGTCATGTTCCTGGTCTTAAGGGAAAGGCTTCCAGCTTTTCCCCATTGAGAATGATATTCGCTGTAGGCTTTTCATAGATGGTTTTTATGAAATTGAGGAATGTACCCTCTATCCCTACACTCTGAAGGGTTTTAATCAGGAAAGGATGCTGTATTTTGTCAAATGCTTTTTCTGCATCAATTGAGAGGCTCATATGGTTCTGGAGTCTTTTCTTGTTGATGTGATCTATCACACTGATCAATTTGCGAATGTTGAACCACCCTTGCATCCCAGGGATGAATCCCACTTGGTCTTGATGAATAATCTTTTTAATGTACTGTGGGATCCTATTAGCTAGGATCTTGTTGAGAATTTTGGCGTCCGTATTCATCAGGGAAATCGGTCTGTAATTCTTCTTTTTGATGGGGTCTTTGCCTGGTTTGGGGATCAAGGGAATACTGGCCTCATAGAATGAGTTTGGTAGTTTTCCTTCTGTTTCTATTTTCTGAAACAACTTCAGGAGAATAGGTATTATTTCTCCTTTGAATGTTTGGTAGAATTCCCCGGGGAATCCATCAGGCCCTGGACTCTTGTTTTTGGGGAGGTTTTGATCACTGCTTCAATCTCTTCATAATTAACCGGTCTGTTTAAATAATCAATTTCTTCCTGTTTCAGTCTTGGTAGTTTATAGGTTTCCAGGAAGGCATCCATTTCTTCCAGGTTGTTTAATTTATTGGCATAAAGCTGTTGATACAAGTTTCCAATGATCCTTCCTATTTCATTGGTGTTGGTCGTGATCTCTCCCCTTTCGTTCATAATTTTATTAATTTGGGTCCTTTCTGTATTCTTTTGAATAAGTCTGGCCAGTGGCTTATCGATCTTATTTATTCTTCCAAAGAACCAGCTTCTAGTTTTGTTGATCTGCTCTACTGTGCTCCTGGTTTCTAATTCATTGATCTCTGCTCTAATCTTGATCAACTGCCTTCTGGTGCGTGGGTTAGGCTTGTTCTTCTGTTCCAGCTCCAGCTTCTTGAGGTAAGAATATAAAAACTGCATTTTAGATTCTTCTGTTCTTTTGAGCAAGGCTTGGATGGCTATGTATTTTCCCCTTAGGACTGCCTTTGCAGTGTCCCATAGGTTTTGGACCGATGTGTTTTCATTTTCTTTGGTCTCCAAAAATTGTTTAAACTGATTTTTAATTTCCTGGTTTACCCAGGCTTTCTTGAGCAGGATGGTTCTTAGTTTCCAAGTGTTTGAGTTTCTTCCAAATTTTTCCTTGTGATTGAGTTCCACTTTCAAAGCACTGTGGTCTAAGAATATGCAGGGAATAAACTCAGTCTTTTGGTATCAGTTGAGACCTGTTTTGTGACCCAGTATATGGTCTATTCTGGAGAAAGTTCCATGTGCATTCGAAAAGAATGAGTATTCTGTTGTTCTGGGGTGTAGTGTTCTATATATATCTATGAGGTCTATCTGGTCCAGTATGTCGTTCAAAGCTCTTGTTTCTTTGTTGATTTTCTGCTTAGGTGATTTGTCTATTGTTGAGAGTGGAGTGTTGGGGTACCCTACTATTAACATATTATTATCTATATGTCTCTTTATTCCGGTTAAGAGTTGGCTTGTGTATCTAGCTGCTCCCCTGTTGGGGGCATAGATATTTATAATTGTCATATCCATATGTTGGATACATCCTTTAAGAATAATATAGTGTCCTTCTGTATCTCTAACTACAGTCTTTAAAATCTAATCTGTCTGATATGAGAACTGCTACCCCAGCTTTCTTTTGATGTCCATTGGCATGAAAAATGGTTTTCCATCCTTTCACTTTCAGTCTGGATGTATCTTTAGGTTCAAAATGAGTCTCTTGTAGACAGCAAATGGATGGGTCATGTCTTTTTATCCAAGCTGCAACCCTGTGGCATTTTATAGGAGCATTTAGATCATTCACATTGAGAGTGATTATTGAGAGATATGATTTTAATGATGTCATGTTGCCTGTGAAGTCTCTGTTTCTATAGATTGTAATATTTCTGTTGTGTATCCCTCTTGGGGTCTTTTTACTTTTATAGAACCCCCCCCCCCTAATATTTCTTGTAGGGCTGGCTTGGTAGTCACATATTCTTTCAGTTTCTGCCAGTCTTAGAAGGTCTTTGTCTGTCCATCAATTCTGAATGACAGCCTTGCTGAACAAAGGATCCTCGGCTGCATGTTCTTCTCAGTTAGAGCTCTGAAAATACCTTGCCAACCTCTCCTGGCTTGCCAGGTTTCTGTAGACAGGTCTGACGTTATTCTGAAGTTCCTCCCTCTGTACGTAAGGATTTTCTTCCCCCTGACCGCTTTCAAGACTGTATCCTTGGATCTAATATTCGTGAATTGCACTATGATGTGGCGTGGTGTAGGTCTATTCTCATTGGTCTTGGGAGGGGTCCTGCCTCTTGGACACAAATGCTTGTTTCCTTTGCTAGATTAGGGAAGTTCTCAGCTACAATTTGTTCAAATATCTCTTCTAGACCTCTCTCTTTCTCCACCCCCTTGGGGATGCCGATGATTCTGACATTGGAAAGTTTCATTGAGTTAGTAATCTCCCGTAATCTACATTCTTGAGATTGGATTTTTTTGAGCCAAGTTTCTGTTTTTTCCTTCTCTTCCACCATCCCATCTTCCAATTCACTAATTCGTTCTTCTGCCTCATTTACCCTGGCCGTCAGAGCTTCTAGTTTAGACTGCATTCATAGCATTTTTAATTTCTGCCAGATTCACTCTCATTTCCGCCCTTAGAGATTCTATATTCTTGTTAATATTTTCGTTTATATTTTTTTCAAGGCTACACATCATCTTGACCATTGTTACTCTGAACTACATTTCTGACAATTTGGTTATATCCATATCCATTAGTTCTGTGGCAGAGGCTGCCGACTCTGTATCTTTTCTCTGTTGGGGGAGATTTCTCTTCCTCGTCATTCTGATGAGGAGAGGTTGTGGGGATGTACAGAGTCCAAATTATTGACCAGGACCTAAGCAATGTGCACTTGTTTCATAATGACCTTAGGGATGTGGGCTTCTTGATTTTTCAGCCTGCCTTCTGGGGGGAGGGGCCTGCCGCACTGATACTCAGGCAACCCTCTTTGGGTAGAGTTGCTGCGTCCCCTGAGAGGGGGGATGGGGATGGGCACAATGTGAACTGGTATTTCCGGGCTTTTGTTCTCTGGCAGCTTTCCCTGGCGGTTTTCTGTGACTCTTCTGAGAGTCAGAGCAGCATTGGCCGAATCTCAGCCTCTGTCTCAGAACAGAGAGATTGCAGTCCGCTCTCCACTGAGCTCTCCTGGCCACTTTTAACTCTGTTTCTATTGGTGCTGCTAAAAACCTCGCAGCGTTCGGGGTTATGTGTCCCATAGCCACTCTCCCAGCCCTCGCTTCCAGGGTTGGCACGTCTCTGTCCTTTGCGCTTCTAACACTGCAAGCTACCCCCGGTCTCGCGCGTGCGCTCCCAAGCTCCCTGTTTCAGTGTGGTTCGCGTGCACTCCGGAGAACCGGTTTTCAGTCTGGTTGTGCGCACGCTCCCTCCCAAGCTCCCGGATACAGTCTAGTTCAAGTGTGTGCTCTGGAGCTCTGGTTTTCAGTTTGGACATGCGTGTGCTCCTGAGCTCCCGGTTTCAGTCCAGTTTGAGTGTGTGCTCCGGAGCTCCGGTTTTCAGTCTGGTTGTGTGCATGTTCCTGGGCTCACAGTCTCAGTCTGCTTTCCTGTGGGTTCTGGTCCACAAGTCCGGCCCGCTCCCCAGTGCAGGTGGCTACTGCTTCCCAGCGCCTGTGCTTGGCGGCTCCTTCCCCCTTCTGTTTATCTTCCGATATCTGTGCGGGGATTCACGGCTCCCCGCTTCGCACCTCAATACTTAGCACTGGGGATGTTCGTTTGTAGAGATCCTGATGTATCTTCCTACGTCTCGGGCTGATTTCATGGGTGTTTAGAATGATCTAGTAGATGTCCAGCTCGATTCAGGGGACCAGCTGAAAAAAGGTCCCCTACTCCTCTGCCATCTTTTTCCGACCCCTCTGATTAGGTAATTTAATCCACTTAAAAGTAATTTTTTTTTTTTTAAAGATTTTATTTATTTATTTGACAGAGATAGAGACAGCCAGTGAGAGAGGGAACACAAGCAGGGGGAGTGGGAGAGGAAGAAGCAGGCTCATAGCGGAGGAGCCTGATGTGGGGCTCGATCCCATAACGCCGGGATCACGCCCTGAGCCGAAGGCAGACGCTTAACCGCTGTGCCACCCAGGCGCCCCCACTTAAAAGTAATTATTAACAGATAATAACTACTGTGATTTTGTTAACTGTTTTCTGTTTTGCAGAAACAGTTTATTCCTTTATTCCTATTTTAGTTGTGTTTTTTTGTGATTTGTTGAATTTTTATAGTAGTTGCTTTCATTCCTTTCTCTTTATCTTTTGTGTGTCTACATTGTTTTCTGATTAGCATGAGGCTCACATTTTTGTTACTGATGTTATACATATTTTTATATTGTATATCAATTAACACATTATTGTGCCTCTATTATTTTTAATACTCTTATCTTTTAACTTCTATATTAGAGTTAAAAGTGATTTATATACTACTACTATATTCAGAGTATTCTGAGTTTGACCATTACCTACTTTTACCAGTGAGTTTTACACTTTCATATATTTTTATGCTGCTAATTAGTATCCTTTCATTTCCACTAGAAAAATGCTTTAGCATTTCTTTTTTTTTTTTTTTAAAGATTTTATTTATTTATTTGACAGAGATAGAGACAGCCAGCGAGAGAGGGAACACAAGCAGGGGGAGTGGGAGAGGAAGAAGCAGGCTCATAGCGGAGGAGCCTGATGTGGGGCTCGATCCCGTAACGCCGGGATCACGCCCTGAGCCGAAGGCAGACGCTTAACCGCTGTGCCACCCAGGCGCCCCTAGCATTTCTTTTTTTTTAAAGATTTTATTTATTTATTCGACAGAGACAGAGACAGCCAGCGGGAGAGGGAACACAAGCAGGGGGAGTGGGAGAGGAAGAAGCAGGCTCATAGCGGAGGAGCCCGATGTGGGGCTCGATCCCATAACGCCAGGATCACGCCCTGAGCTGAAGGCAGACGCTTAACCGCTGTGCCACCCAGGCGCCCCGCCCCTAGCATTTCTTATACAGCAACTCTAATGGCGATGCACCAGCTTTTGAGCTTTGTCTTAGAAAATTCTTAATCTCTCCTTCATTTCTGATGAACAACCTTGCTGGGTATAGTATTCCTGGTTTGCAGTTTTTTTTCTTTCAGTACTTTGAATATATTATACCACTCTCTCTCTGCTACAAGGTTTCTTCTAAGAAATCCATTGATAGTTTTATAGGGGTTGTGGGGGAGTCCCTTGTAGGTGATGAATCACTTCCTGTTTTCAAAATTCTTTTATTTTTGGCAATTTGATTAGAATGTGTCTAAGTGAAGACCTCTTGATGTTGAGCTTATTTGTGATTCTTTGGGTGTCATGGATCTGGATGTCAACTCCCTCCCCAGATTTTGGAAGTATTCTATTATTATTTCTTTATAAACTTTCTGTTCCTTTTTCATTCTGTGCTCCTTCTATTTTCATAATGTGTATATTGGTTTACTTTAAGATGTTCTATAACTCCTGTAGGTTTTCTTCACTCTTTCATTCTTTCTTCTTCTAACTGGATGATTTCAAACCAGCTACCTTCAAGTTTGCTGATTTTCTTCTGCGTGATCAAGTCTGCTGCTGAAACTCTACAGAATTTTTCAGTTCAGTTCTTCAGCTCCAGGATTTCTGTTTGCTTCTTTTTAATGGTTTCTATTTCTTTGTTAAACTTCTCATTTTGTTCATGTATCATTTTTCTGATTTTATTTAGCTGAATAATGTTCTTTCATAGTCCACTGATTTTAAGACAACACTTAAAATTTTTGTCAAGCAGTTCATGGATCTCCATTTCTTTTGGGTCAGTTAGATAGCTTTATTAGTTTCCTTTGGTGTTGACATATTTGCCTGATTCTTTCTTGGTATCTGTGTATTTGAAGAAGCAGATTCCTCTTCCAGTCTTTACAGACTGATTTTGGCAGGTAGACTTTCTCCCACCAAGTCCTACAACTGATGGGGCTGCTTCTGGGATTGTGGTTGAGCAAGATTGAAACCATGTCATGTGTCTATTGCTAGGTTCATGGCTGGCAAGCATGTAATCAGGGGCACAGTCAGGTGCTGTGTCCCATGGGTTCCTAAGGGTCCTTCCTGTGATGTCACTGGGCTGGTCCATGGGTGGGTAGGACTGCTTTTGGACTGTGGTAGAGTGGGACTAAAGCTGGGTCACAAGACTGCCTCAGGGATTGCAGTCAGGTCTGAGGTCACTGGGTGTGTAACTAGAAGCATCTACAAGTGTGGCTTCTGCTGGGTCTTTTGGGTGGCTCCCTGGCCATGAAAGACTACCTCAAACTGTGGTAGAGAAGTGCTGGATCCATGTCTTGTGGTTTTTGTTACGTCTGCAGACAGGTGTGACTTCTGCTGGGCAACTATTAGTAAGTACTCCCATCAGTTCACTGGGCTGGTTCCTGAGGGGACAGAACCGCCTCCAGACCATAGGAGAGTGGAACTAGAGCCTAGATGCAGGGACGACAGTCAGCTCTGAGGCTGGCGGACCTGTTACCTGAAGTACCCACAGGGATGGCTTCTGCTGAGTCCCTTAGTGGAGGGGGCCAGGTATAGGACTGTGGACAAGTAGGGCTAGAGCCAAGACTATAGGGACATGGGGCTGCTCTGGTCCATAGACAGGACCATAGAGTGCACTGCCACTGGTGTGCAAGCTTCCCTCCCTGTTTTTGGGCTTCAACAGTGTTTTGTAATCTCCCACCTGGATCCCAAAGCTCTCACAAAGGCACTTTTGTCTAGGGATGCCTTTCATATATTTTTCTGTGGAGGGACATGGGCTGGGTACCTCCAATTCATTCCACTGTATTGCTGACATTATTAGTCTTTATTTTTAAAATATCTATTAAACATATTCTGTAACAGATTGAGATTTCATGCAATTCAAATTAAGTTTTACCGTATTAAGTAACACTCTGGGGGGAAAAGGTAGAAAATTATTCAGAAGGGATATGCCAGACTATAAATTTACCATTTTAATAGACAATGTAATAAATAAACATGATGGATTATTATAAAATATTCAGTAACAAAAAAAATGTTAAGAATAAACTGAGTATAAAAGCAATAATTATAAGGAAGCTACTGTAAAACCTGCATAGTTAGTATGAAAAAACCCAATCTTATGAGCATTCTTTTTTTTTTTTTTTTTTAAAGATTTTATTTATTTATTCGACAGAGATAGAGACAGCCAGCGAGAGAGGGAACACAAGCAGGGGGAGTGGGAGAAGAAGAAGCAGGCTCATTGCGGAAGAGCCTGATGTGGGGCTCGATCCCAGATCGCCGGGATCACGCCCTGAGCTGAAGGCAGACGCTTAACTGCTGTACCACCCAGGCTCCCCGAGCAGTCTATTTAACTGCCAGAATGGAGAAATCTAAAATAAAATGGTGTAATACTGTTAAATCTTTTCTTCCTGAGGAAATTAGTTTTCAGAAATAAGCTTAAAGGGCGCCTGGGTGGCTCAGTTGGTTAAGCGTCTGCCTTTGGCTCAGATCATGATCCCAGGGTCCTGGGATTGAGCCCGCATCGGGCTCCTTGCTCAGCAGGGGGCCTGATTATCCCTCTCTCTCTGACTGGTGCTCTCCCTGTTTGTGCTCTCTCTCTGTAAAATAAATAAATAAAATCTTAAAAAAAAAAAAAAGAAGCTTAAAAAAATTCTATTTGGTGCTAAAAAGTTTTTTTTTCAACATATATGAAAGTCCTATTTAAAAAAAGTAAAGAGTCTATCAGAAAGCATATGAATTCTGAAAACGTTAACAGAAAACAGAAAAGAATAACTTACTTTATTTCAAGTTGCTTTATTTTATTTTCTGTTGCCTTAAGTCTTAGTTGAAGATCATCTTTTGAACGCTCTGCAACCAGGCATCTTTGGTGCATTTCTTCTAGTTTTCTGTAATCACTTTCATTTACTCTGCCTTCACGGTAAATCTGTAAAAGATGATTATATGTATATTACCTTACAGAAGAAAACTGTCTTAAGAAATTACACAGTTTAGAAACTGAAATCAATGATAAATAAAACTTCATAATCATGTGTTCATCTGTTCCCATTGCCACATAGTAAGACATCAGTAATTTTGGTTATTTCATATTTATAAAATAAAATGCTGAAAACTGACATATAAAAATTGCTTATTTTTTGAAAGTATTCATGCTCACTGTAAACTATTTAAATAGTTTTAATATCTTATTTTTTAAATTTTTATTTATTTTATCCTTTCTTTTATTAACATGATGTATCATGTTGATTGATTTGCAAATATTGAACCACCAGGAATAAATCTCACTTGATCATGGTGAATGATTTTTTTAATGTATTGCTGGATTCAGTTTGCTAGTATTTTTATTGAGAATTTTTACACCCATGTTCAACAGGGATATGGGCCTGCAGTTCTTTTTAGTAGTATCTTTATGCTGGCCTCAGAGAGTGAATTTGGAAGGTTTCCTTCCTTCTCTGTTTTTTGGAATAGTTTGAGAATAGGTATTAACTCTTTAACTGTCTGGTAGAATATGTTTGTGAAGCCATTTGGTCCTGGGGATGGTTTTAATATTTTAAAAAGAAATGTAAGATAGCCGAAATAAAAAATACTCTAAATGTCACCAATTGGAGAAAGCTGTTTTGATTAAATTGTCTTGAACACCCTTCAAGACAATTCTATATTCAGGCATGCCTGGGTGGCTCAGTTGGTTAAGTGTCTGCCTTTGGCTCAGGTAATGATCTTGGCATCCTGGGATTGAGTCCCACTTTCGGCTCTCTGCTCAGCAGCAAGTCTGCTCATGCATGTTCTCTCTCTCAAATAAATAAAATCTTAAAAAAAAAAGACAATTCTGTATTCTGATTAAAAAATACAGATATACGCTATGGTGCAATAAACAGAACTATCTGAAAGTGATTCTATAATCTTACTCTGGGTTAACTAGACCATAATCTAACTGAAATGGGGGTGCCTCTTTTCCCAAAAGGAGTGGGTGTACCCAAGCTCAGTTTCTTATGAGACTAGGCTTCCTACCACAACACAGGGGCTGTAACATCACAAGAACTGTAAAGTATCCAGGTGCTAAGCAGCTCACATTTTCAGACAAATTCTACCCATAGCTACCCTCTAAATCCAGACTGCCTGGCCAAGCAACCTGTATCTTCTCCCACTGAAGAGACTGTTTTGTCACTTCTGTTCTATAAAAAGGTAGAATATCAGCAAGTTAATGTCCCACTCTAAAATACAGACATATCTATATCTATATTATCTATATCTCTATATAGCAGTGCTTTGACTTCAGCACACTTGTCTGCGTGGGAGACAGTGGGACAGTGGGAGAATGAGGGACCTGTGCCTTTTCTTTACCTGTTGTCTTTAGTCTTGTTTTACATTTCCTCAATTAAGCCTATTATTTAATCTATGCCATATGATTTTAAAAATTCATCCCAGCCATGATGTACAACAGGTAGCAATCCAAATGGGATCGATCCCTATTCCATAACAGAAGGAACTCAGAAGGAACCAACTTCACAGGAGACTGGTGACCATAAAGGTTCTAGGTGGAACAAGACATACATACTTTTGCTATGTGCTGCTTTGTAAGTGACTCTTACTATCTGATGTCATGATCTTTTTATGTCAATAATACAGATACATCACATGCTTTTAATACTACATAGTTCTTCTTTGAAAATCAAATTCTGACTCTACCATTTAGTATTTGTTAGTGTGGGTAAGTTACTTAACCTCTATGAAAGTTTCTAATGCAACACTTAAAACACAGTATTATGCTGCATCAAGTTTCATTTCCCTTTTTCCCCCAAGGCATTTTAAAAGAGTGGGATATTTCCTGACTTTTCACATTATTTTTTCTCAAATATCATTGGGGTAATGTTTTCCTACTTAAGAAATAAAAATCTATACTTTTAAAAGGTTAAAATCAGAGTAATGTTACAATTTTCTGGTTATATATACTTGTTTTTATAGATGGCTTAAACCCAATAAAAGTTGTCATTAAATTTAAAAACAGAAGGGAGACCAAGTAAAATTTATTATTGGGATGAAGTTTAAACAAGAAAAATAGCTACTTCATAAAATTCATACTTTCAAGTAAAAAGTACAAATACTGTGGCCACTCTTATAAAGAAATGTATTCAGGCAATACTACTATTTAAGTGCGACTGTGAATATATTCCAAGTAAAAACACTTACAATGTAGGGGTTGCTAGTAGATAGTGTGATGAAAGCGAAGAGTAATAGTAAGGATTTGCAGTTGAGTTTTAGGTAGGTATTTTTTCTTTTTTACCTTTTCTAGTTCTTCTTCCATTGCTTTTTTCTCCCTAATGGCTCGTTCAATTTGGCTTTGTTTTTCAGCACACTCCTACAAATTCAATTCATATTGTAAATAAATATATTTGTAAAATCTTAAGAAAAAATGGATAAGTAAAATGATTTGCTCAAAACAATACTGTACTTACCCTATCAATACAGCAGGACCATACTGATTATTAAACAAAAACAAAAAACCTCCATCTTCAAAGAGCTACCTATCTCAGGAGTTCTAAGTAAACATGCTAAATTGGTGACAGAGGTTCAGGGATTCCAGAGAGAAAAAAATGAGACCCTTTTCTCATTTTGTTTTATTCATACACTCTTATCATGTAATTTAAAAGGTAACACAGAACTGGACAGTGACACAACACCCTGAGGATAACCTGTGGCCTAACATGCACACAGGTATATAAATTCTAAATCTTTTTTTTTTTTTTTGCAAAACTTATAAAGAGCCAAGGAGTGCCTCGGTGGCTCAGCTGGTAAGCTTGTGACTCTTGATTTTGCCCTAGGTCATGATCTCAGGGGTGTGAGATCAAGTCCTGCATTGGGCTCTGTGTTCAGTGGGGAGTCTGCTCAAGATTCTCTCTCTCCCTCTCCCTCTGCCCTCTCCCCTCCTCCTTTCCCCCCCGCTCACATTTTCTCTTGAAAAAAAAAAAAGAAAAAAGAAAAAAGAGCCAATGGACACAAGATCATAAAACATTTCTGCTCAAAAGGTTTTAATCAGTAAAACTGAGCAAGCGTATCAATCAGTTGTTAAAATTTAGTATTTTGCAACTAACAGTAAAACTGAAAACAACCATTATGATGACTGGTTCCTCATAGCTATTTGTTTTTATCTATTTATTTATTTTTGAGAATGGGTGTGATTATTTTCTACTAATTGTAAATTATGCTTTGGATGAACCTCCTTACAGGCAGTACATTACCAGTATTCAATTATCTTTAGTGTAACTTTACAGAAGAACTGTATATCAGTATTTTTAAATTTTAAAATGAGCTTCTAAATTGTGAACCCAAATGAATTCTGATTATAATGAAGACCCTATGTTACTAATCAGATGTAATGAAGACCCTTAACCCTATGTTACTAATGAAGACCCTTAACCCTATGTTACTAATGAAGACCCTTAACCCTATGTTACTAATGAAGACCCTTAACTCTGTTACTAATCAGATGCTTAATCTAAATTTATTATCTTTCATTAAAGCAGAATTGTTAGTATACAAAAAATGAAACCTTAATGTTCCATATAGGTTCATACAGTAAATTGCTAATCTATGAAAAGGCGGTTTTATGGTGTGAAATCTGGGATTTCTCCTATGTTCATAACTCATCTTGTGTGATTGTTAAAAGACTATTTTTAGAGGAGTTTTAGGTTAACAGCAAATTGAGAAGTTAGAGATTTCCGCTATTGCCCCCATATATGCAGAGCCCTCCCCCATTTTCAACATCCCCCACTGTAGTGGTACATTTATTAATACTAAGGAACCTACACTGATACATTATCACTCAAAGCCCATAGTTTACATTAGAGTTCACTCCTGGTGCTGTACATTTTATGGGTTTGGACAAATTTATAAAGACATATACTCACCGTTACAGTACCATACAGAGTAGTTTCACTGTTCTAAAAATCCTCTGTGCTTCACCTATGCTTATTCATCCCTCTCTCCTCCTAAACCCCTGATAATGTCTTTTTACTGTCTCCATAGTTTTGCCTTTCCCAGAATGTTAGTTGGAGTCAAACAGTATGTAGCCGCTTTAGACTAGCTTCTTCCACTTAGTAATATGCATTTTAGTTTCCTCCATCTCTTCTCATGGCTTGATAGTTCATTTGTTTTTAGTGCTGGATAATACTCCATTGTCTAGATGTACCAGTTTATCTGTCCATCCGCCTAACTAACGGACATCTTAGTTACTTCCAAGTTTTGGCAACTGTGAAGAAAGCTCCTATAAACATCCATGTTCAGGTTTTTGTGTGGATATAAGTTTTCAACTCCTTTGGGTAAATACAAAAGAGTGCACTTGTTGGACCATATGATAAAAGTATATTTAGTTATGTAAGAAACCATCAAAATGCCTTCAAAAGTGACTATACCATTTTGCATTCCCACCAGCAATGAATGAGAATTCCTGTTGCTCCACATCTTTCCCAGAATTTGGTGGTGTCAGCGTTCTGGATTTTGGCCATTGTAATAGGTATATCTGGTACATATTTGATGTAATGAGTAGCAGTTCATTATTGTTTTAGTTTGCATTTCCCTGGTGAAATATGATGTGTAGCATTTTTCATATGCTTATATGCCATCTGTATACCTTCTTTGGTGGGGTGTCTGTTAAGATCTCTGGTCCACTTTTTAATTGAGTTGCTTTCTTACTGTTGAGTTTTAGGAGTTCTTTGTATATTTTGTATAACAGTCCTTTATCAGCTGTGCCTTTTGCAAATATTTTCTCCCAGTCTGTGGTTTGAATTTTCATTCTCTTGACAGTGTCTTTCACAGAGAAATTTTTCATTTTAATGAAGTCCAACTCAATTGCTTCTTTCATGGGTCATGCCTTTGACGTTGTATCCAAAAATTCATTGCCTAACCCAAGATCATCCAGATTTTCTTCTACTTACCTTCTAAGAATTTTATAGTTTGGGGTTTTACATTTAGGTCTGTGACCCATTTTGAATTAATTTTTCTGGAGGGTGTAAGGTCTATGTCTATATTCATTCTTTTACATGTGAATGTCTAATTTTCCTATCACCATTTGTTAAAAAGACTGTCTTTGCACCATTGTATTGCCTTTGCATCTCTGTCAATGATCAGCTGACTGCATTTATGTGGGTCTATATTTTATTCCATTCTAGATTCTGTATTTTATTCCATTGATGTATTTGTCTATTTTTTCACCAGTATCACAGTAGCTTGATTATTATAGCTTTATAGTAATTCTTGAAATCTGGTAGTGTCAGTCCTCTGATTTTGTTCTTCTTCAATATTGTGTTGGCTATTTTGGGTCTTTTGTTTCTCCAGATAAGCTTTATTTACTTATTTTAAAATTATCATTATTTTTTGAATTTTTATTTAAATTCTAATTAGTAACATACAGTGCAATATTGGATTCAGGAGAATTCAGTGATTTATCACTTACATACAACACCCAGTGCTCAACATAACAAGCACCTTCCTTAATCCCCATCACCCATTTAGCCCATTCTTCACCCACCTCCCTCCATTGGCCCTCAGTTTGTTCTCTATTGGTTTTTTTTTCAAGATTTTATTTATTTGAGGGGCGCCTGGGTAGCGCAGTCGTTAAAGCGTCGGCCTTCGGCTCAGGGCGTGATCCCGGCGTACCGGGATCGAGTCCCACATCGGGCTCCTCCGCTATGAGCCTGCTTCTTCCTCTCCCACTCCCCCTGCTGTGTTCCCTCTCTCATTGGCTGTCTCTCTGTTAAATAAATAAATAAAATCTTTAAAAAAAAAAAAGATTTTATTTATTTGAAAAAGAGTCTGCATGCGTGTGCTCATGAGCGGGGGAGGGGGAGGCAGAGGGAGAAGCAGACTCCCCACCGAGTGGGAAGCCTGACCCAGGACTCGATTGCAGGACCCTGGGATCATGACCTGAGCTGAAAGCAGACGCTTAACCAACTAAGCCACCCAGGTGCCCTGTTCCCTACTGTTAAGAGTCTCTTATGGCTTGTTTTCCTCTCTCTCTTTTTCCTCCCTTCCCATATGTTCATTTGTTTTGTTTCTTAAATTCCACATATGAGTGAGATCACATGGTATTTGTCTTTCTCTGACTTATTTTGCTTAGTATAATACACTCTACCTTCATCCACGTTGTTGCAAAAGGCAAGATTTCATTCTTTTTGATGGCTGAGTAATATTCCAGTGTGTGTGTGTGTGTGTGTGTGTGTGTACATATCTATATACACACACACAACCACCTCTTCCTTATCCATTCATTAGTAAAAGGACATTTGAACTCTTTCCATAGTTTGGCTATTATTGATAATGCTGCTATAAACATTGAGGTGTATGTACCCATTCAAATTTGTATTTTTCTATCCTTTGAGTAAATACCTAGTAGTGCAACTGCTGGATCATAGCATAGTTCTATTTTTAACATTTTGAGCAACCTCCATATTGTTTTCCACAGCGGCTGCACCAGTTTGCATTCCCACCAACAATGCAAGAGTGTTCTCCTTTCTCTGCATCCTCACCAACACTTGCCGTTTCTTGTGCTGTTAATTTTAGGCATTATGACAGGTGTGAGGTGGGATCTCATCATGGTTTTGATTTGTATTTCCCCGAAAATGAGTGATGCTGAGCATCTTTTCATGTGTCTGTTAGCCATCTGGATGTCTTCTTTGGAAAAGTGTCTATTCATATCTTCTGCCCATTTCTTAACTGGATTATTTGTTTTTTGGGTGAGTTTGGTTAAGTTCTTTATAGATTTTGGATACTATCCTTTTTCTCCAGATAAACTTTAGAATCAGTCTGTCAATATCCACAAAATAACTTGCTGGGATTTTGACTAGGATTGCACTCAAATCTGTAGATTAGGCTGGGAAGAACTGACATTTTGATTTTGAGTCTTTTATCCATGAACATGGACTATCTCTTCATTTATTTACTTCTTTGATATCTTCCATCAGAGTTTTCCTGATATAGATTTTGTTAGATATATAACTAATTTTTTTGTGTACTAAGGTAAATAGCATTGTGTTTTTAATATAAAATTCCATTTGTTTATTGCTGGTATATGGGAAAACAATCGACTTTTGTAAATTAACCCTGTATCCTGCAACCTTGTATGCTATAATTGCTTCTTTGTTCCACGGTTTGTTTTGTTCCTTTTTTGGCTTGTTTTCTACATAGACAATCATGTCATCTGCAAAAGAATTTCTTCCTTCCCAATCTGTACTACTTTTATTTCCTTTTTTAGTCAAATTGCATTAGCTAGTACTTCCAGCTTGATGTCGAAAAGCAGTCATGAGAGGGCACATGATTGCCTTGTTCCTGATCCTACCGGGAAAGCATTTGGTTTCACAGCTGTAGGCTTTTTGCAGATAGATATTCTTTATCAAGTTGAGGAAGTTCCCCTCTGTGTCTAGTTTACTGGGAGTTTTTATCATGAATGGGGGTTGGATTTTGTCAAATGCTTTTTCTGCAGCTACTGATATGATTCCCATGATTTTTAATGTAGATATTAATAAAAAGTTTGGATCACACTTCTGAATCTGGTGAATGCTTATAAAGAAAAGTACATGATAAATACACTATGCATCTCTCTCCACCCAATCCACCATTTCACTGATAAATGATGACTGAAAGAGTATTGGCTTAACCTCAGATAACAAAGTCAAAATGAGACAGAAAAGTTGAAATCTTTATAGAGAAATATATTAATTCTATTAAAAATTCACTGTAATATTAAAGCAAACATTCAAAATTACTATTATTAAAAAGCTTTCATGGATATTTGCTACTAATCACCACCAATATTCCTACCTTTTGGGAAAGATAGGACCAAATGCTCCTAAATATTTTTTCAAGTATTCATGGAGTATATTCAAAATCATACCCTACAGTCCACCATAAAGAAAATCATAACAAAATTAAGAATCAATATCCTATAAATTATAGTCTGTGGCATCTATTTAACTGGATTAGAAAACAATTATAAAAAGATATCTAAATACCTATGGACGTGGAGATACAAAACTAAAAAAAATTTTTTTTTAAATTCACTGATCTAAAAAAGATCATAATGAACTTTTCATTTAACTTGTATAAAATTAATAACCAATCTTCTTACTCATTTGCTGTAGATTAACAGCAATCTCTGCTAGTTGGCAGAATTAAAACCTTGAATATTCCTTAGAAAACAGTGTGGAGGTCCCTTAAAAAGTTAAAAATTAAGCCACCTTATGATCCAGCAATTGCACTACTGGGTATTTACTCCAAAGATACAGACGTAGTGAAGAGAAGGGCCATATGCACCCCAATGTTCATAGCAGCATTGTCCACAATAGCTAAATTGTGGAAGGAGCCGAGATGCCCTTCAACAGATGACTGGATTAAGAAGATGTGGTCCATATATACAATGGAATATTACTCAGTCATCAGAAAGAACGATTACCCAACATTTGCAGCAACATGGACGGGACTGGAGGAGATTATGCTAAGTGAAATAAGTCAAGCAGAGAAAGACAATTATCATATAGTTTCATTCATTTATGGAACATAAGAAATAGCAGGAAGATCGGTAGGAGAAGGAAGGGAAGAATGAAGGGGGGTAAACAGAAGGAGGAATGAACCATAAGAGACTATGAACTCTGGGAAACAAACTGAGGGCTTCAGAGGGGAGAGGGCTGGGGGATGGGGATAGGCTGGTGATGGGTATTAAGGAGGGCACACACTGCATGGTGCGCTGGGTTTTATACGCAAATAGTGAATCATGGAACACTACATCAAAAACTAAGGATATACTGTATGGTGACTAACATAACATAATAAAAAATTATTTAAAAAACAAAACAAAACAAAAAACCTTGAGTATTCTTAAAAGAAACCATACCCTGTAGGAGAAAGTAAAAGCTGTGCTGCTTTCCAAAGGGAGATATGTAGCTAGACTGGTTCTGGCCTTTTCTTAAACCTATCAAGAACTCTGCACACTAACCTAAAACACAAGTTTTTCTCCTTCCTACAAGCATAACTTAGCTTTGGGTTAGCTAAAGTGTGTTTAACTTTTCTCCTTGACTTCATCTTTATAGTATACGTGGTAAAATTGGTACTTAAGAATATAAATCAATACCTGATGTCAGGTTATTATGTCTCAAACCATAATCTGAGTTTTTGAGTTCCCTGAGAAAATCTGCTTTTTAAAGTATTTGAACATGTCTTCCTTTCAGACATATTTCTCAATGCCAAATATTTAAAACACTTTTCAATTAATCAGTACAGTTTTCCCCATGGAATCAACATGACATAAGATAGTATTTAATATCTTTAGAAAAATCCACTTAGCTATGGATTACAATTGTTTTATTATAAATCGTAAGAAATACCTTTTGTAATAAACTGAAATAAATTTTTTTTGCTCTAAAGTGAGTTTATATAACTCTGGTTGTGGTTGTTAAGAGTTATTATTTTTAAAATCTCTGCAGATCTTATCCAACACACATTCTTTTGGGAAAAGAGAGAAATAATGTTCTCATCCTTCCAGAGTTTACAAGCCATTAAATGATGCTGGACTAGGGTAGGACCTTCATTTTCTAGCTGTGAATCTGTTGATGGTTAAATCAGTCCATGTAAGAGAACAAGCAAAACAGTAAGGTGACAGAAGAGGAAGAAAAACTGAAAAACAACAAATAATTAGACATGACTAATTGGCCACACGGCATCCCATTGATTTTACTTAATGTTCCTTCATCCTTAAAACAGATGACATTAAACAAACAAAAAGTAACACTGTTTCTTGTTCTATTATTCTCAGGATGTATACACAAAGACAAAAGTCTCAACATGTACATTACAGAGTTTGCAGAATGTGGAAAATGTTCTCCTTTCAGAGTTGTTTAAATACCAGTCAATAAATATTTATTAAAAAACATACTGTGAAAACACTGTGGTAGGCAATGGGGAAAATAAAAAGATGCATAAGACTCTTCTACTTTGAGGTATTTACAATCCAATTGGAAAGGTAAGATTCTCATAAAGAAAGAGAAAGGGAGAAGGAAGGAGGGAGATAGGAGACAGGGAGAGACAACTCATATAACGCAATATATTTATTACAAGACCTAGTTCATTGCTAAGTTTTGTAGTCAAGATTAAAAGCGATACAGAGATTCAGAAAATATTAGAGTTTGTAAAGTGGAAAATATCTTCCTAATGTCTGAAAATTCTTCTTTTATTCCCCTGTAAGCAAGGCTATTAAATTCCATTTCTTATGGAATTTACATATTGTTAAATTTACATATTTAATTTACCTCTAGCCACACAAGTACTCTTTTCCTTTCTCCTCTGCCTATTTATCCTTCAGTACTCATTTCTTTTGGGAAGCTTCTCTTTTTTCTTTCCCACTATCATATACACTTTTTCTTTCTCCCTTGTCTCCCAGATGAACCCTGCATATGGTAGCAGCTGCATATGGGTGCTTCAATAGCACCCTGTGCGTTCTTTGTCAAAAAAAGTAATTGTAGCAAAATGTGATAAATGCCATCCATCTTTCCTGCTAGACCATAAGTTTCAAGATTGCAGGTAACACATTTATTTTTATTTTTATTCTTCTCTAAGCATCTAGCATAATTCCTGGCTTAATAAGTATCTTCTGAATGAACAAGAATACCCATTACAAGATATATTAAAATGTATCCTGGCCTTTAAAATAATCAATATGCAGAAGAAAATATTAATACTATATTCCAACATACCATTTGAAGGGCTGAAAGTTCTTCTGTTAGTCGAGAAATCTGTATATTACACTGTTTTCTTGTGCTTGCAACCTGTAAATTAAGACATTTATAAATTGTTTAGGTTCTCAAAACATGATTAATGCCCAATAAAAATGTTTAGGATAATAATTTTGATAAAAAATAAAATTGTAACTTTTAGGTCATAAAAAATAAATAAGCACATGGTATATTAAAGAGTCAAGACTTAACCATGATAGTGGAGGGAGAGTGAATTTCTATTAAAATTTACCATATTAGGAGTGAAAACTGGGAAAATTTCAAAATATTTACTAATCTCCTCAAAAGAAAATAACTAAAGTCATTACGGGTTAACATAAATAACATTTTTTTAATGAAAAGTAATTGTATTTTCCAAAATTGAAAATTTTTTAGAATGGTATTATTTTACATTTTTGCAAATTTCCTTAATGTCTGGCTCATTAGAAGACAGCTAGATTCTCATATCTATTTCTATGTTCAACCTATTCTGTTGTTGCATATCATCAGCCTCTGGCAAACAACACTGTACACTCATGAGAGAATGAGAATGAAAAAAGCAAACAATAAACTATAAGTATGAAAGTTAGGTTTGACCTTGCAGACCCTCTGAACAACACTTTTTGAGAACTCCTGCCATAGAGCAAGTCAAGAGAAAAACTGAATTACACACTAAAAACGTAACTAATAACTTTTAAGGCACTTTTGTTTTATAAACAGAAGAATATTTTTATATGGCACATATTTCAGTACTAAGTACATTACTTTGTGGGGAAAACTCATTTCAATTAACATTTAAATTACATCAGAAACAGTATGGTTTATGTATACAGAATATTTTGAAGAATTAGTTACATCTAATTGGGATGGCTCCTATGACAACGTATTTTTCTAACTCCTCATGCTTTTTAAAAAGACCACAAGGAATACTGATACTGATGCTATGTCACCAGTAAACACTCATGAGCCAAAGATTTTTGGAAATTTTCTAGGATCTTATAAAATAGATTATTTCTAAAACACGAGGTAAGCCTTCTTAAGAACATTTATAACATTGACATTTTATTACTTGACATATATTTTATTTGGTTAATTAATATCAGTTACCTTTCTGAAGACCCGACAAATATTTGTGGGTCCCTCTGAGCTCTATTTTAGATTTTAATTTGGTGAAAACTTTGCCTATGAATAATTATATGAAGAATCAATCCATCCTATTTATGGGTCAGTGATACTCACACTTAGCCTTTACTAAGGTCTGATGTGTGAGGAACTGTTTAGAGTGCTTATTTAAGTGTTATTATCTCATTAATTCTCACCAAGAATCTGATTAAGTAGTTATTACCCTCATTATAGATGAGGAAGATTAAGGCACAGAGAAATTACGTCATGAAGGTTTTCAAAATATAAAAATTTTAGTTCCTATGAGTGCAGTCATGTCTGTCTGTCTCTCACATAATTTTTTAAAAGTGTTCTGAAAGTATCTAGAAATTGGGGTGCCTGAGTGGCTCAGTTGTTAAGTGTCTGCCTTCAGCTCAGGGTGTGATCCCAGGGTCCTGGGATCAAGCCCCGCATCAGGCCCCCTGCTCCGCTGGGAGCCTGCTTTTTCCTCTCCCATTCCCACTGCTTGTGTTCCCTCTCTCGCTGGCTGTCTTTCTCTCTCTGTCAAATAAATAAAATCTTAAAAAAAAAAAGGTTCTAGAAATGACGCAGTTAGCATAAGGGTTTATGACCACAGTAGTAAATATATTTTGAAATATTTTTACACTGATGCTGATAATTCAGTAAATTGAACTATTCATACTTACTAAAAAGACTGTGTAGGACTACTGAAACTGACGGTATATCATCAGTAAAATCCTATGCTGCAAAGGTCATAGAAAATATTTTGAGGTTAGTATCTGATAAAACAATGTAAATCTTGTTATGTGAGCAAATACACATATTTGAGAGGCAGTTTAACGTCGCTGGGGTTCAGAAGCCTGTATGGCAACTAAAATCACCTCTCTTAACCTAACCTCACTTTCTTTATGTAAACATTTTCTTCGATAATTTATGGATAGTAAGGGTATTTATAAACCAAATAGTAAGGTAAATTAACAAGAGACAGAAAGAGAAAAGGCCAATAATAGTGCAAATAGTGCCTAACTGGATGAATATAATATTGATTACAAATTTTCAGCCATGATTTAAAATCAAAAGAAAATCAAAATCAAAATATAATGTTATTTTCACAAATTAAGTTTTACTTTTGAAAGAGATCTGAGAAAAAGCTATTTCTTTATTTTAAAGAAATAAGCTACTATCATATTTTGTTTAGTTTTACAGCCAGAACATAAATATGTGACGATTCATTACATTTACTCTGTTAATAAAAAGATACTTCTAAAGTCATCAGACATAAGTAACCCCCAATTCAACAGATTAATTCTACGTATTTGGAGAACATGTCAAATTATGATAAGTGGGGCAACTATCACCAATATGGGTGAAAAATTTCATATAAAAACATTAAAAATATATTTAAAAATAAAAATGTATATAAGGAGGATATACTACATGCTCTATAAGATATTATATATATAATTTATATATATACTTAATGAAAATAATTCCTACTCTTTGAAATTCCACACATTGCAGAATTATAATATGTAGAAAGAGAAACATTTCTCATTATTCTATCTTCTAGGCTTAGCACTATTTGAAGGTTGATGTATATACCTCCAGAATTTTTTGTTTCACAGATAGCTACACCACATCATTAATAATTTGCAATTAAATGAAAATTCAGAGGACAATGCTAAAAATAGTACTTATCTCTAGGTAGTGGAATTGTAAGTGATTTGTAAGGTATTTGTTTTTTGGGTGTTGAGTCTGGTATGTTCTTTATAGGTTTTTTTTTTTTTTTTAAAGATTTTATTTATTTATTTGACAGAGAGAGAGAGACAGCCAGCGAGAGAGGGAACACAAGCAGGGGGAGTGGGAGAGGAAGAAGCAGGCTTCCAGCAGAGGAGCCTGATGTGGGGCTCGATCCCATAACACCGGGATCACACCCTGAGCCGAAGGCAGACGCTTAACAACTGAGCCACCCAGGCGCCCCTGTTCTTTATAGGTTTTGGATACTAGCTCTTTATCTGATATGTCACTTGCAAATATCTTATCCCATTCCATAGGTTGCCTTTTAGTTTTGTTGATTGTTTCCCTTGCTGTGCAAAAGCTTTTTCTCCTGGCAAAGTCCCAATAGTTCATTTTTGCTTTTCTTTCCCTTGCCTTTGGAAACATGTCTAGTAAGAAGTTGCTGCAGCTGAGGTTAAAGAGGTTGCTGCCTGCGTTCTCATCTAGGATTTTGATGGATTCCTGTCTCACGTTTAGGTCTTTCATCCATTTTGAGTTTATTTTTTGCATATGGTATAAGAAAGTGGTCTAATTTCATTCTTCTGCATGTGACTGTCCAGTTTTCCCAATACCATTTGTTGAAGAGACTGTCTTTTTTCTATTGGATATTCTTTCCTGCTTTGTCGATTAGCTGACCACAGAGTTGAGGGTCCATTTCTGGGGTCTCTATTGATCTATGTATCTGTTTTTTACCCGTACCATACAATCTTGATGATTATAGACATGTAATACAGCTTGAAGTATGGAATTGTGACACCTCCAGCTTTGTTTTTCTTTTTCAACATGATCTTGGCTATTCGGGGTCTTTTCTAGTTCCATACAAATTTTAGGATTGTGTTCCAGCTCTGAAAAATGATGATGGTATTTTGATAGGGATTGCATTGAATGTGCAGAGTGCTTTGGGTAGCACACACATTTTAACAATATTTGTTCTTCCAATTCAGGAGCATGGGATGTTATTCCATTTCTTTGTGTCTTCCTCAATTTATTTCTTAAGTGTTCTACAGTTTTCGATTACAGGTCCTTTACCTCTTTGGTTAGGTTTATTCCTAGGTATTTTATGGCTTTTGGTGCAATTGTAAATGGGATCGCTTGCTTGATTTCTGCTTCCTTGTTAGTGTACTGAAATGCAACTGACTTCTCTGCATTGATTTTATATCCCGTGACTTTGCTGAATTCCTGTACCAGTTCTAGCAATTTTTTGGTGGAGTCTTGGGTTTTCTACATAGAGAATCACGTAATCTGCGATGAATTAGAGTTTGACTTCTTTGCTGATTTGGATGCTTTTTATTTCTTTTTGTTGTCTGATTGCTGAGGCTAGGACTTCCAGTACTATGTTGAACAACAGTGGTGAGAGTAGACATCCCTGTCATGTTCCTGATCTTAGGGGAAAAGTTCTCAGTTTTCTCTGTTGAGGATATTTGCTGTGGGTCTTTCATACATGGCAGAGGGTTTTTATCAAGAAAAGATGCTGTATTTTGTTAAATGCTTTTTCTGCATCTATTGAGAGGATCATATGGTTCTTGTCCTTTCTTTTATTAATGTGGTGTATCATACTGATTGATTTGTGGATGTTGAACTATCCCTGCAGTCCATGAATAAATCTCACTTGGTCATTGTGAATAATCTTTTCAATGTACTGTTGGATCCTATTAGCTAGTGTCTTGGTGAGAATTTTTGCATCCCAGTCATCAGGGATATCAGTGTGTAACTATCCTTTTTAGTGGGGTCTCTGTCTGGTTTTGGGATCAAGGTAATGGTGGCCTCATAGAAGGAGTTTGGAAGTTTTCTTTTCATTTCTATTTTTTGAAACAGCTTCAAAAGAATAGATATTAAATCTTATTTAAATGTTTGGTAGAATTCCTCTTGGAAGCCCTCTGGCCCTGGACTTTTGTTTTTTGGGAGATTTTTGACTACTGCTTCAATTTCTTTGCTGGTTATGTGTTCAGGTTTTCTATTTCTTCCTGTTTCAGTTTTGGTAGTTTACATGTTTCTAGGAATGCATCCACTTCTTCCACATTGCCTAAGTTGTTGCCATATAATTGCTCATAATAACTTCTTCAGTGTTGGTTGTGATCTCTCCTCTTTCATTCGTGATTTTATTTATTTAGGTCCTTTCTCTTTTCTTTTTGATAAGTCTGGCTAGGGGGTTATCAATCTTATTAATTCTTTCAAAGAACCAGCTCCTAGTTTTGGCGATCTGTTCTACAGGTATTTTTTTTTTTTTTAATTTCTGTATCATTGGTTTCTGTTCTAATCTTTATTATTTCTCTTCTTCTGCTGAATTTGGTCTTTATTTCCTATTCTTTCTAGCTCTTTTAGGTATAAGGTTAGGTTTTATATCTGAGACTTATCTTGTTTTTTGAGGAAGGCCTGTATTGCTATATACTTTTCTCTTAGGAGTGCCTTTGCTGCATCCTAAAGCTTCTGGACTGTTATGTTTTCATTTTCATTTGCTTCCATGTATTTAATCATTCTTTAACTTCCTAGTTGACCCATTCATTCCATAGTAGGATGTTCTTTAACCTCCATGTATTTGTGGTCCTTCCAAGTTTTTTCTTGTGGTTGACTTCAAGTTTTATAGCATTGTGGTCTGAAAACATGCATTGTATCATTTCAGTCTTTTTGTACTGGTTGAGACCAGATTTGTGGCCCAATATGATCTTTTCTGGAGAATGTTCCAAGTGCACTTGAGAATACTGTGTATTCTGCTACTTTAGGATGAAATGCTCTGAATGTATCTGTTAAGTCCCTCTGATCCAGTGTGTCATTCAGAGCCTTTTCCTTGTTGATATTTAGATGATCTGTCCATTGCTGTAAGTGGGGTGTTAAAGTCCCCCATTATTATTGTATTATTATCAATGAGTTTCTTTAATTTGGTTATTAATTGGTTTATATATTTGGCTGCACCCACGTTAGGGGCATAAATATTTACAATTGTAGATATTCTTGTTGGATAGACCCTTTTATTATGATATAGTGTCTTCCTACATCTCTTATTATAGCCTTTGGTTTAAAATCCAGTTTTTCTGATATAAGGATGGCTACTCCAGCTTTCGATATTCATTAGCATGATAAATGGTTCTTCACTCCTTCACTTTCAATCTGGAGGTGTCTGAGTCTCTTGTAAGCAGCATATGGATGGGTCTTGATTTTTAATCCATTCTGATACCCTATGTCTTTTGATTGGAGCATTTAGTCCATTTAAATTCAGAGTAATTATTGAAAGATATGAATTTAGTGCCATTGTAGTACTTGCAAATTTGCTATTCCTGTAGATTGTCTCTGTTCCTTTCTGGTCTTTGTTACTTTTGGGCTTTCTGCTCAAAGGATCCCTTTTAATATTTCTTGCAGGGCTGGTTTAGTGTTCACAGATTCTTTCAGTTGTTGTTTATCCTGAAAACTCTTTATCTCTCCTCCTAATCTCAACGACAGCTTTGCTGGATAAAGTATTCTTGGCTGCATAATTTTCTCATTTAGCACACTGAATATATCATGCCGGTCCTTTCTGGCCAGCCAGGTCTCCGCGGACACATCTGCTGCCAGCCTTATGTATCTACCCTTGTAGGTTAAGAACCTCTTGTCCTGAACTGCTTTCAGGATTTTCTCTTTATCTTTGAAATTTGCAAGCTTCGCTATAGTATGTCCAGCTGTTGACTTATTTTTGTTGATTTTGAGGGCAGTTCTCTGTGCCTCCTGAACTTGAATGCCTGTTTTCTTCCCCAGATTAGGGGTGTTCTCAGCTATAATTTGTTCAAATAAGCTTTCTGCCCCCTTCTCCTGCTCATCTTCTGGGACCCCTATAATATGGAAATTATTTCACTTTATGGAATTGTCAAGTTCCCTAAGTCTCCCTTCGTGATCTAGTAGTTTTTTCTCTCTTTTCAGCTTCCTTATTTTCCATCATTTTATCTTCTATATCAATGATTTGCTCTTCTGCTTTGTTCATCCTCATTTTTATGGCCTCTACTTAGGACTTCATCTTGCTAATAGCATTTTTAATTTTGGCCAGGCTGGATTTTAGTTCTTTTATCTCTACAGTAAGGGATTCTGTAGTGTGCTCTATGCCTTCTTCAAGCCCAGCTAGTATCTTTATAATCATTGTTTTAAATTCTAGTTCAGATATCTTACTTATATCCATATTGATTACATCTCTGGCAGTGAGTACTACACCTCCTGTTCTTTATTTTGGGGTGAATTTCCATCTTGTCATTTTATTCAGGAAGGAAAAGAAAGAGAAAAAGCAGTAACAACAACAATAGAACAAAACAAAGCCAAAAACTAGATCCTGGGTGTGTTCTGGTTTGCTTGTTAAAAGAAACTAGATCCCAAAACAAGAACAAAAAACTTAGATATATAAAAAAATAAAATACAATGAAAGGAAACAAAAGATTTTATATATATATATTATATATATATGAATGAAATGTATATATAAATAAAAATTAAAAAATAACTTAAAAAATTGAAAAAATAAGTAACTGAGAAAAACAATACTGAACTAAAGAATAAAAATAGAAAGAATGCTATATACTGTTTTTCCCAAGAGCTGAAGCTTTGCAGCCCTCTAGGATTAGTAAACTTGGTGAGAGCCAACTGTTTGTGCTGGTCTTCTGGGGCAGGGGCCTATTGCACTGATTCTCAGGTGGACATGCCCTATTGCAAATGTGCGTCCCATGCACAGAGGCAGGGCTCAGTGTAAGGCTCCACTAGGTGGAGCTATTTTGTTCCCTGAAGGCTTAGAGCAACCATGGATGGGATGCGTGCCTCACTATCTAGCCCTGGAGGTGAAAGTTTGCACCCCCACCCTTCAGTGAGCCCTCAAAGAAAAGCAATCAATCCCTCTTCATCTTCCCAGTTTCTGTCAGACCTCTGTGTTCACCTGGCCTGTAACTGAGCATTTTTATCTCGGGCACGCGGCTGAATTCCAAAACTCCAAATTTTATGCACTCCTGGGGCATGAACCCACGCTGTTCCTCCTGGGGGGGAGGGTGGGTCTTGCCACGCTTCTGTCTTTTGCTGGACCCTTCCCAGGAAAGTGGTCGCAAGACCGTGCAGCAGTTCACAGTTTATGGAAACACAGAGCAGAAAGCAAACACCTATACTCGCTGTTTTGCAGCCAGTTTCCCCACTCCTATGCCTGGGAACTCTGCCCCACTCACGTTATCACCTGTTCTTCCTGTGACCCCAGGGATCCTGAGAGCATGCTGTTATCCCTGGGATTCTGTGCTGCTTCACCACCTGAGTACCTTTAAGCCAGGGACAACGCCCACTTTAGCAGACTTCTAAAATTCTGATTTTGCTTTCCTCTGCTTATAATACTTTGCAGTAGCCTCCTTAAGCAGGTTGCCTTCCCTCCCCCATATCCTCAGCTACATAACCCTGGATTCAAATCTCCGCACCTCCTACCTTCCAAACAGTGGTGGTTTTTCTACTTGTAGACTTCCAGCATTTCTTCTCTCAGATCTCCGATTGATTTCTTAGGTATTCAGAATGATTTGATAACTATCTAGCTGTATTCAAGGGATGAGACAAACTGAAGGTCCCCCTACTCCTCCTCTGAGAGAAAGAATCTTAACCAGGCTTCACTCCCAAGGCACAGCCTGTCACAGGGATTGATTTAACAAACCCGAGATCACAACTTGAGCTGAAATCAAGAGTTTGACGTTTAACCAACCAAGCCACCAGGCGCCCCAACGTGAATTTATTTTAGGATCAGAAAATCAGAGGGTTTCTTTCTTTCTTTCTTTCTTTCTTTCTTTCTTTCTTTCTTTCTTTCTTTCCTTCTTTCTTTTTTTTTAAAGATTTTATTTATTTATTTGACAGAGAGAGACAGCCAGCTAGAGAGGGAACACAAGCAGGGGGAGTGGGAGAGGAAGAAGCAGCTCCTAGCAGAGAAGCCTGATGTAGGGCTCGATCCCAGAATGCTGGGATCACGCCCTGAGCCGAAAGCAGATGCTTAACAACTGCGCCACCCAGGCGCCCCAGTTAGAGGGTTTCTTATATCGTGAATACCTTCATAAAACATTTTTATCACTAAAAGTCACAAAATTTATTAAAGATTTTAAAGATATGCCATCAAAAATATTTCAAATTACAGCCAAAGATAACAGTATTCTTAATCCTAAGAATAGGATAAGGATTCCTACAGAAATGATATACAAATTAATAATTAAAAAAAAAAAAAACCAAGGTTTTAGTTTGAATTCTGCTTCAAATTAGAAATTTTATCTTAGGAAATCACCTAATTTCAGCCTGTGACAAAGTAACAGATTTCAAAGGAACACTTTTTTTTTTTTTAAAGATTTATTTATTTGACAGGGACAGCCAGCAGAGAGGGAACACAAGCAGGGGGAGTGGGAGAGGAAGAAGCAGGCTCCTAGCGGAGGAGCCTGATGTGGGGCTCGATCCCAGAACGCTGGGATCACACCCTGAGCCAAAGGCAGATGTTTAATGACTGCGCCACCCAGGCGCCCCCTAAGGAACACTTTTGCATCAAGAAACATCATACAGAGAACTTGTACAAATGAAAACTCTACCACTTAGTTGCTTGGGAGGAAAGCAAGCACATTATCTTTACTTTTTTAACTGATGAAACTTTTTAAAACAAATTTACTTCAATCTAACTAGGAGAGAAATAATACTGCCCATAGAAAAAATACAGGTTAAGAAAAGAATTAATACCTTTATTTTATCCAGTAATGGAATATATAGTGTATCCAACTATCTTATAGGAACTCATTTTAAAGGAAAGGATTATTAGTTTTCAATCCTTTGTGTTAACCATTTCATAGATAGTCTTTATGAATATATAGGAAAGCACTTTAATGTAAATATTACAGTAAAAATGGAAACAGTAGTTTTGCAAATTCATGTCTCTGACACAAATATTAAATAAAAATATTATTGGAAAAGTGGCTGATTCCATATCTGAGGCAGGGAAACTACAAGATGAGAGAGGAACATCATTTATGCAAAAAAGCTACAGAGACAATATGAGAAGAAAAAAATATGGTAATGGATTATAACAGAAGAATAAAGATGAATGAAACCATCATGATATTAAAAAAGAGGGGGAAGCGCTTCTTTACTGAGAAATGACAGCTAATAAATGTATAAAAAGGATAGAATATGATCATTTGTAATCACTCCTTGTAATATTTATCTCAGGCAAGGATTATCAATGGATGCTAAGACCACTAGATGAAATTTTTGGTAGAAAGTATACCTGTACAGTCTTCAAGTATTTTCCTCAGTGATTTCTAAAGTATACAAATGGAGAGTTCTGGTCTTACCACATTAACCATGTGGTCAAGCTGAGTTTCAACCAATGCACAACCTTATATTATAGCTTCCTGATGTGATCAAGTGGGGGATATACATATCACTCTACCAGAAATGACCTAAATCTAATCAAGAAGAAATGGTCACATGAATCCAGATATGGAATATTCTGGATTGTACAAAGGATTCTTTGTCATACACAGAGGAAAGCAGAGGGCTGGGTTAAATTGAGGGAAACTACAGAGACATAGCAGTCAAACTCAATGATACATAAATTTGGATTGGATCCTGGATTTAAAAAACCAAAAAGCTAATAAAGATATTTTAGGGAAATTAAAGTGTAGATTAAAATAATTTTGATTTTTTTTTAAGGTATGGTAATAGTGGTGTGGTTGTGTAGTAAAATGTCCTTTCTCAGGAGGAAAACATGCCAAAATATTTAGGAGTGAAGTGTCATAATGCCTGCAGTCAATGTCCAAATGTTTGGCAAAAGAGTGCGTGTATGTATTTAAAGAGATGGAATGGGTGTGGCAAGACATTAAGAATTATCTGGGTAAGGGGAAAACAGGTGTTCACTGTACAGCTTTTAACCTTTTTATGGGTTTGAAAATTTCTAAAAACAAAAGAATACAAAATTAATGGGAAACAATTTCTTACAGTGCTTGAAAGGAGAGCTCAAGAATCAACAGACTTGTATTTACATCTAGTTCTGCTACTTCCTAGAGGTAGAACCCTAAAGCAAGTTACTTATTTTAGTTTACTTAATCTTTAAAATGGGTTTTTGTTTTTTTCCTCCACAATTCACTTTACGCTTTCAAACTTTACCACACCACTTATGAACGGATTCATATCCATACCAGAAGAAAAGGCAAATAGATGTTATGTCTTGTCCCTTTATATGAAAGTAAACTTACATTTCCCAGTTTTAATTTGCATAAGCCTCACAATTCAAACCAAAAATCAATTCATTAGTTTAACACAAAAATCAGATTTAGTCTTGATAACAAAATTGAAAATAACACCACAATTCACAAACTGTGCAAGTGCCAGCATGATGTGATCAAAACAATGCTGGACTCAGTATAGCAGGAGAAGGTACGAGTCTAAATTCTGGCTTTAACTGGGTGGCTCAGTCGGTTAAGCATCTGCCTTCGGCTCAGGTCATGATCCTGGAGTCCTGGGATCGAGCCTCACGTTGGGCTCCATGCTCAGTGGGGAGTCTGCTTCTTCCCTTTCCCTTTGCCCCTCCCCCTGCTCCTTCTCTCTCTCTCTGTCTCCCTCACTCTCTATCTCTCTCAAATAAATAAATAAGATCTTTAAAAAAATAAACTCTGGCCTTAATTGGTATATAACTTTGAGTGAGTCAACAACCGCTTATGGTTTCAGTCTCTTTACCAATAAAAAAAGAGGTTAAACCAGCTTTCTCCTGTCCTAAGCTCCTCTAAGATTCTGCAAGCCAACAGTAGGTTTTCTTCTCTTGCATCTTATGCATTCTAAGTTTTTTTTTTGAGGATTCTTAAAAATTTTACACTTCAGGTGTGTTAATCTTCATTATATTCCTAGCCTAAACCCTTCTCCTCCTCCCCAACTTCCTCTGTCTCCACCTCAGCCCCACTCTAGCTCAAATGGTAGGGGTATCCTGAGATGATTTTTATTTGAAATTTAGCACAATTGGTTCAGTTAGCTGATAGTTAATTAGCTAGTTCCATTAGGTAAAAGCTTAGGTAGTATTTAGTCTTAGGTTGTGAAATTCTGTGAACTTTTGAATTTTAAATAATTTTAAAGTTTAAAGACTCCTTACTTCCTTCCTGGTTCTTATGGCAGCATCTTGCAGAAGCCGAGAGATCGTTTCTTTCATTTTTTCTATATCTTTTTCTTTTTGCTTCTCCTCAAGTAGAGCCTTCAGAAAAATAATCATTTGATGTTATTATAAATCACATCATTATTAATAAAGTAACAGTAAATGGTTAAAAACCTCTCTACTAATCACTTTGTTGAAAACAAAATCTTATTCTAAACTTCTGGGACATCTCCACTTGGAATCTTGCCTAAGTTATGAACGATACTTATTTTCCCTAACCTTCTCACCTGACCTTGTCCTAAAAATTTATTATTTTACTCTGGTATTTATTTCGGCCAGGCACATCACTCTTCTAACCTCCCAGCTAGAAATCTTAAGAGTTATTTTTCTTTTTTCCTTTACTCTCTATACAAAATAAGTCATCAAATCTAGGTATTAAAGTCTTGGAAAAAAAACTCTTGGACTTCCCTTTCTTTCCATTATTTGGTATTATTCAAATTACATCCCTTGCCACCTAACTCCTTGATGTTTCTATTTATCCAATCATTTTCATCTCCCAACTAAAAAATACTCCTATAATCCTAGTTCTGTTGTCAGTCATACCCCATTTCTCTGCTTCCCTCTGGAGTAAAACTCCTGTAAAGTCTGTGCTTGCTCATCTCCAATACTTTTTCTCTCTTACACCAACTCCAATCAGGCTTTCACCATCCATAGTCTCCATTAATAACCAACCCATGAGTCAATTTTGAATAACTATCTTATTTGATTTGTCAGCAGCACTTGAGATGACTGATTACTCTCTTTTCCCGTTTTACTTTGCTTATTTGGCTTTTAGCACACCACAGTATTGGTTTTCCTCCTAATTCACCGATCATTCCTTTTTAGTCTACATTGCTGTTTCTTCCTCTTCTCCTGAACCTCTTTAAAAATTGCACTACCTGGGGAGCCTGGGTGACTCAGTCAGTTAAGCGTCTGCCTTCAGCTCAGGTCATGATCCCAGGTCCTAGGATCGAGCCCTGCAGCCCTGCGTTGCCTTGTTGCTCGGGCTCCCTGCTCAGTGGGGAGTCTGCTTCTCACTCTTCCTCTCCCTCTGTCCCTCCGCACTGCTCGTGTTCTCTCATCCTGTCTCAAATAAATAAATAAAATCTTAAAAAAAACCCCTGCACTACCCTTCAGAGGGGAGATGGGGGGGGTGGATGAAACAGGTGATGGGATTAAGAAGTGCATGTGACATGATGAGCACTGGTGATGTATGGAATTGCTGAATCACTGTACTACACACCTGAAACGAATATAATGCTGTATGTTAACTATACTGGAATTAAAATAAAAGCTGAATTAAAAAAATAAAAATTGTACTACCCAAGACTTAAGCCCTTAGTCCTTTATCTCCATCTGTCCTTTGAGGTTCTAATCCGGTTTCATGGTTTTAAATATCATTTATATGCTGACGACTCCCAAATTTACATCTCTAGACCAACTATCCTTCTGAATTGGGTGTTATATGCAACTGATAAATTACTGAACACTACATTGGAAACTAATGATGTACGATACTATATGTTGGTTAACTGAATTTAAATAAAAAATTAAAAAAACCACACACAAATTATCTTTCTGAGCCTGGAACTGCTCCAATTTTAGGCCTTACTGAATCTCTTTTTTTATCATTACATAATAAGTGGCCCTGTGTTCTGATTCCACTACCTTCTAAAGATACCACATTCCCATCTGTCTTTTTTAAATTGTTTAACAAATTTCCTCCTGCTTAAATAGGTAAGCTAGTGAGAATTAACAGCTGTTTTTTTTTTTATTCAAGTAGAATTATTAGCGTGTTACATTAATTTCAGGTGTATAATATAATGATTCAACAGTTCTTTTTTTAAAATTATTTTTTATGTATTTATTTTAAGTAGGCTCCATGCCCAACGTGGGGCTTGAAGTCATGACCCTGTCACATGCTCTACCGACTGAGCCAGCCAGGCACCCATGATTCAACAGTTCTATACATTACTCAGTGCTCATCATAAGTGTACTCTTAACCCCTTCACCTATTTCACCCATCTCCCCATCCACCTGCCCTCCCTCGACTATCAGTTTGTTCTCCATATTAAGAATCTGTCTCTTTTTGTTCTTTTCTTCGGTTTCTTAAATTCTACATGAGTAAAATCACATGGTATCTGACTTATTTCACTTGGTATTATACCCTCTAGGTCATCCACGTTGTTGCAAATGGCAAGACTTCATTCTTTTTACGACTGAGTAATGTTCCATTGTGTATATATATACACCACATCTTTCATATATGGATAGGCACTGGTTGCCTCCATATCCTGGCTATTGTAAATTATACACTAACAGCTGTTTTGATGTAACAATGTTGTGGGAGAGAATGGGACAATGAGGAAATAGGGAAGCAACATAAAAGAACCTTAATAGGCTGTGTTTCATGTCTGTTTGTACGATTAGTGGAGAGAATCTTTGACTTTTTGGAACTAGCAACTGAAGGTGGGACTCCTGTAACAATTAAAGAATGGGTCAGGAGGGAGCTTAATACTGTAGCCATAAACAGCCTCTTTAAGGGTCCATTGACTTGGTACCTGAGTGAGAAGATTTAAGGGATAGGCAATGAATATCATTACTTCTCTGTCCATTGTGCTTACACAAAATGTTCATCTTTAGTGACCTGATATTAACAATGCTCATGTGACTAGGCTTCAAAGGGGAAAGATAAACAATTTTGTCTTGCTCTGAACTGTTCTTGGAGTAAACTCTAAGGAAAAAAGGAAACATAAATAAAGCAAGTATTTCCTTTCTACTCCAATATATTTCCCAGTAATTATGCATAGGTTAGGTATTTGATAAATATTGTTTAAATGAAGTAATGATTTAATGATCTCTAAAGGAAGCAACAACATTAAAAACAAATCTATCCACTTGGTGACTTCTATGAACTATATACCATTTATATGGAAGTAATAAAAGAAAAAAACTATAATATGTGATAGCATAGGAATCACAATTGTTAGAGGGTTAGAAAAAGAACAGTGACATGAAGGTTCCAGTTAATAAATCTTTACAGCTAAATTTAATTCCTGTCAATTAAGCTTCTACTCCATTAGAGCAATTATGTAGGTGATGAAGGGGAAAAAAAGATGAGAAAGATTAATCTGATTCAAACTGAATAAAATAGAGGGTATACTGCAGTAAAGTGCCACAGGAGATTTTTTAAAGTATGAGACTATAGAGGATGAAGATTACTTACATAAGGATTGGAGACATAAAATCTGATATGAAAGCTTTGGGAAAGGGTCGACATTTTATCATATTTTGTTTTATTTTATTTTTTAGTAATCTCTACATCCAGTGTGGGGTTTAAACTCATGACCCAGAGATCTAGGGTCGCATGCTCTTCCCAACTGAGTCATCCAGGTCCCCCTATTTTATCATGTTTTATGATTAAGTCTTACCATGAAGAATATAGTATGTCTGTTAATGGAGAGCACAGCAGTTATCATTTTCTTGTGTTCATTCTGTAATTACTGACTCCCTTATTATTAGGTCATAAGGGGGAATGTTCAGTATTATATTATTTGTAAACATGTTTACTAGTTTTCTTACCTGATTTTTTTGAAGGTTAGCTTCTTCTAAGAGCTGCATGCTATTTCTGGCTCTTACAATAGCTTCATATTGTTCATTTTCTAATTCATTGCACTTTGCTTGTAATTCTCTGGTCTGTTTTTCCAAATGTGTTTTTTGTGCTCTTAATTGGGTGGTTTCTTGGATTGCTACACAGAGTCTAAAAGTAAATAATTACATTGCAAAAGTTAAATATTTTTACAGGGAAGAAGGAAAATAGGAGATTTACTGAGCATCTATTATAGAACAAACACTATTCTGGTTACTTTCACATGTATTTTCTATTTTCTCATTTGATCTGCACAAAAGTTTTATAAAGTAGGTTTCATTATTTCCATTTTAAAGAACAACAGACCCAGAGAGGTGAAGCATTTGATTAAGGCCATATGGCTAATGAGCTGTGGGGCTGAGGCTGAGCCTAGATATTCTGACTCTAATTATATTACACTTTCTACAGTATCACAGTGTATTAGTTACATAATAATGTTTTAAAGCAACTCCTTAAAGAATGAGTTATTCTATTTATATAGTCTTTTAAAAATTTTCCTTTTTTGATTAGCTTCCTTTACCCACTCTCTACCCAGGTAACCCATGTTAATTTGCTAACGTGTATCTTTGAATATTTTTCTCTATGTTCATAAAATCGTATACACATATATACACATGTACATACATAAGTATACAAAGTATATATACATTGGTCCATAGGTTTTGTGTTTTTTTTAAGATTTTATTTATTTATTTGACAGAGAGAGAAAGCCAGCGAGAGAGGGAACACAAGCAGGGGGAGTGGGAGAGGAAGAAGCAGGCTCCCAGCGGAAGAGCCTGACGTGGGGCTCAATCCCAGAACGCTGGGATCGCCCTGAGCTGAAGGCAGACGCTTAACGACTGCGCCACCCAGGAGCCCCTGGTCCATAGTTTTTAAACATAATTTGTGTTATAAAAATGAAAATCATAATATATACCCTTTTCTACACTTGCTTTTCTCCTTCAATATATAAATCCCCTCAAGGAATACATCCAAAAGCACTTTCTTTTCCTAGTCTGATGGATGGAACTTCATTTCATTGTTAATTTGTATTTCCCTGATTACTGGAGAGTTTAAGCATATTTTTAGTTTGTTAGCCATGTGAACTGTCCTCTTTGAATTTCCTTTTCATATCCTCTGCCAATTTTTTTTTTTTAAGATTTTATTTATTTATTTGACAGAGATAGAGACAGCCAGCGAGAGAGGGAACACAAGCAGGGGGAGTGGGAGAGGAAGAAGCAGGCTCACAGCAGAGGAGCCTGATGTGGGGCTCGATCCCATAACGCCGGGATCACGCCCTGAGCCGAAGGCAGAAGCCCAACGACTGCGCCACCCAGGCGCCCCTCTGCCAATTTTTCTGACGGGTTATTTGCTTGTTCCTTTATATGAACTCTTTGAATATTAAGATATAAGGCCTCGGGCTGTTCTATATGCTACAAATATTTTCCCCAAATCTATTGTTTTGGTTGTTGTTGCCTCCTGACTCTGTTTAGGAAATCTTTACTACACTAAAAATGTTCACTTTAATAATAGCTAAATTTGACATTTAATACAGCTAAATTTTTCAGCGTGTAGGACTGCATTTTTTATAAAGACTATTTCCCTCTTCCATAGATTGTTAATGTAATTTCTTAGATTTCCTCAAAAGATTGCTATGCTTTTAATATTTTTACTGGTAAATCTTAAATGCATCTGGAGTTTACTTCTGAATATGCTATAAGAGAGAAGTCCAATTTAACTTTCTTCCAGATTGATGGTCAGTTGTATGAATACTATTAGTAACTGATGAATTGAAATAATCCCTTTAACATACCTAAAATATGCAAATATAACGATTTACTTATGGATTATCATGTTTCATTGACCTATGCATCTATTCTATACTCAAATCACATCAATATGGCTTTATAATAGGTTCTGATACACTATAGTAAGACAACTCTTCTCTTACATTTCATATGTTTCTTTGTTATTTTCAGGCATTTCTTTTTTCTAAGTGGTGGCAGGAGAAGCATTCTCTATTCTCTCCCCACTCCCACTACCCACACAGAAGAACTGGGAGGAAACTTGCCTGCTCCAGCACACCTCATACTCTCCCAGTTTTGGGAAATGAGAGAACTCAGCCTACCTTTTATGTCTCTATTTTTAAAATATTTTTGTTGTTGCTGTTGTTTGGTATATCTGCTTCAACCTGAATGAAGTGAGTTAAGGTCTGCCACCATTTTAGTCAGGGTTCTTAGTTGCCAGTAGTAGAAGCCAACTCTAATTTAGGTGGAAAAAGGGTTTATCAAAAGGATATTGGTAAGTTCACAGACTTACTGGGAGAGCTGGAAAATCAAGTTTGAATCTTTGTAGCAAGGGACATGCTCAAAACTTCACCACAGAATTAGCTGATTCTCTCATGAAGAGCTCTAATCTGGGGAATGCCCCAAACATAGAAGGGAGATGAGATACAGATGGCCCAAAATAATGACCATAACTATATTTTTATCAAAACCACCTTTTCATCAAATTTCCTAGCTTTTGCATCACATATTTAACTATCCCATTACTTGCTGTACTTAGGTTTATTAATGTTGTATCTTTTTCAAAATGGTGCCATTTTTCATTACATAAGGTCCCTCTTTATTCTGTTTACTGCTTTTTACCATGAAACCAGACCTTGTGTAATACTGACTGTCACTCCTTCTTTTTGTTTATAGGTGCTAATGTGCTCCACTAAAACCTTTATTTTAAATTTAAAACTAATTCTCTTCATCTTCCCTTCCTTGAGATCTATGTTCTAGTTCATCTACTCTGTTTTAGGTGTTTTCTAATATAACACATTATTGGGCCTTACTTTATACTTTTTTAGACTTATTTATTTATTTTTAGAGAGAGAAAGAGAGACAGAAAGGGAGGGAGGGAGGGAGAGAGAGAGAGAGAGAGAGAGAGAGAATCTCAAGCAGACTCCCTGCTGAGCACAGAGCCTGACTTGGGGCTCAGTCTCATGACCTATGAGATCATGACCTGAGCCAAAATATATGACATTATTCAATCTATTTTACTATAGTTAAAGCATTTGTGGAAGAAAATGAAGCAGTCTTTACCTCTCTCAAAGAAGCACAGGACATACTGCACTTTATTAGTATTAGTTCGCCATTTGTTTTACCATGGCCTCTTTGGGGCCAGGCAGAGCAGGTGACTCATGAAGGGCATGTACTAACTTCATCTCTCAAGAACAAGCTTTGTTTAGGACTGTGTGAATTCCAATCCTCAGTCAAGGTTCCTTGACACTCACATCCAGGCTTCATACCCACGCATGTCAGAAAAAGCCTTGCAACTAAATGTTTCACATGCATTCAACAGTCTAGCAGTCCCACCAACCACTTGGCTCAGAAAAGTCAAGACTGATGTTAGAAGTGGAGTGGAGTTACAGTAAAGCAGATTCAGATCATCAGCTTCATAATTTTATAACATAAAAGGCATATTACTACTATTCTTATTCTCATAAAGGCACTTCTACATGCCCTATAGCCAAATCTTATAAGAATCCTGTCAACTTGCTAAATTGGGTCAAGTTCTCTCTCTGTAATAATGGCAACAACAAGGATAACAGCAAAAACTTGTAATAACATTCTTTGTGCTAGGTGCTTTATGTTAAAGAAAACATAATCCTCAATATCTTCAGCAATGCTGTGAGATAGGTTATATCATTAATCTATGAGGTAGGATATAAACTTATAGAAGATAAGAAATAGGTTATATCATTAGATGGAGAAAGAGAAGTACAGAGAGGGTAAGCAACATGCCCAAGGTTATTTATCTAGCTACTGGTGAAGCCAGAGTTTGAACTCAGTCTGGGTCCAGAGTCCATGTTCCTAATAAATATACTATACTGCCAAACACAAACTTCCACTTAAATGATACAGATTCAGCCCACAGATCTATGTAACTATAACTACACAGCAAGGGGCTGTCATTTCAAGTAAAGTTGGGGGTAAGAAGGCATACTAAAATCCAGGGTTATGAATGAAAGTCTGAATATTGAACGTCATTGCTCCCGGACTCTTTCTTCAACTTTGGAATACACTCAGGCTTGTGCACTTTTACTCCTACGCCACAGCAGAAGACTGATGAATCCTACCCTGGGGAAACTAGCCCAAGAAAGATTCTGATATATGGGGACTGCCCAAGGAAAATGCTAACTTACTGCCTAAACATAATACAGTAAAGTCTGCCAGACCACAATCCGCCTATGCACACTTAGCCTCCTATCTGCTTTTTGGTGTCTTACTCTTTTTTTTTTTTTTTTAACTGAGATATATTTGACATATAACATATATTAGTTTCAAGTGTACAACATAATGATTTGGTATTTGTATACGATGTAAAATGGTCATCACAATAAATCTAGTTACTATACATCACCACATACAGCTACAATTCTTTTTCTTATGATAAGAATGTTTAAGATCTATTCTCTTAGCAACTTTCAAATATACAGTACAGTACTGTAAACTATAGTCACCATTTAATACATTACATCCTATGACTTACGTCTTTTATAACTGGAAATTCATAACTTTTGACCACCTTCACCCATTTCACCCACCTCCCCCCCCCCAAATCCACCAGTCTGTTCTCTACTTACGAGCTGGTTTTTAAGATATGGAATAATTCATGAATTTGCCTGTGGGCCATGCTAATTTTCTCTGCGTTCCAATTTTTAGTATATGTGCTGCTGAAATAAGTACTTTGTTGTCTTACTCTTAAATATCAATGGATAGAAAGGATCACCAAACACCAAGAAAGACAGATGGGCACATAGAAAAAAAAGGAATGTAGAGAGAGCAAAGACAATGATAGCAGAAGAAAGCCTTATAAAATATATATTTCATATAATGAACCAAGATACAACATCTATTAAATAAGAATAAGCTACTACAGAAAAAGAAACAGAATTAAGAAATGGCTCTTTAAAATAAAATTAGGATAGCTAAAATAAAATATTCAATAGATGGTTAATTAGAAGAAAATTTAAGGAAACCTCCAAGAAAGGAGAAAATAAATGAAGGAATGAAAAACAAGAAAGAAAAGATAGGAAAATTAGGGAATTGATCCGTAAGGTCCAATACCTAACTAATATTAAGTTCAAGAAAAAAGAACAGAGAAAAAAATGAAGAAAACTATCAAATGAAAAAGATCTATAAAAAATTCCTTGAACTGAAGGACATGAGTTTCTAGACTGAAATGTCCCCAGTAAGATGAATGAAAAAGGATTCTCACTGCATGTACACGCTGTGCAATTTTAGAACACTGATTGTGGTGGTGGTGGGTGGATGACCCTAAAAGTCTCCAGAGGGAAAAGAGGAGTCACATATAAACAATTGTAATTTTGAATGACATAAATTTTTCCTATAGCTAGAGGCTAGACAATTTGAGGAAAATATCAACATTCTAAGGAAAAATGATTTAAAACCTTGGATTTCCAAACTATGATTCATTATTGAACAGAACTATTAAACATCTTTGAAAGTAGGATAAAGATACTTCTAAATAAGCAACATCTTAAAAAATGTGTCCCATGTGTCCTCAGAAAGCTGACGGAGAATGGTATCCATTAAAATGAGAGGATCAACAAAGAAAGCAGCAGCCATGGGGATGCAAAAGACACAGGCTCCAATACAGAATGGCAAGAAGGAAATCCCAGGACCACAGTGAATTCAAGTTTTAAAATGAGAGCCTGCATCAGTCCTAGCGAATGGTTTGAGGCAGGGGATGGAGGACACCAATGGATTTCTTCAAGAAAAGGATGTAATTACAATGACCTCATGTGGTTGACCAGATTGAGAGGCATTTTAGAGGTTTGATAGAGTATTTAGCTATGAATTAGTATGAAGTACACAGAAAACTTGCTATGTGAAGAAATGAGGTAATCAACAAAAACCTATTGTTCATTACAGTGCTTGTGGTACTATTGATTTTGAAACAATGCTTATATATTTTTCCTTTGATATAAAGTAAAAATGGATAAAGTCAATTTATCCAATTTATAACTATTTAACAAACAAAACTTGCCTTATAGACCTGATACAATAATTAAATAATTTTATTTGGTCAACAGCAATATTAAAAAATATTCAGATTAATTTGCAAACATTTCATAATAAATCAAGGAGCTATAACTGTGGAAAAGATTTAAGACTTTTAGTCATTGTAACACTGAAGACTGTTTTATTTGTGACAGTTTATTATAGACCTTTGTTTCTACCTTTTTCTATTTCGTTAAGACCTTTAAAACAATTAAAATCCAAAACCATAAATTATCATTTATTATTGTAAGTAGACTAGTTTTAAAATAATAAACTTGGCGCTGGGTCCCCTACATATTCTTCTCTCATTTAATCCTAAAAAAACTGCAACTAAGTGAGATTGTTTAACTTCTTTAAGATATAAAGACAGAATCTACTAGAACCAGAAATCAAAGCAATTCTTCCTCTAAATCTCAAAATCTTTCTACTCCAATTTATAGTTCTGTGTCTAGATAGCCTCACCTTGAGAATATCAAATTAATCTTCACAAAATATTAATTTCATCATGCAGTCTTGGATAAAGAATTTGTAATACATCACATGAAATCCAAATTTGACTAATTTTATTTCCAAGGTCCTCCATATTTTATCCAACCATATTCACCAATTTCCAATGCATGACTTTCCAAAAGACCATATTTCAACATCTTTAATTAAAAAATTTATGTATTCTATTATGCTTAGGAGTACGGACAGCAAACAAAAAGCTGAACAATGATTAGAATGAAATTCACTTTTTACCAGTCACCTAAGACTTCTTAGTCCTATTTGCATATTCTTATTTTAAAAGAAACACCAAATTTTAAAATATGAAGAGGTAGTTTAAACCAATTCCACTCATTTAACTTCTGCCTTATTTAGCTGAGCATATACAAACCAGCAGAATTTTTCCCAGAAAGAACTGTCATTCTCTGGAGGAAATTCTCAGGATCCATGAATCATCTAAAAAGGGGGAGAGGGGTACCCTTTCTTTGAAAGACAGCAGGAAATAACTTATACATCTTAGGTGTTTATGACATTTGAAAGGATCACGAATAATAATTTTAAAAATAATAATAATTTTAATAATGGCAATAACGAGCATTTTTATTGAGGCCACAATGTCTCTGATTTTGTGGAACAGAGATGACCATTAAAAACAAAACTTTTCTGACAGTTCCATTAAATAGGATACATTTACACCTAAAACAGAGTGGCTGAATGTTGCTTAGAAACAGATCTCAAGTACATTAATAACTCTTTCTCTTTTATAAAAATACAAGACTTTTTAAACTTTAAAGTATATAACCCTTTTTTAAATCAAGATAGTAACAATATTAGTTTAATAGCTCTAAAAGGCAGCCAATGTAAAAATTTTCTTTTCGGAGGTGGCTAGTTGCATACTGGACATTAAAAAATATCCTTAGATTTTCTTATACATGCAGTGATCTCTTCTTAGAGAGCTATTTGTTTAGGTTGTATTATAGCCTCATACTAAAAGCAAAAATAATTAAAACAACAATAACAAAAATCCCCAAACTCTCAATACTAAAAGGACAAAAAGCACTGCTGAATGAAAAAAACGACTTGATTCTTTATGATTCAGTACTATTAGAATCAAAAGGAATTAAAATTCACTATTCAAAAGTTTACTGATTTAAGTCTCTAGCATTTATTTTCATAGCATAGAATAGCTACTAAGATAATAGAAATGAAAATCTACAACCACAGACTTTTTCTCTAAGGTTAACTCAAAGAAGTTCAGGAAAGCAGTAGTACAATCAAATCAATCAATAAACTACTGAAAAGTTTAGAAAAATGAAAAACAAACGCCTAAAACCCTAGCACTTAAAAATCACAACTCTTTTCATCGGAATTTCAAGTTAGTAGTTAAAATCAATTAGTTCTCAACTGCCATGAGGAAAGAAATTATTTTTATTAATACTTGGAAACAGAAGGTCAAACATACTAATTTTTTTTTCTCAACAAACAATAAATTACCTTTGGATCTATGACTAGAAGTGAGATACCAATTTTTAATGTGCTCAGATCAGCAGACTATTTCTGAGTGTAAGAGATTCCAATCACACAGAGTAGATTTCTTGGCTATCAATCACGAAATGAATTTATGGGCTATGGTCACTGTATCTTTAATAGATTACAAATGACAATTTTCAAGTCTTTTAAGGGAACATTCAACAAGGACTAGGGAATAACAAAAACAACAAAAGATTTTATAGTGCACATTTACATTAAGATAGCAATTAAAGACAACCTACAGAATATATTTAAAAAGTAGTCCAGACCTTCAAAGATAACTGAAAATTATTGCTCCAGAAGACTCCAGAGAAAAGACCTATAATGATTTCTTGAGTATTTTTTTCTCTTGTGTACCTACTTAGTAAGATAGTTTCTCTGTTTAATTTTTAACCAACTTTGTTTTTTTTTTTTTGTTCTGCGTCATTTTTTATTTTAATATATCTTGGAGAATGTATATCATTGTTTCCTTTATTTTTTTATTTTTATTTTTTTTAATGATTTTTTATTATATTATGTTAGTCACCATACAGTACATCGTTTTTCTGCTTTAAGATGGAAAGAACATTTCTGATTTGGGGATTGACTAAACGTGACTATGATTGCTTTGGGGAAAAGGTAGACAGAAATGATCTTTGAATACAGACGTAGTGAAGAGAAGGGCCATATGCACCCCAATGTTCATAGCAGCAATGTCCACAATAGCTAAATCGTGGAAGGAGCCGAGATGCCCTTCAACAGATGACTGGATCAAGAAGTTGTGGTCCACAACTAATGAATCATCGAGCCTTACATCGAAAACCGGGGATGTACTGTATGGTGACTAACATAATATAATAAAAAATCGTTATTAATAAAAAAAAAAAAAAAAAAAAAGAAGTTGTGGTCCATATATACAATGGAATATTACTCAGCTATCAGAAAGAACGAGTTCTCAACATTTGCTACAACATGGACGGCACTGGAGGAGATAACGCTAAGGGAAATAAGTCAGGCAGAGAAAGACAACTATCATATGATTTCTCTCATCTATGGAACATAAGAACTAGGATGATCGGTAGGGGAAGAAAGGGATAAAGAAAGGGGGGGTAATCAGAAGGGGGAATGAAACATGAGAGACTATGGACTATGAGAAACAAACTGAGGGCCTCAGAGGGGAGGGGGGGTGGGGGAATGGGATAGGCCGGTGATGGGTAGTAAGGAGGGCACGTATTGCATGGTGCACTGGGTGTTATACACAACTAATGAATCATTGAGCCTTACATCGGAAACCGGGGATGTACTGTATGGTGACTAACATAATATAATAAAAAAAAAAAAAAAAAAAAAAAAAAAAGAAATGATCTTTGAATATACATTCAAAATATATCAATGTTTTGAATATGACTTTTTAAATAAATAATCTCCAATAAATCAGATTTAAAACCTATGATTATAGTTTGTTTAGCAGTTATAAAATGCACATTCTAGAAAATATCATAAACTGAAACTCCAATGTGGAAAACCTTTTGAAGCTTATAGAGAAAGATAGATATATTTACAATTTACCTTGTTTCTAATTGTTTTATACTAGATTGTAACTGCTGTAAACGCCTATCTGATGCTTCCTCTCTTCCTTGGGCAGACAACATATCCTCCTCCTAGAAAATAAAGAAACTGAAAGCTTGAGTATGTGAAAATACAATACATCATTATACAACATAGAGAAAAGAATTCACTCTATAAAGTTATTATACTTCTAGAATTTAATGTTAAGTTTAAAGGAGGGATACCAATAGAGCGTTATCTAATCATGTCCTTAAAAATTGATCTAGATGTCTGAAAGCTGTCCATGAAATCTGTTTCACTAAAAAAAATTCTGTAGCACAGTATTTATGGTATGACTCATTTTACATTAAAAAATTTAAAAGTATATGCATATATATACATAGAAAAAAGGTCTTTAAGCTATAAACAATCTGTTAACAGTGATTATTTTTTAGGGATTGGACTGCAAGGTAATCTTGCATTATCTCTATTATATATTTTGTATATACGTTGTGCTTCTCTTTATATTTTTCTATATTATTTGCATTTTTATAAATAGCATGCACTACTTTTATAACTAGAAAAGTAATAAAGTTGAATTTTCAAACAACTAAAAAGGAAAATAAGCAATAAGAGTTTGGAAATAAATCATGCATATATTAAAAAAGGGGAAGAGAACCTCATTATAATTTTGTATTAGAAAAACAATAATCAAAAGTCATTGTATATAAATTTCTACCAGTATTTCGAACTATTTCTGTAGTGCAAATCTAACAAAACAAAGCAGGGATTTGTATGCAGATAATCTGCTTTAGAATATGCTCTTTTAACTTGGTAATACAGCATCCCATTATAATCATAGGATATTTCTTTTCTGACCTAGCAATGCTTTGAAATAAATAGGTCTGATTTGTACCATCTTTAGAAAAAATCCTTTCTATCCTTTCTTGCCTTCTGTTATATTAAATATTTTTTACATACCATTTTAATTCTATTGACTTTTAGCTATATCTCTTTGAATTATTTTTTAGTAGTTGCTCTAGAGATTATAATATGTATCTTTAACTCATCCCAATTTATTTAGAGTTAATACTTAGTTCAGAGGAAACATTGGAACCTTGCAGCAATGTATTTATCTCCATGTACCATCCTAGTCTTGAGTGCCATTGTTATATTACATCTGCATACTTTATAAATCCAACACATAGGTAGAGATCACTGAACTCTACCTCTGAAACTAATAATACGTGATATGTTAACTAATTGAATTTGAATTAAAAAAAAGAAAAAAATAAATCCATCACATACACTGCTCAATTCTGCTTTAAAGCAGTTGTATATTTTAAGGTATTAGAGAAAAAAATGTATAAAAGTTATTTCATTTACAATTATTGTTGCTCTTAATTCCTTCCAATATCTGAGTCACCATCTGGTGTCCTTTCCTTTTAGCCACTTAAAGTATTTCTTTTGGCATTCTTTGAAGAACAGCTCTGCTAGTAACAAATTCAGTTTTGTTTATCTGAAAAAGCCTTTATTTTACCTTCATTTTTGAAGTACAGTTTCACTGGACATAGAATTCTTAGTAAGCATTTTTTCCCTTCAGCACTTCAGGTATACTATTTCAATGTTTTCTGCTTCCACGTTTCTTGTAAGAAGTCAGCCATTACTCTTATCACTGTTCCCCTTTTCATGCCATTTTCCTGTTGCTGCATTCAAGTTTTCACTTTATAACTGGCTGTCAGTATTGTCATGATGTGTAGAAGTAATTTTCTTTGTGTTTATCCTACCTGTTTTCCACCACATTTTGGAAGTTTCCAGCCATTATTTCTTTAAACATCTTTTCTGTCCCTCTCCCTTCTGCAATTCCAGTTACACTCCTGTTGGCTTGCTTCGTATTTTCCCACAGATCTCTGAAGTCTTGTTCATTTTTCTTCCATCTTTTATTCTAAAGATTTTTATTTACTTATTTGACGAGAGAGAGAGAGAGAAAGAGGGAGAGGGAGAGACAGCACAAGCTGGGGGAGTGGCAGGCAGAGGGACAGGGAGAAACAGACTCCCTGCTGAGCAAGAAGCCTGATGCAGAGCAAGGTCCCAGGACCCTAGGATCATGACCTGAGCTGAAATCAAGAGCCAGCCGCTTAACCGACTGAGCCACCCAGGTGCCCCACATTTTTCTTCCATCTTTTAAACTCTGTTTTTTGGATAGGAAAATTTCTGTTGATCTGTCTTCAAGTTCATTGCTTATTTCTTCTGCTTTTTCCGATCTATTATTGAACCCATCTAGTTAAATTTTTATTTTGGTTGCTGTACTTTTAAATTCCAGAATTTCTATTTTTAAAACTATTTTCTATTTCTCAGTTAAAATTCTCTATCTGCTCCATCACTGAAGCCTTATTTTACTCTAACTTAAATACACATTTTCTTTAATTCCTTGAACATATTTATAACCGCTTATTTGAAGCCTTTGCCTCTTAAATCCAAGAGCTGGGTCTGCTGACAGTGAATTTGTATGGACTGCTTCCCCTATCCCAGCCCCATAAGTCACACTTTCCTGTCTAGAAAGCTTTGGTTGAAAACTGGATAATACAGGTAATGCATTGCAGTTACTTTGGATTCTGTTTTGTTTTTGAGGATTATTGGCTTTTCTGTTCAAGGAGGCAATTATCTTGCCTCAATTCAAACTCTGGAATGTTTCTCCTATAATATGCAGCAGCTGTCATCTATAATCAGTTCTTATTTCTTTCCACGGTTGCTTTTTTAGCTAGGCTTCCTGGAAATCCTCCTGTGCCTATATACTTCAAGGATCAGTCAAGTTTGGGCAGGGGTAGGGCTCATCCTCTTCATGATTTTGTTGCTCTTAGAGAGTCCCCTGTAATTTCAAGCTGCTCTGCCTGCTTTGGGCTCTGTCCTCTGATACTTCAAACATTAAGGCTTCAGCTTTCTGTTGCTTGAACAGCACACATTTCAGGAATGCAATCAATTATAAGAAGCAGTAAACTCAAATATATAATATAGCTCTATCTTCAAGAGTAGTTTTCTTTCAGGTCCTTGCCTACTTTTTTACTGAACTCCCTCTCCTACCCCCATATGCATACTTTGGCTGTCCATCATGGATCTGGTCAGAGTTTATACTCAGAATTTAGGTTTCTTTCTGTTTTTTTTTTGTTGTTGTTGTTGTTGTTGTTCTCTTGCTGCCAATATTTCTTTAAATTTTCAACTGCTTTTCCGACGTTAAACTTTGATCTTGGCCATTTAAGTCCATGTAAAGCTGCTGTTTTCTGAAGCCACAGCTACGGCAGCTGGCGAGAACTCTCAAGTCAGAAATTCAAAAACTTACAATTCTTACCTCTTTCAGTGTCTTCCTGTTTTCGGGTGTGTCCCAGTGTTTTAAAGAATGTATCCAAGTTTTATAACTGCTATCTATGGGAAGTTTTATATAAGCCTTTCAGGAATCCAACATTATTAGAAATCTATAATCAACTTTCACATATTAGGAAATAAGGCTTAGAAAACACAGCTAGTAAGTACCACAGGTAGAATTTTTAATAATTACATCCACCTAAATCTGAAGCCTGACCTTTCCTTGACACCTTCCTGAAATGTCCCTATTACACATAAAAACCAGAGTCTCTTATGCCAATAAGTATTTCCATAAATAACACAAAATATAGTATTAAATGCTTCTTTTCATCTGTGTATTACCAATTAAACTTGGTCTTGCCTTAATATGTCTTTCAGTAATGATGTATTTAGGAATGATTACAATGTTTTACTGACTCAGGATAAAATGAATGGAAGTAAAGTTATTTCCAAAATTATAATTTAGCTTCCTAACTTCATATCTTATATTGAGAGAGCAATACAATGATTTTTAATTTGTTTTCCAGCAACCCTCTTTAACACCTAATCCAAAATAGTTTAATAAGAAGACTCCAGTTGTCTTAGAAATAGGAAAATACCTTCTTTCGCATTTGTCCTTGAAGATCTTCAGTCGCGTTAGTTAACTCTTCCACTTTTGCTGCTGCAACTCTCAGATCTAACTTGGCTTGCCTAAAATAGAAAGTAAATTAATAAGCACTTTTCGTAGACCATAAAGAATTTAAAAAGCTAGAAAACAAATCTAAATTTGGTAAAATCAGTAGTAACTCTTATGTACCTAAAAATGGATCTAAGGGGTAGATACTGAAAGATTGCTTTATTACTGATAAAACGCACGTGGAAGAGAGTAAAGAGGAAAAATATAGGTGAAGGCCAGGGGTATAAAGTGGGAGTCATTAATACTTTATTCGGACGAATTACTATCATACTCAAATGATTCATATTTCATGAAAAAGCATTTTATCATCTTAGTAAATTACCTAACAAGAATGGCAGTGCTAAGTAGAATATAGTTATGTTTATAACTTCCTGAATTTATAGAGTTAAAGAAGTATTACTGATTGGCTTTTCTATGAAAATGAACCAAAGCTTCAATGCCTTGATCATTCCTTAAACACCAGAAGTATGGGGGCGCCTGGGTGGCACAGCGGTTAAGCGTCTGCCTTCGGCTCAGGGCGTGATCCTGGCGTTATGGGATCGAGCCCCACATCAGGCTCCTCTGCTGGGAGCCTGCTTCTTCCTCTCCCACTCCCCCTGCTTGTGTTCCCTCTCTCGTTGGCTGTCTCTATCTCTGTCGAATAAATAAATAAAATCTTAAAAAAAAAAAAAAAAAAAAAAAAAAAAAAACACCAGAAGTATGTATTATATAACCACTTAACATAATGAATTCAAACTTTTTCTCAAGGATAGTAGTTACTTTTTTAGAAATTGTAGTTGCAAAGGACAAAAATAACAAGTTTTTTAAATGTTCCATTAGTATCAAATAAGTTTCAATATCTTCTTGACTCCCCATAGAAAAAGATTTTAGAATAGTAAGACTTTCTGAAACAGAAAAAAAGATTTTTAATATCCTACCAATTAAGAATTAAGTATGAATACAAAACACTTGGATTATGTATAAAACATACACTTTTAGGAGCAAAGCTACTTTAGTGGAAGGACTGCCCATATTTATTTCTTATTTATATTTTATGTAGGTATTATAAATCAATCGCTTTACTGTTGTTGGACTTAAAAAATTATTTGATGAGAAATTCACAATACATGTTAACTGATTTACTTTTGGCTCTCTAACAATATTTATAAATTGTATTACTGATTAGCATAAAACAATAGGAAATAAAAATCTAACCGTAACTAAAATGTATCCGATAATTATTAGGTAACAGAAACTGTCCTAAATGCTTTGCAGTCATCTCACTTATACAATCAACTTTCTCTGTGAATTAAGTACTATTAAGACTATTCCACCAAACTGAAGTCAAGAGAGTGAGGTTGACAGAGATTTACCAACTTGCTCAAGGATTCACAAATTAAGTGAAGAAATTGGTATTTAAACAGAGTCTTCTATGATACCGTCTAAAAAAAAAAAGTTCCAATAATATAAAATTAAGCACTTTAGGAAAATCCTTTATTTTGAATAAATCCAATTTATAAAAATCTGAATTTATCAGACATAAAGTAGACTTTTTTCTACTTGCAAAATGGTTCACCAAACAAAACTAAAACCAAAACCCACCTTATACCAACGTATTAAAATCTCCTTCAAGGTTAGAGATAATTTCAGGACTGCAATTACTATATGAATCAAATAAATGAACCTACCATGTATAACATTCTGTATATTTTAAAGGGAAAAACTTAAGGAGTAAGATATTTAAGTAGTAATGATAAAATTGAGTAAACTATAAAGAAGCATAAACCCACACTGATTTTGTTTTCTTGCCTTCAGATAGGGGCAATAATGCTTGTTCTACTTATCTCATGGGGTTGCCGAACAAGTAAAAATACATACTGTATATTAAAGTGCACTATAAGCTGCAAACAAATGTAAGGCCACAGCATGATTAAGCAAAAAAATTTTCAGTCAGAGACACAATCAGAATAGGGTACAATATGGAAAACCCCGGAGTCAGGAACCTAGTTCTGTCACTAACTACTAATGTGGCCTACTTCAATTCACATGACCACAAGTGTCTCAGCTATCTTATGTCCAACAACAGGGAGGTGGATTAGACAACCTGCAAACACCAAAACCCTACAACAGATGGTCCCCTGATTTCTGATTTTCCTAATGAGTCTACTTCTAAATAGTCTTTCAATTGTGTATTCCATTTCCACTTCACAGCCCAACCTTTGGTCTCATCATTACTTCCCAGGACTATTCTAATAGTTTCCAAACTGAAGTCTTCACTGTGGGTCTCTTCCTTAATTCAATTTCTATAATGCTTCTTATCTGCAAATGAGGGTCATCTACTGGTAAAAATTCTTGTTTAATAACATTTTCTGGGTTCTCTACTTCTTTGGGAACACAATCAACATTCCTCTGCATGGCATGTAAGGCTAGTCCTCATCTGGCCTCAAGGAGTCTCATCTCTTACAAATTCCCTTCATGTTAATTTATGTTCAAGTATAACAGCACTAAAACTCACTGTCTCTTAAAACAGATCCTTGTCTATTTTTTCACATGTCTGACTGGACTAAACTTCTTCCTTTTTTTTCTGATATATTCCTCAAAGATCTTCAAGACTTAGCTCAAAAGACTCCTCATCTCCAGTCTTCCCTAACTTCTCTTAGACCTTATAATGCCAGTCTGCATAATATATAATACTTTGTACATTAACACATACTCCCTTGTGGAATTGTGGGTTTATAAAAATAATTATGGACTATAAGATCATTAAAGGCAAGAATCACACTTTATTAATTTTAAATCTTCAGGTGATAACACAGTACTTGGCATATGGTAGACATGTAAATATGTCATGAATCAATGAAAAAGCATAAAAGGAAAGGAGATAAAGAGTAACAGGTACAACCTATATCTTGATATTTTACTTTAGATCCTGCATATCCAATCTGATATTCATGTGTGTATGTGTGTGTGTGTGTGTGTGTATAACAAATATATAAACATATAAACTATATATAAAAATATATATTGAATATATATATGTTTATTCTTACCTTGTTCCACAATACAGAAATGAACTAGGTACTTCTTTCTACTTCTGGCAGGAAACACTAAAAAATATTCTAGAATAAAAGTTGTAAGGTCTGTCTTTTGGACCTTACTCCACCACCACAAAAGCCATGTGAACTGGGCCAATCACATAACCTTTCTGAATCTCAGAACTGTAGCTGTAAAATAGAGATTAAGAACAATTTTCCTGCATAGCTCACAAAATTAACATAAAGTTCAAATAAGTTAATGCATATTAAAGTACTTTTATAAATTTTATTGTATTTTATACAAATGCAAACTATTATCATAATTTTAGCCTTTTTAAGAATTTAAATTCTCAAGAACTGTGTGGTAGAGCTAGATTACAGCTAAGAAAGCTTGGGATGTTTGAATTTCTAGCCTTAACTCTTCGCCAAAAAATGAAAAGTAGTATTTATGATGTGCTGCTTAAAGTCTGAATCTCACCTGGTAACCCCCAAACAGTATTTGTCTCCTGATGGTTTTCACCTGGTACTTGTTAGACAACAGGGATGGACTATGTGAGCAGAGGGGCAAAAAAAGACACCTCTTGGTAACTGAATCTGGAGACAAAGCATGTCTTTATCTAAAGACCCTAGGGGTGCTTGTGGCTGAAAGTCACCTGCACCCCCATACCTGTTTATGCTCTTTTTTAAAACTGCATTAAATTAAAAATTAAATAAATAAATAAAATAAAAGCCTTATGTGAATGTGCTCTGCAGAAACTTGTCAGTCCTTCCAAATATTCAAACTTGTGAAACCTTTAAAGAAATCAACAAAAACAATACTAATTTTACTTTCTGAAGGAAGTTTAATAATTATATGTTTATACTATTTTACATGCAAATGTCTTAGATATATGTCTGCTTATGGACATAATTTTATAAAAGTCAAAAATAGTTCTGTTTTCAAAAAAACACATTTGATAAAAATAAGAATAACTAAATATTAACTTTAATGTTATAACTACTCATATATTTATTTTTTGCTCCAAAGGAATATTTTTTAAATGCGCAATATTTCATTTTCACCTTGTCAAACAATTTAAAATTTCTGGGATCTGATTAGCAGAGAGGAACACAGCTGTGGAGTAAGACCCTAGGCTTGTCTCGTCCCACAAACACAACTAGATAACTATCAAATCATCCTAAATACCCCAGAAATTGACCTGAAGACTGACAGAAGAAACTTCACAACTAAAGGGAGAGAAGAGGCCACAATGAAAAAGGTAGGAAGGTGCAGAGACGAGGTTTAGAGGAGAAATGGATCATGGGTGCTGTAGAGGGGAAGGGGCTGTGACCAAGGAGAAGGACAAGAGAGTGGGGAGTACGCGGAGGAACACAAAAGGAGAACATTTCTCCAAAGCTATTGGCTTAGAAAATGAAAGGGGCTGAATTTTGTGTGTTCTTGGAACCAGCAGGGCTTAAAGCACTGGAGTTTTAGAGGTCGGGGGGCTTGACTGGGATAGAGCCTAGAGGGCACCGTGCTGTTCCTAGAGAGAAGGCAGGCAAACAACTGGGAGCAGACAGCATGAAAACAGTGATCTGCAGAATGCATGGGGCACACATTGGGGAGATTATTTGCTCTTCTCAGAGTGTGTCCCTGAGAGTCAGCATTCACCGAGACACCTCTCTGAAAACACAGGAGTTGGCTGATGCCATTTCCCTCCCCCACCCTTCAACATAAATACAGTGTCACCTGTGGGGAGCAGCACAGTGTGAATATTGGCTGCCTAAGTTGCTTACACCAAACCCCCCCCCCTGAGCTCTGGTGGGACTGCCCTTATTAGTCAAGCTTGTCTCTGTTTCAGCGTAGTGAGCCCCTACTCCAAAAGACCAGCACAGACCCCTGCCCACACCACATCTCCAGACTGGAAGGTTCTATAGGGCCTCAGTTCTGGTGAAGGTGGTGTCAGGTCTCATTTCACAGGAAGACCACAGCACACCTCATTAAAACTCGCTACATTCAGTCATGGACCAAATACTGCCCACAGTAGGCTAGGAGAGCATCTGCAGATGACTGGCCTGAAGGACAGTGCAGCCAAAACACAACAGCAGAGCATACTCAGTACACACTGGAGACATTCCCTGAAGTGCCAGACCCTGGGTATTACATGATCTCTTCTTCATAAGGCCAGGATTTTCAGAAGAAGGAGACATAACTGGCTTTTCTAACACAAATAAGAAGGCAGAGATTAGATAAAATGCTAAGATGGAGGAATTTATCCCAAATGAAAGGAAAGGATAAGACCATGGGCAGATATCTAAGCAAAACAGATATAAGTAACATGTCTGATAAAGAATTTAAAGCAACAATCCTAAGGATACATAGCAGGCTTGAGAAAAATAGAAGATATCAATGAGACACTTACCTCAGAGATAAAAGAGTTAAAAAAGAATACATCAGAGATGAAGAATACAATAAATGAGACTGGAAACAGGTGATGCAATGAACATCAGGTTGGAAGACACAGAGTAATGAATTGGTGATCTAGAAGACAAAGTAATGGAAAATAATGAAGCTGAATAAAAGAGAGGAAGAATTCTGCAACACGAGAACAGACCTAGAGGACTCAGCAACTCCATCAAATGTAATAACATTCATATTATAGGAGCCCAAGAAGAAGAGAGAGAGAGAAGGTGGCAGAAAATTTATTTCAAGAATAGCAGAAAACTTCCCTAATTGAGGGAAGGAAACAGACATCCAGATACAGGAGGCAGAGAGAACTCTCATAAAAATCAACAAAAGCAGGCCAACACCAAGACATACTGTAATTAAATTTGCAAAATATAGTGATAAAGGAAAAAAAAATCTTAAAAGCAAAAAGACAAAAGAAGTCCTTAGCTTGTAAGAGAAAACTCGTAAGGCTAGTGGGAGATTTCTCAACAGAAACAGCAAACCAGAAGAGAGTGGCATGATATAGTCAGAGCGCTGAATGGGAAAAAACTGCAGCCAGGAATACTCTATCCAGCAAGGCTAACATTCAGAATAGGAGAGAGAGAGTTTCCCAGACAAATAAAAACTAAAGGAATTCATGACCACTAAACCAGCCCTGCAAGAAATATCAAAGGGGACTGTTGGAGTGCAAAGGAGAGACAAAAGTGACAAAGACAAGAAAGGATCAGAGGAAATCACCAGAATAGTGACAAAACAAGTGATAAAATGGCAATAAATACATATCTATCAGTAATCGCTTTGAATGTAAATGGACTAAATGCTCCAATCAAAAGACAGAGGGTGTCAAATGGGAAAAAAAAAAAACAAAACACCCTTCTACATGCTGCCCACAAGAGACTCATTTTAGACATAAAGATACCTGCAGATTGAAAGTGCGGGGGTGGAAAACCAACTATCATCCAAATGGATGTCAAAAGAAAGCCAGAGCAGCAATACTTATATTGCATAAACTAGTCTTTAAAACAAACATAAAGGAACTACTTGATAGTAACACAATAATAGTAGGGGACTTTAATACCCCACTTACATTAATGGACAAATCATCTAAACAGAAAATAAACAATGGCTTTGAATGACACACTGGACGAGATGGGCTTAACAGATACATTCAGAACATTCCATCCTAAAACAGCAGAATACACATTCTTTTCAAGTGCACATGGAACAATCTCCAGAATAGATCACATATTAGGTCACAAAACAGGCCTCAACAAGTACTTGATTGAAATATTTGAAAATTATTTAAAGACTGAAATAATACCACGCACCTTTTCTGACCACAACACTATGAAATGAGAAATCAAACACAAGAAAAAATCTGGAAAGACCACATACTTGGAGGTTAAATAACATGCTACTAAACAATGAATGGGTCAACCAGAAAGTCAAAGGAGAAATAAAAAAAATAAATGGGAACAAATGAAAATGGAAACGCAATGGTCCAAAACTTTCGGATGAAACAAATGCAGTCCTAAAAGGGAAATATGTAGCACTAGAGGCCTACCTCAAGAAGCAAGAAATACCTTGCTTCTTAAATAAATCTCAAATAAATAATCCAACCTTATACCTGAAGGAGCTAGAAAAAGAACAACAAATGAAGCCTAAAGTCAGCAGAAGGAAGTAATTAAGATGAAAGCAGAAATACATGGTATAGAAACTGAAAAAACAATAGAACAGATCAATGAAACCGAGAGTTGGTTTTTGAAAAAAATGAATAAATTGGTGAACCTCTAGCCAGACTTACCAAAAGAGAACCCAAATAAATAAAATCACAAATGAGAGAGGAGAATTAACTACCAACACCACAGAAATCCAAACAATTATAAGAGAATATTATTAAAAAAGTATATGCCAACAAATTGGACAATGGATAAATTTCTAGGGATACACAAACTACCAAAACTGAAACAGGAAGAAATAGAAAACCTGAAACCTGAAAACCAGCAAAGAAATTCAATCAGTAATCAAAAACTCCCAAAAAAGCCCAGGACCAGATGGCTTCACAGGGGAATTCTATCAAACATTCAAAGAAAAATTAATACCTATACTTCTGAAATTGTCGCAAAAAATAGAAAAGGAAGGAAACCTTCCAAATTCATTCTATGAGGCCAGAATTACCCTGGTACCAAACCCAAATAAAGACTCCACTAAAAAAAGAACTACCAGCCAATAAGCCTTGTGAACATGGATGCAAGAATTCTCAATAAAATACAACTACCTGAATCTGACAATACATTAAAAAAATCATTCACCATGATCAAGTGGGATTTACTCCTGTGTGGCAAGAATGGTTCAATATTTGCAATATCAATCAATGTGATACATCACATCAACAAGAGAAAGGATAAGAGCCACATGATCCTTTCAATAGATTCAGAAAAAACATCTGACAAAGGATAACATCCATTCATTACAAAAACTCTCAACAAAATAGGTTTAGAGGGAACATACCTCAACATAATAAAGGCCATCTATGAAAAACCCACAGCTATTATCATCCTCAATGGGGAAAAACTAAGAGCTTTCCTCTATGGTTAGGAATAAGACAGGGATGTCTACTCTCACCACTGTTATTTAACATAGTACTGGAAGTCCTAGCCTCAGCAATCAGACGACACGAAGAAATAAACAGCATCCAAATTGGCAAGGAAGAAGTCAAACTTTCACTATTCACAGACAACATTTTATGTAAAAAACCTGGAAGACTCCACCAAAAAATTGCTAGAACTGATACATGAATTCCAAAAAGTTGCAGGATACAAATGAACATACAGAAATCTATTGGATTTCTATACACCAATAATGGAGAAAGAGAAAGAGAAATTAAGGAGCCAATCCCATTCATAATTCCATCAAAAACAGTAAGATGCCTAGGAATAAACCTAACCAAAGAGGTGAAAGACCTGTACTCTGAAAACTATAAAACACCAACTGATGAAAGAAAGTGAAGAGAACACAAAGAAAAGGAAAGACATTCCATGCTCATGGACTGGAAGAACAAATATTGTTAAAATGTCTGTATTACCCAAAGCAATCTACACATGTGATACAATCCCTATCAAAATACCACTAGCATTTTTCACAGAGCTAGAACAAACGATCCTAAAATTCATACAGAACCGCAAAAGACCTTGAATAGGCAAAGAAACCTCAGAAAAGTAGAGCAAAGCTGGAGGCATCACAATTCTGGACTTCAAATTACATCATAAAGCTGTAGTGATCCAAACAGTATGGTACTAACACAAAAATAGACACAGATCAATAGAACAGAAAACTGAGAAATGAACCCACAAGTATATGGTCAATTAATCTTTGACAAAGCAGGAAAGAATGGAAAAAAGACAAATGGTGTTGGGAAAACTGGACAGCAACATGCAAAAGAATGAAACTGGATCACTTTCTCACACCAAACACAAAAATAAATAAAATTTCTAGGATTTTTCATTAATGTAATTTTTGTTATTTGTAATAGTAAAGAGATTTGAATTAAACCTGTAAAAAATATCTTTGCTCTGTTAAGCAAAATATAACCAAGTATAAAAGATACAATATAGGAGTTAAGATGGCGGAGGAGTAGGAGACACCGTTTTCAGCCGGTCCTCCGAGTCGAGCTGGATAGGTACCAGACCAGCCTAAACAACCCTGAGACGCAGGAAGATACATCTGGATCTCTACAAATGAACATCTCCAGCGCTGAGTATTGAGGTACGAAGCGGGGAGCCATGAAACTGTGCACAGATATCGGAAGATAAATGGAAGGGGGAGGGAGCCGCCGCGTTCGGGCGCCGGGAAGCGGTAGCCACTTGCACGGGAGAGCGGGCGGGGCTCTCGGACGGCACCCGCAAAACAGCAGACTGAGACCGTGAGCCGAGTGCGCGCGCCACCAGGCATCTCGCGGAACACCAGAATCCCGGTGCGCTCACTGGATCCAGACTGAGACCGGGAGATCCGGGAGCGCGCGCGGGGCGGCTGGCGGCTGGCGGCGTTAGAAACACAAAGGACAGAGACAAGCCGGCCCTGGAAGTGAGGGCTGGGACGCCGGGTGTGGGGCGCACATCCCGGGATGCTGCAGGGTTGAGCAGCACCAACAGAAACAGAGTTAAAGTGGCCAGAACATTAGTAGAGAACGGGCCGCAATCCCTCTGTTCTGTGACAGAGGCTGAAATTTGGCCGCTGCTGCTCTGACTCTCAGAAGAGGCACAGCAAACCGCCAGGGAAAGCCACCAGAGAACAAAAGCCTGGAAATACCGGCTCAGGGAGTGCCCATCCCCATCCCCCCTTGCAGGGGACGCCGAGACTCTACCCAAACAGGGTTGCCTGAGTATCGGCGCGGCAGGCCCCTCCCCCAGAACACAGAAGGCAGGCTGAAAAATCAAGAAGCCCACAACCCGGGCGCCTGGGTGGCGCAGTCATTGAGCGCCTGTCTCCGGCTTAGGGCGTGATCCCGGCGTTCTGGAAAGGAGTCCCTCATCGGGCTCCTCCGCTGGGAGCCTGCTTCTTCCTCTCCCACTCCCCTGCTTCTGTTCCCTCTCTCGCTGGTTGGCTGCCACATAAATAAATAAATAAAATCTTTAAAGAAGAAGCCCACATCCCTAAGATCCCTATAAAACAAGGGGCACGGCCTGGGACCCAGTCAATAATTTGGGCTCTGGAAACCCCGCAACCTCTCTTCATCAGAATGACAAGAAGGAGAAGCCCCCCCCAGCAAAGAAAAGACAGTGATTCTGTGGCCTCTGCCACAGAAATAATGGATATGGATGTAACCAAATTATCAGAAATGGAATTCAGAGTAACGATGGTCAAAATGATGAGTAGAATTGAAAAAACTATTAACGAAAAGGTTACTGAGAATATAGAATCCCTAAGAACAGAAATGAGAGCGAATCTGACAGAAATTAAAAATTCTATGAGCCAAATGCAGGCAAAACTAGAGGCTCTGACGGCCAGGGTCGCAGAAGCAGAGGAACGGGTTAGTGAATTGGAGGATGGGTTAATAGAGGAAAAAATGAAAATAGAAGATGGTCTTAAAAAAATCCACGCCCACGAATGTAGGTTACGGGAGATTACTGACTCAATGAAACGATCCAATGTTAGAATCATCGGCATCCCCGAGGGGGTGGAGAAAAACAGAGGTCTAGAAGAGATATTTGAACAAATTGTAGCTGAAAACTTCCCTAATCTAGCAAGGGAAACAAACATTCGTGTCCAAGAGGCAGAGAGGACCCCTCCCAAGCTCAACCATGACAAACCTACGCCACGTCACGTCATAGTGCAATTCGCAAATATTAGATGCAAGGATACAGTATTGAAAGCGGCCAGGGCAAAGAAATTTCTCACGTACCAAGGCAAAAGCATCAGAATTACGTCAGACCTGTCTACACAGACCTGGAATGAGAGAAAGGGTTGGGGGAGCATATTTAAAGCTCTTTCAGAGAAAAACATGCAGCCAAGGATCCTTTACCCAGCAAGGCTGTCATTCAGAATTGATGGAGAAATAAAGACATTTCAGAATCGCCAGTCACTAACCAATTTTGTAACCACGAAACCAGCCCTACAGGAGATATTACGGGGGGTTCTATAAAAGTAAAAAGGCCCCAAGAGTGATACAGAACAGAAAGTCACAGCCAATACAAACAAAGACTTTACTGGCAACATGGCAACATTAAAATCATATCTCTCAGTAATCAGTCTTAATGTAAATGGTTTGAACCATCCCATAAAACGCCACAGGGTTGCAGATTGGATAAAAAGAAATGACCCATCCATTTGCTGTCTACAAGAGACTCATTTCAAACCCAAAGATGCATTCAGACTGAGAGTAAGGGGATGGAGTACCATCTTTCATGCAAATGGACCTCAAAAGAAAGCTGGGGTAGCAATTCTCATATCAGATAAATTGGATTTTAAACTACAGACTATAGTTAGAGATGCAGAAGGGCACTATATTATTCTTAAGGGAAGTATTCAACAAGTGGATATGACAATTATAAATATATATGCCCCCAACAGGGGAGCAGCAAGATACACAAGCCAACTCTTAACCAGAATAAAGAGACATATAAATAAAAATACATTAATAGTAGGGGACCTCAACACTCCACTATCAGAAATAGACAGAACACCCTGGCAAAAACTAAGCAAAGAATCAAAGGCTTTGAATGCCATACTCGACGAGTTGGACCTCATAGATATATATAGAACACTACACCCCAGAACCAAAGAATACTCATTCTATTCTAATGCCCATGGAACATTCTCAAGAATAGACCATGTTCTGGGACACAAAACAGGTCTCAACCGATACCAAAAGATTGAAATTATCCCCTGCATATTCTCAGACCACAACGCTCTGAAATTGGAACTCAACCACAAGGAAAAATTTGGAAGAAACTCAAACACTTGGAGACTAAGAACCATCCTGCTCAGGAATGACTCGATAAACCAGGAAATCAAAAATCAAATTAAACAATTTATGGAGACCAATGAGAATGAAAATACAACAGTCCAAAACCTATGGGATACTGCAAAGGCAGTCCTAAGGGGGAAATACATAGCCATCCAAGCCTCACTCAAAAGAATAGAAAAATCTAAAATGCAGTTTTTATATTCTCACCTCAAGAAGCTGGAACAGCAACAGAGGGACAGGCCTAATCCACGCACGAGGAAGCAGTTGACCAAAATTAGAGCTGAAATCAATCAAGCAGAAACCAGAAGTACAGTAGAGCAGATCAACAGGACTAGAAGCTGGTTCTTTGAGAGAATCAATAAAATTGACAGACCACTGGCAAGACTTATCCAAAAGAAAAGAGAAAGGACCCAGATTATTAAAATTATGAATGAAAAAGGAGAGGTCACGACGAGCACCATTGAAATTGGAAGGATTATTAGAAATTTTTATCAACAGCTATATGCCAATAAACTAAGCAATCTGGAAGAGATGGAATCCTTCCTGGAAACCTATAAACTACCAAGATTGAAACAGGAAGAAATTGATTCCTTAAACAGGCCAATTAATTATGAAGAAATTGAGTCAGTGATAAACAACCTTCCAAATAACAAAACTCCAGGCCCGGACGGTTTTCCTGGGGAATTCTACCAAACATTCAAAGAAGAAATAATACCTATTCTCCTAAAGCTATTTCAAAAAATAGAAACAGAAGGAAAGCTACCAAACTCATTCTATGAGGCCAATATTACCTTGATCCCCAAACCAGGCAAAGACCCCATCAAAAAGGAGAATTACAGACCGATTTCCCTAATGAATATGGACGCCAAAATCCTCAACAAGATACTTGCTAATAGAATCCAACAGTACATTAAAAGGATTATCCATCACGATCAAGTGGGATTCATACCTGGGATGCAAGCGTGGTTCAATATTCGCAAATCAATCAGCGTGATACATCATATCAACAAGAAAAGACTCAGGAACCATATGATCCTCTCAATCGATGCCGAAAAAGCATTTGACAAAATACAGCATCCTTTCCTGATTAAAACCCTTCAGAGTGTAGGAATAGAAGGTACATTTCTCAATCTCATAAAAGCCATCTATGAAAAGCCTACTGCAAATATTATTCTCAATGGGGAAAAGCTGGAAGCCTTTCCCTTAAGATCAGGAACTCGACAAGGATGCCCACTCTCGCCACTATTATTCAACATAGTACTAGAAGTCCTTGCAACAGCAATCAGACGACAAAAAGGGATCAAAGGTATTCAAATTGGCAAAGAAGAAGTCAAAATGTCTCTCTTTGCAGATGACATGATACTCTATATGGAAAACCCAAAAGAAGCCACTCCCAAACTATTAGAAGTTATAGAGCAATTCAGTAACGTGGCGGGATACAAAATCAATGCTCAGAAATCAGTTGCATTTCTATACACGAATAACGAGACCGAAGAAAGAGAAATTAGGGAATCCATCCCATTTACAATAGCACCAAAAACCATACGTTACCTTGGAATTAACTTAACCAGAGACGTAAAGGACCTATATTCTAGAAACTATAAATCACTCTTAAAAGACATTGAGGAAGACATAAAAAGATGGAAAGATATTCCATGCTCATGGATCGGAAGAATTAACATAGTTAAAATGTCCATGCTACCCAGAGCAATCTACACTTTCAATGCTATCCCGATCAAAATACCAAGGACATTTTTCAAAGAACTGGAACAAACAGTCCTTAAATTTGTATGGAAACAGAAAAGGCCCCGAATCTCCAAGGAACTGTTGAAAAGGAAAAACAAAGCTGGGGGCATCACAATGCCGGATTTCGAGCTGTACTACAAAGCTGTGATCACAAAGACAGCATGGTACTGGCACAAAAACAGACACATAGACCAATGGAACAGAATAGAGAGCCCAGAAATGGACCCTCGGCTCTTTGGGCAACTAATATTTGATAAAGCAGGAAAAAACATCCAGTGGGAAAAAGACAGTCTCTTCAATAAATGGTGCTGGGAAAATTGGACAGCTACATGCAAAAGAATGAAACTTGACCACTATCTCACACCATACACAAAAATAAACTCCAAATGGATGAAAGACCTCGATGTGAGACAGGAATCCATCAAAATTCTAGAGGAGAACATAGGCAACAACCTCTACGACATCGGCCAAAGCAAACTTTTTCATGACACATCCCCAAAGGCAAGAGAAACAAAAGATAAAATGAATTTATGGGACTTCATCAAGATTAAAAGTTTCTGCACAGCCAAGGAAACAGTCAGAAAAACTAAGAGGCAGCCCACGGAATGGGAGAATATATTTGCAAATGACACTACAGATAAAGGACTGGTATCCAAGATCTACAAAGAACTTCTCAAACTCAATACACGAGAAACAAATAAACAAATCAAAAAATGGGCAGAAGATATGAACAGACACTTTTCCAATGAAGACATACAAATGGCTAACAGACACATGAAAAAATGTTCAAAATCATTAGCCATCAAGGAAATTCAAATCAAAACCACACTGAGATACCACCTTACGCCAGTTAGAATGGCAAAAATAGACAAGGCAAGAAACAACAATTGTTGGAGAGGATGTGGAGAAAGGGGATCCCTCCTACATTGTTGGTGGGAATGCAAGTTGGTACAGCCACTCTGGAAAACAGTGTGGAGGTCCCTTAAAAAGTTAAAAATTGAGCTACCCTATGACCCAGCCATTGCACTACTGGGTATTTACCCCAAAGATACAGACGTAGTGAAGAGAAGGGCCATATGCACCCCAATGTTCATAGCAGCAATGTCCACAATAGCTAAATTGTGGAAGGAGCCGAGATGCCCTTCAACAGATGACTGGATTAAGAAGTTGTGGTCCATATATACAATGGAATATTACTCAGCTATCAGAAAGAACGAGTTCTCAACATTTGCTACAACATGGACAGCACTGGAGGAGATAATGCTAAGTGAAATAAGTCAAGCAGAGAAAGACAACTATCATATGATTTCTCTCATCTATGGAACATAAGAACTAGGATGATCCGTAGGGGAAGAAAGGGATAAAGAAAGGGGGGGTAATCAGAAGGGGGAATGAAACATGAGAGACTATGGACTATGAGAAACAAACTGAGGACTTCAGAGGGGAGGGGGGTGGGGGAATGGGATAGACCGGTGATGGGTAGTAAGGAGGGCACGTATTGCATGGTGCACTGGGTGTTATACACAACTAATGAATCATCGAGCCTTACATCGGAAACCGGGGATGTACTGTATGGTGACTAACATAATATAATAAAAAATCATTTAAAAAAAAAAAAAGATACAATATAGTACTATACTTAAATTATAGCATCAACTTGGACAGAAATCAAAATGTCTTAATTATTAATACATATTTTTTGAGATTTAACATCATACACAATAAGTCTATTTTGAGATAAATTTTTATACATTTCTTTTGTAGTCTTATATCAACAGAGTTCTAGAAATGTTTATATTTCTTTCACACAATGAAAAATGATACAGTTCTGAAAGAAATAAAACCCAGTTTTTACTGATATGATACATATTCTAAATTTTTACTTTTTATTTCAAATTTTTATTTAAATTCAGTTAACATATAGTGTAATATTACTTTCAGTAGTAGAAGTTAGTGATTCATCACTTACATATTACACCCAGTGTTATCACAAGTGCCCTCCTTAATACCTGTCACCCATTTAGCCCATCCCCTTGCCCACCTCCGCTCTAGAGAAATACTCAGTTTGTTCTCTATAATGAAGAGTCTGTTTTATGGTTTCTCTCTTTTTTTTCTCCCCATGTTCATCTGTTTTGTTTCTTAAACTCCACATGAGTGAAATCATATGGTATTTGTCTTTGCTTATTTTGCTTAGCGTAATACATCCTAGCTCCATTGACATGATTGCAAATGACAAGACTTTCATTTTTTTTCATGGCTAACATATTCCTGTGTGTGTGTAGGTGTGTGTGTGTGTGTGTGTGTGTGTGTGTGTGTGTGTACATCACAAATTCTTTATTCATTCATCAGCTGATGGACATTTGGGCTCCTTCCATAATGTGGCTATTGCTGAACATTCTAAATTTTTCTTTTATTTTAAAGATTTTATTTATTTGAGAGAAAGAGAGAGCACAAAGGGAGAGGGAGAAGCAGACTCCCCACAGAGCAGGGAGCCTGATGCAGGGCTCAATCCCAGGACCCTGAGACCATGATAAGCCAATGGCCAGACTTATTCAAAAGAATACAGAAAGGACCCAAATTAATAAAATTATGAACGAAAGGGGAGAGATCACGACCAACACCAATGAAATAGGAAGGATCATTGGAAACTTGTATCAACAGCTTTATGCCAATAAATTAAACAACCTGGAAGAAATGGATGCCTTCCTGGAAACCTATAAACTACCAAGACTGAAACAGGAAGAAATTGATTATTTAAACAGACCGGTTAATTATGAAGAGATTGAAGCAGTGATCAAAACCTCCCCAAAAACAAGAGTCCAGGGCCTGATGGATTCCCCGGGGAATTCTACCAAACATTCAAAGGAGAAATAATACCTATTCTCCTGAAGTTGTTTCAGAAAATAGAAACAGAAGGAAAACTACCAAACTCATTCTATGAGGCCAGTATTCCCTTGATCCCCAAACCAGGCAAAGACCCCATCAAAAAGAAGAATTACAGACCGATTTCCCTGATGAATACGGACGCCAAAATTCCCAAAAAGATCCTAGCTAATAGGATCCCACAGTATATTAAAAGGATTATTCATCAAGACCAAGTGGGATTCATCCCTGGGATGCAAGGGTGGTTCAACATTCGCAAATTGATCAGTGTGATAGATCACATCAACAAGAAAAGACTCCAGAACCATATGAGCCTCTCAATTGATGCAGAAAAAGCATTTGACAAAATACAGCATCCTTTCCTGATTAAAACCCTTCAGAGTGTAGGGATAGAGGGTACATTCCTCAATTTCATAAAAACCATCTATGAAAAGCCTACAGCGAATATCATTCTCAATGGGGAAAAGCTGGAAGCCTTTCCCTTAGGACCAGGAACACGACAAGGATGCCCACTCTCGCCATTATTATTCAACATAGTACTAGAAGTCCTTGCAACAGCAATCAGACAACAAAAAGGGATAAAAGGTATCCAAATTGGCATAGAAGAAGTCAAACTGTCTCTCTCCGCAGATGACATGATACTCTATATAGAAAACCCGAAAGACTCCACCCCCAAACTACTAGAACTTATAGAACAATTCAGTAATGTGGCGGGATACAAAATCAATGCTCAGAAATCAGTTGCATTTCTATACATGAACAATGAGACTGAAGAAAGAGAAATTAGGGAATCCATTCCACTTACAATAGTGCCAAAAATCATACGTTATCTCGGAATTAACTTAACCGGAGACATAAAGGACCTATATTCTAGAAACTACAAATCACTCTTGAAAGACATTGAAGAAGACACAAAAGGATGGAAAAATATCCCATGCTCATGGATTGGAAGAATAAACATAGTTAAAATGTCTATGCTACCCAGAGCAATCTACACTTTCAGTGCCATCCCAATCAAAATACCAACGACATTTTTCAAAGAACTGGAACAAACAGCCCTTAAACTTGTGTGGAACCAGGAAAGGCCCTGAATTGCCAAGGAATTGTTGAAAAGGAAAAACAAAGCTAGGGGCATCACGTTGCCGGATTTCAAGCTATACTACAAAGCTGTGATCACTAAGACAGCATGGTACTGGCACAAAAACAGACACATAGACCAATGGAACAGAATAGAGAGCCCAGAAATGGACCCTTGGCTCTATGGGCAACTAATCTTTGACAAAGCAGGAAAAAACATCCAGTGGAAGAAAGACAGTCTCTTCAATAAATGGTGCTGGGAAAATTGGACAGCTATATGCAAAAGAATGAAACTTGATCACTCTCTCACACCACACACAAAGATAAACTCCAAATGGATGAAAGACCTCAATGTGAGACAGGTATCCATCAAAATCCTAGAGGAGAACATAGGCTGCAACCTCTTTGACATCGGCCACAGCAACTTTTTTCATGACACATCTCCAAAGGCAAGAGAAACAAAAGATAAAATGAACTTGTGGGACTTCATGAAGATAAAAAGCTTCTGCACAGCCAAGGAAACAGTCAAAAAAACTAAGAGGCAGCCCACAGAATGGGAGAAGATATTTGCAAATAACACTACAGATAAAAGACTGGTGTCCAAGATCTACAAAGAACTTCTCAAACTCAATACACGAGAAACAAATAATCAAATCAAAAAATGGGCAGAAGCTATGAACAGACACTCTTCCAATGACGACATACAACTGGCTAACAGACACATGAAAAAATGTTCAAAATCATTAGTCATCAGGGAAATTCAAATCAAAACCACATTGAGATACCACCTTACACCAATTAGAATGGCAAAAATTGACAAGGCAAGAAACAACAAATGTTGGAGAGGATGTGGAGAAAGGGGATCCCTCTTACACTCTTGGTGGGAATGCAAGTTGGTACAGCCACTTTGGAAAACAGCGTGGAGGTCCCTTAAAAAGTTAAAAATAGAGCTACCCTATGATCCAGAGATTGCACTACTGGGTATTTACCCGAAAGATACAGATTTAGTGAAGAGAAGGGCCATATGCACCCCAATGTTCATAGCAGCATTGTCCTTAATAGCTAAATTGTGGAAGGAGCCGAGATGTCCTTCAACAGACGAATGGATTAAGAAGATGTGGTCCATATATACAATGGAATATTACTCAGCCATCAGAAAGAATGATTACCCAACATTTGCAGCAACATGGACGGGACTGGAGGAGATTATGCTAAGTGAAATAAGTCAAGCAGAGGAAGACTATTATCATATGGTTTTACTCATTTATGGAACATAAGAAATAGGAAGATCAGTAGGAGAAGGAAGGGAAGAATGAAGAGGGGGTAAACAGAAGGGGGAATGAACCATGAGAGACTGTGGACTCTGGGAAACAAACTGAGGGCTTCAGAGGGAAGGTGGGTGGGGGATTGGGATAGGCTGGTGATGGGTATTAAGGAGGGCACATATCGCATGGTGCACTGGGTGTTATACGCTAATAATGAATCATGGAACATTGCATTAAAAAATGGGGGTGTACTGTATGGTGACTAATATAACAAAATAAAAATTATTAAAAAAAAGAATTCATGTACTGAGCTATTAAAGTTTTAAAAGAGGTTCTACAGTCTAAAAATAGTTCATTTGTGTATAATTTTTACACAACTGCTGAATTTTACGTTAGAATATAATTTTCTATCCTACCGGTTGTTATCTATATTTCCTGTGTATAAAAGTGAGCTTTTTGCAACCATATGTGCATAGTCTGTATCTGAGTCTTATTTCAGAATGTTGGGGGAGAAGGGGGTAGGGAGGGTAGTACCTGGCACCTCTCTTTTTCAGAATCACTATAGCTGATTCTGATATACAGCCATTGTCTTATATTTTACAGAATAACGACATAATCAACATGTTTATTTTGCAAAAAATATTGTAAACAATGATTACAAATATAGTTTTAGATTCTTACAACTTTAAATATGATAATCTGGATTATCTGATAATTTGAAAACTGATAATCTGGAGAATATCTTAATTTTCTGTTATTATATAGGTTTATGCAATGGACATGTTCAAAAATTCTTACCACACCCCTGTCACGTATCAGACACAAAGGATGTGTTGCAAGGTGGTACAAAGCACAGTAAAATAGGTGAGATACATTAATTTTTAGAAGGGCCGCAAAGCACAGTTCTTCAAGCATCACCAAAGATTAAAAGAAAGTATTATTATTCAGAGTAGGTAGTATATATGCATTTAGTTCAAAAAATACTGAAGCAGGAGGTATTTAAAATGAGAATTGGCAGAGAAATGGTGAATCTCACAAGCAGAGACAAAGGGAAAGCTTCAAGAAGGAATAAAATAAGTACAAGCATGAAAGTAGGAAAGTGTAGGATTTGCTTAGAAAAGATGGGAAATAAGACTGGAAAGGTGATGGGAGGTTACAGTGTGGCTCAATTAACAAGTGATCTGTATTAATTTAAATCAATGGGGGAGTTGCTCAAATAATGGGATCAGAGCTGTACTTTTGGAATTTAAATCTGGCATTTGTACATCAAAAACTAATGATATACTATATGCTGGCTAATTGAACATAAAAAAAAAATCTGGCATTTGTGAAACAGGATGGACTAGAATGATGGTTTTGTGTGTTTCTTTAACCAATAGATCATAATAAATGAGCCAGAGGCAGGAAAGATCTAAACTAGAGTGATGGAGACAATAAGCAAGCAGTTTCACTGGGTAAGATGGCATAGATTTTACCAAGATAGACTCTAAGAGATTCCATCCATTCATTCTTTGAGCAAATATTTATTGAATGCTTACAATATGCCAGACACTGTGAATACAGTCAGGACATGTTGAGCTTCAAGTGTTGGTGACTCTTTCAGTTTTTTTTTTTTTTTTTAAAACTGTATTCCTGGAGCCCTAGACTTATTTCATTGAGCACCTAATGTAGACTGTACTAAGCACTATTGTCAGCACTGGTGATGCAGTAGTAAGCAATGGAGATAAAACCCCTGTCCTCATAAAGTTTACATTTAGTAGAAGGAGACAAGACAACATATATGCAAAAAAACAAATGACGTAATTTCAGAAAGTGATAATGCTATGAAGCACATGGTATAGAACAATGAGAGAAAGACCTGGATCATCAGGGACAGCCTATCTAAGCAAGGATATTTGACCTAAGATCTTAAGGACAATGAGGTCAACTTAGGAATATCCAGGGAGAGTTAAAAAACAGAGAGAATTAACAATAAATGCAAATAGTATAAAAAAGGTACTTTAAGAAATTACAATTAGTTGGGATGTAATACAGAAAAAAAAGTGGGGGATGAAATCAGGGAGGAAGGCAGAGAGGTCAGATCATTTAAGTACCTTTGGACATAGTAAGAATTTTGGAATTCGTTCCAACTGCAATGAAAATCCACTGAGTGTTAAAACAGGTTAGTGATGTGATTCGTTTTATGCTTTAAGGAGACTACTTGGGCTGGTGGTGTGTAGCAAATGATTTTACAGGGGATAAGAGTGAAAGCAGAGAGACCAGATAGAAGACAAATACAAGCAACAGACAGTGACGGCTTGAACAGATAGGAGAGAGGTAATGATTGGATTTGTGATAATCTTGATATACAGCCAACAAGATTTGAATGTGGGGGGGTAAAGCAAAAGAGAAGTATCAAGCAAAATTCCTAGGTTTGATGACTGTATTAATTAGAAGATGGGGAAGATCTGCATTCCTGACCTCAATCATAGCAGTTCCACGGTTATCAGTTTTATATATTGGGGTTCTATTTATAAGATTTTTTAAAGGGTTCTGCTGCTAAAAAAAAAAAAAAAAAAAAAAGTCTGAAAACCCTTGCTCTAGCAATTCAAGTACAGAGCTCAACAAAGTAATCACAGCCAGAGGCACATATTTGGGAAACGGTATTATTGAGATTAAAGTTTAAGTTGGGTAGGATAAATGTGATCATCTAAGGAGGGGGGAAAAGTGCATAATATAGCTAGAAATTTAAGAAATGTGTACTTTCAGTAGGTAGACTAAAGAAGTGTAAAAAGCTAAGGAATAAAAGAAATGGCCACAAAGGTCAGAGAGTAAATCAGGCCACAAACACAAAAGGCAGTAGAGAAATGTTCGAGAAGGACAGGAAAATCATCAACCAAAGAGAATGGAAGATTTTGTTTTCAGGCAAAAAAGGTAAAAAGGTACCAGTAAACTTGAGGAAAAGAAAAGAGAGGTGGGACTAAATCCAAGTTGAAAGAAATTCCAAAGAATGGCTATAGGAGATACAGATTCTTCTTCCAAGCAATTTCAAAAAAGGGAAAGGAGAAAATATAGTAATCTGAAGAAACATCAGGTGACATCTATATACTGGAGGTCTTGGAAGAACCCCACAAAAGAGAGACTAAGAGATACTGCTTTGTATATATTATACAAGCCTACTTACATAGGTTGGATAGTAGAGTAGAATGGAGGAGAACATAGATAGTAAAAGTATAGTACATTGCAAAACTGCACAGAAGCTCATTTTATTTCTATTATAAAGATGGGGAAACTAAAGTTCATTCAGTTAAACAACCTGCCCAAGTCAACAGAAAATAAAAAATAAGAATATAAATGTAGAGCTGTTTGACTTCAAAGCCTACGCTCTTTAAACTTTACACCACACAGAAGCACATTCTTAGTTTAGGTGTGCAAATGTAGTGTATTTGCAAAATATAAAATACCAATAAGACACATATTTTGAAGTAAAACAGTAATCCCCTATTAGAGGTAAAAGTTCCAAACAATGAAGTTCTGAATTTGTTTCTACTCTTGACCAATATGTTCTAGAAGTAAATCTAATATTCTTTATGCTCCTTAAAGATGAAGAGGAAAAGACAGAAACATTTTTGAGTAGGGGGTAACCGTAAGTACCCCCACTTTTTTTTAGAGGGGGGAGGGCCTGGGGGAGAGGGAGAGAGCAGGCTTAAGCAGGCTTCACGCCCAGCACAGAACCCAACTTGGGTCTTGATCTCACAACCCTGAGATCATGACCTGAGCCAAAACTGAGCTGGGAGCTTAACTGACTGAGCCACCCAGGCGCCTCTGTAAGTAACCCCTTAAGTAACATTGAAGTAAAACAGTATGATGGGATAGGAAAATGCCAACAAAGCCCTTTTCTTAATACATGCTTCTATGCTCAGAAAACTAGCTGCCAACACGTGGCAATTCTTACGACCTAAGCACATCTGCGCAGGGCCATTTCTCACATGGGATAGTTTCCAAGAAACACTATGAATCAAAAGTGGAGATCAATGAATTCCAGATTTCCACAGCATTTTTATAATAAAAGATACAATATTATTCAAATTTGAACATGAAACATCTGAGATAAATCTGTTATCTCAGCTAAAATAAAACTATTACCTGGCAAAGGTACATATGTATATGTCTAAAATATATAAAAACTATTGGCACATTTTTGAAGAAAAAAGTACGCATCTGTAAAAAAAATAATGATGAACACAATGAATATACACAGTGATTTATGTAACCTAAACTTTGTTGCACTAAACATAATAAAATTGTATCAAAAATTACATTCCTATCACATCAGCTCTTACGCTTTTCAATAAAACCATTTAATTATAAGTCATTTTACCATCACATTTTAAAGATTTCCTGGATTTTATGTCATCTTTAAATAGAACATTAAACATAAAAAGATACTTAAATGTGTCTATCATGCATTTAAACTTAGAGATGATTAGCAACAAAAACAGATTTAAAAGTCAATACAGCTTAAAGCCTGGATCCACGATGGGAAACACTGAAAAATCTCTTCATTTAGTCTGCAAAGCTACTATTAGTTATATTAAAATTTTTTTTTCAGTTGTGCTTTAGAAATCAAAGCAGAGACATACATTATTCCACAACTGAAGAATTTAACATACAGTTTTCTAAATAATTAGTCTAAGAAAACAGTTGTGCCTCCAAAAGACCAAGGGTAAACTACACTAATAAAAAACCCACAGAAATTTAGTTTTGCCCCTCCAATGGGATGCAACTTACTTAATTAACTGACTCAAAAAATATTTTTTAAGCACTTGCCATGTGTCTAGTGTTAGATAAAGATAAAAATGGCTAAATTAGGAGCTTATAAACTAGCAAAGAGAGATCAATTTGTAAAGAATTATGTACACTAAAGTGTGAAAAATGTTGTGACAGGTATGTGCAGTCTATAGCTGAAGCACAAAGGTAAGCATGCTTGGTTCCTACCCAAGGAGGAAGAAACCATAAAGATTTGGAAAAAGATTTCTAGAAAATGTGACACTTGAGTCAAACCTCAAAAACTGAGAGGACATTTATCAGCAAAGGGCATTTCAGGCAACCTGAACAATGTGAGCAAAAGTAGGGAGTTATGAGATAGCATGACTTACTTGGGAAACTGAAAATAGTTCAGGAAACTGAGGTGAGGACTGACAAAATATAGAGTTAAGTCGCCAGGGGTCAAGTCATAAAAGGCTTTAATATCATTTTGAGTAATATGAATTAAATCCTATAGGCATTTAGTAGCCATCAAAGAAGAAAGACATGATCAGATTTTCTTTTAGAAAGATAATTTTGATGACTATGAAAAAAGAAGATTGGGAGGGGTAAGTTAATTTGGAGGTTACTGCAGCATTGATGGACTGAGTAAAACAGTAACAACATAGTGATACAAAAGTGGAGGATCTGAGAAGCATTTAGAGGGTAGAGCTAGGACAGCAAAGGATTTCGGATGCTTCCTGGTTTTCTGAAGCAGGAACTGGATGGTATCATCCACAAACATAAAAATATTTAGGATATATGGTAAGAAGCTCAGTTTAGTACCTCTGACTTAAGTGAGTGAAATAACAAAAAGAACTTCAAGCTAGAATATTTGAATGGGATCTCATCCTTAGAAATTGTTGAATCCACAAAAGATGTATGAAATGAGTCCAATTACAACAATTGAGGCTATATCATTCAGAAACTTACTAAGGACTGTTTCTACACTCTGAGCACACATGTATATGTTTAAATTTTCAATAAATATAAAATAAGGTGATTGAAAAGTTACAGATTCTTTATATGAAGATAATATCTGTATCTGCTAATGAGATAATTCCTTAGTGGCTAAATTTTTTTTTCATAAATATTCTGATGATGCCAATCTGATGAAAGGTTAATATGGATCCCTAAGCAAGTGCTTTAGTCAATCTTTACAGTTGTGTCCTTTTATAAGTTATTCCTGAGGCATGCCTGGGTGGCTCAGTTGGTTAAGCAGCTGGCTCTTGATTCCAGTTCAAGTCATGATCTCAGGGTCCTGGGATATAGCACCCTGCATCGGGCTCCACACTCAGTGGGAAGTCTGCTTCTCTTTTTCTCCCAACTCTGCTCCCTCTGCTCCTAACCCTGCTCGCACTCTCTCTCTCTCAAATAAATAATCTTTAAAACAAAAAACAAAATGAAACAAAAATAAGTTATTCCTGAGCTACAAATGACAATCCTTTCCTTCAAAGACATTATAAGGCAGGGGCGTCTGGGTGGCTCAGCTGGTTGAGCCTCTGACTCTTGGTTTTGGCTCAGGTCATGATCTCAGGATTGTGAGGTCGAGCCCTCAGTGCAGAGTCTGCTTGAGATTCTTTCCACCTCCCTCTTGCTCCCCTCTCTGCTCCTTCCCCAGCTCATGCTCACTTGCTCTCTCTCTAAAGTAAAAAAAAAAAATTTGTAAGGCAGATGTACAATCTGAGCACATGACTTGAAAAATAATCATTTCCATAAGTCAGCTAAATATACATTATAGACAAATATATATGGCAAAAAAACACTGAAAGAGAAATAGCATAAAATCTCATCTTGACGTGAATAAATGCTGAGTATACCCACATGAAAAGATAAAAATCTGGTGTAATGAATTGAGAGAAGTCTTCTTGGAGAAGGCAGGTTTTAACCAGATTTTCAAAGTTATAAGTTTTCTAAGAAACAGAATAATGATCAAAGGCAAAAGGAAGAAACCAAAGTTTTTCTATGAGGAACAGTAAAATGACTATTTTGAGCAGTTTGTACTAACTGGAAGGTTGGGGCGGGGGCAGGTGAATGAAGGTTCTTAAAAACTAGGCTAAAGAGAGATGCCCTTCAATAGATGACTGGATTAAGAAGATATGGTCCATATATACAATGGAATATTACTCAGCCATCACAAAGAATGATTTCTCAACATTTGCTGCAACATGGATGGGACTGGAGGAGATAATGCTAAGCGAAATAAGTCAAGCAGAGAAAGACTATTATCATATGGTTTCACTCATTTATGGAATATAAGAAGCAGGAAGATTGGTAGGAGAAGAAAGGGAAGAAGAAAGGAGGAGTAAACAGAAGGGGGAATGAACCATGAGAGACTATGGACTCTGGGAAACAAACTGAGGGCTTCAGAGGGGAGGAGGGTGGGGGAATGGGATAGGCTGGTGATGCATAGTAAGGAGGGCACGTATTCCATGGTGCACTGGGTGTTATACGCAAGTAATGAATCATGGAACTTTACATCAAAAACTAGGGATGTACTGTATGGTGAGTAACATAATAAAAAATAGTTATATATATAAAAAAAGAAACTAGGCTAAAGAGTTTTATCTGCTATGACACAGCATCACCAGAAACTCCTGAAAATGAAAATGATAAAAGCTTTCATTTTAAGTTCCCATGATTCTAATTTTTTTTTGTACTATAAAACCAGGCAGCAAATGAAACTAATTGTTTTTAGTACAAGTATAAACTTAAACAAATCTAGTATTTAAAGAGTTTTCAATTTAGTTATTCTTGGCATAGTTATAGGGGCATCTCAAAACCTAAATTCTGGTAATGTCAATATACCCCATCATTCAGAATCTGTCAAGCTTGAAAGCAACACCCTCTTCTCTAAAAGAAGCATCTGCTTATCCTTATGTTTCCTCAAATCTGTGGCAGGAAAAGCAAGCATAGTTTTATGTATACAACCATGAACTGCTTAATGTTAAGCTACAGAATACTGTCAGTAAATATTATGGCAAAATTGCTCATGGACAATTAAACACTTAAAACCTTTCAGGCTTTAGAAAACCACAACTAGCTTTACTGATCTCTAACCTTAATTAAAAATCATTAGGCCCAAATGTCCAAAAACCAAATGAAACTTCCATGCAGATGTTAAAACTCAATGTAACCACTCATGATCCTTTAATAATTAATTCTCATTCTTGACTTTCTTACTGCTGTGAATACTGTCAGAAAGCCAGGTTTAGAAACTCACCAGATTAGCAATTACAAGATATGAGTTCTAATTTCATGAATTTGTTGTGTAACTCCAGACAAGACAATTTCTGAGACTTTTGTTCAGCTTGTTTTCTTCTATAAAATTGGGCAGTTAAACTAAGATGATCATGAAGATAGCTTTAGCAATAAAATTCTGAAATTCTTCCCCTGTCCTTTAGCCTGATATCACCAAGTTCTGCCCATTTTTCTTTTTTTTGTTTTTTTAAAGATTTTATTTATTTATTTGACAGAGGTAGAAACAGCCAGAGAGAGAGGGAACACAAGCAGGGGGAGTGGGAGAAGAAGAAGCAGGCTCATAGTGGAGGAGCCTGATGTGGGGCTCGATCCCATAACGCCGGGATCACGCCCTGAGCCGAAGAGAGACGCTTAACCGCTGTACCACCCAGGCGCCCCTGCCCATTTTTCTTATACGGAATCTTTTACATGCATTTTAAATTTCTATTTCTATTATCATCATATGACTGTAGGTCTTTATGAATCAATTTCCTTACTCATCTTCCTTCCAGAATCTCCACACCCTGATTTATTCTATATACACTGTAAGTCATATTCTTTTTTCTTCCACTCTTTCTGAACTTTGAGTGCAGAGTAGAGTTAATCACACCACTCTTTCCATGACCCATTATCACTATTAGCTGTGAAAGACTGCTCTCATTTGTTTCTTTTATTTTCCTGTTCATTCCCAATTCCTCTCTCATTCCCCGTCATTTTGTAGGTTCACATTAAAATGTGATATATTCTTGGACATATACACATACTGGTAAAATATATATTGTTATTTGCATGCATGTGTTTTGTTTTTTGGGTTTTTTTTTTTTTTGAGATTTTATTTATTTGACAGAGAGCGAGCACAAGCAGGGGGAGTGGCAGAGGGAGAAGGACAAGCAGTCTCCCCGCTGAGCAGGGAGCCCAATGTGGGGCTCGATCCCAGGACCCTAGGATCATGACCTGAGCCAAAGGCAGACACTTGACCGACTGAGCCACCCAGGCGCCCTGTATGCATGTGTTTTTATGCTATAGATCCATATCTCTTTTTACTTTAATATATACCTTGTTTTTTAGATTTATCTATGTTGTTATAACTATACCTTTACATGTAAATACATGTGTCTAAATGATGCTCAGTATTCCACAGGTTGCAAACACCACATTTTACCTATCCATTTCCTCAGTGACACTTAGGCTGCCTCCAAGGCTGCACACCTCTACAAAGACAGACAATCACTAACCTGAAGTTAGGGTATGTCAGTCCTAGTAATTTTTAAATTTTATTCTTTTATAATATATATACACATACTATATATATATATATATATATATATATATTTTACTGTATACCCTGATATGTATATAAAGAAGTATATATCCATAACCAATATACACTACTGTTTAAAATATTTAAAATGTATATAAAGATTTTTTATTTATTTGAGAGAGTGGTGAGTGAGAGAGCCCAAGCAGGGGGGAGAGGCAGAGGGAGAGAGAGAAGCAGACTCCCTGCTGAGCAGGGAGCCTGATGCGGGACTTGATCCCAGGACTCTGGGATCATGACCTGAGCCGAAGGCAGAGGCTTAACTGACTGAGCCACCCAGGTGCCCTATTTAAAATGTATATAAACTGCATCATACTGTATTGTAATTTCCTTTTGTACACTGTTATTATACTCCACATATTTCTGATACTGATAATTGGTATCACAATTATCACATTATTTCAGTAGTAGTATTTAGAAATAGTATCACATTATTTTAACTTGCATTTCCTGATTGCTATGACTTTTGAAATGTTCATATCCTTTGCCCAATTTTTTATGGACTTTTACTTATTATTATTAATGCTTAGTTAATGTATCCTCAACGCTAATGCACTGTTAATTATATGCACTGCAAATGTCTTCTCACAGACTATGGGTTGCCTTTTCATTTGACATACTGATTTTTGAAATAGAAGCTTTACATTTTAACATATTCAAATATATCAATCTTTTCCTTTTTGGCCTGCATTTAAATTTTGATTAAGAAACACTTCCCTAGCAAAGTGTTCAAGACAGACTGTTTGATATTTCAAAAGAATATCTATAGTTTTGCTTTTTACATTTAGATAGTTAATCCATAAAACCATATAAATACTTAAATGTGAAAAGCAAAACTTTACAGTTTTTTTTCATGGATAGCAACCATTCCTCAACTGATTGTTTCCCTACTGATTTATAATGCCACCTCTGTCATATACTAAATTTCTATTTACTCTTTATTCTGTTCTATTTTGTCAAACTCAGGCTCTTGCAAATAACATTGCATTTTATTCTTCTACAGAATGATCTTGGTAAATGGCACTTTCCTATTTAATGATGTTAGGATTAGATCACCAAGTTTCTCTCTCTCAGACAAATATATATACACAGAAACTACAGGGGTTTTAGCACAAATTACACTGAGATTATTTTTAAAGATCTAGGAAGACTTATTAGGGAATTTAATCTTTCCACCCAAGAAAAGTTGACCACTGAACAACATGGGGGTTAGGAGCACCAACCCCCCATGTAGTCAAAAATCCACATATAACTTTTGACACCCCCAAACTTAACTACTAATAGCCTACTGTTGACCAGAAGCCTTACCAATAACATTTACAGTTGATTAACCCCTATTTTTTATGTTATACATATTATATACTATATTCTTATAATAAAGTAAGTTAGAGAAAAAAAAAGTTAAAAAAATCCTAAAGAAGAGAAAATACATTTACAATACTGTATGTATTTGTTGATAAAATCTGCATATAAATGGACCCATGAAGTTCAAAACTGTGTTGTTCAGGAGCCAACTGTACTTAGCTATTCCAGTCTCATGGCTTTAAACACTATTCTTATGTTGATCATCGAACACCTCATATCGTGAGTCCAGATCTCTATTGAACTGCTTGCTAGTGGTTATCAGCATTAGGATTTCCAGTAGTTATTGCCAACTCAGTATGGCCCAAACCACTGCCTCCCCCACCAAATCTGGCCACCTATACACAGACTTCTCAGTTCATTTTCAGTTACTTGTGGAAAAAGAAAATCAAGTCACGCCTGATGACTCAATCTCTGTTACTTCCATCCAATCCATCAGTAAATCCTCTTAAATCTACCATATAAAACATTAAAAAAAATATGCAGAATCTGACCACATCTCAACCATCTCTCACTGTTACACCACAGTCCCAGTCAACATGATTTTTTGCCTAGGTTACTACAATAGTTTCCTCACTGGTCTCCTTGCTTCCATTTTTGCCTCATTATAGTCTATTTTCAATATGGGAGTCAGAATGATCAATCTATTAAAATATAAGTCAGATCATGTCAACCTCCTATTAAAAACCATTCCTAAAAAACCAACAAAAAGCCATTCCTATTTCACCCACAACAAAAAACCAAAATCCTCACAATAGTCTATAAGGCCCCATATGACCTTGTCTTCCACTCTCCATAATATTTCTGACTTCACCTCTTAGCTCTCCTCCTTGTTTACTCTGTTCCAATATAGTCTATATACTAGTGAGAGAGAGAGAGTGTAAAAAATGGCCCTAAATTCTTCCCACTCTACATCCACATCTTTGTAACATGATGTTGAAAATCTTCCCATCAAGAGGGGTATCTATTTCCTTATCCTTTGAATTTGGGTTGACCTGGTAACTGGCTCTGCCATCAGTAGTTAACAAATATGACTCAAGAGAGGCTTCAAAAGTATTTGTACGTTGGGATTTGCTCTCTTACTATCTTTGGGAACCCTACCATGACCAAGTGAAGACGACTTTCCTTGTTGTACTGGTACAGAAACTGCCAATTGACAGACAGGTTTATCATTCACTGCTAACTACTACACTGTTAGCAGACCAACCATCTGACTAGAGACACATAGGCAAGTCCAGTAGATACAGCCCAATAAGCCCAGACCAGAAAACTGTTCTATTGTCCCCCATATCATAAACAAAATGGGTTATTGTTTTGAGTCACAAAGTATTGGAATGGTTTGCTACTCAGCAATAGATCACAGAGACATCCAGCTTCCTTGCTGTCCCTTAGGCACGTCTCCAACTATGCAATAGCAAGTTCTATACTTGGAACACTCTTTCCCTGCATTGTATGGATAATCTGTTCACATCCTTCAAGTCTTTGTTCAAATCTCAACTGCTCAGTGAGATTTATTCTGAATACTCTATTTAAAGTTGCAAGCCCATCACTACCCCCCCCCCCCATAGTAGCAGTATCTTTTTTATTTATAGTAGGTCCTTGGGACCAACCACATCTGAGTTTATGCCAATGCAGTGACTCAAGGTAGAATCCTAGATAGTTTCAGAATGGGAGCTGGGCCATGCTGGAAAAAGCAACCATGTAATTAGACAGTTGGGGCTTTGAGCCATGTGATATAGGCCCAACTTCCTGACCTCCACGGAGGGGAGGGAGACTGGAGATTGAATTCAATCTAGTGGCCAATAATTCAATCAGTCATAATACTTAAATTTCAGAAGTAGAGTCAAAGTTTCGTTCTATGATGCAGTCATTTCAGAAATATCATTAAAAAGCAAATTCATTTACATTTAACATGTATTATACGCACATAATAAAAATCCAATAAAATCTCTGAACAGTAAGGCTTAGGTGAGCCTCCTAGTTGGTGAACACAGTGACGTGCCAGGAGGGTGATGCACCCTGGCTCCACGGGCAGAGGACATGAAGGTTCAAATTTTGAGACTTCCCTAGATCTCACCCAATGGGTCTCATCTTTTGGCTGGTTCTGATGTGTGACCTTTTAATAAAACTTTAATCATAAGTATAGTGCCTTCCTGAGTTCCCTGAGCCATTCTAGAGAATTAGTGAGCCTGCACGGTTAGTGGAACATTGCATTTATAGCCAATTGGTCAGGTGTGTGGGTGGCCTGGGGATCCCTGAGCTTGTGTCTTAGTGAGGGTAGTCTTGTTGGGGATTATGCTATTATTTTGTGGAGTGTGGACTAACTATGGTTAGTGCCAGAATAGTACTACAACTTGTTATACTTTTATACTATCTAGAGTTTTCTATAATGGACTTATATTACTTTTATAATTAAAAAAAAAACACTTCCATCTTGAAAAAAAGAATAAAATCTTGCAATTAAATAAACCATTACTATTTTAAATTGTAAAATCAGTAACATCTAAAGAAATAAGGAGGACCAAATAAGAGCCCACAAGTAGAAATGTCTAGAGGAAAAGAAAGTAAATTTATTTAAATTAAAAAGTTGACGAATGCAATAAAATAAAAATTTAAAAGTGGTGCATAAAACTGTGTAAAATAAATTCTTTTTTAAAAAAAGCAAAAATGTTTTGTGGGGCAAAATACATGATGGTCTAAAAAATAAATAGAAAGGTTCATTTAACAAACACATTTTTTAATAAAATGTTGATTTATAGTACAATTTAAAGGTATTTCTAAAGGACTGCATCATAGAGCAAAACCCTATTATGACTATACTTGTGAATTTTAAGTATTATGAATAAGGGGAACAAAAAGTGAAAAAGTTTTTCCTGTGAAGTCTATTAATGCAATGATTATTAAACCACTGGGCCACAATAAATATGTATAGTATTAAGTTGACTGATTTTTAAAAACCATCTCTTGGCTTTGTCTTTTTCCATCTCACTTCCCTACTCCTCTACTGGTGTTCCCTGGTATTACATCTAAATAAACTACATGATTTGACACCCCTTTCTCAGGATCTGCTTATTGAGAAATACAAAGATCTGTGCAGAAAAAATATTTCTAAGAGAACTGATTTTCCTCCATAAGCACTGGTTTTACCTTCATGGAACATCCTTTTACATTTATATTATAGTTGTCTCCTCCTAACTGTCTTGACTTCAGTCTTTCCCGGTACTAACAGATCATACATACAGAAAGCTATTGACAGAAGCTTAAAGAGGAAGAAAAAAAAAGCTCATGGAAAAATTATGGCATCATCACTTACTCTGAAGAAAGATAATTATTAATAAAATAACAAAATTCATTTTTGAAAATACCTAAGTTGTTTTCGAAGTTGCTCAATTTCCACATTTTGTTCAGTTACTGTTTTCAGAAAGTGTTCGTTAGTCTGCCACAAGAAAAAAAAATAGAAATATTCAGTATTAGAACATTTAAAACTACATCTTTAAAGATTAACTGTAGGGCATATAAGTAGAAAAAAACAAAGTCATGATAATGACTCATTTCAAGAGTTTTTGATGGTAAAATACAACCTTGGCCATTTTTCCTTGCCTTTACTTTACTACTTTAGTGGACACCTGCTCCACTTCAAACTACCTGCTTCTGCTTTTTGATGTCTTATGGTTTTCCTTGGCCATTTGAATCTCCTTTGTTTACCTAAATGCACAGAAGATAACAGGTGCTATAGAATTCATGCCCCCAGCCTGCTCTGGAAGAGCTGGATAACAATGATTGAAGAGAACTGATGTGTAAGTATCTCAAACTCCTCCTGTGCCCCATGGTGGTAAGTCTGAGCCTGTTCTACACTGGCTTCCAAAGTGCCCTGGCAGGATTAAGTTTCAGTTACCCAAGGTATTAGTTTGCATGATTGTTAGAAACCCTTTGGCTGCCTTCTTTTAGCTTCCCAGTTCTCACTTCCCCATTCCCCTACTGGTACTCCCTGGTATTATCTCCTAAATAAATGACATGCTTTAGAATCCTTTTCTCGGGGTTAGTCTGAGAAGGAACCTAAAGGAAGATATGAAGCAGTCTTCCAAGTGTAGAAAAAATTTCTCTAAGGGAATTGATTTTCTTCTCTAAGTGATGATTTTACCATGAAGGCACAAATTCCTTATCCTTATCATCTTTATCTATATGCCTTATGGGCAAAGTCATATAGACTATAGTTACCTCCTAATCGATAAGTCTTGATTTCAGTTTTTTCCCATCCCAACAGATCACACATATATATATATCTCTCCAACTGCCTCTCCCGGAAGCAGTTTTCATTGTGCTTCTCTCATACTCTACCCAATCTTACTGACTTCATATTTTTAATACACTATTTTATTTCCCTCCGGAATCGGAATTCCATTCTGCCATCATCCATTCATTTTAAGACAGAAATAACTGTTTCCTTTCCTCACTTTATATGCACTTTTGATAAAACTTTATATGCACTTTTACAATGCACACTGCATTATATTCGAACACTAAATTTAAAGTACATAGCTACAAAACGAGTCAATTTTTGAAGACCACCTTCTCCCAGAATTTCCAGTGACTGGCACGTGATTTAATACATTCTAAATACTTATACCTTTAAGGAATAAATGAATGAATGTCTCCACTGAAACATGAAAGACAGTGTGAAGACTGCATCTTTATTTTTGGGAAGCAGACTACTGCAGACCAGAATTTAGTGTTCACAGACCACGATTTAAGAGACCAACCATCACATGCAGGGAAAGAAGGTCAGAATAATGAGAGGTAGGTAAATTATACCATACCAGAATAGTTGAAAAAAAATTTGGTGCAACACTGGGCATGAATCAGGAAAGACGTAATGGTTACATGCAAATAAACTGAAGGGTTGATTTGAAGAAGTGAGCTTATTCTGTTACTCCAAAAGATAAAACCATATATCAATGGGAGGAAATTTAACAAGATTTTAGCTTTCTTTCTTTTTTTTTTTTTTTAAGATTTTATTTATTTATTTGACAGAGAGCGAGCACATAAGTGGGGGCCAGGGGCAGAGCGAGAAGCAGACTCCCTTCTGAGCAGAAAGCCTGACACAGAGCTATATCCCAGGACTCTGAAATCATGACCTGAGCCAAAGGCAGACGATTAACTGACTGAGCCACCCAGGTGCCCCAGATTTTAGCTTTCTAATAATCAGAATTCAAAGGAACAGACTCTTTGAGGAAGTGATAAATCTCTTTCAGGGAATAGTTAAAGCAGAGGCTAGATGATCATCTAACTGAAAAGCATTAATGAAAGGATGCCTATATCATTTAAGGAAATAGATGACCTTTAATATGGTTTCAAATTCTCCTGTGAAACTATCTCAATGACTTCAGTCCAAACCGATTCACAACTCTGAATTCTTCTATGTCTGTTAATGTACTGTTAATGCTTTATCATATATACTGTCTTGGCACTAACATAATTAATGCGTGTGTTTTTTACCATTTGGGAGCACCTTAAATTAAGGTAAATGATGTAGAGTAATTAGGAGAAGTATAAATTGGAATTGTGAATTTTAGAAAGCTAGTGTTTTGGGAACTAACTTGTTAGCAAGCTTAGTGAGATCAACAACTGCATCTGAATATGGTGTTCTCTGTCACTACAAAGAAAATTATATATTAGTATTCTAGAATTTAGAGATTCATAAAGGTCCAGGGAAGCATCCCCTTCAATCACTGATCATGATTATTTCATATGTCATCCCTGTTTTACCAAGTAGGATAGGAGGTTGTGGATAGATACACACTTCTCTTCCAACTAGAGAATCTTTAACAGTGAAAGGAACTAATATGCAATTAGAAAATATTTTTGAGTAATTTTACAGAGATGAACAAATCTCAAAAAAAAATGATTTCAGTGAAGAGAATCTCTAGGAAATGTGAATTCCCATTTTATCTATAGCCATAGTAAATAAAGTTGTACTTTCATGTACCATTCACATCAGGGGATTCTACCTCCCGTATGTTATAAATGTGTATTGGTCATGAAGGATATTTACTTCTTGTGTACTCATCAAATGATTTTACCTATTCATTTAATCAGCTTATTCATGGAATCAGAAAACTTTTTAATGAGTACTTTTCTTCAAGTTTGATTTTGACTCAAACTTGCTCCTGTGACTATTCTCTGAATGCTCTTTGAGACATACGAGATCTTTACAATCACTTAACTAAGTCCCTTCATATTTAGCAGTCTTGTTTGATACCCAGTAAGTACATTAAAAAAATGCTTAAGTTTTAAAATTTCTCTTACCATTCCTTTATTTTAACCACCAGGACAGTCTCTTTTTTGTTCTTTATAACATGACTCTTTCATCCATCTTGTCACTTTTTTATCTGTTTTATTGTACCCATCACTTCCTATTCTTTATTTTGGCTAAAATCTATTAATTCTTGTGCCTTGGGAATTTTTAATGTATTTCCTATGAATTCTCAAATATTCATTCCCATGACTTCCAACAGAATGATTTGGGGTTGCTTATAACAAAATAGGGGCTCTGTGGTATAAGATACCAAAAGATTTATATAATTCCTGCAATTCTAAGAGATAAACTGAAAGAACAAATAACTGTGATGTGAGGTTAAACTATTAATTTCATGTAGAAATATGCTTTCTTAATTATGGATATCAGTCATTTTGTTCTGGAGTACTTTAAAACTATTTAAAATGTCTAAGAAGTATATTATCAAAAATTTTAAGTGATTAGAAGTAACAGAAGGGAAATTTATTTAATAATTTTTATATGATTAAAGGAGAAAATTTTGAAAAGCAGAAAAAATTGGATAACTTACTTTTGATAGCACAATTCCACTCTTAAACAAAGACATTTTCATTAGGTACATACAAGAATTAGCAGAGTAACTAAGCAAAATGAAGAAAGGAAAGAGAGGAATTACCTGGGATGTCATAATTGTATTACTCAACAATGAGGTAAAATAAAATTCCAAAAAGAAAGGAAAAGAAGAGAAAAAGAAAAGTGAGAAGAGAAAAAAGGTAAAGAGCAGAACTAGGAAGGCAAATTATTACATTTCTTTTAGAAAAAAGTTAAAGGGAAATTTAGATGTACCAATTAATACTGGTGGCCAATCAACTAACAAATGATCCTTAATGTCCTATTATTTTTAAGAAACTGGGCTATTCATTTAACAGTTCCACAATTCTTATTATATACCTACCAGCATGATAAATGAAATATTAAGAATAAAGCATGAGTCCTATTCTTGAGAAGCTCACAATCTAGATTACTATCAAGAGATCCTACTAAGAACCCTAAGATTACTATTAGATTAGGTGTATTTTAGAAAGATGTTAGCTTTAGATCTCCAGTAAGTATTGTAAACAATGTCATGCTATTGAATGTGAAAGAAAAAGACAGATAAAGAGAAAAGAGTACTGCCTACTTATTTTCATTTCACATAACATGGGTTTTTTTTGTTATTGATTTTCATCAGCATAAATATTAAAATCACAATTTTCAGTTTATATCAACAAGTACACTAAATGGATATTTTCACTTACCATTTCTATGTTCTCATTAGTTACATGAAGTTGCTTGGTCAGTTTTTGAAAATTGGTCAATTGATCCTACAGTAGGAAGGTAGAGGTGTACATGAATAGCATTCTGTTTATAACCCACATGTAAAATTCAAGTCTAAAATCAAGTCTGAAATCTTTATGAAATGAATGGATGAAATTCATTCAAATGAATGAAATGAATGAAATTTAGACTGAAATCAAGTCTAAAATCATTATGTCTAAGTCTAGATGAGCTGAGTTGTCTTCTGCTATTGTGTGAACAGTTGAGAAATAAGATAAAAATTTTTTTTAAATGACTACAAAATTAAGTAAGATGACAATGCAGAAACAAGTGTGGCTATTTATATTTTATGTAAGGCCATTATTTCTAGAATTCACTCTATCAGTAAATAGACATGCTGGAGAGACATTGTACAATATTGAAAAACTACATTCAAACCTACTCAAAAACTACAATATAAACCCTGGCACAGGAATTGTTTCTCTCTCCCCTTCTTAAAGTTTCATGGCTTGAAAGCCCAAGTTTCAGATTGTGTGATTATCTGTTATAATCCTATTAAACACTGTATGTGCAGGTGACACAAAGCTGGAAGGGGCTATTAATACGTTGGATGACAGAAATAAGGACAAAGTATTATTTGTAAAGGCTTGTACAAAAAAACCTAACTGCATAGCTACAATAAAGGAACAAAAGTGAAAAAAGTACCACAGGACTCAGCTGACTGACCTAAATGAGGAAACAGCCTCAAAGAACTTACTTATATTAGAAACAGTTTCTAGATCTCACAGGTAAAAGCCCTTTCTTCTGATAAAATGCTGTGTGTGTGTGTGTGTGTGTGTGTGTATTTTTTAAAAATAATTTTCAATTTGAGTGTAGTTGACATACTATGTTACATTAGCTTTGTGTGTGTGTGTGTTTTATAGCTGTTTATTACATTAATTTAAATACACACTCATATTATAAATTTACCATTTCATTCGAAGTGTCCTTTTAATCTTTAATTATAATTTTAGGGATAAGTATTTCTATTGAGTAGGTAACAGTTTTTATCTAAAGCAGAAAAGAGTATTCACTAATTCCTATGCATCTTTTAGACAGAAAACCTGTTTAAAAACATTATATATTTCTCTATACTTGTTCTGAGAGTGAGTCCATCTACCAACTCGGGCTTTTTTTGTCAAGGACTACCCAAGTTTGATTTTGATATTTAAAGTTGACAACGCTTTTCTCTTCTCTTCTTTTCTCTTCTCTTCGCTTCTTATCTCTCTTCTCTTTTCTTTATGACATTATATACCTGCTTGCAGAACAAGAACTCAAAACATCATTCCTCCTTCAAGATGAAAAATGTCTGAAAAACCCCTGAGTAACTTCTTCTAAAAGCTAATCAGACCTGTAATTCTCCCTGTAGATAGACTACTTTTTGCAAGGCCTTTCAATGAGAGAAATGGCAGACACCAGAAATGTAAATTAAGACCAGTTTTGCAAGTGTTCTTCTAGAATCTGGAGTATCACCATTTTACCCATGGTGAAACCATCAGAGGGAGGTTAAGTAATTTCATTTTATTACAGTGTGAACCCAGGCCAGTCTGACTTCTAAGACTGTGGTAGTTCCACTATCCCATAATATAGTATACACTACTAGAAATGTTGATCAGAATACATAGCTAAAATAAATTGAGAATTTATTAGGTCAGGTACTGTTCCATTTACTTTGCCTCTACCTCTCAACAAACTTCAGTGAGCTCTCTATGGATTTATGAGGTTATACGTCTCTGAACTCAGTCAAACGTGGCTATTAATTAAATGCCCTTCAAGTTGTGTTTGTAAAAAATCAATTGACCTTTTTCCTTTTTTCAGAAAACAACAGGTTTCTGGCCTTGGACCAAGATGTTCTTTTACAAAAATGAGTAAATATCTAGATCTTGCTCAACTTCAAATTATTTTTTTTATTATAATAATATATTTTTATTATATTATGTTAGTCACCATACAGTACATCCCTGGTTTCTGATGTAAAGTTCGATGATTCATTAGTTGTGTATAACACCCAGTGCACCATGCAATACGTGCCCTCCTTACTACCCATCACCAGCCTATCCCATTCCCCCACCCCCTCCCCTCTGAAGTCCTCAGTTTGTTTCTCAGAGTCCATAGTCTCTCATGCTTCATTCCCCCTTCTGATTACCCCCCCTTTCTTTATCCCTTTCTTCTCCTACCGATCTTCCTATTAGCTTTAAGTGTACAACATTCAACTTCTCTATACATTATGCTATGACTCACTGCAAGTATAGCTACTATCTGTCACCATACAATGCTATTACAATATCATTGACTATATTCCCTATATTGTGCCTCTTATTCCCATGACTTATTCATTTGATATCTGGAAGCCTGTATCTCCTACTTACTCCCCTTTACCCATTTTGTCCATTCTCCCCATTCCCCCTCCCTTAGAGGTAAAGGTCTTGCTCAGACTACATATGGATTATTTCCAAAACAGGGCATATATAGAAAAATCACTTTGTAAACTGTAAAGGATCATGTAAGTATTATTATGACTCCTTTAGGTAGAATTTCCAATTATGATAATAGTAACATCCATAAACTGGAATTTGAAAAGTCCATAAATGAGAATTGAAGAAAGGTGTGATAACCAATGTATTTAAACATCTGCCTTCTCAAAACCCATAGAAAAGCAATAAGAATTGGAATACTCCATAGTTTTCAATGTTCCCAGCAGAAAAAGAACCAATGCAAGGATCAAGGAGGCAGATCGTTCAATGGAATGGATGGTAGTCCGAGATAATAAGTTCTTGTCAACAGAGGTATACAGCAAAAGCTTAGATGTCTACTTTGAAAGAATATAAAAATCATTCTAGCTTTAGATAGAAAGAATGCCTTAATAACCATTAAGATCTCTTCCAATTGTAAAATTCTATTCTGATTAATTTATGCTAAATACAGTTGACATCTATTTTAGAGGTAACTTTAAGGGTATTAACATTTTCACTTTACATGGTGGTGTCACTATATTTGAGCAGGTTTCTTCATTGGCCATAATCTAATGAATAGTTCCTATCATATGCCAGGAAATAAAAGATATAAAAGCTTTGGGGATCTATTTATACAGGATCATCATATAGCTGCTTCTTAGAACTAAACACAGCTTTCATTGATAATCACATTATAAAACCTAATGTGTACTAGGCATTGCTTCAACTGTCCCAGAAATTTCTAACCAGCAAAGATCAATTTAACATAAATAACACAGTAGACACTTAGGCATTCCTCTTCAAAACAGAGTTTCTCAAGAATGAAGATATACATGAAAACTGATATACAAGAAAAACCATGAAATCCAAGATTACCTTTTGTTTTTGACTTTCAACTACATGAATCTGGGCCTCAGTCATATGTTCCTGGTAAAGTCTCTGAAGTCTGCCCAGCTCCTGAGAAACAGTCTGCCAGAGTTCCACAGCCTGAGTTTTTTCCTATAAAACAAAAAGAATCAAGAATTCATTAATTAGCAGGCTATTACACAGTACAAATGAATCATATTCTTTTACAGAATGAATTCTTGTATATAAATTCACAAAATAAAAATGGAATTTGTGTAAAGATGGTATAGTTGTAATATTTCTGATGATATGCACCTGTATTAAATACAATTCAGAGAAGGGGAGCCTGGGTGGCTCAGCTGATGAAGTGTCTGACCTTTGATTTTGGCTCAGGCCATGATCTCAGGGTTGTGAGACAGAGCCCCTCATTGGGCTCTGCACTGAGCATGGCACCTGCTTAAGATTCTCTCTCTCCTTCTCCCCTTCCTCTTCCTCACTCTCCCTCTCTAAAAAACCCCAAAAAACAAAACCAAATATAACAAAAATACATTTCAGAGAATAAACCTAAAGATGAAAATCCCCTTGTTGAAATTTTCTTTTTATTCAGATTCCATAGCTAAAATTTAACTCTTAAATCAGAGACATGGATTTAAAGCACTATCTTTGTTCCATAAGAAAATGCAAGCCTTAGAAATTACTAAAGAAAGGGGGGCCTGGGTGGTGCAGTCATTAAGCATCTGCCTTCGGCTCAGGGCGTGATCCAGTGTTCTGGGATCGAGCCCCACATCAGGCTCCTCCGCTGGAAGTCTGCTTCTTCCTCTCCCACTCCCCCTGCTTGTGTTCCCTCTCTCGCTGGCTGTTTCTCTCTGTCAAATTAATAAAATAAAATCTTTAAAAAAAAATTACTAAAGAAGAAAACTGCCCCTGATAAAGTACAAGATTTTTTTCAGATTGTAAAAGTAATAAATGTTGTAGAAAGTTGGGAAAATCCAGCAAAACAGAAAGCAAGAATTACCTATAATTTTACCACCTGATAGTAAATATTGCTAGCATCTGGGTATAACCATCTTTATAAATTTTGGATGTATTCATCTGGGTATAACCATCTTTATAAATTTTGGATGTATTCATGTTTTAAATGTGATTTTGGAAGAGAATTTTGTATTTCTGTCCTTTTAACAAAATTGGGAATCATACAGTGTACTGTTTATACTGTACGATTTTCACTTGGCATTTTATAATTTATACTGACTTTTTCTCAAGTCAGTAACTATTCTTTCAATATAGCAAGTCTCAAAGTGTGATATAGCGACCCTTAAGTCAAAATTATATTCATTATAATATGAAGACATTATTTGCCTTTTTCACTCTCATCTTCTCATGAGTGTACGCTGAAGTTCTCCAAAGTTTATATGATATGATGTCATCTCTCTGATGGGTATAATGTGGAATGTGTTCTTATGCTCCCATTTGTTTTTAAAAATGTCTGTTTTAATCTATAATATGATAAATATTGATAGATACAGAACCCACAAAAAAAGAGTTCTTTGAGGTCCATGATAATTTTTAGCATCCTGGAGAGAGGGGTCCTGAAACCAAAAAGGGTAAGAAATGCTAACCTAGTAGGAGGCATTATTCTCTTTTTATTCTCTAAAAAGAGAAGTGAAACAGGTTTTGGCCATTTGCTGAGGGTTCCTCAACAAGTTGTTGACAGAATCAGGAGGAAACCTTTACCTCTTTGATTCTAAAGCCCAAACTTTTAAAGATTTATTAATTTATTTTAAAGAGAGAGAGGTGGAGAGGGGCAGAGGGAGAGAGAATCTTAAGCAGGCTTCCTACTCAGCACGGAGCCCACTGTAGGACTTGATACAGGGCTCAATCCCACCACACTGAGACCATGACCCTAGCCAAAAAAAAAGAGTTGGATGCCCAACTGACTGTGCCACCCGGTGCCCCAAAAGCCCAAACTTTTAAATCCCAGGTCAGAACTAGTCCACCCTGTTTTAGTAAGAAGGTAACAAGGTGTAGTGAAAAGATAAGCATTTTAAGAAGATAATGAGAATACATTTAAAGTAAGCAGAGGTTCATAAATTTTAAGGAAAACTATTACTGAAGTATAATATACATTCAGAAAACACACACACATCATGAATTTTCACAAAGTGATTGCCCCTATGTAACCAGCGCTCAGTTCAAGAAAGAGAATGTTATTACTAGTGCCTAGAAGCCTGATACCCTTCTCTTCAAGATAACTATTCCCCCAAAATAACTATCATCCTGGTTTCCACATCATCGATTAGCTTTGCTTAAAATTTACATAGTTTAAAATTTGTTGACAAACAGAATCTGGAGCCATAAGACTTGGATTCAATCCTGATTTCTGGCTGAATGATCCTGGATAATTCATTTCACTTCCTTAAGAACATTTTCTTTTCAGTAAAATCATGAGAAAGACATGTCATAACCTCAAAAGGTTGCAGTTTTACAAACCTGCCTCATGATAAGAATCATCTGGACAAACAGTTATTAGAAAACCAAGATTGTCTAAAGCAGTGGTTCTTGTAGGACTAAACCATCAGCATTACCTTAGAACCTGTTAGAAACACAAATTACTGAGCCCAGACTTCTTGAATCAGAACCCTGGGAAAGGGAAATAATAATCTCGATTTCAAAAAGCCCTTGGGAGATTATAATGCACAAAAAAACTGAGAGCCAATGTACTAATATAAATTTTTTAAATGGTATAACTCGTCATTTGAAAAACTACAATTTAAAAGATTCCATATTGTTGGAGTTTTAAACTATTTCCAATTTTCATTATCATATATAATAGTATAATGAACATATTCACCAATTTTCACATACAGTTTCTTAGGACAGATTCCTAGAATCTATGTGATTTCCTAATCTAATTAATTGGTCAAAGGATATAAACATTTCTAAGGCTCTTATTGCCAAACTGCCCGCCAGAAAGATTTTTACAAATCACACTATCACAGCAGAACAAAATACTCCAAACTAAAAATATTAAGTTAGGTACTTAATACTGTACTAGTGTTATCAGCTCCCAAGGCCATTACATTTGCTTTACCTAGCACTTTTCGCACTCAATTTTAATTCTTTACCTTGCTGTTTAGTAATGATGATGATAAAAAAATAGGTAAATTTATTAACTTTCATGTGTGTTAGGCACTACATTAAGTGCTTTATGGGAATTTTTGAATTACCATAAGAGCTACATAAGAGAAGAATTATTATAATCTCCATATATAAACGAAGGTAAGGTACAAAGACACTTCCCAAGATCACAGAGCTAGAAAATAGAATAGAGAACAAACTCAAGAAGTTTGACGAGAGGTTTTTTTTTTTTTTTAATAAAAGCCTGTTTTCCACAAAAGCAGGAACCAACACTCCCCACTGTATCCTCAACGATTAGCACACTGCTTGATATATAATAGACATCTAATTAATACTTGTGAAATAAATGAAGATATCTGAAGAGTCAAACTCTTTATGCTTATTACTTTGATAAAGCATAATAAAAAATTATTGTTTTTTAGTATAAATTGTATGTAACTTAGTTTTTGTCTCTTTGGTTTGGATTCAATTAGTCTTCATGCATAACACAAAGGTCTTTCAATTTAGTGATGGATATCAAAGCAATTTTATGTTTTATCACACCTTAAAAACAAAATACATAAACATATACGCATAATAAGCAGAATATTTGACCCTACTGTTCTGATACTATTGAGTTATTAACACTTTCTATTATTTATACTTCATAAAATTGCCTAAACTCTCATTCAGTTAAAATTTTATATTTATTTAAAAAGTACATTATAGATTTTGTGGGAAATTGTATTTATAACCAATCAGCCTTTTCCTTTCTGACCACTCAGACTCAGACATCAAATCTTCTCAAGAAGTGACTGATCCAAAATGTAGCAAAAAAAATAGGACCATCTTCAGAAAAATAGTATGAGGTGGAGCAAGATGTGGAAGGAGAAAGGCAAAGAGAGGGTAAGACAGGAGGACAAAAAGATATGGAATGAGAGTACAAGTTTGGTTTAAAAAGAAAAACAGAATAAGTGATTTTGAAGTTTTAATAAAATTTAACATTGGAAATTATAGCAACAAAAGTTCTGCAGAGAGAGTCTTTTTAGAGACAGGGTTCTGCTTTTGTTTTTTTTTGAAACTACAAATCTTATCTAGTTTTCATTCCACTTCCTTTAAAAATTTTTTTTTTCAGTTTTATTGAGGTATGAATGACAAATAATCATTGTATATATTTAAGGTATATAACAGAGGGTTCTTTTACATAGGGTCTATCACAATCTTTTTCCAGAGTACCAAGAATTGCATATTGTACACTAGCTTTTGATAGCCTCTTAGAAAGCCTTCATAAGCTTAAATTAATTTCCATTTATTTTTATATAAATATTTATAAATCCTTCCTGATAATATTAGTTTGAATAGAGCTCAAACTAGAACAGGAAAGTTGGAAAAGTTTGAAAGAGCATGCTTTCTCATTATTTTTTTCCTCTATTACCGTTTCAAATTCCTTCCCTTTACACATGAAAAAATAAAATCAGCGTTAAATACATGCTCCTTTATCATGGTAAATATAGCCTGTTTAAATTCAGTTTAATTTAGTTGGTTAAATGATCACTTTCATTAAGTATAAGAATTCCAAAACCAAATTTCTAGGTTATAAAAAAATGATTTTTCATAGATAATTATAAAATCAAAATTGCAATAAAGAATTTGTAATCTCCATTTATAAATGAAGAAACTGAGGCACACAGCTAGAAAGTAGAACAGAAATTCAAATCCATACAAGATAGGAGATGCCTAGGATATAAAACTGTAAATTAAAATAAAATTCCCTTATGTAGAATCACAAATTTCCGTGTTGAAAACAGGATATATATAACATAGCTTCCCAAATATTTCAATTACTATGAGGGAGGAAAAAAGGAGAAAAAGTAATTTGGAGAAGTATAATTTTTGAAAAATACAATTCTATAATCTTTGAAAATTGAGGAAAACACTGTATCAGAAGAAAACACAGAAAAATGAAAAATATAAATTTAGGTGAGTGGATAATTATTTTTGTCTTTAAAATTTTTCTTGGGCATTGAAATATATTTTTTACAAGATTTATTATTTATTTTAGAGAGAGAAAAAGAGTGTGCACACGCATGCATGTGAACCAGCTGGGGGAGGGGCAGTGGGAGAGGGAGAGAGAGGATCTCAAGCAGACTCTCCACTGAGCACTGAGCCAGATGCAGGGCTCAATCTCACGACCCTGAGATCATGACCTGAGCCGAAATCAAGAGTCAGATGCCCAAGTCACTGACCACACAGGCACTCCTGGTATTAAAATATTTTTCTAAAAAATATTTAATTAATTTATTTGACAGAGAGAGACACAGTGAGAGAGGGAACACAAGCAGGGGGAGTGGGAAAGGGAGAAGCAGGCTTCCCACTGAGCAGGAAGCCCAATGTGGGGCTCAATCCCAGGACCCTGGGATCATGACCTGAGCAGAAGGCAGGCGCTTAATGACTGAGCCACCCAGGCACCCCTAAAATATTTTTATAAGACACAAAAATCATGTCAAAAGATTTATGATTCAGTTAAAATATACATTTGGTAGCTACATTTTTAACAACCAGGGAGGGTATATATTATGAATTTTGTTACCTCTTAACTATTCTTGTAAATTGTAGAAAATCAGTAAGTATAATTTTGCTATTCTGTTATTAGCATTCATAAATAATGATTAACACAGATTTTAAAAATTCTGTTTATTCAGAATATAGTTTTAAAAACTTTATAGCACTCACTTGATTGGCTAGTTGTAATTGTTCTCGTAGATTGGTGACTGTTTCATCATCTGTATATATATCATTTCCCATGTCTACGCCAAAGGGAAGGGTCTCCAGTTGCTTTTCAACAGCATCTTTTAATTCGCTGTGCAACCTTTAGAAAAAAGAGTTAACACAGTAATCATATAAATTCATTTTACCAACAGTAATCATTGTTTCAAGGTAAACAAACATTTGGGTCAAAAAACATTCCTTAAAAAAATTCTTTACACAAAAATAAATTTTAAGTAGACCTCAAAAATTAAAATTGTTAACCACCATTAAATACTGTGCTATGAAAATAAAAATACAACAATTTCAAAAGCATTAAATTTGTCAGAATACATTAAGAATAATTCAGTCTGTCCTAAGGAGATTTTAGGTATTCAAGAAAGTAAAATTCAGATATTACACTCTATTAATTTATGAAACAGGCCATTCAGAAAAAAAATGTAAATGTAACAGTGGTTTCATCTAGTCAGTTAAAAGGAAATGGGATATATGATTTCTCTCATCTATGGGATATAAGAACTAGGATGATTGGTAGGGGAAGAAAGGGATGGAGGGGTAATCAGACAGGGGAATGAAACATGAGAGACTATGGACTATGAGAAACAAACTGAGGGCCTCAGAAGGGAGGGGAGTGGGGGAATGGGATAGACCGGTGATGGGTAGTAAGGAGGGCACGTATTGCATGGTGCACTGGGTGTTATATGCAACTAATGAATCATCGAACTTTACATCGGAAACCGGGGATGTACTGTATGGTGACTAACATAATATAATAAAAAAGCATTAAAAAAAAAGGAAATGGGATATAAAATATTGTAGAATTATTTATTTTCTTCATCATGTTTCCCAAAACTCAGGTAACATTTTACTAAATCCAGTTAATAAACAGAGTAGAATAAAATTGTTGCTGGTTATAAAATCAAGATGATTAGCGGCTTTATTTTTCAGCATATTTTACGTAAGCTTGACCAAAACTCTGAATGCCTTAAATTCAATATTAATCTGAACATTAAATTACAGATATTTTATATTTTAAAACAGCTACCAAAAGAAAGCTATAGAAAGGTACATCTAAAAAAACTAAGTTTTACTTTAAAATGATACAAACCTAAAAGGAAAAATATTTTTGTAATATTAGAAAAACTTGAAAAACTTTAATGCATAAATTGTAAGCAGAAAATGTTATTTATGATAAACACACCTCAAGGTAGTTTCCCAAAGAAACTGTACCCATGTATTTAAAATAAAGAGAATTACCTACTGATATTAAAAATCTCCTTTGAAACTAGAAAAAAATCAATCTTAATTTTTAGAATATATTTACAGAAAACAAAGTTCATCAAACACAATGGAACTCATAGGATAATAAACTTTAGAAACAACAAAAAAATTAATTACTCCCTAAGGAAAGGCCAGAGGCTGCTAATTATTCCCTAGTTAAGAATTTTATCAATAATACAAACATTCATATTTTAAAATATTTCTAGTATTTTTATTTTTTTGTTTTTATTAAGTTTTTAATTTTAATTCCAATATAGTTAACACACAGTGTTATATTAGTTTCAGCAATTCAACAATTCTACACATTACTCAGTGCTCATCACAAGTGCACTCCTTAATCCCCATCATCTATTTCACCCATTCCCCCAACCACCTCCCCCTGGCAACCATCAGTTTGTTCTCTATATAGGTCTTTTCTCCACCCCCTCGGGGATGCCGATGATTCTAACATTGGATCTTTTCATTGAGTCAGTAATCTCCCGTAACCTACATTCGTGGGCTTGGATTTTTTTAAGAGCAGCTTCTGTTTTGGTTTTTTCCTCTATTAACCCATCCTCCAATTCACTAACCCGTTCCTCTGCTTCTGTGACCCTGGCCGTCAGAGCCTCTAGTTTTGCCTGCATTTGGCTCATAGAATTTTTAATTTCTGTCAGATTCGCTCTCATTTCTGTCCTTAGGGATTCTATATTCTCAGTAACCTTTTCGTTAATAGTTTTTTCAATTCTACTCATCATTTTGACCATCATTACTCTGAATTCCATTTCTGATACTTTGGTTACATCCATATCCATTATTTCTGTGGCAGAGGCCACAGAATCACTGTCTTTTTTTTGCTGGGGGGGGGGGGCTTCTCCTTTTTGTCATTCTGATGAGGAGAGGTTGCGGGGTTGTCCAGAGCCCAAATTATTGACTGGGTCCCAGGCCGTGCCCCTTGTTTTTTAGGGATCTTAGGGATGTGGGCTTCTTCTTTAAAGATTTTATTTATTTATTTATGTGGCAGCCAACCAGCGAGAGAGGGAACAGAAGCAGGGGAGTGGGAGAGGAAGAAGCAGGCTCCCAGCGGAGGAGCCCGATGAGGGACTCCTTTCCGGAACGCTGGGATCACGCCCTAAGCCGAAGACAGGCGCTCAATGACTGCGCCACTCAGGCGCCCGGGTTGTGGGCTTCTTGATTTTTCAGCCTGCCTTCTGGGGGAGGGGCCTGCCGCGCCGATACTCAGGCAACCCTGTTTGGTTAGAGTCTCCGTGTCCTCTGCGAGGGGGGATGGGGATGGGCACGCTGTGAGCCGGTATTTCCAGGCTTTTGTTCTCTGGCGGCTTTCCCTGGCGGTTTGCTGTGCCTCTTCTGAGAGTCAGAGCAGCAGCGGCCAAATTTCAGCCTCTGTCACGGAACAGAAGGATTGCGGCCCATTCTCTACTAATGTTCTGGCCACTTTAACTCTGTTACTGTGGGTGCTGCTCAACCCTGCAGCATCCCGGGATGTGCGCCCCACACCCAGCGTCCCAGCCCTCACTTCCAGGGCAGGTGCGTCTCTGTCCTTTGTGTTTCTAACACCGCCAGCCACCAGCCGCCCCGTGCGCGCTCTGGAAGCTCCCGGTCTCAGTCTGGATCCGGTGAGCGCACCGGGATTCCGGTGTTCCGCGAGATGCCTGGTGGCATGCGCACCCGGCTCACGGTCTCAGTCTGCTGTTTTGCGGGTGCCATCCGTGAGCCCCGCCCGCTCTCTTGTGACTACCGCTTCCCGGCACCCGAACATGGCGGCTCCCTCCCCTTCCATTTATCTTCCGATATCTGTGCACAGTTTCATGGCTTCCCGCTTTGTACCTCAATACTCAGCGCTGGAGATGTTCATTTGTAGAGATCCAGATGCATCTTCCTGCATCTCAGGCTGGTTCCGTGGTTGTTTAGGCTGGTCTGGTACCTATCCAGCTCGACTCAGGGGGACCGGCTGAAAAAGGTGTCTCCTACTCCTCCGCCATCTTAACTCCTCCACCTGTTCTCTATATAGGTCTGTTTCTTGGTTTGTCTCTCTCTTTTCTTCCCCCACTTTGTTCATCTGTTTTGTTTCTTAAATTCCACACATGAATGAAATCGTACAGTATTTGTCTTTCTCCAACTAACTTATTTCACTTAGCATTATACTCTAACTCCATCCATGTCATTGCAAATGGAAAGATTTCATTCTTTTTTATGGCTGAATAATATTCCATTGTATGTATGTACACATACACAACTTCTTTACCCACTCATCTATTGATGGACCCTTGGGCTGCTTCCATAATTTGGCTATTGTAAATAATGCTGCAATAAATATATGGGTGCATATATTTTTTCAAATTAGTGTTTCTATGGGTAAATACCCAGTAGTATGATTGCTGGATTGTAGGGTAGTTTTTTACTTTTTTGAGGAACTTCCATACTGTTTTCTATAGTGGCTACACCAGTTTACATTCCCATCAACACTGCACAAGGGTTCCTTTTTCTCCACATCCTTGCCAACACTTTTGGTTTCTTGTGTTTCTGATTTTAACCATTCTGACAGGTGTAAGGTAATATCTAACTGTGGTTTTGAAATGATTTCCCTGATAAGGAGTGATGTTGAGCCTGTTGAGCATCTATATGTCTTCTTTGGAGAAATATCTGTTCGTGTCTTCTGCCCATTTTTAAATTGGATTATTTGGTTTTTTGGTGTTCAGTTATATAAATTCTTTATACATTTTGAATACTAACTGCTTAGGAGATATGTCATTTACAAATTTCTTCTTCCATTCTGTAAGTTGCCTTTTAGTTTTGTTGATTGTTTCCTTTGCTACGCACAAGCTATTTATTTTGATGTAGTCTCAGTGTTTTATTTTTGCTTTTGTTTCCCTTGCCTCAGGGGACCTATCTAAAAAAAGTGTTGCTTTAGCTGATGTCAGAGACATTTCTGCCTATGCTCTCTTCTAGGATTTTTATGGTTTCAGGTCTCACATTTAGGTCTTTCACCCATTTTGGATTAATTTTTGTGCATGGTGTAAGAAAATGGTCCAGTTTCATTCTTTTGCATGTAGCTGACCAGTTTCCCCACACCGTTTGTTGAAGAGACTGTCTTTTTCCCATTGCATATCTTACCTCTTTTGTCAAAGATTGACCATATAATCATGGGTTTGTTTAAATATTTCTAGTATTTTAAAAAATATTTACTTTATAATATAAAACATAATAAGAGTTTTAAAAAAGCCATCCCAAGTCCCAGAGAAAAACCATCATTAATGGTGTGGTATATTTTCTAGCAGAATTTTTGCTCTCCATTAAAAATAGACAGATACACCACACTGTTAATATTTTATAACCTGCCTTTAAAATGGTATTACTGAAACACATGCATTCTTCCAGATTATAAAATATTTTCCTATAAATACTTCAATGATGACATAATATTCCATTATTTCCATTATACAGATATTTGCATCATAAGTCAACTCAGGTAAACCCCCTACAGTAATTTTAAATGAAATAAAAAATAGTAAAATTAATATTCACTTAGTATACTAAAAAATTAGAAACATTGAGAATTAAACGTTTTATTTCTTTGTAAAAAAAAAAAACTCATCCCTTATAATCAACAGTACAGTTGTAAACAAAAGTAAGACAAGTTATTAGTATTTTTACAAAAATTTTTAAAGGCCACAGAAAAATCATAATCTTCACCCATTGATTATTAAGATCACTTTCCAGAGTTTCAGCTTGCATGGTCATTTTTATAGTCCTGCACTATGATACATAGCAAGGACTGCCTATGTATAGCTTATTTTTGTTTTAGTATCTCTAGTCCACAGAGATGGGGTATCCAGTCTTGCAGTTTACAGTGCCTTCTGTCTCTTGCCCAACGTGCCCAGATTCCCCAGGTGTTTTATAATTTCGGGTTTAGTTTACTGACTTTTTTCTAACCTGTTTTGCAAATTCTTAGAAATCACTGATTTTTAGATTTTCTTTCCTAATATATACAGTTAAGACTTTGAATTTCCCTCTAAGAATGGACTTAGCTGCACCTATAAGCTTTGTTGCTTTATTTTCATTATCAACCAGTTAAAAGTATGCTCTAATTTCTCACTGTTAATCCTCTGACCTTTAAGTAATATTTAGAAGCTGCTTAACTAAAGAACAGTTGGGGATTTTCTAGTTACCTTTAAAAAAACTGATTTCTAGTATAATTTTCACTATCATCAAAGAACATTAGCAGAGTAATTTTGATACTTTAAAAATTCCTCAGTTACTTTTTTGAACTGGTTAATTGTGGAAATGTTATATGTGTACTTAGAATGAATATGTATTCTGAAGGTTTTGGGTATTAGTATTCAATATATGTCCCTTACAGATTCGTTAACTGCATTGTTCAAATATTTTTTTTTTTTCTGATTTTTTCGATTACTAAGAGCCACTTGTTTTTATTTCCTGCTATTATGGTTTTTCTCTGGGGTTTGGGGTGCCTTTTTTAAAATTCTTGTCATAGGGACGCCTGGGTGGCTTAGTCGGTTACACATCTGCCTTTGGCTCAGGTCATGATCCCAGGGTCTGGGACTGAGTCCCACATTCAGCTCCTTGCTCAGCAGGAAGCCTGATTCTCCCTTCTGCCTGCTTCTCCTTCTGACTGCTTCTCCCTCTGCTTGTGCTCGAGCTCTCTCTTTCTAATAAAATCTTTAAAAAAATTCTTGTTAAAGTATTGGTCATTTTTCTCTTATGATAGAAAATTCTATCAGAAAAAGTAAATATTTAAAAAAATTGTATAGCATATTTAAAAATAACCTTTTGTTATTGATACTTTTAAGTACTTTTAAAAATTTAATTGGTCTGTCTTGCTACTCAGTGCTATAATCGAATTTTTTGATTCTAGAAGAACAGAAAAAGTGAAAAATTTCCATTCTGAGCCTTTGTTATTGAGTACTTACAAATTTAAAACTGTCACATCTTTTGGGAAAATTGAATCTTTTATCATTATGAAATATCGCTTTTATCTCTAATAATCTGTTCTGCATTAAAGTCTACTGTGTCCGATATTATCAGCTTTCTTTTGGTTAGCACTTGCATGGTATATCTATTTTCCATCCTTTTATTTGCATCTATTCTATATTACATTTTAGGAATCTCTCTGGTAAGTACATAGGTTTCTTTTTTTAATCTCCTCTGATACATGACTTTTAATTGTAGCATGTAATACACTGAAATTTAATATAATTACTGATATATTTGGGTTTATATCTACTACCTTAGTATTTGTTTCTATATGCCCTGCCTATTATGATTTTCTCTCCTTTCATGCTTTCTTTTGATTACTTTTTTTAATGTGTTCACTTTAGGTGACTTTTTAAAAAATAAGACTTAATTTTTGAGCAGTTTTAGGTTTACAGCAAAAATGAGCAGAAAGTAGAGAGATTCCCCAATAAAGCCCTTGGCCCCCCTCAGCATAACCCCCCACCACCAGAGTGGTATATTTTGTTGCTACTGATAAACCTACACTGACACAATTACCCAAAGTCTATAGTTTACATTAGGATTCATTCTCAGCTTTATACATCCTACAAGGACATGTATCAGTCACTAGTGTCTTACAGAATAGTTTCACTGTCCTAAAAATCTTATGTGCTCTGCCTTTTCATCCTTTCTACTCTCACCCCTTCCCCCCAGCCCCTGGCAACTACTGATCATTTTATTGTCTCTACAGTTTTTTTTTTTTTTTAAAGATTCTTTATTTGAGAGAAGGAGTGTGTGTGTGTGTGCGCGCGTGTGTGCAAGCATGGTCGGGGGAGGAGCAGAAGGCAAGGGAGAGACAGTCTTAGGCAGACTGTGGGGCTTGAATTCACGACTCCAAGATCATGACCTGAACCAAAGTTAAGACTTGGATGCCCAACTGACTGCGCCACCCAGGCGACCCTTGTCTCCATAGTTTTGCCTTTTCCAGAATGTCACAATCTGTAGCCTTTTCAGATTCGCTTCTTTCACTTAGCAATTTCTTTTTAGGGGCCCTCCATATCTTCTGCTGGCTTGATAGTTCATTCCTTTTTATTGCTGAATAATATACCATAGTTTGGATATACCACAGTTTATTTATCCATTCACGTACTGAAGGACATCTTGGTTGTTTCCAAACTTTGGCAATTGTGAATAAAGCTGCCATAAACATTCATGTGCAGGTTTTTGTGTAGACATAAGTTGTCAAGTCCTTTAGGTAAATATCAAGGAGTATGACCACTGGATTGTTACGGTAATAAGTTTCATTTTTTAAGAAATGACCGAACTGTCTTCCTAGGTGACTGTACATTTTGTTTTCCCACCAGCAATGAGTGAGGGTTCCTGTTGTTCTATATGTTTTTTTATTAGTCTATTTTTCTATGTATTAGCTTGCAAGTTATATGATTCTTTACTTTCAGTCTACCCTGGAGATTATAACATGCATACAGAACTAGCAAAACTCTAAATTAAGTAAGTATTCTATTTCTTTTGGGTAAAGCTGGAAGCTGAGAATATTTTAACTCTATTTACCGTTTTCCCAAGTTTATGATATTGCTGCCTTGTATTTTAATTCTCCACAGATAATCAGAGACAATTAGAGATTCTCTACAGATATTTTAGAGACATTATTATTATTTCAGAATAGTTGATCTTCATTAAACTTTCTCCCATAGTTACCCTTTCCTTTCTTTTTGTAGAACATCCTTCTAAGATTTTAATTTTGCTAATGATAATTTTCTCAATTTCTTTTCATCTGAAAATGTACTTATATGACTTCTAGAAAAATGTTTCACTATATAATTTTAAGTTAATAGTTTTTCTTTCAGCTTTGAAGATATTCCACTGTTTCCTGATTTCCATCATTTCTGTTGAGAAGTTCACTTATGTCTTAACTGCTGTTTCTTTGAAGATAATTTTTCGGCTTTGAACATTTTAAAAAATTGTCTTTGATTTTGTATTTGATCTTATAATAATGTATCTATAGTTTCTGTACTATCCTGCTTATGATACATGGTGTTTCTTTAATTTGTGGATTGATGTCTCTCTGCCCTCTCTTTCTGGGACTTAAGTTATATGAATTTTAGCTCTTTTCACTATTTCCCTTGTGTCTCCTACATTATTTCCTGTATTTTTTTCTTTCCTTTGTCTCTCTGATCTTCATTCGGAATATCTTTTTCAGACTTGGACTGCATTCCATTAATTCTCTCTTTAGTTATATCTTATTTCATTACTGTATTTTTTTTTTTTTCAGTTTCAGAATTTCAGTTTGGTCTTTTTTTAGCATACCCTGTTCTCTTATCAACATTCTCAAAATTGCCTTTTTTCATCGAACATATTAAGCAGAGTTATTTTAAAGACCAATCCTGTGGATTTTTTCTATTGCCTACTATTTCTTATCATTTTTTAAAACTCTGCTGTCTTTAAAATATGAGCCAGATATTACATGTAAAAAAATATTTGGAGATATTTTGAGGCCTAGCAATAATGTTATCTTCTTCTAAAATGGTCTTTTTTTTTTTTTCCCCAGGTGGCTAGGTGCATTATCAATCTCTGATCACCTTGTATATATATATATGAGATACAGATAATTCCAAGCTATGTTTCAGATCTTTTTAGGACTAGTATATTTTGGGGGTCACTCTTACTCCTAGACTATCCCAATCCAATGCCTGGGAAGTTCCTGAGCCACTCACCCTCAAATCTGATGGGCCCTGACTTTCAATTTTAATCTCTCTAGCCCTATGAATTTGTTTCAAGCTCAGTTTTTCAACCTCTCTTCACCTCTTCCAGGATAGGGAGATGAGCCTAGGGGAAGGCAGCTCCAAAGGCAGGCTCATATCCCTGGATTTCATTATTTTCCCGGTCTTGCCCTATAATTCCCCACTGAGTCCAATTCATTTAAATACATGTGATTGTTGTCAAAATTTTGTCTCAATTTTCTAGTTTTTGTCTAGAATTTCTAGTTTTTCTCAGAAGTCTGATTACCTAGTCTTGATATCATTGTAAACTAAACTCTCTAGTTCACTTATTTTCAACTTTATTTTTCAATTAATTAAAAATGTTCTAAGTGGGGGGGGGCGCCTGGGTGACACAGCGGTTAAGCGTCTGCCTTCGTCTCAGGGCGTGATCCTGGCGTTATGGGATCGAGCCCCATGTCAGGCTCCTCTGCTGTGAGCCTGCTTCTTCCTCTCCCACTCCCCCTGCTTGTGTTCCCTCTCTTGCTGGCTGTCTCGATATCTGTCAAATAAATAAATAAAATCTTTTAAAAAAAATGTTCTAAGTGGGGCGCCTGGGTGGCTCGGTCGTTAAGCGTTTGCCTTTGGCTCAGGGCGTGATCCCAGGGTCCTGGGATCGAGCCCCGCATGGGGCTCCCTGCTCTGCCGGGAGCTGGCTTCTTCCTCTCCCACTCCCCCTGCTTGTGTTCCCTCTCTCACTGGCTGTCTCTCTCTCTCTCTGTCAAATAAATAAATAAATAAATAAATAAATAAATAAATAAATAAAATCTTTTAAAAAAATTAAAAAAATAAATAAAAATGTTCTAAGTACCAGTCTGGCTACATCTCGCTAGTTTGATATGTTGTTTATTCTAAAACGTGTTTAATTTTAGTTTTCAATTCCTTTTCATCTCAGGAGTTAGCTAGAAATGTAGTTAAAAAATTATTTGTGCCTGGTTTTTTTGCCCTTGTTTTCTTTGAAACATAACTGTAATAATAAATTTGTAAATACTGATTAAATGAATTTTATCTAATTCTCCAAAGATATTAGCAGTATAATTGAGAAAATAAAACCATTTAATTACTGCAAAGATTTAAGGAATTAATCTTTTTCAAAGCATCATTTTTTTATGTATTGTTAGCAAATCTTGAAGATTAGACATCAATAATTTAATCATGTTCAACAAATATCTGAAGAGGTATTACATACAAGATAGTAAGACTTCTGGTTCTAGTTGTACTTATTCAAATATATAATAATTAAGTCAAAATGTAAGATCCTTAGGGCCACCTGGGTGGCTCAGTCGGTTAAGCATCTGCCTTCGGCTCATGTCATGATCCCAGGGTCCTGGGATTAAGCCCCACATCGGGCTCCCTGCTCAGCAGAGAGCCTGCTTCTCCCTCTCCCCCTGCTACTCCCCCTCTGCTGCTCTCCCCACCTCTCTGTCAAATAAATGAATAAAATCTTTAAAAAAAAAATGTAAGAGCCTTGGTAAAATAAAGAAAGTTCCATCATTTTGGATGGCTTGATAGTAAGAAGAGAAATCATATAAAGCTTTGTGGAGGCAGACAGTGTTATGCTTATTATTTTTTTAATAACATTTTTATTTATTTATTTATCAGAGAGAGAGCGCATGCACACAAGCAGGGGGAGGGACAGACAGAGGGAGAAGCAGGCTCCCAACCGTGCAAGGAGCCCAATGCGGGACTTCATCCCAGGACCCTGGGATCATGACCTGAGCCGAAGGCAGACGTTTAACCAACTGAGCCACCCAGGCAGCCTTATCTTTATTATTAATAACTAATAGCATTAATTTTTTTCTGCTGTCACCACTGATTAGTTGATCTCTATTTTCTAGTGCAACTTCTAGAAAAAGTCAATCTTACTGGTTTAGCTAATTGCAAAACTGATTTGTTAAGAGAACTGATACATAGGCCACACTTAGGGAGCTAGACAATCAGGAAGCAAATATACCAAATGCTGGTTCCAAGATCACACCTTTTTGTATGAGGCCCTGGGATTAGGATATTACTGTCAGAGAGTTATTGCCTGCAGGAACATCCGGCCTTAGCTTCGATAGAAGTGGCTGCCCAGAATTATTAGCTCCAGAGCTACACTACACTTGTTAGATTCATAGCCACAGAAATAGATCCTTAGATACTGCTTCTCCTCCTACTTATCTCCTAATTTAGGTCTCTTATAAGTACCTATCATTAGCAGAACCTAATTCATATCCTGAGCTAGTTTTTAGTTTTCCAGCCTCTGTAGTACAGGAAGGCATATTAAAAAGAGGCTGGAACAGTCAATCTACATCATAGTTGCATGAACCTGTTATTATGATCACACAATTTAATTAAATATGACCCAAAGTGGTAAAATTAAAGTATAAAAGAGTTTTCCCCCCAAGAAACCTAAACTGAAAATGAAAGGCTCAATAAAGATGAGTCATTAAATAACTACTGTTGAATTAGAGGTAAATAAAGTAATTACAAAAAGTCACAAAAATTATAAAATCACAGCAGATCAAAAGGAGATCAAAAGGATCTCTAAGTTTTTACTCTTCAAAGAAACTGAAACTGGAAATTATAAACAGTGAATTATATGGTTTATGCATAAAAGATAGAGACTATCCAATGGTGTTAGGTATAAAGCGGTAAGTAAGAATACACGACGGCCTTGCTCGCATGAAGGATACACTCTTCTAGATAAGACAAAAAAAATAAGCAGGCAAATAAATAATTTCAAGTAGTAACAGGTGCCATAAATAAAATAAAACTGTATTACAGAGAAAAGAAACGGGAAGAGGGTGGAAACACTTAGATAATGTGGTCAGGGAATGCTTTCCTGATAAAAGATCTGAACAAAGGGACGAAGAAGGTTCTGTGTGGGTCTGGAGAAGAGTATTCTAGGCAGAAGAATTAGGTGAGGTCTTCAGGGGGAAACTGGTTTGTCAGGTTTAAGGAAGCCAAAGAAGAAGGCTGGCATTACTAGAGACTAATAATCAAAGGGATCTGTGGTAAGAGTGTATGTATACACACATAAATAAAGAAAATAAACTCAGATATAAACAGAAACATAGAGAAATCAGGGTAACTCTGGCTTTATATGAGATTTGAAACAAATTTAAAACTTATAAATTAGGATTTTGGCAGATTTTTGGGGATGGTCTTCCTCACAACACCTTAAGTAGCACAAGAACAGCAGTGTTTACCACAGACAATATATCAATGAATGAGTGTGGCTGTGAGTCAATAAACTTTTATTTACAAAAAGAGGTGGCAGGCCAAATTTGGTCCCCAGGCTGTAGTTTATGATAATCTCTGACAGATGCAATTAAGTCTATCAATTAGTATATTTTGGCTGTAAGTAACAAAATGCCTAACAAAAAATAAGGATGGTCATTTTTTAAAAAGACTGATTGATTGACTGATTTGAGATAGAGAGAGCAAGCAAGAGTATACACACTATGGCGGGGGAGGGCAAAGGGAGAGAGGGACAAGCAGACTCCCCACTGAGCAAGGAGCCCAAAATGCTCAGTCCCAGGATGCTGAGATCATGACCTGAGCTAAAATTACGAATCGGATGTTTCACCGATTGAGCCACCCAGGATGTATGGTCATTTTTGTCTGTTTTATCACTGATGTATTCACTTGAATAGTGCCTGGTACTTACTAAGTACTCAATAAATATTTATAAATGAATGACTGAATATTTTATTACCTCATCTAATATTAAATCGGAAGGGTAAGTGGCTCCAGATGTTTCAACAGTTCTATAATGTAATAAGGACCAAAGGTTTTCTCATCTTTCCCTTCTTTCAATCTTGATATCTACTCCCATGGATAGGAAATGGCTATACTAACTTCACATATCACTTTCTAAAATGACAAGAAGCTGGAAGGAGGTAAAGCTTTCTTCCTGCCTGCCTCTTTTTTTTTTTTTTTTTTTTTTAATCAGGTTGAAAATTCTTTACCAGAAGCTCTACAACAGACTTTCTCTTACACTTACTTCACTGGCTAAAAGTAGGGTCCCGTGTTCATTCTTAGACCAATCCCTGGCAAAAAGAAGTTCAAACTAGTTTAAATAAAAGACTTATCACTTAAAATTGTGGAAGCAGCTCATCTCCCCTGAGCACATTGACACTGGAACAAAATCAGAGCTGAATGAAAGAAATAAAAATGGCTCTTATGGAGGCAACAAAGGATGTCTTCTATAGCCCGAATAATAATGTAACAAACAACAAAAATTAGTATTTAGTGCCAGAAAGTGCTGTACATATAATCCTCCATTTAATTATCTTACCTAATTTCCTTCCTCTGGTAAGTTTTGACGAGAAAAGATGGTATTACAGAAAAAAAAAAGTACCAAACAAAATATAAAACACTATATTCTCAACATAACCTAATTTCAAAAAAATTTCAAGGAGCAGACTTAAAAATGGGAGGAAGGAAAGTATTTTTTCACCTCTTCCTTAGCCTGATTTAAAATGACTTCATTATTTCCTATATGTAGTCAATTCCCACTTTATATCCACTCATATAAAAATGTAAATATTAAAATGTTTCCAAAACCCAATAGGGTAGAACTGCATACTACTATATAATCCATGTCACTGCTAGCTTCCATTATTCAGAACTCACCATGTAAACATATTAAAGATATTTTCCTTAAAAATTATAAACTCTCTTGATTTTGCAGTTCTTAACTGCAACACATAAAGGTAGGATCTTGCCCTAAAAACATAGTAAGCAGAATTCACTTTAAAACCTGAGAACATTTTCAAGTTACTAAAAGTGCCTTTTTTTAATAAGCTCAGAATCCATTTTTTCCCACTTCCCTATTGTACTAGGAATAAATACATTCATGAGACATGACCACATTACTGTTAAATAGGTGAAGGCAGATTTTTAAAAGACTGGCTTAAAAAGACCTGGACATGAAAGGAAGTAAGTATGTGGAATCAAATATAGGAAACAAAATGATTATCACAACCATATAATACCTTTTCTATCCCCATTACATTAAAATACAAGCTTAATCTACATATATTGGTGATTCAAAAATCTTAGCAATGTTCTTTACTAGGAATAGCATAGCTTATTAAATAACTTTTTTGAGGAAGAACAGTAAATCATAAAAAGTTAACGTTAGAAAAATTTCCATGGGGGAAAAAGAAATAAAAATTGAAAATCCAATTAAAAGATTTATTTTACACTTCAGCCAACATTAGTAGCTTAAACATATGAAGCTTTCAGAAATTAGAGAAGAGGAGAAATAGTGAAACGTATTTTTTAAAATGGAAGGGAGAAGATGACAAAATAGTCAAAAGCAAGACATAAAAATTCCATGGGAGTTCTGGATTATTCTAAAGAACAACATGCATTACACTAAAATAAATTAACAAAAAAAGGAAACTGCTATATAACACTGCAAAATGCATACACAGAATGCTAGCTTTAAAAGAGCCCATGTTTTAAATGAATTTAGAACTAAAAAAATTTATTTTACCTTTTGGTCTAGTTATAGAAGTCATCAACAAAAGATATATCAGATTTCAGCCCAGTTGCATGATCTTTAAAAGTTAAAGTTAAGAAACTTGAAATAGAATAAAACTTTAAACATTTTTAGCCAAAAATAGGAGATCTCTATGATTACAGGTTGAGAGAGGATTTGTTAGAGACACAAAGAATAACAACTATAAGAAAAAAGATGGATTCAACTACCTTAAGATTAGAAACAAAATAGAAAACTCTTTTCATGAAATATATCATAACCTAGGAACAGATATATGAAACACCTATTGTCTAGCTAGTTGTATGGTACTCTAGCAACATTATTCATTCCCATCCCTTTTCATCTTCCAGCCTCTACCACAGTGGCTGGAAGTCTAAAAATTTATTTCCAGAGGTCCTTGTTGCTGGAGTTGTGGGTGGGATTAAAGTTTCACCAGTGAGAAGCACTTGAGGGGGATATGGAAAACAGAAGCGAGCTGAGAGTATTTTTCTATTGGTATGGCAGATAGCAAGCAAAATTGGATAGACATGAGGGTCTCTTACAGAGAATACCCTGTGCCTTGCTTTCCAATGGCAAGTCTCCAGCTTTATGGAAATGATGCTGTATGAGTAGCAACAGAGATGGTGGCAGTGCCGTAAATTCCTGACCTTAAGATCACAGCCCCTAAGTTATGATCCTAAAACCAAGGATCTAGCAGTGCATATATGTAAGTGACTAAATCCCTTCCTCTCTGAAATTTCTACAATGGTTACTGTTTACAATATTATTATTGCATTGACACAGATCGGCACACCAACAAATATTCAGAATACAGAGTATATAAAGTACTTTGACAATTTAATAAGGAAAAGGTAAATAAAAAATGGGAAAAAGAAATGAACAAGCATTTAATGAGAAAAGAAAATCACATGGGTAAATAAACATATTAAAAATGGTTAACCATATTAGTATTCAGGGAAATGTTAAATTATAACCACAATGAAAAACCATTTAAGACTCAAAATAACAAAAAATAAGAAACCTGGTAAGACTTAAGTGCTGAGAAAAACATACAGATCAGTAAGAACTCATAAACATCACAGGTGGGAATAAATTGGTACAGCCACTTTGGAAATTAAGTTGGCATTATATTGTAAAACTGAATATTTACATAATCTATGACCCAGCAAGATTATCCCTTGAAACTCCTGTACTTGTTTGTGCATGATACTGAGTAGAAAAAAAAGTCCCAGAAGACTAAATGATACTATCTTTATATAGTTTATAAATATACAAAACTGAATAATATATTGTTAGGGATACACACACCTATTAAAAAGTTTACAAAGGGAATGATAAACACAAAATTCAAGAAAGGGTTAATATCTGGAAGATGGCAGGAGAGGAATAGAATAGGGAAGGAAAACATGGGTAGATGTACCAGTATTGGTAAGCTTTTTAGCTCTTAACTGGATGGTGGGTTGACAGTTTTTGTTTTATCAGTATGTTTCATAACATACGTGATTAAAATAACTATACTATTAATGATTGCTAATATTTATAAAGTGTTTATTATGTGCCCTATTTCCCCTTACGGTCAGCCCTAGGAAATAAGTTATTATTTCTAACTCATAGATGAGAAAACTAAAGCACAAAGAGGTTAAGTAATTGTCTAAGGCCGCACAGCTATTAAGTAATGGACCTAGGAATCAAACAGGAAATCAGGCTCCAGAGTCTGCAGTCATAACCAGTATACTATATGAATGAAATATCAAATAACAACAATAAAAGTTACCTAGGATAACAATAAAAGAATCAACAGTTAATTGATCTACCTTTCATTTTCCTTGACGACATTTTCAAGTTGTAGTTTCATCTCGCCCATCTGTTTCTGAAAGATTAAAATATGGAATACATTTTGCAGACAGGTCTCTATTAATCCTAATCCATTCCTATGCAAGCAGTCAGATTATATGGCACTAGGCTACTGATAAGAAACAATTCTTTTTTTTTTTTTTAAAGATTTTATTTATTTGACAGAGAGAGAGACAGCCAGCAAGAGAGAGAACACAAGCAGGGGGAGTGGGAGAGGAAGAAGCAGGCTCCCAGCGGCAGAGCCTGATACGGGGCTCGATCCCAGAACGCTGGATCACGCCCTGAGGTGAAGGCAGATGCTTAACAGCTGTGCCACCCAGGAGCCCCAAGAAACGATTCTTTACTTCTAATAAGCACTAGTAAATACGGATATTTCAATGATACACAGAACGTAATAAAACATTCATTTTGAAACAAATACAAAGAAAATATTTATATGACACACTGAGAAATATTTACAAATGCAATCCTATGATTTATAGATATTTATAAAAAAACAGATGAGAGATATTCCTCAGTATGTCACTATGAAAAATACCAGACGATCCCCATACACTGAATGTATTCTTAATTCACTTTAGTTTAGTTGAAGCCCATATAAGGGCTTGCATTTGAAAAAGTAAAATGTTAATGGTGAAAAAGAAAATAGAGATCTTCTTTAGAAATAATTCACTCAGTCTCCTATTTGCCACCTGCATTAACTGTCTAAACTTTCCATACAATACACGGTTGCTATGGTAAACCTACATTGTCACTAACATATACTTTAATAGGAAAAATGGAGAAAAAAAAGAATCACTAATTAAAACACAAATGAGAATAAAATATATATTATAAAGAGAATGAACTTGGTATGATTAATTCTCTCTGAGGAGATAAAGGTATTGTAAAATTTCAACAGGAAAGGAAAGGCATTTCAAGTAGGGAGAAATATGTGTAAAAGCAAAGAGGCAAAAAATATTAGAACACAGGAATGGTTGTCAGCTCTCATGAGAGTAAATGGGCAAGGGGAGAGCAGGAAGGAGGCCATGTAAAATTGCACTTAAAACAAAACTGCAATCAACTCATGATATGTCCATTAGTCTTGATTGGGTATCGTAGGCTAAAGAAGAGGAGCCAAGCCTGGAGTGAACCTGGCAAGGGAAGGGTGGAATAGGCAATGCTCCAAGCCCTTCTGCCTCCCTTTCAACCAGAGAAGCTGGTGGCAGCTTAGTCTAGGAAATCAGTAACAGCCAACTCTAAATACAAAGCTGGCTTTGGGAAAGGTGAACCTTTCCCAGGTCCTTGCTGTGAACGAATCACAATTAAACCAAAATGAACGAATTCACTTTCAGATAATTGAGAAGTAACTATACATTGAGGATGTGGTGAAAGAAAACTGAAAGGCAGACAGCAGGTCTTGAATGCCATGCTAACTAAGAGGTCTGGATTTTATTGTAGAATTATCCTGATTCTTATCATTAAAAAAAAAAACTTATCTTAAAAGTTGCAAAATCTTGCAAGATCTTTAAAAGTTGCAAAAATGCTGGTGTATCTTAAAAAATATTTATTCAAATTACTCAAATAATTAGAATATATATACAATAGCCAGGTTTAAAAGGTGAATCATTATGGTCACACTAAAGATTCTTAACTGTAAAATACTTCAAAATATTTAATAGTTGGAAGGAAACAAAACCTTAGCAGTACCCTCATATTATCAAATTTTCCCTTATTTACATTTTTTGAAGAAAATTTTTCATATAGAGAACTATAGCGATACTTTTTTCATATAGAGAACTATAGCGATACTTTTCTTGCTTTATTGGGTCAATAAATCCTAAGAACCAGTTCTAATCAGTAATATCTATGTGAGCAACTGTTCTTAGGTGTGTCTGTCAGCATCTTTTTTTGCACTCTAAAAGTAGCAACTACTCTTGTTATAGACCCTTGGGCTGGCTTTCTGCTAGAGTTTTCTCTCTCTTGTAATTAATTCAATAATCACAGATTGAGAATGCTAAATGAGAAAATGAAGTTAAACACCTTAGTAAAATAGCTGATTAAAGAGATATATAAATCAGATAGATTAAAAAAAATTAAAAATTTAAAAGTTTAATTCACGATAACTAGTTATCCCATTTTATAACAATCAAACCACATGTCATTATAGCAATTCTGAGTGAATTCAGCAGAAAGTTTAAACTCACTAGCTGTAAAATAAAAGCAAAATGCCATTTGTGCAGAAGAGAGCTTTCTGTTGCTCTTTAATTGTCAATTAGAAAGATTAAAAGACATTACTATGGTTGGGTTCAAACTTAAATGACGACAGGCTTAGAAAAAAAAAAGCACATAGTAAAGACTAGGAAAACACCTAACTAACTTACAATAAAACAGGAACTGCAATTTAAAGAAATGCTTGTTTTTGAAATTTGGGTCTATAGGATCACTTTGTAATTTTATATATTAGAGGATTAATCCTGGAAATGAAAGTATAAATAATTTCAAATGCAATGGAAAACCTAATTTACTTTTAGAAGATGTAAGTATTATGTGTTCTTTTAATAAAATACTTTTAGTCAATCCATTAATTTATAAATAGGAGATTGTTAAGCTAGATCTAATCATCTTGTTCTAATAAGCCCTGGTTTTAATTCATCCATCAAAAATTGAGGGTTTATTATGCAATAGACTTCGAAGCATATGGTAGGATCTCTTGCTGTCCCTGCCTGAAGACAAGACAGAGATATAAATAGAGCTCTTAGTGTTTGCCACATTTACAGCTCCCTTCTGAGGAAATCAGTCTTAAGGTGTTTTTTTTTATATAATGTTGCTATACTTTCTTTCATTTGCATTAAATTAAGTCAACCTTGCTACCCAACTGAACTGATATAGGGATTGGTATCTAAACCAAACACAATGAGGAGCATATTCAAACTCTAAGAAAAGAATTTTATCACCTTCTGGTGGGCTTAGCTTGAGACATATAGCATCTCTCTAACAAATGCTTCTTTTGTATGGTTATCCAACAATCAGAAAGGCCAAAGTTTGGGAGGAAAATGTAAAAAACATTTTAAAATCAAAGAAACAGATTATAAATATTAGGTATATTCTAAAAATGTCAATCATTGAAACTCAGACTGTATCCTGAACAATGTTGTGCTATTATTCTAGTTATTGATAAGCCTGTTATATATCCTAATCTTAGAAATTCTAGGATATAGAAGTGTCCTCAGTTTCTTCACTCTGTTCACTCCTAAGATAAACCTTCATTACTAAGAGGATTTCAGACAAAAGCTGCCATAGCTTAAGTCTATATTAGAAATTGATCAAATCCATCTAAAATCTGATGGACATAATGTTTGAAACTGGGTGAAAAATCCATTCTCCAAATAATGGGAAATTCAGGTAGAATGAGGATGAAGAGAAAGGTCTAAAAGTATGAGATGGTTTTGGGTCTCCCTGGGGGAAAAATAAAGATATAAGCATATAATAATGAGTTTTTAGAACTTTAGGCATCTAAGAGTTAGATCTTCCTGGGAGATATCAGGAGCAAGGAAACACTGGATTAAAAAAACAAAACTGAAGATAATCTTTAAACATACACACACACTCTCTCTTTCTCTCTCTCTCACAGACAGCCAAGAATTGATGAGTTAAAGCTAAATATTTTATTCTTCATCAATGTTTTTGAAAAGAGTGTATTTTCTGTTTTTTATTGAATATTATAAAAAGCTTGATAACTATGATTTCATACCTGATAATACTTCAGCTGCCCAGTTAGCTCTTCTAGATGCTTATCATACTCAATAATAAGAGGAGCTAAAAAGCTAAAGAAAAAATACATACTTTAAAAAATGGCATATTGTTTAATATACGTTAATGTATAATATGTAAATTAAATTTGAACATAACATTTTTATGTTAAATGTATCCACAGCAATCAATACTTTGCCTTTTTCCTGTTTTCAATCTTAGCTCAATTAGTATATCTCCAGATACTGTCAAATATTGAGGGAGGGAAGGTAATGAAGGAGTTCATGAAGAAAACAACTGCCAGTTGATCCTTGGGCTGAACCTGGGCAATTGGAGGCTACTCACACCTGCCCCTATTCTTGGAATATATGTTCTGCTTGCCTTCCCCACTCCCAGAAGCAGCTGCAAGGATACAGACTTAAGATAGTAATGTGATACTGAAGCTATCTATACTGGGTATGTAAGTGAATCCAGTTAAGGCTTCCTGCATATGTGACTGAAACAAGTTAAAGCTTCTATATAAACTTTAAAGATTATAGCAGGCAGATGAGGACATCTAGTTGTCTTGCATCCTCCCAAGACAAGCCTCATAAATAGGTTCTATTGCTTAATAAATCTGCCACTCCCCAATCTGGAGTGGTCTGCCTCTTCCTTCAGTCTCTCTTAGCCCTCCACATTTGAGGGCAGTTTCTAGAAGCTCCAGAGGAGGTTACGAATAAGAGGAAGATAAAATCACCCCAGTTGAGGCTACTCTTATAGATTACAATGCTGGCTTTTTTTCTCCCTTGCATACTCAACATTTAAATCTAATTATATCAGACTATGAAATAAACAATCCTAATACTAAAGGAATCATTTCAATAATAATAAGCATACTTAAGAAAATAATATTTTTCTGGTAACTCAACCTTACCTTTGATCAACTATTGTGTTTTCTAATGTGTCATCTCCATCTCCTTTGAAGCCAGCTTTCTATAACAGAGAATATTGCATCTTAAAATGTTTTCTCACATCATCCAAGCCCAAAATTGGCAGTAGTTTAAAATTAAATACAATTAAAAATTTTATAACCTTAGAAAATCTAATGCAATTTAAAAAGACAAAGAGAAACAAGTAATCATCTAAATTGATGTTGAAAGTTTATTTGCTAAATTTTAACATCCATGCATAATAAAAACTCTTGGCAAACTTGAAATAGGAAGAATTTTCTCAACTTGATAATATCTACCAGAAACCTACATCAATTACTATCTTTCATGGTAAAATATCAAAAGCACTGCATTAAATGCAGTATAAGTCTGCTCACTATTACTGATAACTTCAACACTGTACTAGAGGTTCTAGTCCGTGGAACCAGGGTAGAGAGTTCAAAATTTAAAGGTTGAAAAGAAGACATAACACTATTATTATTTACAGACATTTGACCATTTACCTAGACCATATACCTATGTATAAACTACCAATTATTAGGTCTAATAATAGAATACACTAAGTTATCAGATAAAAGATTAACAGAACAGTTTTCCCAAATGCCAGCAACAGTTTGAAAATGTAAAAGGAAATAATACCCTATTCACTACTGTAACAAAGGGTAGTACTTGAGAATAAAAAAACATAAAAAAAAGTTGCAATAACTTAACTGAAAAATCAACTTTACTGAAGAACATAAAAGAAGATATAAATAAACGGTACTATATCATTCATGATATGTGAACGGTCAATACTGTAAATATATTAATTCTTTAAAATTCACTGCAATTCCAAAAAAAAATTCCAATAGGCTAATTTATCAAACTTTATCTTAAACAGATTTTACAGTTCCTATGAATGAATAAATGTACAACAATAGCCACGCTAGCCTGCCCACCCCCCAAAAGGGGGGGAGGGAAAAGAGAAAAGAGAAAAGACTTGCCCTACTACATATCAAAACATTGTTAATGCTAGAGTAATTAAAACACTATGGCACAGACACAATAACAAACAGAAGAGTATAGGAAATCCAGAAATAAGATTTAAAAATTTATAGAAACATGGTATATAAAAGAAGTGGAATTATAACTGAATAGACAAAATATTGCTTTTAAGTAACACTGTTAGGTAACAAAATAAAATTAGATTCCACCAGTACCAAATGGAAAAATAAATTACAGATAAAGATCCAAATGTTTTAAAAAATATTTAACAATTATTGAAAGAAAACACATTTTTGACCTTGGGATAGAGAAAGCTTTCTTAAGTTCCAAAAATGTGGAGACTTTTGTTTGTTTTATTTATCAATATACCAAGCAGTGAATAATACTTCCACTCAAAATACATTTTCTAGCTGGAAGACACCAGCAGTAAAATCTATGAACACAAAGACTGAGTATCTTACAACATCCAAATTTAAAGCTTCTATGCAGCTGAAAGTACCATAAGCAAAGTTAAAAGGCCAGCAACATTCATAGCATGACCAAAAACTTACTATCTAGTATGAATAAATACTCAAACACATGGAAATGTACATGTTCAGTGCAGCTTTTACTGTAATAATAGATAAAATGTCCATCAATAGGCTAAATGAAAGTAATACAACGGGATCTCATAAGTAGTTCAAGGAATTAACAAGGTATCACTATGGACATCACAAAAGCAAATAGGTTACTTCTAGAAGTTATTCATATAGGGAAAACCAGACATCCTTCCTACATAATACACATTAATAAATTCCAGATTGATTAAAGACTTAAATATGAAAAGCACATTTATGCAGTGAAGGACTTAAGATGCAATAAAACATTGACACATTTGACTATATTAAAACTTTTCCACTCTTATAAAGCATATAACAAGATAAATGAAAACCCACAAATTGAGAACTTTTCACATGTGTCAGTGAACAAAGAGTATTAACAGGCAAAATAAAGAGGAAATCTGAGATCAGACAAATAAAAGCAAGCACAACCTTATTAATAATTAGGGAAATATAAATAAAACAACAGTGAGATATCATTTTACACCAATCACACTGACCAAAACGTCTGACACCACCACCAATGGCTCAGAAGAATGTTATACAAGGAGCACTCTGATACACCATAATGGGAATGAAAACTAGTACAACCACCTCTGACAATTTCTAGCAAACCTGAAGATGAGAAAACTCCAATTGTAGGTATACATTCTAAAAAACCTCTCAGATGTATATATGGAGACATGTTTAACAATGTGCTTAAACATTACTGCAAAATGTAAGAATTGGACAAAATCTAAATGTCCTTCAATAGGAGAATGGGTAACTTGTGGTCTAATAATACAGTGGAATGTAGTGGACAGCAGTTATAATGCATGAACTTGTAATATGTGTATCAAATTCTTAAAAATAATCTTGAGCAAAAAAAAAGCAAGTTTGCAGTCAGATACATACAGTATGACATCATTTATAAAAGCTTTTAAACTTGCCAAACGATACAATAAGATGATTTCAGATATGAACATATATAGTAAAAGTATTGGAGAATGTATACTATCGAAAAACACTAATGATTATCACTAGGAAGGGATAGAAGGAAATGGACAAGAGGTACAGAGTTTTTGCGATGTTTTATTTCTTAAAAAAAAAAAAGGACTGGAAATAAACATGGCAAAAAGTTAAAAATGCATACAATTGTGTGGTAGCTACACAGATATTAGTTTTAGCATCTTCCGCACTTTGATGTATGTTTGAGATAAATTTAAATAAAGGAATAATATATGTAAAGTGTTTAGCATAATGCCTGACATGTAGAAAACTCTTAATAAATCTTTGTTCTTTATTTTTTTTTTAATTTCTTTTTTCTTAATATGGGGGAAAATCTATTGGCTAACCAAGGTATGTGTTATGAGCATTCAACCAACATGGAAAGGCTTAGTTCTCAAAATTTACAGCCTCAACAGACATGTTGACATGGATCCAGGACTGTAAGATGAATTAGACAAAAAAGGTAACCTTCCAGAGAGAATCCTGATAGATTAAAGAATAAATGCATTCAGTAGTCAATATAATTTCAGAGAAGGATTTACTTAATTCTCTTAGACTATTAAACATAGTTATTAAATTATTTAAATAATTAATGGACAAGTGATATTTTAACTTTCAACTGTTTAAAAGTTAAACATCTTGGGATAACTTAGTTCAAACCTTAAAAATATTATTTCTCAAATTTCTTAGGAATTTTTATAAAAATCAAGTCAACTACCAATGTTATGACTAATAGTTGGGAGATGGATGGCATTCTACAAAATAATTCAAGCCTTCATTAACCTCCCACCCATCAATTATAAGTTTCCTAATTGTTATTCTTATTATGTTTCACTCTACTTTATCACTCTTCTAAACAACATTTAGTAATTGCCTAGTGTTTACTAAATTAAATCCAAACTCCTCAACTTAACCATTTAAGGCACTCTACAATGTAGATACAAACAACCTACCCTTCCTAATGTTGTTTTCCATTACTTCTCTCGTATATGTCAAACACAGTATAAAAAATGAAGTATATTTTACTCCCTAAATACAACCCCCACTTTCTCACCTCCTTTTGCTTCTCATCATGCCATTGGGTCCAACTGCAATGCTCTCCACTACCCTTTCTTTTAGCTCCCACTGAAGTTCTTTAGAAATCTTACCTACTTTTCAGTACCCATCAGACATGTTGTATCCTTCAGGAAACTTTCCCTGATCTCTCCAAGGAAAATGATCTTTTTCCCTGATACCTGCATTTGGCTTTAAGATTAAGATATGAATAATATGCTTTATACCTAGTTATTTAACATTTGTCTCAACCCATATTTTTATTAGTCTTTAGGTTCCTGTGAAATGGTAATTTATTATATACATTTTCATATTACTAAAGCTCATTGCATAGTGCTTTACATAGAGGAGGTGCTCAATATATACTAAACTGAATTCTATAAAGACACTGCACTGAAACTGTTTTCTAATGATAGTTGCTAAGGAAATACTAATATAAGAATAAATGACCAATATCCAAATAATAAAAATTACATGATTATATATTGCATGGTGCACTGGGTGTTATACGCAAATAATGAATCATAGAACATTACATCAAAAACTAAGGATATACTGTAAGGTGACTAACATAATAAATTCTTACAAAAAATTACATGATTATAGAGATAAACATAATAAATCAAAACATAAAAATATTCAAAACAATAAAAATATAGATTCAGCAAACCTTTCCCACTTGCTAGCAAAACTTTTAGAATAAAAGACCGTGTGACTTCATGATTCAAGACCTAGTGGAAAAAATCAAGTTGGGAGAATAAGATTGAAATTGACTATAAAAGCATTTATATAGGGTCACCTGACTGGCTCACTTGGTAGAGTGTGTGACTCCTGATCTCGGGGTTGAGCCCGATGCTGGGTGTAGAGATACTTAAATAAAATCTTTTTAAAAAAGCATTTATATATATGTATTTATACATTTATATATATTTATGTTTATATATTTTAATTGAAATAAAATTGACATACAACATCATATTAGCTTAGGTGTACAACACTAACAATCCTATCCATTAAGCTATGCTCATCAAAAAAAAATAAAAGCATTTATAAATATTCCTTTTATATTCTCTAAAACAAAATTTAAACAAACTATACTAAATAAAAGAAACATATGGAGAATTTTATATATCTTGAATAATGGATACTCTACAATTAATTTCTATTTATTTTGATCCCAAAATGACTTCCTGAGATGATGGTGAGAGTGTATCACAGAAAGAATGTCAATACACGTCTCCAAACACAAGAAAACAAAAGCAAAAATGAACTTCTGGGACTTCATTAAGATAAAAAAGCTTCTACACAGCAAAGGAAACAGTCAAAAAAACTAAGAGGCAATCCACGGAATGGGAGAAGATATTTGCAAATGACACTACAGGTAAAAGGCTGGTATCCAAGATCTATAAGGAACTTCTCAAACTCAATACATGGGAAACAAATAATCAAATCAAAAAATGGGCAGAAGATATGAACAGACACTTTTCCAATGAAGACATACAAATGGCTAACAGACACATAAAAAATTTTCAAAATCATTAGCCATCAGGGAAATTCAAATCAAAGCCACACTGAGATACCACCTTACGCCAGTTAGAATGGCAAAAATTGACAAGGCAGGAAACAACAAATGTTGGAGAGGATGTGGAGAAAGGGCATCCCTCTTACACTGTTGGTGGGAATGCAAATTGGCACAACCACTTTGGAAAACAGTGTGGAGGTCCCTTAAAAAGTTAAAAATTGAGCTACCCTATGATCCAGCCATTGCACTACTGGGTATTTACCCCAAAGATACAGACGTAGTAAAGAGAAGGGCCATATGCACCCCAATGTTCATAGCATCATTGTCCACAAAAGCTAAATTGTGGAAGGAGCCGAGATGCCCTTCAACAGACGAATGGATTAAGAAGATGTGGTCCATATATACAATGGAATATTACTCAGCCATCAGAAAGAATGATTACACAACATCTGCAGCAACGTGGACGGGACTGGAGGAGATTATGCTAAGTGAAATAAGTCAAGCAGAGAAAGACAATTATCATATAGTTTCACTCATTTGTGGAACATAAGGAATAGCAGGGAGATCATTAGGAGAAGGAAGGGAAAAATGAAGCGGGCATGGTAAACAGGGGGAAATGAACCACAAGAGACTATGGACTCTGAGAGACAAACTGAGGGTTTTAGAGGGGAGGGAGGTGGGAAGATGGGCTAGCCTGGTGAAGTGTATTAAGGAGGGCATGTATTGCATGGAGCACTGGGTGTTATATGCAAACAATGAATCATGGAACACTACATCAAAAACTAATGAGGTACTGTATGGTGACTAACATACCATAATAAAAAAATAAGAAAGAAAAAAGAAAGAATGTCAATAATATTGGATTATAGTTGGGCAGACAAATATTCTGGATACTCCTCTTCCTCTGAGGAAAATATACACTAAGTATTCTAATTCTAATTCTGAATGTTTAATTTTATGCCTCTTACCTTACTCTATATCACTGGCTATGAAATATGTTAATGGCGTCCTATCTGCCATCGTTTGGAAGAAAATATAGGCTGACTAGCATTTTGTGAAAGTGTTGTTGCACATTTTAGAGCATTGTAGCAAATCATTCATATCATGACGAGATGGATTTTCATCATTTATCAATGAAGGTCGATGTAGAGTGTAAGAAATTGCTAAGCTCTTACAATTAGACTTTCTTTCAAGTGCTAAATCATTTTCTTTCTTTTTCTTTCTTTCTTTTCTTTTCTTTTTTTTTTTTTTTTTAGAGAGAGAGAATGTGCTTGTGACAGGGGAGGGGCAAAGGGAGGAGGAGAGAGAATCTTAAGCAGGTTCCATGCTCAGCACAGAGCCTGACACAGGGCTAGTTCTCATGGCCCTGAGATCATGACGTGAGCTGACATCAAGAGTCAGACGCTTAACCAACTGAGCCACCCAGGCGCCCCAAATCACTGATTTTCTAGTATCATCATGGGATGAGGTAAAATCAATCCTTCAAGGTTTTAAACCGAGTAATTCATCAGATGGAGAGTCTAGAACTGCACTGCTCAATTCAATAGCCACAAGCCACATGCATTTATTTAAATTTAAATAGTTTGCTATATTTTATCTATTGAGTCTTATATTCTTTACTCATGATCAACAGGAGTGGCCCTCCTGTTCCTGTCAATGTATTTTCAAATAACTATTATTTGATTATAGTTGGGACCAGGTCCTATATATTATACAAGCAAGTCAAATTCTTTCCTGCCTCAGGGCCTCTTTTGGTCCACTTGTCTAGCTCATTTTTTCAACTTTCAGTGCCAACTTAAATACTACTGTGGTAGAGAGACCTACTCTGACCTTTCTACCAAAAATATGTCTCAGGCGAAATCACCACTATTACACTACGTACATGTTAATCTCTATGTCGGGACACTGTCTTTTTTCTTCATATGATATAGCAATTTTAATTACTTAATTATTCACCCGTATCTCTTTCAGTGAAGTAGGCTCCTTTGTCTATCTTAATCATAGCTCTGTCCCCAAAGCTTACCCAGCACTGGCATGCACTCAAGATTTGCTGAATTAATAAACTAACGTTTGTTGAATCAATCAGTACATTTGCACTATGATTGTCTTTCCCTTCCAGAACCAGCTTATACCTTCTTCGCACTATGCTTTTACATTTATTCCTTCCCTCTTTCCAGTTTATGTGTTCCATTTCTTTCTCAGCAGACTAGATCTCAATTTAACTTTAAATTTGGGTTCAAGTAGAATGAGTAGAAACAGTCCCAAGCTAGAAGAGGAAGATATTTTTAGGAGAGTTTTCAGAGAAAATAAACTTATTTTTAATATTCCATCTTGTCCCTCCAGGAAGTTTGAAGGGAACAAAACACTAACCAGTACACACATGTACTGATATGGCATAGATTATAAAGAGGAATTAACTAGCCTGCATGTGAGAAAAGACAGGTATTTAAGAAAAAAAAAGGTAGGAACAAATAATTTGGAAAAGAGGGAGAGTTTCCACCATCTTGACTAAAATCTTTCAATATTTGTCATGCAGTGCCCACTACTACACTCTGAGAGAAATGCCACTTGAGATATTTTTTATTTATATAGAAAACATAGAATGATCAAAGAAAGACAACTAAATTTCACAAGGGATCTTTCAAGAAACTAGTTGTTATTTAAAGTATCTTTAGAAGGTTCATATAATTATAAGAAGTTTTTTTTTTTTTTTTTTTTTTTTTTAAAGATGAATGGGTGCACCTGGCTGGTGTAGTTGATTAAGCTTCCAACTTTTGATTTTGGCTCAGATCATGATCTTAGGGTTGTGAGATCCAGCCCTACATTGGGCTCCCCACTCAGCACAGAGGCTGCTTAAGACTCTCTCCATCCCCCTTTGCCCCTCACCCCTGTGCATGTGCGTGCACTCTCTCTCTAAAAATAAATGAATAAATCTTTAAAATAAATAAAAAAAAGATAAATGAATTATTAAAGTATAATGAACCAAATATGTTAAATATACAAGCTACTTTACACACGGGAAAAATCCAACTTTCAGTTTAAATCCATACAATTTATGTATCATTAGTTATTATAAATCTATCATGTATTTTCCTAAGAAACAATACTATACAAAAAAATCTTAAGGCAATTCACAAAACTTTCTTTGATCCATGGGAAGCCTAAATGATCATTACATAGTGATAAACAAAAGAATTTTAACTATCACTTATAATACAGTTTCTATAGAAAATCAAGTTTGAAATTCCAACTTAAAATATAATAAATAAATATCAAATTCTGGCAGCCTTATTTTTCTAATATTAGAAAAGTTTCATAAAGTATGTTCATTTAACACAAATCCTGGCAATTTGCCTAGTGTGAGGAAGGAAGAGGGCATTTCATTGGGATAGAACTAAAAAGCATGAACTGTTTGTATTTCACAAGCTGATCATGACTTTTTCATCTCCATTTTCACTGTATGTGGCACATAGAGCTCAAATGATGTTGGAAGATAAGTAGGTAGGAGGAAAGTAAAGGTAGGATATAATTGTTTTATTCATTCAACAAATATTTATTGAGCATCTACTAACAAGAACTGTTTTAGGCACCTGGGAACATAGCTGAACAAAAAGGGCAAACATAAATTTATGAAGGATTTCTGTTGCTAGTGGCAATCACTAAAGTTAGTGACAAGAGATCTCAGCCAGTGCTCCTGGGTTTCACATAACCTTTGATAATAGTTTCCTCCTACTTCTATGTCTTCCTTTACTACAAACAGAAAAAAGTAAAAATAAAAAAAATTCCTCTTGAACATTTTTTCAGAAATCAGAATAATGTTTCTGGGGTGAAGAACCAAAGAATGTACTACATATGGCCAAGGATATGGACCTTACTGCTAGAAAGCAGATTAATCTCTCTCTTTCTCTCTCATACTCTCATTTCACCTCCTTTCTCACTACTGCAAACTATGCAGTGAAAGGCAAGACCCATGGGAACTGGTATTTTGAGAGAGCAACATGTTCTGAAGAGACAGTGAACTGCAGAAGACTCTTAGGCAGAAAAAATACACTACTACCAAAAATAAGAGATAGGAATCAAGATTTGATTGTATGACTATAATAGTACCCATAAAAGAAGAGCATGTACCTTTAGAGAATTAAAGGAGCTATAATTTCACAAGAGTACACTATTAAATAAGAGAAGACTTGACCTTACTTGGTATGTTACCATGAGGCTTTAATTAATTATCACAATGTACAAGGCAGGTGCATCTAAAGGGCTATGTACAATCATTGTTTTATCTGGTAAAACCACCTTTCATAATCAAGTCAGCCATAGTGTACAGTAGATATGATATAATACTGTGCCCAGAGATCTCCTCGGGCTTTAAAATCACTCTTTTGTTTGAATCCTCCTTTCAGGCATATTCTGTAAGATATTAAGCAAAAGAAAAAGAACCTAAGAATCTGAACAAAATTTAGAGGCTGTTGTATTATAAAAGATTCTCTCTCACCTAAATGATAACAGTTCTTAGTTAAGTATGAGTAACAAAATAACGTAAGAAAAACAATATTATGATTAACATAGTGGATGGATAGTTTTAAGACCCGCTGTTATGATTAACATAGTGGATGGATAGTTTTAAGACCCGCTGAACTCAGTCTGGTCTTTGTAAATAAAAACAGAGCAGCAGGCTATATATGTTGCGAATACACTAAAGAAAGTATCTATAAGGATAAGTATTGTCAAGTCAACAAGAGAAACTATTCCTTTTTAATTTCTTAAAAACAACTTCCTTTTTAATACCTTAAAAACAATTTTTTTAAGAGAGAGTGCACATGAGTGGGGGTTGGGGGGGAAGAGCAGATAAAGTAGAGGGAGAGGAAAAGAGAGAATCCCAAGCAGGCTTCATGCTTAGCACGGAGCAATGCAGGGCTCGATCTCACAACTCTGAAATCGTGATCTGAGCCAAAATCAAAAGTCAGACACTTAACCCACTGAGTCACCCAGGTGCCCCAAAACAGTAATGTTTTGGTTACAAGATTCATTGATGTCAAAAGCAAAACACGTCCTTATTAATTCAATAGGGAGCTATCATTAATATAGGAGCTACTGTTTTTCTTTTAATATTGCGTAACTCAGAGTCCATCAATATATATACCTTATTGCTCAAAAAAATTTTTTTAACAGAATATTTAAATAAGAACATGCACCCAAGGAAAGAAATATTAAAAACAGTGTTGTATATTGTTTACTGTTTTGATTTAGTTTTTACTTGCCATAATTTATGAGAATTTCAAGTTAAAGCTTACTACAAAATGTACCTGAAGAAATGATTTTAGGAGGTTTCAAAATGTCAATGAATTCTCATTTTAGAACTCACATTTTAACATCATACATAACACCTAAGCTCCAACTCAGAAAATAAGGCAATTTCTATGGTCAAAGAACTACTTTCATTAAGCAAAAACAAGCATTCCCCTATAACAATCCCAGTTGTAAGCAAATTTCAAAATGCTGCAGGCAACTTCACATGAGAATAATCCTAAATAGAATTTATTTATATAAATGTATTTACAACCAAATTTGAACCTAGTTTGTTAGACCTTAACTAATTTACATACCTGCACCGATGAATATTTAGAAAAATTTTCCATTTGATACCGTCTAAGAACTTCATATAGTTGTTGATCTGAAAGAAAGAAAAAAAACAATCTGTAGTTCACTGGCTAATGCTCAATATTTAAAAACTATAAACAAGGTAGTTATCTGATATATCCAATGCAAAACTGCTAGTCTTTACTGCTTCTCAAAATGAATCATCAATTTCAACACATGTTTTTGGAATTTAAGAAAAGGCCCTTCTATACACGAAGCCAACTATCTACTGCTAGTGGGAAAAAGAAGAGCTGCAAAGAACTAATTTTTCTGATTTCTTAAGTTTTAATTCTTTGTTTTCCTGGTTTACTCTGCAGGTTAGCAGAAGTAAAACAAGACTCTCCACTTTTTTTTTTTTTTAATTCCTCCTACTAGAAGTAAAAAGAACTGAAAAGATAAAACTATAGCCATATTTATTCCAATAGTGAAAACTGGCTGAAATTCAGTTCCAGGACAAACCTCCACACAGAAGAGAAACGGACAAAGATTCCGAATTATACAGGGGTGAGTAAGAGGTAATAGAAATGAAGAACTAGAATAAAGCCAAGTGCTCTCAGTAAGCATAAGATGATTGATATTTTTATTCACATCAAGAAAACATACAATAGAACACAGTAAATGTACAAAACTTATTATTTCAAGATCACATGGATCATTTAAAACTGATAATTTGCTAGCAGTAGAGTAAATCTCAACTTTCAAGAAGACTGAAAGCCAAAGACAGCATGTTACCTGACAACTGCACAATAAGCTTGAATCAAAAACCAAAAAGTAAAGGGAAATTTTTCATACATTTTGAAGTTCAGAAATTACTTTTTAATAACCCATGGGTCATAGGAGGAATTACAAAACAAATTTGGATGTATTCTGAACTGATTGACACTGAAAATGTTAATACCTCAGAAATTGCTCAAAAAAAATCTATAGCTTTAATTGCATATGCTAGGAAAAAAAGCCTTAAGTCAATGACTTAAAGTAAGAAGAAAAGTAAATTATACCAAAAGACCATCAAATGAAGGAAATAATAAAGATAAGCCCACCCCAAAGAAACTGAAAATAAACACACAAAAAAGACCAACAAATACAATCATGCATAAAAGCATCTGATGAATTAAAATATATGATAAAGCCCCAGGAATGTAAGAACAGAAGTTAATTTCCTTAATATAACAATGGATTCCTACATAACTGCACAGCGAACATCATACTTAAGGATGAGAATGTTGAAAACTTTCCCTTGGAAATTGGGAATGACATAAGGACAAATTCTCTTAACATTTATTCATACTCTACTGGAGGTCTAAGTTTATGCAATAAGGCAAGTAAGAAATAAAAGGTATAAAGACTGAAAAGAAAAAAAAAACCCACTATCCATTATCCATAGTTAATTGTGTATAGACATAGGTAAATCCCAGAGAACACACAGATAAATTCTTAGAATAATGACCTTTAGCATGGTTGTTGGATACAAGATCAATATACAAAAAATAATTACATTTCTATATACTGACAACAAAGTTAGAATAAAAGATATCATAATACCATACAAAAAAACCAATGTCTAGGAATAAATCAAAAAGACTTAAACAAAAGATGTGTAAGACTGTGTACAGAAAACTATGAAACATTCAGGAGAGAAATTAAAGACCAAATAAGTGGAGAGAGATACTCATGGTTTACAGGATTGAAGACATCAGTTCTCCCCAAGTTGATCTATAGGTAGACTAAATGCAAACTCAATTATCATTCCAAAAGATGATACTGCAGAAATTTAATAGCTGATTCTAAAATATAGGTGGAAACATAACAAGCTTAGCTAAGACATTCTTGCAAAGGTAGAATGGTGGAGGACTTGCTTTACCAGATATCAAGATTAATTATAAAGGTACAGTCATTTAGACAGTGTGATAGTTGTATAAAAATAAACAAAATTGACCAGTGGAAGAGAATAAAGAATACAAAGTTAAATTTATGTTCATTTAGAATATCTGAATTATGATTGAAGGGTCACTCCAGAGCAGTGAGGGGGAAAGAATAATCTTTTTAAAATTGGTTCTGGGTCAATTGGATATCCTCATAAAAAAGAAAACATTATCCATAAAAATCAATTCTAGGTGAAATGAAGATCTAACTGTGAAGGCCAAAACAAATTCTAGACAAGAATAGAATAATCTTTATAATCTTAGGGTAGGGAAAGATTTTTTAATCAGAACACAAAAAGCACTAACCATAAGTGAAAAAAACCTGATAAATTGAACCACATTAAAATTAAGAACTTTTGTTCAACAAAGAGACTTTTTTTTTTTTTTTAAGATTTTATTTATTTATTTGACAGAGAGAGAGAAAGCCAGCGAGAGAGGGAACACAAGCAGGGGGAGTGGGAGAGGAAGAAGCAGGCTCCCAGCGGAGGAGTCTGATGTGGGGCTCGATCCCAGAACGCTGGGATCAGGCCTGGGCTGAATGCAGACACTTAATGACTGAGCCACCCAGGCGCCCCAACAAAGAGACTTTTAAGAGTAAAAATATAAGACATAAACATGGAGAAGGTATTTCCAACACATATAATAGACAATGGGCGTGTATCTAGAATATACAAAAAAACTGTCAATTAAAAGGCAGACAATCCTATAGAAAAGTGGTAAGACGACATGAGAGGACACTTCACAAAAAGGTTACCCAGGGGGCTAATAAACATGGGAAAACTGCTCATTAGGCATCAGGAAAATACAAATTAAAATTACAATAAAGAGCTAAAGTTATAGAACATTGGTGACAATGTAAAATAATGAAAACTCTCCTACACTACTGGTGGGAAAGTAAATTAGTACAACTTTAAAATTAAGCATATACCTAATTCCTAAGAATATACATAACCAAAATGTGTGCACTTGAGCACCAAGGGCCATGACAAAAAATGTTGATAACAGCATTAATCTCAGTGGCCTCCAAACTGGAAACTGCAATTATCCATCAAAAGAAGAACAGTTAAATGTGATAAATTTAAAACTGGAATATTTTATAGAAACAAAAATGAACAAACTACCTCTACATACAAAAATATGGATAAATTTCAAAGACATAATGTTAAAGAAGCCAAAACAAAAGAATACACGGTTTATGATTCCATTTATATAAAGCTCAAACACAGGCAAAACTATAGTGTAAAATTGAAGACTTTAGTTATCTTCAATTACTTTTGAGGAGGAGGGAGAGATTATGATTACAAGTGGCTTCTGAGGTCCTGGAAATGTTCTATTTTTTGATCTGAGTTGTGGTTATTTGAGTTTTGAACCTTGTAATTATTCACTTAGCTTTATATTTGTTTTCTTTACTTTTCTACAGTTGTAGAAAACTACATACTTTTCTACGTATGTTATACATAACATATATACATAAAAAAATACATACTAACTATAAGAGTTTAAAAATGCATATATAATATGCACACACATAGTATATACATTCTATGTTTGGAACGTCAGATAATAGTTTCTTCCTTGAAAGTACACACAATTCAGTGGTGAAATATGACAAATATATGTGATTCTGATAAAGAAGTAATCATAGAGTACTGATAACATAAATGGTTTTTAAATTTTATTGAGCTTAAAAGAAATTATCCACGTTTTTATTGTTACAGAACTTTTAAGATAGTTACTTGACACATAGCACTAAAATTTTACCACATATAGGATCTGGTTTCTGCCTATTACTCTTCTTCCCTATGAGTCTCAAGAGGAGGATGGAGTTATGGCCATGAATATAATAATTTCAATGCAAACCACCTTTTCCCCCCCATGTGATATCGTTTTCAAATACGAAATAACACTAAATCTGAGTTCACAGTGATTAATATAAGTTCAGAAGTCAATGGTGGGGGAGCCTGGGTGGCTCAGTCGGTTAAGCATCTGCCTTCGGCTGAGGTCATCAGGCTCCCTGCTCCACGGGGAGTCTGCTTTTCCCCCTCCCTCTCTTGCTCCCCCACTCATGCTCTCTGTCAAATTAAATAAAATCTTAAAAAAAAAAAAAAAGAAGTCAATTGTGGATTACTGAGCAAAACACATTCAATCTCCAGAGACTGACTTTAATCTGGAGAAAATGTTACTATAACTAAATTTCTCCTATTTCATTCATTGATTGATTCATTCATTCATTGATTCAACAAGTACTTATTATATTACTGTTTAATTTGCATTTTCTGGGTTACTGATGAGACTGACATTTTTCTTTTTTTTAGTAGTTCTTCAAATTTTATTTTTTATAAATGGCCTGATCATATTCTTTAACCGTTTTTCTAATAGTATGAATTTATTTTTTTGAAAGATCAAAATTTTGGATGCTAATCAATTCTCAGTTACATTTATTATAAATATATTCTCCCTTTCTGTAGCTGGGGGAGTCTTTTATTGATGATGCCTTTTGTAATATCCAAGTTTTTATCTCTAATGTACTCTTCATATATTTTTTCTTCTAGTCAAAATGTTTATATATATTGAAGAAGTCTTCCCCTATCCTGAGATCATAAAGATACCCTCTTAAATTTTTTTCTGAAAGTTTAAAGAGAATTTACTTCCTCAATCAACTTGCAGATGATTTTTCTATATATGTGGGAAAGGTATCTTTATTATTTTTTCCTTCCTTTCTTTCCTTCCTATTTGCTAAATATCCTTTTCCCACTGATTTGTATTGCTGTTCTTTCAGAGAACAAGTTTCATGTACGTGTCTTTTTCTAGCTCTTCCACTAGATTTTTATTTTTTTATTTTTGAGAGAAAGAGAGAGAAAGAGTGTGCTAGTGGGGGGGGGGGAAGAGGGGCAGAGGGTGAAAGAGAATCTTTTTTTTTTTTTTTAAAGATTTTATTTATTTGACAGAGACAGCCAGCGAGAGAGGGAACACAAGCAGGGGGAGTGGGAGAGGAAGAAGCAGGCTCCTAGAGGAGGAGCCTGATGTGGGGCTTGATCGCGGAACGTCGGGATCACGCCCTGAGCTGAAGGCAGACGCTTAACGACTGCTCCACCCAGGCGCCCCGGAGAGAGAGAATCTTAAGCAGACTACACACCCAGCATGGAGTCCTGAGATCAAGACCTGAGAGCTGAAATCAAAAGCTGGATGCCTAACCAACTGAACCACCCAGGCACCCCTCTTTCACTAGATTTTAGAATCATGTTGTCAAAACTAAGTTTGGGAATGCATTAAGTCTAACCATTAATCTGTGGAAGAACTGACATATTTAATATATTCAGTGTTCTAATCCACAAATTTAACATGTTAATGGTTTCTCCATTAACCTAGGTCTTCTTTATTGTATTCAATAATTTTTTAATGCTAACTATCTTTGTATTACTGGGATGAACCCAATATGAAGACAATTGTATGTACACATACATGTACATATATACACACACACATTCATTGCTGGATTTATTAATATTTTATGTAGGATTTTTTTTTTAAGAGAGGGAGGGATGGGATAGGGGGGAGGAGAAGAAAGAATCTTAAGCAGGCTCCACACCCAGTGTAGAGACTGACCCAGGGCTCAAATTCACAAACCTGAGATCATGACCTGAGCCAAAAACAAGAGTTAGACACTTAACCCACTGAGGCGCCCTTTTATGTAGGATTTTAGTTTCTACGTGCTTAAGTAAAACAGGCCTATAATTTTTTTTTTCTTGCAAGTCTCTTTGCTGGGTAGAAGTTAAGAATACAGGCACTGGACGTAGACAGCCTGGGTTCAAATCCCAGCTCAGTCACTTTTTAGTTAGGAGTTAACCTTGAGTTTGTGGTGGTACTTATCCAGAGAGCAGAGTTTTTTATCTATGGTTATTGAGCAGTTGGGTGTGAGAACTATCAAGGCAAACTGAACAACTGATCAAGGGATGAAGTATTACTGAGTATATGCTACTCAAAAAGCAGGAGTATAATCATATTAAGATTACTGATAAGAGAGGCAGATGAATTAATGGGCAATGATTACAGGCTGTATAAGAAAGCAGCAAAAACAGGCGCCTGGGTGGCTCAGTTGGTTCCGTTGGTTTTGGCTCAGGTCATGACCTCAGGGTTGTCGGACAGAGCCCCATGTCAAGCTCCATGCTCAGTGGGGAATCTGCTTGAGATTCTCTCCCTCTGCCCCTCCCCCAACTTGTGCAAATGCTCTCCCTCTCTCTCTTTCTCTCTCAAATGAATAAATATATCTTTTAAAAAGAGAAAGTAGTAAAAACAAACTGGGAAAGAGTTGAGGAAAATGAAGAGTTCAAAGAACAGAAGTCTTGATGAAGCCAAAGAAGAGTTACAGTGGGAGTAAGAAACTTGTGTTTAAGATTTAAAAAGGAGGGTAACTTGAATAGGACTTCTGCTTATGTCCAAGATGAAGTACAAGGACCACCTTCCCACTCAACACAACCAAAAGCAAATATATAAATAAATGAAATAATGGTTTGCAAGACAATAGACAATGATGATGAGAGATGCAAAACAAATGAGGTAAACCCTATGATTGCTCCAGCTTACTGACTTGAGAGACTTTCCAGGCCATGGCACAAAGAGGGAATAATGCAGGCCTCAGAGACTGGCAGATTCTCTGAGTTAAGGATGTGGAGACCAAGTTAACTAGAACTGGCAAGACAAAGTATGAGAGACAAAGCTGCACAGAGAGAGAACTCTGGATATATGAAATCTGTGGAGAGTTTCTGTAAACAACAGTACAAAAAAACCCCAAAACAAAAACAACAGTACACAACAGACTACTGAGTAGCACTTTATCTATTAAAGAAATTAAGTTTATAGTTTAAAATCTTTCCACAAAGAAAACTCTAGGTCCAATTGACTTTACTGGTAAGTTCTACCAAACATTTAAGGAAGAAATAAATAATGTCAATTCTACATAAACTTTTCCAGAAAATTGAAGAAAACAAAATATTTTCCGACTAATTCTATGAGGCAAGCATTGCCTAATACCAAAACCAGGCAAAGAGATTAGAACGGGGAAAAAAGGCGTTATGGACATAGAAAATTAAAATTTTATATAAACTTTTAAAAAATCAAATCTAACAATATCTAAAAGATAATACACGAATAAGAGAAGTTTATCCCAAAAAAGAGAGGTAAGGCAGGCTTAAAATATGAAGATTAATCAATGTAAGTCACCCTATTAACAAACTAAAAATGAAAAAAAATTCGAACCTCTCAATAAATGCAGAAAAAGTATTTGAAAAAAAATTCAACATCCATTCTGATAAACTCTCAGAGGACTAGGAATAAAAAGGAATATTCTCAACATTTTAAAAACAGCTACAAAAAAATCTACAGTTAGTATCATACTTAATTTTGAAAGACAGATGTTTGTACCCTAAGATCAGGAAGAAGACAAGGATGTCCACTCCAACCACTTGTGTTCAACACTGTATTGGAAGTTCTAGCCAGTACAATAAAGAAAATGAAATGAAAGGCATCCAAATTGGAAAGGAGGAAGTGAAACTGTATTGACAGATGAAAAGACAGTCTAAGGAGAAAATCTGATGAACTCTAAAAACAACCTATTAGAATAAGTGAGTTTAAAAAGGTTGCAGGTACAATGTGCCAAAAATAGATGTATTTCTATATATTAGCAATAATTCAAAAATCAAAAGTAAAAGAATAATACCATTTACAATAGTATCAAAAACAGAATACATAGGGATCAATCTATTAAAAGATGTGCAAAACCTATATATTAAAAATCACAAAATACTGCCAAAAGAAATAAAAGAATAGATACATCAATGGAGAGAATATACCTTTTCATTGTTAAGAGGACTCAATATCATTACATATGAATTCTACACATACTGATTAATAGATTCAATGCAATGCCTCTCAAACTCTCAGCATCTTTTTGAAGAAATTGACAAGCTGATTCTAAAATTCATATAGAAGTTCAATGTACCTAGGATAGCCAAAATAACTGAAAAAGAACAAATATGAAAGGCTAACATCATTTGATTCTATGACTTACTCTAAAGCTGCAATAATCAAAACACTGGAATACTGGTGCTCAAACAGATAAACAAATCAATGGAACAGAATAGAGTCCAAAAATGGATGAAAACAAGTAAGGACAAATGATTTTTTTTTAAAGATTTTATTTATTTATTCAACAGAGATAGAGACAGCCAGAGAGAGAGGGAACACAAGCAGGGGGAGTGGGAGAGGAAGAAGCAGGCTCATAGCAGAAGAGCCTGATGTGGGGCTCGATCCCATAACGCCAGGATCACGCCCTGAGCTGAAGGCAGACGCTCAACCGCTGTGCCACCCAGGCACCCCAAATGATTTTTTTAAAGATTTTATTTATTTGAGAGAGAGAGTGTATGCAAGCACAAGCAGGGGGAACGGCAGAGGAAGAAGAAACAGGTTCCCCGATGCGCAGGGAGCCTGAAGTGGGGCTTGATCCACTTGATCCCCACCACTCAAGATGGTGGCCAGTCAGTCTTCCTTACCGGGTGGCAGATATTCCCACTTCAAACCTGAGAAATAATTCTAATGCTATAGTATCATTGTAGTGCATTAATAATTTTAGATAATATAGATAGTGCACTTGACATGTACTAGAAACCATGCTTTATTTACATCATCTCATTTAATCCTTATAAACCCATGAGGGTTAGTGTGCTGTTCTTCCCATTTTACAAATGAGAAAACTGAGGCACAGAGGAGCTAAGTAACTTGCCAAAGGTCAAAGACCTGAAAAGAGATAAAGCCAGGATATGAACCTAGACAGACTGAATAGAGGTTGAGTTCTTAACCACTTGTTTATAAAGCTTCCAAAATGGAACTTACCACTTATTCCTACCTTCCCTCAGTTGCCCTCTACCTCATTCTCTTAAATTCCCTAATCAACGATCTCACTGTACTACCTCAGTTCACTTACTACCTGTATGATAATAGTCACCCAACTGCACTCTGCTATAATGCATATTCCTCATAACAGCCATACTAGGCTTTCCAAATCACAATTTGATCATGCTACTCTCAAGTGAATTCCATTCAGTGGTTCCTATAACCTGTGCAATGATCCAAACTCAACACACAGCAGACAAGGTCCTTCACTATCCAGCCCCATTCTTCCCTTTCTGCCCTGCTTGCTACTTGCCTATATAAACCACATTCCATACAAGCCAACCTTTTTGCAAGTCTTTAACAGAACTTATTCCTAATCCCCTCAACGCTACATATACTATTCTATTTGGGATACCTACACAGTTTTTTATCTAGTAAATTCATATTAGTACTTCAAGTTTTGGCCCAAATGGCATCTTCCTTGACCACAGTTAATAATAATACTTACTAGTTAATATTTATTCAGGATATTTGTTTAGTGTCAGACACTGTTATAAATCCTTTACAAATTTTAATACTCATTTAATCATTCCAACAACCCTATGAGGAAACTGAGGCAAAAGAGTTAACACTTGCTGCCACTTTAGTGTATGGAATTTATATATTTCCTTCCTCAAATTAAATTCTTGGAGAGTAGAACTGACCTCCTCACTTTTGCAGCAGCTAAACCTGTATAGAGCCTTGCACATAACTGAAACAGGAGTTCAATAAACATCTCTACAAATGGCCAGAACTGTGCCAACAGGTTCTAATGGCAGACTTGGAAACTCTTCCTGGCCATTAGCCCTCTAATTTCTCCGGAGCATGCGAAAAGCCTAACAACGATGTTTAGTGTCTAGTAGAGTCCCATGTAAGCTAAAGGAACCTTACAAGGATTTACCTACCAACGGTTCTGCTTAAGTATATACACATCCTCACACATACTACCAAGCTTTTTGTAAAGCTAACTTAAGTTTTTACAAATTTCCATGCACCAAACAGGCATTCGAAAAATAATAGTTGGTCAGCAATGACGACATTAAACCTTACATGTAAAAATTCTCAATAAAGGAATATGGAGCTTACTTTGATGTCTCAGAAAGTCGTTTTCTGTGGCCATTTCGATATCATTTTAGTTTGGAGCTTTCACCACCTTCATTTTCTTAAAAAAAAAAAAAACACCACACAACAATAACAAAACACACACACACACACACACACACACACAACAACCCCCCCGCCCCCAACCACCAACGAAAAACCCCAGAGCTCACTGTGCGGGAAAACAAAACTAAAGCAACGCTCCGGGGGTTGTCAAGCACTAGAGCGGTGTAATCAGCATCCTACTCACGCGGCGTCGAGAGCCCCGCCGCGCCTTCTTCTCCCGAGTCCCAGCCTAGCCCCTCGCTCAGGCAACGGACTTCAGATTTCAGTTCTGCTGGGGACCCTCCAAGTGAATTCTGTTCCACGTTCACCCGAATCCCGGCCGGTAAAACGGGGACGCGGGTGGCTTCAGGCGTCCCGCAGGTCACTTGGGGTCCTGTCGGGCCACTTAGGAGACAGCCGAAGGAGCCCGCAAGAAGCCGGATGGCGGCGTCCTTGGAGGAACGTTTGGGGTGGGGGGGATGACTCCAGGACGGCGGTGAAACCCGGGGCCAGCAGCGGAAGTCCACTCGGCCCGCCCTGCGACTTTGAAACCGGTGCCCCGGACCGCTCCTTGGAGACGGTAACGCCACCTGCGTCATCACGTGGACGTCCACGTTTACGTCATCGCGCTTCCCGGAGTCCTTACACGCCATTGGCTATCTGTCAAGCTATGGGCGGAGCTATGAGAACCCGGATAACAGCGGGTTGAGCCACTAGCGAGGCAGCGGGTAAGCTCTCTGACGCGAGCTTTCCTGTGGTGAAGCTGGGTGGTTGTCGTGTGTGTGTTTTTAAAGAAAACTCCCAAGATGTAAACGTATGTAGGGCATCAAATACATATTTTAAATGCTCCCAGGATGTTTGATACCTAGCACTTCTGGACTGGGAGAACCTGCTGGCTAAAAGGAGTGGGTGGAAAGTAAGCAGATTTCTGCGACTGGGGGCGGAACGCAGAATGGCAGCTTCAGAGCCCACCACCAAGGCTGACCTCTGGAGGATTTTTGAGTATGGACTTGATTTCCAGAAGCTAAGTACGATCCTTCCCCTTTGGGTCTTTAGAGGAAGGAAACAGTCGTTTAAATATTTAACTATGTGTCAATAAGACATATAGTTAGGGGTACTCCAAAGATCCTGCAAATTCAGCAGTTATTTCTTTAGAGATAACTTTGCTTCCTCAAAGAAGAAAAATTTTGTAAGAAAAAAATTAAGCAAAACTTTATGTTTGGGGGTAAATGACAATTTCCAGTAATAAAAATTAATTTTGTCTGGGTTTAAGCCTTATCTTAATATTGGAGGAAATTTCAACACTAGCAATAAAAATGTTAACTTGAAACTAGCCACTAGTTTTAGTGCTTTTTTAATAGATTGTGTGTTTTTATTGAAGTAATTTCACTAAACAGACATGTCAAGAGGTAGCTGCATTTGGCTTTCTCTTTAACAATTTAAGTTTTATTGTCCTGTACTCATAATGTTATATAAACGAAGTGATGTTAGCCCAATGTATTAAGAAATTTTTAAAATGTGTCCAACTGTGTCCAGTTAGGTATTTGAAGTCCTGAAGTTTTCTCCATACTCACTACTAAGAGGATGAGGTGGTCCCTTCCTCTAAAGACTGGCAATTAAATATGGAGGTATATCTAATAACCATTAAAAAGTTTAGCTTTGTGGCAGTGAAAATTGAACTTGATCTGATTTTTGGTGGCCATAAAGTTAATACAAAAAACTTATTGGAAGGAGAAATTGAGTGGGCAAACTTCAACTCTTTTTTGAAGATCAGTGTATGACTTTCTTCATGAACTCCTCACTGACTCCCCAAGGACTTGTGTTTAAGTTCTCCTACTGTATCTGTATATTGTCATATTGTAGTTTAATTTGGCACCAAACAGTTATAAACTTAATTCTACATTTACACTAGAAGTTGATAAGATATATTAGTGTTGGTGAAAGCAAAGAGTACCTTCTGGATAAAAATGATAATTGGTCTTAGCATTGTGTAAATTAAATATCAGAAGTTGGAATTTTTATTTCTGTACTTGAACTATTTGGCATATAAGCTTTATCCTTAAGCATTCCCTCTAGTGTTGCTTGCTTTTAAAGGTTCCCTTGTGTCCTCTACCGACTTCCCCCAAGGAAGGTGCTTCTTTAATAGTTCATGCTTCTTCCTCCAGTCTCTATCATATTGCTTTGCAGTTTGCCTCCAGGTTCCATCAGAGTGCCTGGAACTCAGTGAGGGTTCAGTAAATAGCTGATGAAGGAATTAATTTAAAGAATTCAGTGAATGTGCTTGGAAAGTATCCATTAGTTAATTGAGTACAAGGAATGAGAAGTGAGAGAAAAATTACTTAGTATGTTTTTAACCATTCTTTAGCCCCAATTTCATGTTTTTATGTTCAATATATTTCTTTAATAAAGAAAACCCTTGAAAATGGATAGCTTTTACAAATATTAAGTAATATATTAAATTGACATTGAGCACCCAGTACTATGTGGAAAGCATCATGAAGAATATAAAGTTGGAAATTTAAGCTAGGGTCAAAACCATATGAAACATTTTCTGATATAATTAAATGCCATAAAAAGATTTTTAAAAAAGCTCTTAATAATTATGTTTATTTTAGGTACGCCTGGCTGGCTCAGTCAGTTGTGTCCTATTCTTGATTTCAGCTCAGGTCATGATCCAGGGCCCTGGGATCAAGCCCCACATGGGGTTCTGTGCTCAGCGTGGAGTGTGCTTGTCCCTCTCCCTCTGCTTTCCCCCTGTTTGCGCTCTCTCTCTCTCTCTCTCAAATAAATAAATAAATAAAATCTTAAAAAAAAAATTACGTTTATTTTAGCCAGCAAGGAAGGATGGCCTAGAAATTGGGAGCTCTCTTTTTAAGTTTGTCTTTTTTATTATTATAATTTTTGTAATAAAAACATGATATGAAATCTACTCTCAAATTTTTAAGTGTACAGTACAGTAATCTTAACTATATGCACATTGTTCTACAACAGATCTCTAGAATTCTTCCATCTTGCCTGACTGAAACTCTGTATCTATTGAACAATAACTCCTTTATTTCCCTCTCCCACCAAAAGTGATTTTTAGAAAACGAAACTAATAGTTTTGGTAAAACAATACAAAAGCTATTTCCCCCCAAAGAAGTTTTTAAAAGTATGTTATAAGCAAAATGTATGTAGGCTGAACCATGTGAAATTGTGATTTTTTGCAATTTCATACAGTGTAGTTTAATACTTTACCTGAAAATATTTGAATAATGGCTGCCCACTAATGTAATATCTGCTCTTGCAGATCACGGGAAAATGGTGGTGACTTTACTTAAACATGTAGAATATGCACAGTATTCTCAGAGTAACTATGAAGTTCAGGTGTAGTGACTCCTTGCTGAATTAAGCCCACAGATCCTATAGACATTTTGTTAACTCTCAGCAACCAAAATACAGAATGATTCTATTATTTGGAAATATTGTAATTCTGTAAATTCTTACCTTTTCTTGAGAAGTTTAAAAGTTTATGTATGGTTCTGTTATGAATTTACATTTAATCCTGTATAGAAACAATAAATTCATACTGTCTGGGTAAAAGAGACACTAAATGAAGAAAAATAGGTTGATAAGTGCTGGAAGTGCTAGGATGAGTAAGACTGAACCAACCAGAACCATGTGGTACATCTCCAGGACACTTAACCGTATCTTACGATCTCAAGGATCAGTTAGACTATTCTGCCTTGCAGTCTAGTTTTTTATAGGAAAAGCACTTAAGAAACATGCAATTTTAATGATTCCAAACAGAGAAATATTTTCTTTTTTTAAATTATTTTTTTTTAAGATTTTATTTATTTATTTGAGAGAGAGAGAGAGCATGAGCCCGGTGAGGGGCAGACGGAGAAACACTCTCCACAGAGCAGGGAGCCCAGTGCAGGACTCCATCCCAGGACCCTGGGATCATGACCTGAACCGAAGGCAGACGCTTAACTGACTGAGCCCCCCAGGCACCCAAGAAATATTTTCTTTCAGCAAAACTGTGTATACTTTAATAATAACAGCTAATCTTTTCTGAGTGTTTACTACATACATGCTAGGCACTGTGCTAAATATATATATACATATAGATACATTATATATATGTACCTCCACTTATAAAATCCTTTTTACAGTAATTTGCTGATGATCATAGTTGGAAAGTGCCTGAATTGAAATTTGAATCTAGGCATTCCAATGTCACAATCTTTGACCACTATGTATATGCCTCCCAGTAGTGTAATATCATTTACATTTAGGGTAATATTATTTACAGCCAGTGTAATATAATTAATTTACAGTTTTTGCTTATATTGCCAGATAGCCTTTAGTTACATTAATTATTGCTGTATGTGTTCTGTTGTAATCTTATGATTTACAGTTCATTTTCAGATTGTTACACGGTATTTGTATTACTGAATTACCCTTCCTTCTCCTTCTAGAAAACCACTCAAACTTCAGTGGAGTGATTAAAAGTTCAGATATTCTCTGGCGGTCCTTCTACATTTTTCTTTCCTGCAAAAACCGGGAAAGTCAGCTTCGGTCTTCCAAGCCCTGCCCCCAGGATGTGTAGGCAGCTGGGTGGAGCCTAAAACTGAGCCCTCTCCAGTCACCCCAGCAGAAAGCAGCGAGCTGACTGTTAAGAAGGAAAAAAGCTTCCCGGTCTGTGTTCTCTTCTTGTGTTTTCTTTTTGTTATGCATTGTTTCCTCTGTCATTACTTGCACCTTCGCCAAGTCTTATTAGCTTTTTCCTCTGGTAACTTATTTTTCAGCTGCTTCTTCTGCTGGTACAGTTTACTCCCACTTTCTGGCTGACTTCCTCATTTCTCCGTATTTTAAGTAAGTGGGCAGGGGGCAGGTAGAAGAATGTAAACTGAAAAATAATTATTGTCGGAAACTAAAGAACATTTCGTGAATAGAGGAATTTGGAAATTTTCCTTGTAAAACGTTCTGTTGAGAAAACATCTTTTCCATAACTTCCTTTAACCTTGTGGAACATTTTTCGTCTCCTAGGCACTCAGTGCTCTGCGGTTCTGTGTTTGCTTTCTCTTCATTTCCTTCTAAAGCCCTTTCCATAGTACAGACAAGCATGAAAATAATTTAAAAATTGTGACTTTCTTTGATGAAAGAGTGATTTGAAGAATAGAGGTTAAAATGTGGAAAAACACATATTAACAATAAACATTTTTTTAAGAAAGTCTAAACAGCCAACATCAAAATTGTATTAACAGGCTGGTGATCACTTTGAATGAATATATTTCTTCAATAATATTCCCAGTATTCGTTCTGACATTTAAGATATGTTCAGCATATATAATATAGAGAAGAAGTATATCACATGCTCTGAGACATCCAGCCATAAAATGGACTTTAAAAAATATTTTTAAAATTTTTCATTTATTTCTTAATAGTAATGTGTGTCTATCATAGTATAAAATACAGGTTTTTGTTTTTTTTTTAAGTAATAACAGTTGAAAGTAAGCCTCCCTTGCTCTCTTGACTCAAGCAGATAATTCTCTCAAAGGAGGTAACTACTGCCACCACTGGTTTCTTGTATATGCTTCCTGAGATAGTATATGCATTCACAAGCATATATGCAAGTAGTCTTTTTTAATAAAATAAATTCATACTTTTTGCACCTTGCTTTTTTTCACTTAACGTATTTTAGATATATAGAGAGAGCTGCTTCACTCTTTTTTAGCAGCTGCATAGTATTTCATTGCATAATATAGGTTAAATTCCTTACCAGTCCTCTACTGATGTGTATTTAAATTGCTTATGATATTTTGTAATTGTAGACAGTGTTGCAGTGAATATCTTTATACTTATATCATTTTGAATATGTGCAGGTGTAATAACTCCTAGAACTGGAATTATTGAGTCAAAGGATATAAAGATAGATTTTTTGTTTTGATAGATTTTGAGGGATTGCTCTTCACAGAGACAGTACCAGTTATGCCCCAACAATAATATGTGATTGTTTTGCAGTGTCCTCATTATCACAGCATGTTTTCAAGCTTTCCAATTGGCGAAAATACTAATTTTTTCTTTAATTTGCATTTCTATCATAAGTGAGGTTGAACATTTTGCATTTACTTTCTGTCAACTGTTTTTCCCCCTTTTTTCCATTGGGATATTGATCTTTTTCCTTACTGATTTCTAGGAGCCCTTTAACATTTAAGAAGTTAGTTATTTGTCTGAAATACAAGTTGGAGATATTTTTTTTTACGAATTATCTTTTGATTTTGTAATGATGGGCTTTTTTTGGTGGGTGTAGGCAGACTTCTGTTTTCAGTTTTGTTATTTTTATGCAGCCAAATGTATTGCTCTTTTCTTTTGTGTCTTTTGGGTTTGGGGTTATATTTTAAAAAGCTTTTTCTACTATAAGATCATCTTTAGAAATTCATTTTTTCTTTTTTAATATGGTTTTTATGTGTAAATATTTTATTCATTCAAAACTTAGTTTGGTGTAGGGATCCAATCTTATTAAATTGGAATACAAAATGAACTGATTGATAATACACCTAGTTGGTTTAGCTACATGAGCCCTAGTTGGTAAGCTACATGAAAATCATCCCTAACACTCCATAGGCTTATACTTAATTTCCCTAACACCTGGTATGGCACCCAAAACAAGTATAAACCTTTGATAAACTAAATTGAAAGGAAGTTTCTAGATATATTACCTTAGTTACTTACCATTGTTTTGGTTGAAAGAGAATGGTACCATGAACACAGCTCATTTCTTTTGCACGAAACCTTAGAATCATGAAATTTTGGATCCAGAGACTAGGATGATTATTCACTTGACAAATAAATAATAAGTGCCTATTACTTACAGGCATTCTAGTTGGGAATGGGGAGACAATAAATGTCATGTGATGTAATGCTGTGAATCAAAACAGAGCAATGTATGGGCAGTAGAGAATGACAGGAAGTAGAGCAGGGGATGCACACTAGCACAGGTCACAAAGGACATTGACAGTTGAATTGTCTTTACTTCATATGAGCACATGTGCAAACAAAAAAAATTGAGAGATAGTGAGAATTAAGCTTCAGGAGACAGTTCTAAGTATCCCCGGGGAAGTTGAAAGGAGAATCAGTTGTTTCTGTCTGGATCTGGGTTATCTTTAGATTACATTGTAAGCTAGTGGGCAGGACTATACTTTTTAGGTTATTTTTGTTATAAATTTTATGCACGCTTGGATTAGCATGAATGTTCTTTAAGCAAATTAACAAATTTGTCATTCTAATAGGAAACTAAAGCCATTTTATGCAATTAAAGCCACAATTACATTCTACCCTTAGGCATGTCAGCCATGGCACTCCTCCCTGCTGATGGAAGTCTAGTCAATATTTTTTGCAGTAATTTCAAACACTGCTCAAAAAAATCAGGGAAAAGGGCGAGTCGAAAGTCTTGAGGTACCACTACTTTATACTCTCAACAAGGGTAGTTCTGCTTTTATATTTATTTTTTTCTTAACAGGTAAGATTACATTTTGAATTAATTTAAAACTATAAATTACACTTCACTGTGACCACAAGACCCTCCACGTGTGCCACTTTTAGGATCAAATCACTGGATATGGTTTAATTCCATTTAGACGTAGGGATGATTGCTTGGAAGAGCTAGGAGTTGGAAATTCCTTGCTGGAAACCCACTGATTAGGATAGGGATCCTTTTAATGTGTGTGGAATTTTTGTAGATATGGAGGTTCTGTGGAGAATGAGTGAATCTGCCACTATCATCTTGATTTATTCTTATTTCTTCCTATATGCTTCAAGATGATGCTTGTTAGTACCAAAATTTGGGATAGAAGTTTATCCATTTATATATGAAGAATGTGCCTTGATATTTCGACTAAAGAAAAATCAGTTTTTATTGAGGTATTTTATTCCATATAAATCAGTACTAAATTCTACAAAAAAATCAATCAATTTATATGGTCTTATCACTCATTGAGCTTATTTTAATAATGAAGACTATAAGTGGCTGAATATATCCTCTTCTCAAATACTATTAGTTGCAAATGGGTTGTAACACCAGAATTATTTTTTAAAATTTTTGAGGTTATCAATTAAAATTTGTTAGCATGTAGTGAAAATTAGGAAGAGCTACATACTTTAGAAAAAGGTTTTCAGAGATCTTGGATTCCTGTGTGCCATAGATCCAAATATATAATTTTGGATCTCCCAATGATTGGTACCTAGTAGGTACTCAATATCTATTCATTGAAATAAATTTATCCAAAACTTAACAACTTTATTATTTGCAGTAAAAATAACATAAGAAGCAAGGAAATGCATTCAAAGACTAAGGGAAATTAAAATCTGGAAAGAGCATCATTACTAATCAAGATTATCTTCTGAACATGACATAAGGATCTAGTGTTTGGGGAATCTACCACTCTTAAAATAAGGTTTGCATCTCCTTGCAGATCTCTCTTTATCTGGGAAAACATGGCTTCCATTTAGTTCAGTTTCATGATTTGCCAATCATGTGACCTTGGACAAATCTGTTTCTTCATTTGTAATGAGGATAGAAATAGTTCCTCTGCAAGTTTTTTTTTTGTGTGTGTGTGTGAAATTAAATGAGATAATGTTTATAAAATGCCTGATCCATAGTGTTTAATAAAAAAATGTAATTGTATTAATATAATGCTATGTATGCCCATTTAATCCTCAGAGAAAAAATCTAAAATCAAATACTGCTTGTATCAAATGTATTTAGTCTATTTCAAAGTTTAAATGATAAATTCTGTTCCCATTTTTCAATTAGAGAGAGGGACTAACCAAACATGTGGTCATTTAACACGTGAAATTTCAACAATGGAAGCAGCTAAGAAAATCTATACCCTGAGACCAAGGAAGACAATATTAAACTCTACTAACCTTGAAATGGTTGGAGCACCCACTGCCTAAAGCAACTCCCACCCTAAAAAGAAAGGGTTTTAACCAAAGAAACAAGTGTTAGCGGCAGTGCTTCTGCAGATTTATAGTTATTTTTTTATCAGATTGAATTTTATTATAAAGATTTTGATTCCCAAAGGATCCAATAATTCACACACCTGCACATTTTAGAAGAAAAGACAAAAGATGGCATAGAAGCTCATAGTGTTTATAGTCATTAAGTATATGAACAGTTTCTTTGGTGGACTTAATTACAGTTTTTAAAAATGATTTTGATATACTCTTTACAAGGTAACTTGAGCTGGATCTAGACTTAGTTCTAAAGCTTTTAGGATCCAATTACCTATTTTACAAAGAACTCCTGTCCATGGTTTGCTGTAACACAAATGGCCTATTGACTCTCAGAACTGTGTTCTTGTCACTCTGCTGCCTTCCTGCCTGCTATCTGGCATTGAAATTTTCATTTCATTTCCAACTAAAGGAAACATTTGTATATTGTTAAAAAGTTTGTCTTAATTTTTTTTCTTTAGAGTCTTCAGATGGATTTTAAAATTGAACACACTTGGGATGGTTTTCCAGTAAACCATGAGCCAGTGTTTGTCAGGCTGAATCCAAGTGTTGGAGGAGTGATGATGAAAGTTAGTGCTCCATTTTTCAATGATCCTCCAGCCCCACTTGGAGAACCAGGAAAACCTTTCAATGAACTGTGGGATTATGAAGGTAAGTGGAAATACTGTATTTTATTGCAAACATAAATCTCTTTATAATAACCTCTCCTAGAACTATTATTATATCTTGCTGTAAGAAAGTAAGTACTCTTCTGAGCAACTGACATGCTCAGTTTCTTCCATTCTCTACCAATCTCTCATTCTAACTTTTTCACCATCACCTATGTGACTTCAGCTATATAACTAAACAGTGAAAAATGGCAATTACAAATCCAGATTTTAAAATTGCTGCCATATTTCTTTCCTTTACTTCTGATACCTATTTTAAGAAGAGTTCAGCATTTCTGTTTTGTCTCTAAGTATCTTCAAATTGCCACTTTAACCTCGTAAACCTTCTTTGTGGAAGTTTGGGGATGCTTTACTTATTATAGAAATACTATTAACTTCAATACGAAATGTAGTTTTTATTTTATACTGGCAATTAATCTCACATGTCAAATGAAGGCTAATGGACATGCCATAAAATTACATTGTGCCAGGTTTGGTATATGATCCCCTTCTAATGTATTGTAATTAAGCTACCAAATTTATCTTTCTGAAATACCCTTTATGATTCTATTCCTCAAACTTATCCCTGAGATAAAGTTCAAACCCTTCCTATAAACTTTCAGAGTACTCATGAATTGGGCTATCCAATTCAATCAAAAGCTCTTTTTAAATATAACGATGTTACATTAGTTTCAGGTGTACGACATAGTGATTTGACAAGTCTATACATTATGCTATGCTCACCGCGAACGTAGCTACCATCAGTCTCCATATAGCACTGTTACAGTACCATTGACTATATTCCCTATGCTGTGGCTTTTATCCCTGTGACTTATTCATTCCATGACCAGAAGACTGTATCTCCCACTCTCCTTCATCCGTGTTGCCCATCCCCCTACTCTCTTCATCCCCCACCATTCCCACCCCTGGCAACCATCAGTTTGTTCCCTGTATTTATGGGTCTGTTTCCAACTTTCGTTTACTCATTTGTTTTGTTTTCTAGATTCCACATGTAAGTGGAATCGTATGTTAACAAAAAGCTCTTGACTTCTGAAAGGCTAATGGTCTTACTATCCATGCATATTCTCACCCATGTACATTTTCTCATTCTATTCCCCCCCAATGCACTTAGTTCAAGGTCTAATATAGGTTTCATTTCTTTAGAAAAACCTTTGATAATTCCTGTAGTCCATACTAACATCTGTATAGCATGCATTTGTCAGTGTTAATTTATCATATGTAAAATGTATGTTATCTTTTACTGATACAAAGCTTGTATATATCAGCTACCTACTGGTGTAGACACTAATGTGATTTATCTACTAGAGATACTACAGACACCAAACTCAAGAAATCCTAAACTCAGCTCATCCACTTCTCTCATAAACCTGCCTCTTTCCCCAATTGCCAATCACTGTAATACATCAATTCACTAAATAGAGAAATATGAGATCTTTCCAAGATACCCTTTTCTCTCACTTTCCATATTTGGATTTATTTAGAGTCCTGTCAGCTTCACCTCCTAAAATTTTCTCTAATTTAGTATCTCCTCTTCATCCATACCATCACTACTATAGGTTAGGCCTTTATGATCTTTTACCCAGGCTAGTCAAAGCATCCTTAATAGTTGGTTTCCCTTAGGTCCATCCTTCACTTAGAAGCCAGAGTGATCTATCTAAAATGAAAATTCAAACTCATAATTCAGATCCTTACAAACCTTCTCAGGCTCTCTGTCCTCATAGGATACTTTCACCCTTCTTATTATGATCTCTATATAAGATTTTCCATGACTTAGCCATTATTCTCTTTGCAGCATTACTTCTTTGTGCATTGAAATGTTTGCCTAGGAAGACTGAACTGCTTGTAGTTCTTTAAGGACGATATTTCCTAATCATGTACATTTGATTATACTTCTCTCTCAACCTGGAATGTCCTTTCCATCATTCTTCCCCCAAATCCAACTCATCTTTCAGGGTGGAACTTAGCACCCTCTCCAGGAATCCTTCACTAAACCACTTTTTTGAGCTAAGTGTCTATTTTCTTTTTTCATGTATAGCAGCAACCTCCTTCCCTTTTGATATTTTTATTAAGAGTATCCACTTTCAGGGCACCTGGGTGGCTCAGTTGGTTAAGTGTCTGCCTTTGGCTCTGGTCATGATCCCAGGATCCTGGGATCGAGTCCTGTATCGGGCTCCCTACTCAGTGGGAGTCTGCTTCTCCCTGTCCCCCCTCCCCTCTCGTGCTCTCTCTCACTATCTCTCTCTCTCATAAATAAATAAAATCTTTATTAAAAAAAGAAAGACTATCCACTTTCATGTCCGATTAGATTGTAAGCTAATTAAGGTACTCCCAGAATTTGATACAGTGTTTAATACAGAGAAGATGCAAAAATGATCTTAAGATGATTATGCAAAATAATAATTAGAAGATGTGTTAGAGTTCTCTGGAGAAACAGGGCTGAGAGGGAGAGGGAGAGAGAGGAAAAGAAAGAAAGAGTGTGTATGTATGTGTGTAGAGAAAGAGAAAGATTAAGGAATTGACTTATGCAGTTTTGGAGGCTGGCAATTAAATAATCCGCAGGGTAGAGCAGTAGACTGGAGACCTAGGGAAGAGCTGATACTCCAATTTGAGTCTGATGGTGTGGTGGCAGAATTCCTTCATGGTCAGGGGAGGTCTGTCTTTTTTTCTGTTAAGGCCTTCAATTGATTGGATGAGACTCAGCCACATTATGGAGGGTAATCTGCTTTACTAAAAGTCTGCTGTTTTAAATGTTAAATCTCATCCAAAAAATACCTTCGCAGAAACATCTAGAATAATGTTTGACCAGGTATCTGGGTACTGTGCTTAAAGTTGACACACAAAATTAAGCCTCATGGAAACATTCTAATTCATTTAGGTAAAAGACTTAGAAAGGGACAGGACTCTGAATTGTTGATGGAACTGTATCTGTATCTTAGATATTTTATTATAAAAATAACACATGGAAAACTGGAAACAACATAAATGTCTATCATAAAGGATTATGTGAATAAATTATAACATTCTATAGGAGAATACTATGCAGTAATTTAAAAGCATTGGGTTTTTATATGCTGGAAAGTTTTTTTGTGAAAAAGGAAAGTTGTAGGCAAGTATGATTCCATATTTATTTTTAAAAATCCATGCAGGTAAAATAGGTTGTAGAAGGACAGAAAAGGTCTGACAGGTTTTAGAGCAAAGTGTGAAGAAAAGGACTTTGACTTTTTACTTCATATGTGTTTGTATTGTTATAATCATTTATAAGAAATATATATTACTTTCATAATTAAATAATTTTTAAAATACAACATGCTCAGAAAACTCCAGGAAGTTGTAAAGAGAAGAAAAATCACCTACCTGTATTTCTTCTATCAGAGATAACCAGTCATTTTTTGTGTGTGTATGCATACTTTGCAGACATCTAGACATAGGCACATATGCATATTCTTATTCCGTGTACATTTAGTTATTTTTCTGCACCCTGCTTATCAAATATCATGGATATCTTACCATATCAAAAGAGATTTAACTGTATATTTGATTGTAATGACTGCGTTATAGTCTATTGCATGGAATGTATAAATTCCATAATTTATTTAACAGCTCTCCTGTATAATAGGAGTTTTATCATAGGAGATAACCATGTAGATCATTCCCAATTTTTGAGCAATACTTTGATGAATAGCATTATACTTACTTTTCCCAATTGTCTGATTATTTCATTAAGATAAATTCTTAGAAGAAGATAACTGGTTCAAAGTCTGTGTAATAACATTCATTTCTTTAAGAACCTCACCCAACACTAGGCTTTATTAATATTTCTAACAGGACAATCTGATATGGGAAAAATTGATGATATATTTTCTATGTATTTCTTCTTCCAAGCAATGTGTATTTATTTGCTTTTCCCCTTTTCCTATGAGGATAGAATTATGGTTAAAAATAATGAGTTACCATATGATAGCATGGAGGACATTAGGAGAAGGAAGGGAAAAATGAAAGGGGGGAAATGAGAAGGGGAGAAGAACCACGAGAGACTGTGGACTCCGGGAAACAAACTGAGGGTTTCAGAGGGGAGAGGGTGGGGATGGGTTAGCCCAGTGATGGGTATTAAGGAGGGCACGTATTGCAATGAGCACCGGGTGTTATATGCAAACAGTGAAATCATGGAACACTACATCAAAAACTAATGATGTACTGTATGATAACTAACATAATAAAATTTAAAAAATGAGTTAATTCATTTTATATTCTAAAAAATTATTTATTATTGAAGTAAAATTGAATTTCTTGGTATGTCTTATCTCTGTTTTCAAAAGTTGTGGAAGCATTTTTCTTGAATGACATAACCGAACAGTATTTAGAAGTTGAACTTTGTCCGTAAGTATAAAATTTTTTCTAACTCAATATTACATAATTTGAATACAGTTAATTTCTAGTTATAAATTATATGGTTCATGGTAAAATCTCAACCAAAAGGAAGAATGCTAATCTGATTGTATATAATTCTTTATTTTCAAGTAAACATAAAACATATTTTATAAATGCTTGAAAGTATTACAATGATATGGGGCGCCTGGGTGGCTCAGTCGTTAAGCATCTGCCTTCGTGGCTCAGGGTGTGATCCCAGGGTTCTGGGATTGAGCCCCACATCAGGCTCCCCCACTGGGAGCCTGCTTCTTCCTCTCCCACTCCCCCTCCCTGTGTTCCCTCTCTCGCTGGCTGTCTCTCTCTCTCTGTCAAATAAATAAATAAAATCTTAAAAAAAAAGAAAGTATTACATTGATATTATTTTCAATTTACTAATGTGGCTGGTTTTCTAATAAATTGAAAGATTTTTTGTTAAATGAAAAATCATTATAAATAACAGAAACTTTCTCTTACTCTTCTGAAATTTGCATCATTATGTATTGGCTATTCAGAAATAAAGGGAGATACAGATACAATGAATTGAACTAGTTTCTTTTAGAGAATTTCTTTTTTTTTTTTTTTTTTTGAAAGATTTTATTTATTTATGTGACAGAGAGACAGCCAGCGAGAGAGGGAACACAGCAGGGGAGTGGGAGAGGAAGAAGCAGGCTCCCAGCGGAGAAGCCCGATGTGGGATGTGGGACTCAATCCCAGAACACCAGGATCACGCCCTGAGCTGAAGGCAGACGCTTAACGACTGCGCTACCCAGGCACCCCTCTTTTAGGGAATTTCTTAAACAACTAGATTAAACTTGAATTTTATGTATTATATAATTATATATTTATGTATTCTTTCCTTTATTCATCATTCATTTATTGAGTGTATACTATGTCACTTTGTATTCAGTGTCAGGGATAAAAATTAAATCACACTGTTTTTTTTAGATTTAATAAAGATATTAACCTTGGACTCTTGTTCAAATTTAAACAGTCCTTTGGGAACCCTCTTTACCTTGTTGGCAGTTTTTTCCTATATGTCTGAAAAAGTAAATTTATGCCTACCTATCATCTACATATAACAAATTTTAAATTAGTAAAATATTGATTAATGAAATATTTCTTTGTATTGCCATTATTCATTTTAAGTGACCTTTAACTACCTCTCAGTATCTAATATCCAGTAGCCTCTGTCCCTTTGTAGGGTGGGCAGAGTCCCAAACAGTTGATTTAAATGAGATTTTAGATATCATTTTCTTTTCCCTTAGTTTGATTTCTTGCTAATTCTAATGTGAAAAACATAGCTGTTCACAATTATATTTTTGAGAATAATCATATATCTTTGTGTGTTACCTTTTAACTAACATGCCAGAATCTTTTATTGCAAAATATGATTTAACTGTAAGAAAACTTCAGCTGTTGTATGATTATTTTCATCATACAGGTGAGAAAGCTAAGGCAAATAGGTTTATAACTTATCTAGAAAGCAGTTAAGAACTTGGATATGCTAGAATTCTAGTTTTATCCTTAGTTTTAATTTTATTAGATGATAATATCAGTTTGTTTTCACGAGTGATGACTTAGTAGTAGATGGATAGGATAATTAGATTCTCTTTTATTTTAAAATAATATGATAACCATTATGTATAAAATTAATAATTACAAAATATATTTTTAAGTTAAATTATTAGTAAGTTAAAAAATCCATAGAGTAGTTTGGTTTCATATATTACGGGACAGTTAATAATCAAGAATCATGGTTTTGCTTCAGGCAATCAACTCCTGTGACAGTTAATTAACTTCTGGGAAAGCAACATGAAGAATATTGTTGTTTTAATTTGCAAGGACTTTTATTCCTCTTAGGATATTCTTAAAGTTGCATAGTAATAATAAAAATAAGCAGAGAACTTGTAAATAATACTTGTCTTCTGTTGGAATAGTTTATTGAAGGGAAATCCTCCCTGAAAAGCTCACAACATACCATCTGAGGAGAAATATCTAGTCTTTTCCACTGACAGTAAATTTGCTTCATCTAACTACTTGAAATCCTTTGTTTCTTACTGACCTGGCTAATCCCAATTATGCTCTCTTAATAGAATTACATCTGAGGATATATTTTGTTTATCTTTGAAAATGTGTCATCAGTGTCTGAAACTAATGGTAAAAAGCAGGAAAATACAAGAGGCAGGCAGGTCGAGGACAGTTGTGCAAGAGCATAGATACAAATTAAAATCTTCAGCCTGTTCACTTGTATTAGACAATCTGTGTTTTTATTTCTACCTTCCTAATGAGCTTCAAGATAGTTTTCTTACAGAAATAACCTTTAGTAAAGTTGTTGGATTCAGACTTAGAAATTGGTTCCAGCTTCCCTTAGGGTACTTTAGTTTTCGAAATGGGTTTTATTATGCGCACCAAGTATCCCCCCACCCCTTTTTCATACTGTGTACCATCTAACCAGTTGAAGTATTTTATATAATTTCTTATTTACAGACTATAAAAAGCAGTTTGGACATGTGTAAGCTTTATGCATTTGACTGCAGTTGTCTGAAAAATGATAAACAGAGATATTTCTAAGTAACTGAACACACTGGTTCTCCCTGTAATTATCCAATATACATATTGCATCTTTTAATTATTTGGAAATTTAGTTATAAGGACATATTGAATATATGAAGGAAAGTAAAGAAAATAACATTTGTTTCTTTCAAACACTCATGACAAATTTTAATTTTGACAGTCATGGACAACATTTGGTGCTCTTACTCTCTGGAAGAAGAAATGTGTGGAAAGTAAGTAAATAAAAATATTAGATAAAATCCTTAAATGTAATCTTTAAGATATATATGTCATATGCAAAAGATATATATATCTTATAAAGTGTTTAAAGTATAAATCTGAATTTACCTTTTGTGTTTCACATGTTTCTGTAGCAAGAACTTGCTCTGTCATACAAAGTGTCTAGAGGGGAGAAAAAGTGGGAAGGCAGAGCTTATCTTCCTTGGAGTTATTTTCCACCAAATGTGACAAGATTCAATTCATTTGCAATTCATGGATCAAAAGATAAAAGAAACTATGAAGCGCTTTACCCAGTACCTCAACATGAACTGCAACAAGGACAAAAACCTGATTTGTAAGTAGAAAATAAATGAAGATAGGTTCCAACTCTGAGTTTTTGGAAACTAATTTTGGGTAGAACAGTAGTAACATTTTTGACTCCAAGAAAACATGTGTACGAATACCTAGTAGAGTCATGTGTTCCCTGATGGTCCTAAATACTTGACAGCCTGACTTTGGAGAGACATAGTCTCTCTTACTGCTGTCAGTAGAGCGCTTATATTTCCATAGTGGTATGAGAAAAGTCTTGCTTAGTGAGTATTGCAACAGCAAGTATCAAAGTATGGTTGCACATTCATTTATGATCCCTTTCAGAGTTAAATGGCCAGAGAGATCTGTGTTTTCTGATATGAGTAAAGGGTTAATAAATTCTTTCTTGCTGTTTTGAGAATGTGACCTTCAGTTAACTCTCTAGCTCTCTTCCCCTGGTAACCTCATAAGGATAAAAATGTCAACTGTATTTCTAGGCAACTTTGCCTGTCATAATAATGACCCTTAATTGGTAAATTGATTCTGATCTGAGAGGAATTATGAATAAACTCTGAATACCCCTAATAGGGGGCACATGGCTTTGGGATTTCCTTTTAGCAGTCTTGTTTCCCATGGGGATGCTAGAAACTGTGCCTGTGGAGTTATTATTACAAGAGATATTGGCTCCTGTGGGGCAGCAAGCATGTAAGCTAAGGTATCTCCTACACTTTCTCATTTTGAGTCTTAGCTCTTTGCACCTGAAGCTGTCACTTAAGGAGACTGTGGCTCCTGGCCAGCCTTATAAGTGCCTCATGGACTGCTATAAACACTATAAAGGCAGATGCTGCACTGAGGCAAGCTAAGATTCCTGGTCTGTATCTCTCTGGGTATACTTGGTGTGGCCGAGTCTGGTGAGATTGTATGTTTAGAAGAGCCTAACAGAGATATCCTGGTGGGCTTTGTACCATGGTAGACTGACTTTCCTGCCTTTTTACCCTTAGAAAGTGCTATACTGTCTTCCTTCTCCCTGTTAACTTTCTCCTTCCTGTCATGCTCTTACTTCAGTCACTTTGCCTTTATCTTCTCTAGCCTATTCCTTTATTCCGTTGACACACATTTCCCTTCGCTTTTGTCCCCAGTCCTGACCCCTTTTCTTATCCTTCCCTGTTGCCTTTCTCTTCTTGCTGCCTCTTATCCATCTCCGTTATTTCTCTAACCTCTTTTTTTATTTTAATTTTGAAAAATTGAAGTGTAGTTAATACACAATGTTACATTAGTTGCAGGTGTACAACATGATTCAAAAATCTTTTTTTTTTTTTATGTTATGTGAGTCACCATACAGTACATCATTAGTTTTTGATGTAGCATTCCATGATTCATTGTTTGCATATAACACCCAGTGCTCATTGCAATACATGCCCTCCTTAATACCCATCACCGGGGTAGCCCATCCCCCCACTCTAAAACCCTCAGTTTGTTTCCCAGAGTCCATAGTCTCCCATGGTTTGTCTCCCCTTCTGATATCCCCCCTTCATTTTTCCCCTTCCTTCTCCTAATGATCTCCCTGCTATTCCTTATGTTTCACAAATAAGTGAAACCATATGATAATTGTCTTTATCTGCTTGACTTATTTCACTTACCATAATCTCCTCCAGTTCCATCCATGTTGATGCAATTGTTGGGTAATCATCCTTTCTGATGGCTGAGTAATATTCCATTGTATATATGGACCACATCTTCTTTTGAAGGGCATCTGTTGAAGGGCATCTCGGCTCCTTCCACAGTTTGGCTATTGTGGACAATGCTGCTATGAACATTGGGGTGCATATGGCCCTTCTTTTCACTACATCTGTATCTTTGGGGTAAATACCTGGTAGTGCAATGGCTGGATCATAGGGTAGCTCAATTTTTAACTTTTTGAGGAAACTCCACACTGTTTTCCAAAATGGCTGTACCAACTTGGATTCCTACCAACAGTATAAGAGGGTTCCCCTTTCTCCACATCCTTTCCAACATTTGTTGTTTCTTGCCTTGTCAGTTTTTGCCATTCTAACTGACGTAAGGTGGTATCTCAATGTGGTTTTGAACTGAATTTCACTGATGCTAATGATGTTGAACATTTTTTCATATGTCTGTTAGCCATTCGTATGTCTTCATTGGAAAAGTGTCTGTTCATATCTTCTGCCCTTTTTTGATTTGATTATTTATTTTTTGGGCGTTGAATTTGAGAAATTCTTTATAGATTTTGGATACCAGCCTTTTACCTGTGGTGTCATTTGCAAATATCTTCTCCCGTTCCGTGGGTTGCCTCTTTGTTTTGTTGACTGTTTCCTTTGCTGTGCAGAAGCTTTTTTATCTTGATGTAGTCTCAAAAGTTAATTTTTGCTTTTGTTTCCCTTGCCTTTGGAGATGTGTCATGAAAGAAGTTGCTGTGGCCAATGTTGAAGACGTTACTGTCTATGTTCTCCTCTATGATTTTGATGGGTTCCTGTCTCACATCGAGGTCTTTTATCCATTTAGAGTTTATCTTTATGTATGGTGTGAGAGAATGATCGAGTTTCATTCTTCTGTATATACCTGTCCAATTTTCCTAGCACCATTTATTGAAGAGACTGTCTTTTTTCCATTGGATGTTTTTCCCTGCTTTGTTGAAGATTAGTTGACCATGATTCAGCAAATCTATATATTATGCTATGCTCACAACTGTAGCTACCATCAGTCTCTGTACAAAGAATGCTATTATAATACTATTGACTATATTCCCTAGACTGTACTTTTTATCCCTGTGACTTACTCATTTCGTAACTGGAAGTTTCCTTAACTTCTTAATTCTGGATTGACAGTGTGACTCTAAACCAGGTTCAGCGTGGTTCAGCCTGGCTGGGGGTGCAGAATGGGACAGGAATCCAGATGAGTCACTCAGGGCCCTCATATCAATATGGCTTGTTTCTCTGGCTTTTCACCAGCTAATGCCTTCCTGTATTCAGGCTCCTCATTTACAAGTTATTGGGGACTTACCCTAGATAAAAGTGTGAGTATACCATTGGTCAAGGTAGAGTCAGGGCAGAATGATTTCCTGCACAGCTGAGATCCACTGTAACATGTTAGTTAAGCCTTTGTCTCCTCATTAAGCCAGACTACTTAAATGGTTTTCCTAGAAAGAAAAGAAGTAGAATTAAATCTCTTTTACATTCACCTCTATTGCCTGGTAAAGTAGTCTATCTCTAAGTTATGGAAGTGAAACTTTAAAACCGTTATCTATATGGCATATAAAGTATATCAAAATTTAATGTAAAAACATCTCTAAGAGTTTAATATTTGTTTAAGGCTAGATAGAATGAGTCAGGTTTTTGAGGGTTGATTTTTATTTCTTCCCTCAGTTATGAGGGAGCTTTTCTAGAATTAAGAAGAGGATGTTTTGAGATGTGGGTGAATTTCAGAGCTAAGTGTTTAATAGCAAGAGTGAGAAAGTTGTACAGGTAGAATACATCTTACCTTTGGTATTTTTAAAATAGAAGGTGTTCTGTCACAAATGTGGTAAGATAAATAGCCCTTCAGGACAACTATTTCACAAATGCTTAATTCATTTCAATTCCCACCTCCTTTTTCTTTATGTTTAGCCATCGTCTGGAATACTTCAAGCCTTTCAGTTTTAATACACTGCTTGGAGAAGAATGGAAACAACCAGAATCAGAGCTGTGGTTAATAGAGAAACCTGATGTATAGGAGTATAGTAGATGACCATATCAGTCGTTTCTTCTCTATATCTTTTAAGGTAAACCAATTATAATCTCTTTTAATCACGATACCACCAGCACACTTCAAGAACAACTATTTTCATAGAGGTCAGTGAAAATATAGTATCTTTGCAGCAAGTTGTATATGAGTTAACAAGAAAATAGAAAGTTTGTAGATGACTTTATCTAGAAAGTGAAAATGTTTCTCAGAGTCATTGAGTCTAGGAGCCATCACGTCAATCAGTTCTATCTGCCTTGCATTACCATCACCCCAGATATCCCTGACTCTGTCAACCAACACCATTATTTCTCTTCCCACTTCCCTAAACCTCAGTGAGCCTGAAACTGGAACATCTCTTTTGTGCATTTTCAGTAGAACAGGAGATCCACATCTGTTAAGGCATCATTAAGATATATATGTATTTAACGAGCTGTTTTTCCTGTCTTGTGACTATTTTTAGTCTGTAGAAGGAAATGGAATGAAGTAGTCTTGAATTTGGGGAACAGATTCTATTTTCATTTACAGACAAATGACATTTTCTTAGTGCTGTTAAGCCAGATGCCAAAATATCTTCACTTTACTTTGTAAACATCGAACACTCCTGGTCTAGAATTTTTCAAATTTTGTGTTGTGATATAGTTCAGAGTTTAAAGCCAACTAGTAGATCATCTATGAACTTCTCCACCAAACCTGGTCCTTCACTAGCATTCTTAATTCAGAGATTAGCAGTCTTGCAGAAGAACTTTTTTTTTTTTTAAGAACTTTGATTACTTGTACAGAATACCTAGTTGTCTACCAAACAATATACTTTATCCTCTTCTTTTTTACTAACAGAACTTGAATTTTTAGGGTCACTGCTCAAAAACATTTTTCCAGATTATTTTGCAGATAGAAAAGACATGATAGAACAGTTCAGGTTAATGAGATGTAAGTATACAGTGTTAGGTGGAGCTTCAAGAAAAGATGTTTTAAAGATGAAAGATTCCGCTGCCAGATTCCGCTGCCATGTACCTTTTACCTTTAGTCCTTTTCCCTCCGCCTTCCTTTTTCCTGAATTGCATAATTGAAACCCGAGGTAACACACTAGCTATATTGTATCAATGAGGAGACAATCCAGGGTCAGCTGAGCAGCAAGACAAAGGAGCCTGGGTTCTAAACAGTGCAATAGAGTAATGTATCATATCTGGACTGCCTACCTATCAACTTCTTTATATAAGACAAATAAGCTGCCTAATTTGTTATCCCAAATTGATCTATAGATTCAATACAATCCCAGTTAAAAATCCCAGAAGGCTTTTTTGGGGTATAAATTGACAAACTTACTCAAATTTTATACAGAAATGCAAAGGACCTCAAAATAGCCAAAATAATTTTGAAAAAGAACAAAGTTGGAGAACTTTACGATCTGACTTCAAAACTTACTATTAAGCTTCAGTAATGAAGACAGTGTGACCGTGGCGTAGATTTAGACAAATACATCAATGTATGGAGAATGGAGAAACAAGAAAGAGAACAATATGCAGTCTGTTGATTTTTGACAAAGGTGCCGATGTATTTAGAAAGGGAAAGGATAATCTTTTTAACAAATAGTATCGAAATAACTATAAATATCATGAAAACAAAAACAAAACCTTGACCCCTACTTATCAGCCTAGAGAAAAATTAAATGTAACTGGTGAAATGAAAAAGTTCTGGGAGTAGTCTTTATAATCCAGGGTAGAGAAACATTTTTTTCAAATAGGACATGAAAAGCACTAACATAAAAGAAAGAGAAAGAGAAACTGGACTTCATCAAAATCAAAACTTTCTGTTCATCAAAAGCTTCCATTAAGAAAGTGAAGAAGCAAGCCACAGATTGGAATAAAATATTCAAAATATCCGTATCTGACAATTAACTCTTACCCGGAATATATGAAGAACTCCTATAAACCAGTAATAGAAGGAGGAGCCAGTTAAGGACACTTCACAGAAAAAAAATATACAAAAGGCCAGTAAGTATATAGAAAGTCAACATCACTTATCATCAAGGAAATGTAAATTAAAACCACAACAAGATACCACTAAATGACTAAAATTACAAAATATACACACTGGTTAAATGATTAAAATGAAACAAGACTGACAATATCAAGCAATAATGAGAATGTAGAGTACCTACAACTTTCATACACTATGGATGAAATATCTGGTACAACCACTTTGGAAAACTGGAAATTTCTAAAGCTAAATACCTACTCTGTGAATGAAACTCAGCGGTTTCATTCTTAGATATATACTCCAGAGAAATGAATGTTTATGGCGGTTTTATTCATAACACAAAACTATAAACAAGTTTCTATCCACAGGAGAATGGATAGACAAACTGCAATATAGTCAGACAGTGGAATACTGCTTATAAAATGAATGGACTACATTTATATATAGTGCATGCAATAACCTACATGAATCTCAAAGAATACATTGAGCAAAATAAACCAGATACAACATTCTGTATAACTATTTATATGAAGGCCAGTTATAGGCCAAACTAGGCTATAGTGATGCATCTTAGAACGGTGATTCTCTGGATGAGGACAGGGGATTCAAACTGGCTAGAAAAGGGACATGAAGGAATTTGGGAGGGGTAGTTGAAATGTTTTATATCTTGATCTGTTATACAGCTGCATACATTTGTCAACATTCTGGAATCAAGCAGTATATTTAAGATTTGTGATTTTACTATATGTAAATCATACCTTAATAAAATATTGTTATAAAATAAGCTGTAAATTAAATGGAGTTAACTTCTGTATATTGTTCCATTGAACAGTCACTAGTGCTAGTTAAATGTAGCTTATTAACTAAATTTTTAATTTATTAAGTATTTTTTCTATCTGAAAAGAGAGCTGGTGTAAGATAAATACTGACTTTTACAAAAGACCTTACATGTCTTTTATTATTAAGGTGTTAGTGTTAGGGATCCTAGATAAATTCAAAAAATAATTTAAAAATTGAAAATAGCAACTAACTAATTTAATATGGCAACGATATGCCGGTTTTGGATAGGAAAGCCATATTTAAAGTAATCTACAGTGACTTATAAAATACCTGAAGCAATTTTATAAATGCATATAAAGCTCTCCAAAAAAAGAGAGAGATATTTAGTGTGTCCTGATTTGAGAAGTGAATCAATTATTCTGAATCACAGGTTCAGATATAAAACATAACTGTTTATAATATGGGGAAAAGTAAAGCACAAATATTTTAGATATAACCGTAAAAATATTGAATTTGCATGTTGTGGTTTGTGAACTTTCTAAAACCCAGTAGGGATCCTCTTTTTATCTGTTTAGGTGTCTTTAGAATATCTCTTAACTTTTTTTTCATCTAGATAAGAAATATTTTCCTTCTTCCAATACCATGCAAGCAAAAGCCCTTATATAACCATTTTCTTTTGAAAGGAGCATGCAGTTCAACCACAGAATTTGGAAAATCTGTCCATTAGTAACATAAAAACAGTGCACCCTATAGAAAGTTAGTATTTGAGAGTGGTGTTTGTAATCACTATTTCAAATTTGCTTTTCAACTTCAGGACCATGAAAGAATACTCATTCCTTTGTCTAATATATGTATAAATGCATTTCCTTGCTGTGTTCTGAATTGTTCACTACAGTATCACGCAGATTCTCTCTTCTCACCACCTAAATAGATTACACAGTGCATACATTTATTCAGGTGTTTTCTCATGCTTCTTCACAGCTCCAGTAAAGTGTAAGTCACAGTCCAGGGGGAAATACCGTCGTCCCTCCCACCCCTATCTGCAGTTTTGCTTTCAGTGGTTTCAGTTATCTGTAGTTAACTGCAGTCCAAAAATGTTAAATGGAAAATTCCAGGAAGAAACAATTCATAAGTTTCAAATTGCACACTATTTTGAGTATCCTGATGAAGTCTTGCACTGTCCTGAATCATCTCTTTGTGCAGTGCGTCCACGCTGTATATGTGCTACCCGCCCGTTAGTCACTTAGCCGTCTGGGTTATCAGATCAGCTGTCACAGTATGGCAGTGCTTGTGTTCAAATAATCTTTATTTTACTTAATAATGGCCCCCAGATTCAAGGGTGATGATACTGGCAATTCAGAGATGCCAAAGAAAGCTGGAAAGTGCTTCCTTGAAGTGAAGAGTTGAAAGTTCTCAACTAAATAGGGAAAGGAAAAAAAAATCATATGCTGAGCTTGCTGAGATCTATAGTAAGAACAAATCTTCTATCTGTGAAATTGTGAAGAAGGAAGAAAGAAATTTGTGCTGTTTTTATTGTTATTGATCTCTCACTGTTCCTAATTTATAAATTAAACTTTATCGTAGGCATGAATATAGAGTAAAAAGCATAGTATATAGAGGGCTTGGTACTAACCATGGTTTTAGACATTCACTGGGGGTCTGGGTCATATCCCCTGCAGATAAGGTGGTGGGGAGGGCTACTATATACATTGCATTTTTAGCCAGCAACTACTTTTTTTGTGGTAAAAAAAATTTACCACAGAAAAAATATTTAAGTTTTGCTCCTCCTTTTCCTCGTTTTTAAAACGTTAGGCTTTGGGGGCAGAAGATAATAAATATAATTAATCCGATATTTAAAAAGAAAAAAGGTTACAAATGGGGAAGCAATGATGGGAAGCCCTCAACTCTTTTAGTCATGCTTCAAAGCCCAAGGATCATCTTCTCTTTCCCATTTAAATTTCCATAGTTTTTAACATTGCTCTATTAGAGCTCTTATCCTACTGTCTATTGGAAAGTTCTTCTCGTCCTCTAAACCTAACATTTTTATTCCAGCAACCAGTTGTACTCCGTGAACTCACAGCACCTTGTCTTAGCTGCACTGTGTACCCCTTGTTTCCTGCACCAGGGCTTTGCTGTTGCCTCAGCTGTGTGGAACCCATGCAAGAACCCCCTTACCCATCCTCACACATAGACTATCCTGGATATGTGAGGGAACTAATACCCCATGGGGCAACTCTTGAACAAGGAGAATGGGGGGCAGTAGTTAAATACTCCTCTCTTTTGTTCTTCAAGTTGGCAATTTTGAGGTCCCTTCCACACAGCTCCTCAGAGGGTCACTAAAGGAATCACACTCCAGTTGCCAACTGATAGCAGCTGCAATGGCCAACTAATAACACATGTCATATTGCCTTTTCCTCATTTCCTGTTTTGCTCTTCCTACCTCCCTACTCCTGTTTGTAATTACTTTACCAAAATCAGCCTATGTGCAAGCTCTTGCTCCATGCCTGTTTTATGGGGAACCCAGGCCAAGTCAATTTTTACCTGAAGTGTCTCTAGAAGTAGTCCATCAGGATGGTAATCAGGTACTGTATCATTCTTGGGGCAATTAGTGTTAGGGACGCCTCTGGTGGTGGTGATGAACCTGGTGTAACATCACAGTTATAAAGACTTTCTCCAGAGGTAGACTGGCTTGAGGAGCAGATGAAGGTCAAACATCAGTATAAGTGATAGGTAGCACTTGTCTTGCAGACAGTGGTAATAACAAGGACTGTGAAGTTGACGGCTTTTCTTTTTTAAATAACTCTGACATTGAAATAATTTTATTTGGTATTTCTCCATTAATTAAAAAAAAAAAAAAACGGTTTGGAATTTGGAACGGATTCTGGGAAGATGGTGGAATAGGAAGAACCAGGAATCTCTGTCCCCACCTAGACAACAATTGCACTGGCAGAATGTCTGATACAACATTTTTTTTTTTAATTCTGAAGTCTGTAAAATGTGGAATTGTGGAGTTGATTGCTTTTTGATAAAGTTTTTGGGAGATTCGAGAAGAAACTAGGCAACTACAAGCTCAAGGTATACTGCAAGCATCAGAAAAATGCACCTCAGTATTTGAAAAGCCCTATTTACAGCATCTGGAACACAAAAAATGTGGAAATTCAAACTCAGGGTTTAATAATGAGAATAGCTATGCTACTGAATACCGAGCCTTGACAGGTCTCCTATTTTGAAATGAGGGGTCTCTTACAGAAAGAGCGGGATCCTGAAACCTGGGATGGGGACCATTGTGTGAATGAGCCTGTTCTGGTATATCTTGAACCCCAGATTTTCCTTCACTCACTGGGCTGGCAGAAGCAGCTCCCCTTACTCTTGTTGGAGGCAATCATCTACAACTTGCCTTGACACTTCTCCCCAAAACCTCACCTGAAACAGGTACCTCATAAATAATACTTGTTCTCAAAATATGCCATCTCCTCGCCAGACTTAAAATGAGGGTCAGATTGCAAAACTTCCCAAGGGGGGTGGAAATAATAAGAACATGGAGTGAGAAGTATTGTGCACCCTGAAAGGATACAGGACCTGGAACAAGGGGAGCACATGTGTATCTAGAAAAGTCACTATCTGTGGCTGGAAAGGGAAAAAGTTTATTGACATGGGATGTTAAACTTGGGGCTTAAATCTTGACATGGACACCTGGAACTTGTCTTAATATGCTACCAAGCTAATTCTTGAAATTGGATAAAACGGTGACTTGTACTACATGAAGCAGAAATGCTAAAATTGGCTTGGTGGAGTATTGAGGAAAGGTCAAAGGCTTGGAGAGATGATAATGTCATGATGTTAGACTGTAAATGTATAGTGTTATATGAGACCAGAGAACCCACCATTTGACTGTTTTACCTCGAGGAAAATAGAATAGGGGAGCACTATCATTCTATTATAGCACTATCATTCTATTACTATAATGAGCAGCAAGGCTGGAGTGGCAGTCAGAGTGCATTAACATCAGATATCCATGACTTTAGCTAATAGTCCCAGGTGTACCTAAGAGTGATATGGGTAGCTAGCCATCTTGACTTATAAACCAGAAAAAAAAATTGAGAGCTGGTGAGCAGTAGGCTATTTTCAGCTCTTGGAATAGATCATTTTGGTTTGTCACCCTTTTTGTAGATCTAATCCAGTTTTCAAACCCAGAGCCTATTGACTGAAAGAAAAGCTGGGTCCCCTTAATGAAATAACCAGAAATGTTACCCTAAGAATATATGATAAATATTCTCCTAATTCCTCCCCATAGAGAAATGTGGACATTTAACTAGAATAACTCTAGTCTGAAGAAGGTGACTACTAAGATGTTTGGGATTGCTGAATACAGTAAATTTAGTGACTGAGTTGACATTGATAGGGACCTGAATTGCCATTATGGCCTTCTATTAGAATGGGACACCTGGGGACCAGGTGATCAAAGGAATCTTAGCTAAGAACATTTCATATAAGTTCAATAGGTCCACCCCCCCACCCTGAGGTCATTCCTAGGAGCAAGAGAGGATTTGGCAGCAGTTTTAGCCATGGTGCAATTGGCCCTGTCACCCACTAGATCTGATAACGCTAAAGGTTTCTGTGGTGAATAAGGATGTAGGATAGAGGCTCCGGAAAGCCCCAATAGGAGAGATATAGTGTAGACTCTTTAGGCTTCTGGAGCAATGCGATGCCTTCTTAGCTAAGAATATTTGAAAAGAAGTTCCTGTCATGTCCCTGGCTTCTAGTAAAGAATGAGTACCTGAGCATGGAACATAAAAGTGACTATGACCAGAGCTATCTATCATGAGATAGGTATTATCAAATATACCAAGTCATAAGGTCAAGAGAGCACAACAACAGTCCATCATATGATGGAAGTACTACTTTCAGGATCCTGTCTGACAAGGTCCAGAGGGCACAAAATAAGTTGCATGAATAGATGTCCCAGAGCTCTATGTCACCTACTTCTATTGCATGGATGACTTTCCCTCAACTTACACTTGACTTCATGGGAAGATTTCCACAACCAAATAACAGAGGAGGGAAAAAGATAAGCTTAATGGGTTATCTTGGTATGTTGGTACTAGCTGAAAGTGAACTGTTTCCATACTACAGATCCATTCAGGAAAGGCCCCAGATGACAGCGATGAAGCGGAAGCCTAGTGAGCAGTCATGAGCAATCTACTTTGTCATTTACTTGTGTTGTGGAGAAATGTCCTTAAGTACACATATTTAAGGATCCCCGGCAAATGGTTTGGCTAGTTGGTCAGGATAAGATTTGAAGTTGGGAGGCAAGGAAGTTTGGGAAACAGGTATGTGGATGGATTTACGGTAATGGGCATAAGGCACAAGGATCTTTATGTTTCACATTAATTCCTACCAGAGCAGTGACTTCATTAGGTTAATTTGTACTTAATGGATTTTTGGACTTAAGTCCTAGAGGTAGTATTTGCATGTTAAGATGAGTATATCTGCATAATGAATCTTCTAATTGAAGATTTATATGGGCAGCATATTTTTTTGTTAAATCTTCCTTCCTGGGCACTGTCTGATCATTTCTTACCCTAATTTTGCTCTTGTAGAGCAAATTTATAAATTGACAATCAGAAGCATTTATCACCAACTATCATTTTTCATATAAGGAATAGTAAAAAGTTATCACTAGAGCTAAGATTACACATGTGTGAAGAATATAGGAAACCAGAAATTATTAATCTATGAAAAGTGAGGGGTATCTGTACAAATCTCACCTTATGTGGTATACTCACTGAGAAGATGAATGTTCAAGCCACTTCTTATTAATAAACTACTTGCCAAGAGAAACACATTCTTCCACAGGCCCCTCTGGGTATTATGTATTACAGCAGTGTCACACCTGAAAATTTGTCATTGTCACAGGTGTATTTTGGTGGTGGGCTAGTGGCTAATGTGAATGCAGACCTCTTAGGATTTGTCATGATTAGGGAATGAATCATAGTGTAGGAGAACATTAAAGAGGCAGAAAATGGAGGCTGCATTTATAATAAATGCTTTTATTAACTTGTTTTTTGTCAAAGATCAAAAGACAAGCTTCAGGAGATCTGAAAACTTTGGCAACCAAATCACACCCTTGAGTAACTTGCAATAACTATAATAACCTTTTATCTGTACATATCAGAAACTGAAGTCATTTAGCAGTAATTTATTCTAAATAATCTTGTAGACTACTTGTGTAGAAAACCTAAAAAATGGTGAATGTTTGCTTTCCTGTCCTTAATATTTTACTGTTTGCCATAGTGACAATGTATCTTTCTCCTTTCTGAGAGGACCATCTTCTTTCAAAAATAATGAAGTAATTTATATTGATGACTTTTCAAACTGCAGGTTGCAAACCTCTTGGGGAGTGGATTGTGGAATCTGTATAGTGGGTTGTAACACACAAATAATTAAATAGAATTGAAGATATCAGAGTGCCTCACATTTATTACATGTATACATTGTTTCAAGAGTTTTGTTCTTACTTTGAATCTAGTCACAAATGTTCAAGATCCATCAATTTAGAGTGTTTACAGAAACCAGTTTTAAATGCTTTGGTTTTTCACAGTATTATCTTTTGGGTCACTAGTCAATATCCAAAATATTTTCAATGATTAATGACTGGAGAAAATTTGGAGGGAACCTTACACTTAAACATGCCTCCAGTGCAGCTTAAAAACTAAGGAAAGAAAGACAGCCTGCTACTTTACTTTTCAAACATGCCTCCAGTGCAGCTTAAAAACTAAGGAAAGAAAGACAGCCTGCTACTTTACTTTTCAAACATGCCTCCAGTGCAGCTTAAAAACTAAGGAAAGAAAGACAGCCTGCTACTTTACTTTACTTGAAAATAAAAACAGATATATGGATGGATGGATGGATGGATGGATGGATGGATGGATGGATGGATGGACAGATAATAGATAGAACTTGCGTATATAGAGCCTCAAATTGTAAATTTTTTCATTGGAAGTGGTTCATTTTCACAGTATATAGCTCCCTTTCTAATCTATAAATTAAGAAGTTTTGGTTTACCAGTAAAACTAAGTTTAGCTCAAACCAGCTTAAACAGTAAGATATGACAGGCTTTTTGCCATTTGATGTAGAGGTTGATAATCACACTCTGTCATCAGGTTTCTAGACCCATTTATATTGGGGTTTTCTTGCTCTGTCATCTTCCAGGTCATCTTCGACTAAAGACAGCTTCTTTTTGCATATGAAATGACTGTGGGTGTTACAGGTCTCAAAATGACAAACCACAAAGTCCAGTGCAAGAGAAAATAGTCCGATTTTTGCCACTATCCTAGACATTTCCCTCATAGTTTAGAAAATTCTGCAGTCTGGGGGCACCTGGGTGGCTTAGTTGGTTAAGCGTCTGCCTTTGGCTCAGGTCATGATCCTAGGGTCCTGGGATTGAGCCCCATGTCAGGCTCCCTGCTCAGCGGAGAGCCTTCTTCTCTCTCCTGCTTGTGCTTTCTCTTGCTCCTTCTCTCTAGGTCTCTCTCTCAAAGAAAATTCTGCAGCCTGGGTTTTGATAATTGTATTCCCATGCTTTCATCTACTTCCTGTATTTTCTGTGAATTACATCTAGAAGCTTAATTACAATCAGGTTCAATTTTTGGTAAGAATATCTCATAGATGGTGTTGTATTCTTCTGTCAGGAGATGCATAATGACTGGTTGCCTCCATTTTGTGATATTAGGAGCCACTGATGACCATTGCCTGAATTCATAAATTCATTAGGGCTTGTAAAATGTTGATAATCCAATTTTGTCATTTCTACATGTTTCTTAGCTGGAATATTTCTATTAAAAAAATGATCCCAATTCAACTATTTGGATACCAAGAAACACTGTTTTTACAGGATAAATGCTTGATTCTTTTTATTTAGCAGTTTTATGAATAATTGGTTCTATGGCAATCTCCAAAGATGACCAATGAGATTTTTTAAATTATCTCTCAGACTTCCAGGGAAGATGGTGGAGTAGGATGATCCTGGGCTCACCTGTCCCACAGATATAACTACATAGCACCCACATCAGTGTAAATAAACAAGAAAACAACCTGAAGACTGGCAGAACAGACTCTCCACAGTTAGATGTAGAGAAAGGACACATCAAAGAGGGTGGGAGGGGCAGGGATACAGTTGGGAGCCAAACAGATCTGTAGGACTGTCCACAGAAGGAAGGGACACCATGGGCACAGAGAGGGGAGAGGAGCAAACCCCACTCCATTCACCTCAGGCATGGGGACCTGCACTGGGAAGATGAATCCCCATAACATTTGGCTTTGAAAACCAGAGAGGCCTGGCTTCATGAGTTTTTAAATCAATGGGGCTTAATACTTGGAACTTTAAAAATCAGCAGGTTCCATTCTGGGAGACCTGGAGGCCAATAGGAAACAGTCCCCATCACCTTTTTTTTTTTTCTTTTTTGAAGATTTAATTTATTTATTTAAGAGAGAGAGAGAGAACTCCAGTGAGGATGGTGGGGAGGCAAAGGGAGAGGGAGAAGCTGAGCCCCCACCCTTAAAGAGACAACACAACAAACAGCTCCGCTGAGATACAGAAAACAAACAAACAAAAAACCCAGCAGTTTGAAAAATACCTGGGGTATATGGGAAGATTTATTTAATAACCTCAGAGCATGTATTAGAGGGGCAGGGGACTTTAGGAGACTTCTCCAAGAGCAAAGGAGCTGGCATGTGCCATTTCCCTCCCCTGACCCCCAGTCCCCACATGGACACCTGCAGGAATCAGTGCACTGAAAACACTCTCTACCTAGCTTTTTAACAGCACATCCTGTTCCATGTGTTTCTTCAGATCTGCTACCTCCAAACCAACCAGCCTTGGCATGAGTTTTCCCAGGTACCTTCAGGTCCCCTCCCACAGCAGACCTATGCAGACCTTGCTGTCACTGATCCCCCAACCCCTTGTTTTCCTGCAGACACACCCTCCAACATGCCCTTGGCAAGAATCCATTCAAAGTGAGGCCACGAGCCTGGCAGTGTTCAAGCAGCCCCAACAGGAGCCAATCCCACGCCAAAGCAACTCTTGCCCCAGGAAGAGGTGAAGATACCCACACACACCAGTCTGACTGTGGCTTCAGCAGTGGGTTGGGGGCAGACATGTGGTCTGATTGCAGACCCCGCCCACCAATGAAAGCTTCTCAGAGGACAACACAGGGAGAGTGCCCTGCAGTTTGGTGCTACTGCAGTTCTGAAAAATACCTGATCTGACTCAACTCAAGCCCAAGGCAGCCCCTGACTGGCCCACTAACAACACAGGGTCCAAACACTGCCTGTAACAGGCAAAGAGAGCCATTGCAGACAAGTGGACTAAAGGCAAACCTGGCTTAGTCACAGTAGCAAGGTGCATGCAGCACATATAGGAGATATCTTTGAAGTGCCAGGTTTTGGTGAACAGAGGACGTTGTGCTACAGGACACTACAGGACCTCTTTTTCATAGGCCACTGCTTTCAAGAGCAGGAGACATAGCTGACTTTCCTAACACATAGAAACAGACACAGACAATTAGATAAAATGACAAGACTAAGGAATATATCCCAAATGAAAGAATAGAACAAAATCACCACAAGATAGCTAAGCAAAACAGAGATAAATATTATGCCTGATAGAGAATTTAAAGTAATGGTCATAAAAATACTCACTGGACTTGAGAAAAGAGTGGAGGACTTCAGAGAGACCCTTAACAAAGAGATAAAAAATATAAAAAAGAACCAATCAGAAAAGAAGAACTCAATAACTGAAATTAAAAGTACACAAGAGGGAATAAATAGTACAGTAAAGAAAATAGAAGAACAACTCAGTGACCTGGAGGACAGAGTAATGGAAAGCAATCAAGTTGAACAGGAGAGAGAAAAAATAGTAAAAAATGGAAATAGAGTAAGGGAACAAAGCAATACCATCAAGCATAATAATATTTGCATTATAGGGATGCCAGAGGAGAAGAGAGAAAAAAGGGGGCAGAAAATTTATTTGAAAAAGTAATAGCTGAAAATTTCCCAAATCTAGGGAAAGAAACAGATATCCAGATCCAGGAGGCACAGAGAGCCCCCAATAAAATCAGCCCAAGGAGGTCCAAGCCAAGACACATAGCAATTAAAATGACAAAATTACATACAAGAGAAACCCCATAAAGCTGTCAACTGATTTTTCAGCAGACACTTTGCAGGCCAGAAGGGACTGGCATGATATATTTGAAGTGCTGACAGAACAAAAACATGCAACCAAGAATACTCTATCCAGCAAGATTATCATTCAGAAGAGAAGGAGAGATAAAGAGTTTCCCAGACAAATATAAATTAAAGGAGTTTATCACCATTAAACCAGCCTAAAAAGAAATGTTAAAGATGGCTCTGTAAGTGGAAAGGAAAGATCACAAGCAAGAGTAAGAAAAGTAAGAAGCTCAAAAGCAGTAAAATTAAGTGTATCTATAAAAATCAATTAAGGGATTCACAAAATAAAAGGACATAAAGTATGACTACATATACCTAAAACATTGGAAAGAGAAGAGTAAGAATTTGGTGCTTTTAGCATGGGCTCAAACTTAAGTGACCATCAACTTAATATAGACTGCTATTTGCGTAAGATGTTGTATAATCAAAAACCTATAATAAATATGCAAAAAATAAGGAGAAAGGAAGCAAGTATGTCAGTAAAGAAAGCCAGCAAACTGTGAGAGAAGAGAGCAAGAGAAGAGAGGAACAGACCTACAAAAAACAACCATAAAACAACAAAATGGCAATAAGTATTTACCTACTAATAATTACTTTGAATATAAATGGACTAAATGCTCCAAATAAAAAACACAAGTTGATTGAATGGAGTAAAAAAGCAAGACCCATCTATATACTGTCTACAAGAGACTCATTTCAGACCTGAAGACACATGCAGATTGAAAGTAAAGGGATGAAAAAGCATTTATCATGTAAATGGAAATGAAAGGAAAGCCAGAGTAGTGATATGTATATTGCATAAAATAGACTTTGAAACAAAGACTGTAACAAGAGACAAAGGAGGACGCTACATAATCATAAATGGAAAAAACACTATATAATAATAAAGGGGACAATTCAACAAGAAGATACAAGAATTGTAAATATTTATTCATCCGGTGGGGGAGCACACAAATACATAAAGACAATAATAACAACCATAAAGAAGGTAACTGATAGTACTACAATAATAGTAGGGAACTTTAACACCCTATTTACTTCAATGGCTAGATCATCCAAACAGAAAATCAACAAGGAAACAGTAGCTTTGGATGACACATTGGACCAGATGGACCTAACAGATATAGTCTGAACATTTAATCCAAAACAACAGAATACACATTCTTTTCAAGTATACATGGAACATTCTCCAGGATCATATATTAGGCCACAAAACAAGTTTCAACAAATTCAAAAAGATCAAAATCATAGCATGCATCTGTTGCATTTTTATACACTAATAATGAATAATGAAGTAGCTGAAAGAGAAATTAAGAAAACAGTGCCATTTACAATTGTACCAAAAATAATAAAATATGTAGGAATAAACTTAACCAAGGAGGTGAAAAACCTGTACTCTGTAAATTATAAAACATTGATGGAAGAAATTGAAGATAGCACAAACAAATGGAAAGATATTCCATGCTCATGGATTAGGAGAACAAATAACGTTGAAATATCCATACTACCCAAAGCAATCTACATATTTAATGCAAATCTTATCAAAATACCAACAACATTTTTCAGAGGACTAGAACAAATAATCCTTAAATTTGAGTGTAATCATGGAAGGTTAGCCAAAGCAATCTTGAGAAAGAAAAAGTTTAGGGTATCACAATCCTATACTTCAAACTATACTACAAAGCTATAGGAATCAAAACAGTATGGAACTGGCACACACACACACACACACACACACACACACACACACACACACACAGATCAATAGAGCAGAAGAGAGCCCAGAAATAAATCCACACTTATATAGTCAACGAATCTACAACCAAGGAGGCAAGAATATGCAATGGGAAAAATTCTCTTCAACAAATAGTGTTGGGAATACTGGACAGCTACTTGCCAAAGAACGATACTGGATCCACTTTCTTACACCATACACAAAAATAAATTTAAAATGGATCAAGGACCTAAACATGAGACCTGAAACCATAAAAATCTCAGAAGAGAGTATAGCAGTAATTTCTCTGACATTGGCTGTAACAACATTTCTCTAGATATGCCCACTGAGGCAAGGGAAACAAAAGCAAAAATAAACTATTGGGACTATATTAAAATAAAAAAGCTTCTGCACAGTAAACAAGAAAACTAAGATGATCCATGGAATGAGACAAGATATTTGCAAATGGCATATCTGATAATCTCCAAAATATGTAAAGAACTCAACACCCAGGATCCCAAATAATCCAATTAAAAATGGGCAGATGACATGAACAGACATTTCTCCAAAGAAGATATGCAAATGGCTAAAATATACCTGAAAAGATGATCAGTATCACTCATCATCAGGGAAGTGTAAATCAAAACAATAGTAAGATGTTGCCTTACATCTGTCAGATTGACGAAAAGAAACAACAAGTGTTGTTGAGGACATGGAGCAAAAGGAACCCTGTGCACTGTTGGTGGGAATGGAAACTGGGTACACCACTGTGGAAAACAGCATGGAGTTTCCTCAAAAAATTAAAAATAGAATTACATTATGATCCAGTAATTCCACTGTTGGGTATTTACCCAAAGAATATGAAAACACTAATTCAAAAAGATGTATTCTTCCTTATGTTTATTGTAGCATTATTTATGATAGCCAATTTATGGAAGCAACCCAAGTGTCCATCCATAGTTGAATGGATAAAGAAAATGTGATATTTCATATATATATATTACTCAGCCTATGAAAAAGAATGGAATCTTGCCATTTTTAGCAGCATGGATGGATCTAGAGAGTATTATGCTAAGTGAAATAAGTCAGTTGGAGAAAGACAAATACCATATGATTTCACTAATGTGGATTTTTTTTTCATATGTGAAATTTAAGGAACAAAACAAATGAACAAAGGGAAAAAGAGACAAACTGAAAAGCAGACTCTTAACTATAGAGAACAAACATGGTTACCAGAGGGGAGGTGGTGGTGGGGTGAAATAGGTGAAAGGGATTAACAGTATGCTTATCATGAGGAGCACTGAATAATGCATAGAATTGTTGAAACACTGTATTGTACATGTGAAACCAATATAACAGTATATGTTAATTATACTGAAATTTTAAAAAATCTCTCTGAACTCATGGATTTAAAAATAGTTTAGTATATCTATCCATTGCAAATTTCTCATTAATGGTCAGTGTTTTCCATCTTTGGCCAATGGGAATCTCTTTACGGTGGCTTCTAAATCTTTTGACATGACTTTAATTAATAGTCTTTAATAGCTTATTTACTTCCTGGTATGGCAAGATGCTCCAGGTTCATCTTGCACATTGCCTGCTATAGATATAGAGCTAGCCATTTCTCCAGATAGTCTTGTCTCTCTTAGTGGCAAATGATATTTACATTCCACTTATTTGGACATTAAGGGTGTCCATTGCAAATGGGCTGTTTTGGGCTTTTTTTTGGCCTTTTATTTTAAAAATATTTTATTTTATGTATCTATTTATTTGAGAGAGAGAGAGCATAGTGGGGGCCGGGGGAGGGGGTCAGAGTAAGAGGGAGGAGCAGGCTCCCCCCCTGAGCAGGGAGCCTGACTTGGAGCTTGATCCCAGGACCTTGGGATCATGACCTGAGCCAAAGGCAGAGGCTTAGACGACTGAACCACCCGGGCACTCTTTTATTTTATTTTATTTTATTTTATTTTATTTTATTTTATTTTATTTTATTTTATTTTATTTTATTTATTTTATTATTTTATTTTATTTATTTTATTTTTTATTTTATTTTATTTTATTTTATTTTTTTATTTTATTTTATTTTATTTTATTTTATTTTATTTTATTTTATTTTATTTTATTGACAGAGAGAGAGAGCAAGAGAGCCAGCATGAGCAGTGGGGAGTGGCAGAGGGAGACAGAATCTTAAGCAGGCTCCCCACTGAGCAGGAAGCCTGACTCAGGGCTCAGTCCCAGGACCCTGGGGTCATGATCTGAGCCGAAGGCAGACACTTAGCTGACTGAGCCACCCAGGCACACCTCTAGGCCTTTTAAAGAGCAAATACATCATGACTTTGTATTGATACTTCCTATTTAATATTTGTTCCCCTTCTAACCCAAATATGTTTTCAGTGTTTTTAACATAATTTCTCATTTGCTTTTTCCTACAATATGCATCATAGACTCTGAACAAAATAATACTGTCAGCAACAATATTACTAAGAAGGGTTTAAAGGGTGTATTATTTTTGTTTTTGCTATTGTTTTTGACCTTAGAGTATATCCCACCAAGGAAAGATAGAAAATTTCTGTATTTAAAGTCAGTTGAAAGTAGTTTCTGTCATTGTATTATGCCACCAAACTCAATATACAGTTAGGTTCATTGGTTTCATTCCCCTTTCACTTTTGGGGCATTTTTACAATAGTTTAAAATATTTGTGAGTTTCCAAATTTAAATCTACAAATGAAGATATACCTGGAAAAGTCTGGCTTCTATTCTGGTTCCCTCTACCATATAACCTCCCTCTCTCTATAGATTACCATTAACAAAATTTATAGTTTATGTTACCATTTTTTAATATAAGCAAATATGTATAGTCATATTCTCTTCTTCCAACTTAGATATAAATTTAGCATACTGTAGCTAACAGAAAAGATTGCACTGTCAAAGTAGACTTACATAAATAAACAGTCTTACCCAGATTTACTAATATGTTCAAGGATATAAACAGTCAAAAGACTCAGGCAAATCAGAGAAAAATCTAGTCTATCCTTTGTGGCTACCTTGGCCCTTCCTTTCTGCACTGGACATCTTCTCTGGCCAGTAATAGGTGAGGAATTTAAATGAGGTTTATGAATGATCTCACATAATAAGAGAGGGGTTAAGTTATGAAATATCCATTTTGTATTTAGATTGGTAAAGGGTTTATGTGATATTTTCCCAGGAGCAATGCCTTATAAATCCATAGGTTCTAGGAACAGTCTTGCTAAGAGAATTCCACAGTTAAGAACACTCCTGCTAGCAAATAATCTTTAGCCAACAGAAGTCAGTTATCAGCCTGTTTACAAGATTAGATGGGGACACCTATCTTTTTTTCTTTCCCAGAAAATGTTCTCTTGGTAATCAGAGAGAAATACATCACAGACCAGCAGCTGCTGTGTAGAGAATTCCCTTTACAAAATACCTTAATGATGACCATACAGCTTCATAGACCTTTTAATTTCTTTTACCAACTCAGTTACTTTTTTCCTCCTTTTATCCACAGTTATTTGAACCCTTTTATAATACGTCAATGGAAGCATTTAGCTTCAGTGTATATTTCTTCTAAGGCCAAATTTACTGCCTTCTCTGACTAATCAGTTTTTGTAAGTATTACATCTTTTGGGATATTTAATTCGGCTTCCCAGCATATTTTCTCATGTTGGCAAATCATTGTTTACATATAACTTGCTTTTTACTTAATTGTATAAATAAACTTAAAAATCCTTTGTTACACCATACAGATGTAGAATTGTGGTTAAAATAATGTTTGTCATAACAGATCAGTTAATATTACAGATTATTCTATTTCTTCCCAAAGAAGTGATTTCTCATATACTGCATTCCCCATTATAAGGGTGGTCCCTAGAGTCCATTGTTCAATAAATTCTGGACCCCATTTGGTTTGTTCCAGATGTTATAGTACAGGTTTTTATAGATGCCCTGCTAGGGATGACACAGGTTGCTACTGTATCTGAACATGCATACCTACCAGATAGGTAACTTAGGAATTGGATTAAGGCATCTACTTTAGTGTTCCAATCTCCCCTCTAAGTTGGAAACTGGATGTTTTGTTTTGTTTTGTTTTGGTTTGTTGTGAACATCCATATGACCTGCTTTAATTCTCCTTAATTCTCACAGAAATTTACTTAATCTAGTGTCACATAAGGGTATTCTCTATTGTTTAGTGATCCAGGACCCATTTGCTGTTGACTACAACCCTGAGTCTGTAAAAATGCTCCTCTGAGACCAGGAGCCTAATTCTTCTCACACTACTAAATTAGCAGTTCTCAACTCTGCCAAATTTTCACACTTTTCTGTTCCATCTCTCCTCAATTATTTTTTACTATCAGTAAGGCACATAGTTGGCAGTTTCCAAACAGTAACGCGGTCTTCAAGCCAGGAACCCCTATCAGTGAACTAGTCAATTGCTTTATCAGAGTGATATGGGAAATGGAAATTCTTAAAGGGCTCTCTCATTGGATGGATGAGCAGCTTGCTTATGTATTCAGTGCACTCCCCCTGAACTTCCCACTTTAGGGCACTCTACCATATAGCATTTACTCTGGGTCACTGACATCATACAAGACATGATTGATATTTAGCCTCAGAATTATCTAATACCCTTCTGTGGTCTGAGGCTACTGACTAAATACCCAGTAACAAGCTAGCAAATGTCTTTCAAATGGACTTTAATAAACCACTGCCACAGTTAGTTTTCAAATCCAAATCCAAGAGGTCTTTGTGGAGTAGCACTATTTGATTTCTTCTGAAGGCTTCACAGCTGCAAATATCCTAGGAGGTGGATATTCTTACATAATCAGTTGGATCATGAGGTCTTAGTGGGTTTCCCTGTGCCATCAACCTCTGTAAATCTTTTAATGCTTGTTTCTTCTCAGGACCCCACTTGGAATAAGACTTATTTTTAACGACTTTGAGATAGTGGCTAACAGTATTCTTAATAGGAGCAATGTGATTTTGCCAAAACACAGATAGCCCTCCCAGCTGTGAATTCCTTGCTTGTTGGAAGGGTCTGTTGAAAGACACTAACTTATTTATCACAGTTTAAGGAATATCTCTGGTTGCTCTAGGAATTTCTCAGATTGGGCTGGACTTGAATTTTAGCTGGATTTATCAGCCATCCTCTATTTGTCATAAAAATGACTACAGTTTTTCACTCCTCTTGACTTTCCTTTGAGGAGTCAGTTAGCATGATAGCATCTATGTAGTGTACTTATTTGCTTTTAATGGGTAAGTCCAAATACTGACTCACTAGACTGTGGTAATATGTCAGGAAATTTACATATTGCTATGGCAGTACAGTAAATTTATACTGATTTCCATTACACATTTACACAAAAAGGCATACTGTGTCTGGCAGGATTCTGAACTCGGGGTTGAAAAGAAGGCATTATTTTTTAGATGCATACCAGGCCCCTTTGGCCTGTTGTACTTCCTATATAGTCTTCACCATATTAGATGTAACTGAAGCAATCTATGGAACTACTTTGTTTGATCTTTGACAGTCTATTGTTTACCTTTAGGAACATTCTGGAAACTTCTATGTTTTCTTTTTTTTGTTGTTGTTTTTTAAGTAAGCTCTAGGCCCAACTGGGGCTTAAACTCCTGACCCCAAGATCAAGAATTACATGCTCTACCAACTAAGCCATCCAGGCATCACTTGGAACTTTCTCTTTTATATGGTAGCTAGGACTGCTGAAAAAGGGAATTAATGGGAATCAAAACTGCTTCCTCAGCCATTTCCTTAATTAGAAGTGTGATCTGCTGTTGCCCTCCTAGAATTTTGTATTGCTTAATGTTTACTACTGAGGAGGATTCAACCAATTCCTGAGGTGCTCAGCATGGCCAATTAAAGTTGGGTAAAGTGTGAACTTAGTCAATATCCCTCATAAAAAGGGCAAAGGCAGCATGACCCATGTTTTCAGCTATAGGACCTAACACCAAAGGGGGCTATATTTTAGTCAATAACCATCTCTATTTTATATTTGAATTATTACACTGCTTATATGATATTTTCCAAGGATCCATACCCCATAAATCCAAGTCTGGGTTTGTTTGATTGTTTGTTTGTTTATCACAATCAATCTTAAGCTAACCAAATACATCCTGCTAAAAGCATTCCATAGGTAAGGAATCTCTTGCTAGCACATATTTTGCCAGATTTGTCATGATTTGATTTATAAGGAGATTTGACTTGATCATTCTTTTTTTTTCTTTTAAAGATTTTATTTATTTATTTGAGAGAGAGAGCAACTAAGAAGCTAGAGCACAAGCAGGGCGGGGGGAGGGGGTGGAGCAGAGGGAGAGAAAGAAGCAGACTCCCATAGAGCAGGGAGCGCGATGCTGGGCTTGATCCCAGAACCCTGGGATCATGACTTGAGCCAAAGGCAGACGATTAACCAACTGAGCCACCCCAGGCACCCCTGGATCACTTTCTTTTCACCTAGACATCCCCATGTAAAAGAAGAAATAGTTTGCTGTTTTACAAAGACTTTTGTATTTTTGCCAATTTATCTTTGAAATAAATTACTTGGAAAGGTATTTTCTGAGTCTAAAAGCAAATGCCTGTACAGTTTTGCTAGTACAAAATTATACTCCATGGGGAAATTTGCATTTCCACCATCAAAGTATGATAGTTTCTGTTATCCCGCAGCATCTTCAACAGAGTATGTTATCTCACTTTCAAGATTTTGCTGTCCTGATGGGTGAGAAATGGTATGTTAGATAATTTGCATTAACCTTATGTTTGTTAGATATCATTTGTGCATATGTCAGAATTTGACAGTGTTGCTCATTCCCTTCTAGATATCCCTCATTTGTCTTGGGGATATCACTTTCTCACTTCACCTTCTAATTCTTCTTGGCTAGTTCCTTCTCTTTGCAAACTTTAAAAATGGAATTTGCCAAGACTCAATCTTTAGAACTCTTCTTTCTATATATTCCCTCTCTTATTCACCTCAATCAATATCATGATTTAAAATACAATATATGTGCTAATGATTCCCACAACTATATCTTCATCCTCTTAACGTGTTCCTGAATATATACACCTCTTGACATTGCCATTAAGTTGTCTGATGAGCATTTTATATTTACATGCCCCAAACTGAACTCTTTTCAGCCACTATTCTTGATATTCCTCAAGTTTATCTTATTTTAAATGGCAAGCCTTTTGTAGTTCAGGACAAAAACTTTTTCTTGCTTGACCCAAATCTAGTCCATTTTTCTAGTCTCCGCTTTTGAAATGTATCCAGAATCTCACAACTTCTTAACACCTTCATTACTACCACTCTGGCCGAAACCACTACCATCTTCCCTGGATTATTGCAACCTTGGGTTATTGTAGTAGTTTCTGAACTGATCTCCCTGCTTCTGCCCTTGCTCTGCTCCCCTGCCACCACCTAAGTATATTCTCTACACAGAAGTCAGAATGTACTTTTTAAAAGCAACATTATCTGGGTGAGATTTACATAAAATAAAATGTACTCATTATGTATTTATTTATTTATTTTTAAAGTTTATTTTTTTAAAGATTTTGTTTATTTGAGAAAGGGAGGGAGCAAGCAAGAGAGCATGAGTGAGAGAGAAAGTGCACAAGCAGGGGGTAGGGTCAGAGAGAGATGGAGAAGCAGGGTCCCCACTGAGCAGGGAGCCCCAACACAGGGCTCCATCCCAGGGCCCTAGGATCATGAGCTGAGCCAAAGACAGATGCTTACTGGACTGAGCCACCCAGGTGCCCCTAAAATGTACTCTTTTAAATGTGCAATTTGATCACTGGAAAATATCCCCTGTGCCTGTCTATAGTCAATCCCTGCTTCCATCCTCAAACCCAAGCAACAGCTAATCTATTTTTTTGTCCCCACAGTTTTTCCTTTCCTAGTAATTTTATATATTTATAATCGTACATTATGATCCTAGGTTTTTGTGTCTGGCATGTCACTGGCATAATGTTTTTTGAAATTTATCCATGTGTTGCATGTATCAATAGTTTGTTCCTTTTTATTGCTCAGTACTATTCCATCATATGGATATACAATTTATTTATTGATTCACCTGTTGATGGACATTCAGGTTGCTTCAAATTTCTGGCTATTTTGTGTAATGCTGCTACGAACATTTGTATACAAGTATTTTTGCAAACATAAGCTTTTATTTCTCTTCAGTAAATGTCTAACAGAACTGGATTATATGGTATCAGTATATTTAGCTTCTAAAAAATGATAAATTATTTGCAAAGTGGTTTTACCATTTTATAGTAACAACATGCTTGAGGATTCTTGTTCTACATTCCTACCAACCTTGATATTGTCACTCTTTAAATTTTAGACCTTCAAGTGTGGGTGTGCTGGTTTCTCAATATTGTTTTAATTTGTATTTCTTGACTGACCAATAATTCTGTGTGCCTCTTGGCCATTCGTATATTTTCTTTTGTCAAGTGTCTGTCCAAATATTTTGCCCATTTCTGTCTTTTTAAAATTGAGCTGTTTTTAAAAAAATATATTCTGGATATAAGTCCCTAGACAAATTTACAGATTGCTAATATTTTCTCCCAGTCTATGGCTTGGCTTGCCTTTTAATTTTCTTAAATGTGTCATTCAAAGAGTAGATGTCTTGTAATATCTATTCTTTGAATTCATAATACAATCTACTGCTAGAATACATTCTTTTAGTCTTCTATCCACAATACAATATTTTTGTTTTTGCTTGAATTAGTCAACTATATGTTATAAAAATTTGAAAATGAGAAAACTAAGTTTGTTTTGTATGTCTGCCTACATATTTACTATTTCTAGTGCTCTTCATTCCTTTGAAATCCAAGTTTCTTTTTTATCTGGTATCATTTTCTTCTGCCTAAAGAACTTCCTTTAACATTTACTGGAGTATAGGTATGCTGTGAGGAATTCACTCAGAATTTTGTCTGAAAAGTCTTTATTTTAATTTTTTAAAGATAGTTTCACTGGGCATGGAATTCTAGGTTGGCTTTTTCTTTCAGTATGATAAAGATGTAATTCCATTGCCTTCTTGTTAGTGTTGTTTTTGATGAAGTATGCTATCTTTTTATCTTTTTTCTTTTGTTTGTAATGTGTCTTTTTAAATTAATTCACTCAATTTTGTGATTTTCCTTTTATCACTGGGTTTTTGGAATTTGTTTATGATTTGCCAGGGTGTGGATTTCTTGGTATTCATCTTAATTGGGGTTTTGTTGAGCTTCTTAGATCTCTGAGTTTAATAAAATGTGGAAAACTTTTAGCCATTAATTTTTAGAATACTTTTCCTGTGCCTTCCTCTTCTCAATCAAGACTGCTTGTTTTAGTCACATGGCTTGTTGAGATTCTATTCATTTTCTCCCCCCAGTCTTTTTGCTCTATGCCTTTATTTTGGAGAGTTACTATTATTGTGTTTTCACATTCACTGAAACTGTCATTTGCAGTGTCAGATCTGCTATCAGTCCTATCAAGTTAAATTTTCATTCCAGGTATGGTTGTAGGTACCTACTGTTGCATATAAAATGACTCCCAAAATTAGCATCTTAAGGCAATATTTATTATCTGACCATTCCTGTGGGTTAGGAATTAGGAAATGTCTTAACTGGTTGGTTCTCACTCAAGGTCTCTTATGAGATTATGCTCAAGCTACTGATTGGGCCTGCAGTTTCATCAGAAGCCTTGACTGGAGAAGGATTTGTTTCCAAGCCCATTCAGCTGGCTGTTGACACTCAGTTCTGTACCCTCTGGGCCTCTCCACAGGGTGCTTCCTGACAGGGCTGCTGACTTCCCCCAGAACAAGCAATCTAAGAGAGTAGGAGAGCAAGTGTGTGCATCTAAAACAGAAGTTGCAGTCTTTTATAACCTACTATCAGAAGTGATATCCTATTACTCTGCCGGATTGATCCTTATGAGACTATTTAAAACTCTCTCTGTTTTGAGTTCTGGAAATTGCTTCCAGGCCAAAAGCAAGAAGTAGTTATGGGCTCACTTTGTTTTCCTTTCTTGTGCTGCATGTTGTCTAATATATGACAATAGTGGCTCCCTATATCTTATCTAGTTTTTCTAGTTGTTTATGGCAGGTCTTATAGCAAGTCCCATATACAAGTCCCATAGCAATTACTTTTTCGTAGGTAGAAGCAGAAGTTCAAGAGACTGTTTTTATAATGTTAGATCATGCCACACCTTTGCTCAACAATGCCAATGGCTTGTCATCTCAATCATTGGCCTCAATCATTTATCTTTCAGACCTCACGTGTAACTAGTTTTCCTCTCGTAATCTCCATTCCAACTTCATCAAGTCCATTGCTCCCCAGACAGACCTAGGAGAGTCCTGCTGCAAGGTCTTTGCTCTTGTTAACTCTGTCTAGAACACATATTTCCCAGATGCCAATGGGACTAATTTTCTCAATTGAATTTAAATCTCTACTTAAATGTTATCACATAGGCTTTCTCTGATTATATCGTATAAATAGCAATTTCTTTCTTGTTCATTCTTTATTTTATATACTATGATTTATTTTTATTAATAACACCTATTACCACCTGGCATCATAAATATTCATTTGTTTATGGTATGTATATTCCCCTCACTAGACTATAAGCTCCAAGTGAGATTGTCCCCAGAACCATTCTCGACACACAGTAGGAACTGGACACATATTTATTGAATAATTGAATATGTAGCAGATATGAATTTTACTTTTATAACATGGGTAAAGAAATATTACAGTTTTAAAAATTTACCTGCAACAGATAATCTATTTCCAGACTGCACTTGCCTGCTGGCAGGAAACTCAGTACTAATCATGGTTCAAAGGTCTTTTTACCTTTTCTGGGATGTTTTAAGAACTCTAAGAGTTTTACTATTGCAGAATATTTATGGAAGGGTCTGATGTTCTTCTATCTACATTGGTTACAATAAATATTATGATAGTAGAAACCAATATGCTTCCTGGAACTAATGACTCTACTGCTTGCTATTCAAGCTTGAACATAGAAATCTTTTATTTTCTTTGTGGTCAGCCTCTTTGAATTTCCATCCCACCCAGTCAAAGGTTCTGTCCCAAGGATCTGCATAGGAGTAGGGCATGGATCTCCACCTCCATACAAAATATTCTAATTTCCCTAAACCTCTGTCTGTAGTTTTCATTCAGAAAATACTCCAAACCCTCTGTCCTCCTACAAGTTGACCATTTAAATGCTTCTGAATTTATTCTTGTCTCCTTTTATACACACATACACACACACACACACACACGTATGCACACACACGCACATATACATATACACATGTAAAATTGGAGGTGTTCATTGAATTTCAGATTTCTGGGAACTTCTCCTACAATGCAAGAGTGAAGAAATTCAGAACTCTACCACATTCCATGGCTATATTCTGGTTAGTGGGGAAGGAAATTACAACACGTTCTTGCTTAGTTTCCTCTCACAGAGTGGACAAATTAAATCTGTGTCCTAGTAGAGTAATTGGCTCACACATGAAATGAATGAATGAAAGAAAGAATGACTGAGTGAATGAATGCAAATCTTTTCCTTATAACATACATATATCCTATCCAACTTTCAGTGTTATGTTGCTAGTAAAATATCTTTCCAAAAACTTCATAAAACCTTTTCTCTGCATGCTTTTCTTATTGTGCTTTATTACTTTTACATTTGTCTTATCTATTCAGTTATCTCCCCAACTAAAGTGTGAGCTTCTTGGAGACATGGCTTGTGCCTAATTTGCCTTTTCCTCACTACACTATAAGCAGAATGTTTTGTATCCGGTAAGTCCTAGAAATAATTTTGGATAAATGAAAATAATTTAGTTAATGAAGATCTAGTTCCAATATTAGTTTAGAAGATGTAACAAATGTCATATGAAACGTTAAAGGCTGATTACTACTTAAGAGTTGCTAAAAATCTTTTCTCTAGACTTATACAATGAGTCAATAAACAGTTTCCCTCCATTAAGAATATTCTTGGGTATTTTAAAAGAAAAAACAACTTTTAAAAAAAGTAAGCATTGCTTGTAATGACTATAAGTGTCCCTATCAGAGTTAGTCTATGTGGTATTGGTCTTGCCACCTTTTCCTGACAATATATTTGCCACACTGATTTGTCACCATTATCAATAAATAAGTACAACCATTATCAATAAATAAATACAACTGAGGATAGTAAATATTATTGGTCATAAACTTTCCAATAAATATGAAATCTAATGTCATAAGCTTGATAAGTTATATTAAGATATAAACAATGTCCAAAATGCACTTTTGTTTTAAGTTAAAGAGAGAGAGAGAGAAAGAGAACTCGGGGGTAGGGGCAAAGGGAAAGGGAGAGAGAGAATCTTAAGCAGGATCCACTTCCAGTTTGGAACCCAACTGAGGGCTCAGTCTTACTACCGTGAGATCATGACCTGAGCTGAAATCAAGAGTTGGATGCTTAAGCATCCCTTTTTGTTTTAGTTTTTAAAAGTGAAGGCAATCTTGATCCTAACTCTTGTTGTGGCATGCTGTGGAGGCCCTGCATGCTGCTCCAAAAAAGTATTTGACTCATTTTTGTCATTTTTCAATCCTGCAGGGAAGTTACTATTTGTTAGGGAGGGTCATAGTTCTTCCTGTCTTATGAAGAAGTTTGCTTGAGTATTTTTTTTTACTTTTTCACCATGTGCTTGAAATAAAACTGGTGCAGTAAAATTTCTACTAGATATTATAGAGAAATGAGATATTGGTTATACTGGTAAATGTATAAATAAATAAATGTAGCATAAATGTAGTATAAATAAAACTAATAATTAGAAATTATTAGAAATTACTAGAAATTATAAATTACTCTAATTATTAGAGTTTCAGATAAATGAGGTTTTATTATGAAAGCATTACATTTAACTCATAGAATTGGGGTAAACTTTTTCAGGAGCACTTGTAGAAACATCTAAAAGAATTTCATTTCAAAAGATGAGAAAGAAAGCTGTATGCCAAAGGCCCTTTTGCTAGTGAGTGGTTAGCAGAACAATTTAGAACTGTTAAAGAATTTTCAGCATCAAACCTAATGTTTCATGGGACATACAGATTGGTGTGGGTAAATCAAAGAGGTTTGATGTTCTGTAAAAAATTCTACATTAAAGTCCAATAGATTGAGTCAAAACTGGAGCACATCTATATCTTAGGATTTTATTTAAAACAATGTGTAGGTTCAGAAAGAAAAAGCAAGTATGTGACATGCAAAGAAAAATCTTTCACTTAGAAGCCCCAAATATTTTAAGGTTATCTTGTTTTTTGTTTGTTTGTTTGTAATCTTGGGTGTACCTCAGAAATATTTTGCATGTTAAAGATGATCAATTAATGATTACAAGTTGGCTTCAGAAAAATATACAAGAGTGAGTGGATATAATAACTCAGATACATTTGTGTGCAAATTATAACAGTCCTTTCTTCCTCCTTAATTACAAAGAATAGAGTTTCAAATCTTGGATAGGCATTTAGTATTGAATGTTTTCTATCCAAATATAATATGTCTCTGTTCTCTAAATATGTTTTTACAAATTTTTTTTTTTAACCATATTGTAGCCTCACTCCAACTCAGATTACACAGGGACAGAAAAATTGGTTGGGTGCTTTGGAATGACTTTTTTCCATTCTCTGATCTTAGGGCTTCATTGCATTGCAGCCAATCCTACTATACTCATATTTGCTTTTGAGGTTGAGGATGTTAAGGCAGGGTTTCTTTGTTCTTGAAAATTAGGAAACAAAAAGTTAGTCCTTTAATAAAATATATTGAATTTGAAATAATTATGATATTCACTAATACATTTCTCATATGTAGTCTTAATATATTTTTAAATGTTGACAAACTCTTAATTTATTCATTTTTAAGATTTTATTTTTAAGTAATCTCCACGCCCAAAGTGGGGCTCAAACCCACAACCCCAAGATCAAGTGTTGCACACTCCACCTACAGAGCCCCAACAAACTCTTAATTTATATTACCATTCTAAATTGTGACCATGTTACGTGGCTCACTTAAATAGGGGAAGGAGAAAAACTTGTTGTCTTGGAGAACATTTTTTCCATTTCTCTATAACCCACATTTAACTTCTAAAACATTAATTACATTTGCAGTGAGGCAAACAGAGTCTTAGAAGGGCAGTTAAACCTCATGTATTAGGGATAAGCTGGTGGCCTTTGAGAATGCACAGAATGTACAATTATGCTGTGCATTACATGTTATTTTTCATTAATGCCTTTGAAGGAACTCTAACAATGCAGAATAGCTGATTGTGCCTCCTTTAAACTTTCTCACTTTCCCCACCCTGCACGTCATAAAGTATTTCACTGACAATTATTGCAGAAGTATTTTGACTGGTAATTCCAATGGGATAGGTCAATTTCAGTGGCTCTTAATTATATCTCTTGAAGCTTATAACAGCACAGGAGCCCTGTGCCTACAGTTGAGGAATAATGAATTCTAAATAGTTATCTAAAACTTGGTCCAGAAATATAACTATATACCCAAACAAATTCATCCCAATTTAGTACAGGGTGTGATATATACATTTATATATGTATCAGAAGTCTTTGTTAAAATGTGCAAATACACATATGAATTTAAGTGACTTTGACAGTTACCCTAGCTTAACATTATCAATTTGCTAGACTTATTTTTTATAATATTTTTAATATACTTTTTATATACTTTTTATACTTTTTAAAAATATACTTGTAACTTAAACCTTGGATGTTGGATTCTCAGTAGTTCCTGAAATGGCATTTAGAACCATTTGATCATGGTGTTTTTCTGGGATATTGTTTCTTACTGCTTTTTGCCACTAGATGGAAGAAGTAGGTTAACAAAATGATATTTTTGGTGCTTCATTCAATTCTACCCAGAAACAACCACAAGACTGTGTTTAAAATAATGCAGTCTCAGCATTCTTTCATTTATGTATTTTTACTACATATTTTTTTCATATGCATACTGGGTTTAAGATTTTTTAAATTTTTTTATTGGTTAATTTTCTTTTTATTATCTTAAATATTAGAATTTTCAAAAGTAACCAAAAAAGAAAATAATTGCCAGCTGGAAGAGGAGAGATAAGAATTATGTAAAGATATTGGTAACAGGTGTGCCACAAAATAATTCTTCACATGCATTATTGCCCAAGGAAGTACACACCCACATAAACATCAAACCTCAGTCATTTAATTATTCTTTTGTGCCACAGATGCTTACTGAGCAATTGGCACATTGAAGACACTGGGCTAGGTGCTTAGAAACACACAAGGGATGACTTAGGTATAGCAACTGTTTATAAGATTTTTACATTCTACAAGAGAGCTAATCAAAGAGGTAACCCATATTCATTTATGCATACATTTTGAATAAGGCAGAAATGGATAAATATTAGAACTATAGATGCAATATTTTGGACATACAGGGTGGATAGAAAGGCTGGGGTTTGGAGTATCACTTTAATCTGATGAGATCAAGGATCACTTCCTGAAAAACGGGAATTAAATTAGATCCTTGAAGTGGGAGAGGCAGACTATGACATTGCAGTGATAGAATCAGAATGAGCAAAGGCACAGAGGCAAGAAATAACTTAAAAAATGTTTAAAGATGAAAGGACAGTACTTTTTAAAAAGCAATTTAAAAGTTTGCATAGGTAAGACATTGTAATTTGTATTTTTTAAGCAGATGATAAGTACAGAAAGTATCCTCACTAGCTAAAGTATCATGTAGGTGAGAAGAGTGAACATTCTGGAAAAGTGAAGTTTTCAGTTTAGAAACAGAAGACCACTCAAGATGAAATAAACTGGAAATAGGGATACTAGCAAACATCTGATGGCAGTGTTTTATCAAACATAGGCTAACTGTGCATGTGGGTCTGTAAATTGATGGGAAGACTTCATCATAATAGAATGATAATAGAATAGAAGCTGACTTCTGAAGGCAGCTTCCTGTGGCTTCCATTCTTCACCACTCTAACATATGCTAGAAAGGAGACTAATGTGGTAAACAGTGTCATTTGACTCCCAAGAAGTTATTTCGATATTTAACTTTTAAAACAGAATATAGTACCACACACATTTATACCTAGTAGTCTACTGATGTGAATGATCAAAGAATTCTATTCCAGCCACTGAAGGCAATGAGCTTGAACCTTGGTATTATGAGTGGCTATAAAATTATCCAGCTTTTAAATCCAACCACAGAATTTGATTTTATGACCTCCTATGGAACTGTAGCTACAGGTTAACTAAAGGTTATGAAGTAATATTTCCTTTTTATAGTTCTGATTTCACTGCCTTGTAATTTCAAAGATCACCTTGTTCTACAGTGGGACAAACTTTATGGTATTATAATTTTGTATAGTTCAGTGTGGGTCTTGTAACCTTTTTCCTGAATTCGTATTATATATTACTCATATAATATTATTTGTATCTAGTTCATCACTATTTTAGTTGCTAGAAATGTATGTAGGAGACCCTTATATAATTTTAAGCCTTATTTCCCTATTTGTTCTATGTATTGCTTACAGATAAGGCTTAATTAAAACTTAAAATTAACTATTGTTTTATATCTTAATGGGAATAAAAATGCTGTTCATTAAGTCCTACTTAAATTTGATGTATGTATGATAATACATAGGATTACTAGATTACCTAGAATACATATATGTATTTTTATGTATTTATAATTGCAAATAAATAAATTCAGATTATAAATAGCTCACCATTTTATTCTATAAAGCAACTTTGTATCAATAGCACATATATGCCAATTTTCCTGAATTCAAAATACTAATCCCAGTGTTTGTAATACAAATAAATTATTAGCCATGTTTAGATTTCATTAGATAAAGCTAATAATTTTATTTTGCTGACACTTCATACACTGTATAAAATAAGCTGATCTTTCTAGAGTGAGAGTGACACTAGTTTGATTTTATAATTTCTCTGCTCATCTATAATTAAAATCTTAAAAAAGTAACTCAGTACTAGTGTTAGACATGAAAAAATATAATTTCAAATGTATTTATCAGAAAGATAAAAAATGGCTATAGAAGCCTACATAAATTGTTGTTTTTTTCCAAAGGGCTGTGTCTACATAGGCAAGGTAGAGAACAGAAGTACTTATTTGAAAAAAGCTGGACATAAATTGTATGCTTTATAATTGAAGAAATGTTATAGCAAGGAGTTTTTAGCTTAGTTACCAGACTGTGTATTTACATTGATTCTATCGACTCAACATAATTGCATAACTATAACTCTTTGCCCTTGTAGATGCAAGTAGAAAATCTAGAAATAAAATTCTCTAATTTGTTATAGCTCAGCCCTAACTTTAATGCAGCTTGGTTTCCAGTTATTACCACTTGAAAATTGTTGGTGATTTTCCTACAAAAACTTTTTAAAAAGAAAACTATCAACAGGACGGCAGCACAGGAAGATCCTGAACTCACCTCCTTCCACAGACGTGCCAAATCTACAACTACATATGGGACAATTCCCTCAGAAAAAGAACTGAAAACTAGCTGAACAGATCTTCTACAACAAAAGATAAAAGGGCTTCTTTGAGACAGTTATGAGAGGCAGAGATATGGTCTTGCCAAAATCCCCACCCCTAGTGCTGTGACCCACAATTGGGAGGGATCTCACAAGTCCAGAGCTTTTTTTTGAGGAGTGAGTGGTGTGTGTGCCCCACACCAGGCACCCTAACCTTTGGGACCTGCACTGGAGACACAAGCCCCTAAAATGTCTGGCTTTGAAAACCAATGGGGCTAATGTCCAGAAGACTGTAGGAACTGAGATACTCCTTTTAAAAGGCTCATATGTGGATTCACTTGAATCAGGACCCAGGATCAAAGTAGTAGTTTGAAAAGTACCTAGACTATATTCGAAGGAGATTCATTTGCTAATATTAAAGCATCTGCCAGAGGGGCAGGGGACAGCTGGGATTCTTCAATGATGGAGGCACTAGTTGGTGCCATTTTTGCTTTCTCTGGCTCCTTTGCTAGCACGGGTGGTCACAAGCAGTCACAGCGCCCTCCTGCTGCCTCGATAAGGTTATCAGATGCACACAGTAAAAGCGCTCCACCACTGCCTTGCTAAAGCCAACAGGTGTGCCCCATCACCCCCAGTGCTCTTTCACTGCTTAGCTGAAGCCAGAGGGTGTGCCCCCGACTCAACACTCTCCCAGTTGCTAAAGTCAGTAGTTGCACACAGTCCAAGGGATGCCCCTTGGTCACCTGACCCTGATGGTCAGGAGGACCTGGGCCTGGACCCTACAGGACTGTAGCAATCAAAAAGACAGTTCCCAGCAGGCCACCACCCCCAGGGCACTACACAGACAGCAGAGTGAAACACACACCCCCAGTCTTCCTGTGACAAAGGCCTATTTACTTGGTCTAGAGCTTCAGTCTGAGAGATAGGCTTTAGGTTTGCCATATATCTAGAGGGTATGGAGAAGCTTTCAGGGAACCTAGACAGGGAGACATCATCTTTTCATTCTCTTTTGCCCTCCCTATAGCACGCAGGTGCCTCCTAGGAGCTTATATAATAGTTTGAAACCCAGATTTTTGCAACTGTTGGCCAGGGGACACCTCCATATCTCCTAGTCTAGAGGTGAGCAAGGTTTAAAATTGTGATCCTACAGGACTATATGTATCTGCATACCTTAAAAGTTGTTGCTTGAAGACCTGGCTTCCAAGCAGCCCAAAAGTAGGTGCTGACTGAGATTCCACCCTTTAGAACACTGACATATCTTGGCACACACTCAACAACTGGGATTTATCAAGAATAAATCAGGCTACTTGGGTAATCACAAAAGTTGGAGAGACAACCAAAAGCTAGGGCAAGGTTGAATGATCAGGTTCATCTCCTATGAAAGACCACTCCTTTAAGACTGGGAGAGGTAGCTGTTATACCTAATACATGGAAACACATAGTCAAGCAAAATGAGGAAACAGAGGAATATGTTCCAAATGAAAGAAAAAGATAAAACTTCAGAAAAAGACTAATGAAAAAGAGATAAGTATTCTACCCAATAAAGAGTTCAAAGTAAAGGTCAAAAGATGCTCACTGAACTCAGGAGAAGAATAGGTGAACACAGTGAGAACTCAACAAAGAGACAGAAAATATAAGAAAATACCAAACAGAAGTCACAGAGCTGAAAAATATAGTAACTGAAGTGAAAAATACACTAGAGTGGTTCAATAGAAGACTGCATGAAACAAAAGAACAGATCAGCAATCTAGAAGACAGGTAGTGGAACTCATCCAAAACGAGCAGCAATAAGAAAAAAAGAATTTTAAAAAATGAAGGTAGCTTAAGAGACTGATAGGAAAACATCAAGCAGAATAACATTTGCATTATGGTGTCCCAGAATGCAAAAAGAGAGAGAGAGAGAAAGGGGCAGAAAACTTATTTGAAGAAACGATGGCTGAAACTTCACTAATCTGGAGAAGGAAACAGACATCCAGGTTCAGGAATCACAGGGGGTTCTATATAAGATGGACCCAAAGAGATCTATACCAAGACACATCTTACCTAAAAATGTCAAGAATTAAAGACTCTTTTTTTTTAAAGATTTTATTTATTTATTTGACAGAGATGGAGACAGCCAGCGAGTGAGGGAACACAAGCAGGGGGAGTGGGAGAGGAAGAAGCAGGGTCCAGCGGCCGGGATCACGCCCTGAGCTGAAGGCAGACGCTTAACGACTGAGCCACCCAGCGCTCCAAAGATAAAGACGCTTGAAAGCAGCAAGAGAAAAACACTGTGTTACATTCAAAAGCTCCCCCATGAGATTTTTCAGCAGAAACTCTTCAAGCCAGAAGAGAGAGGCATGATATATTCAAAGTGTTGGGAAAAAAAAAAAAATCCAACCAAAAATACTCTACCTGGCAAGATTATCATTCAGAAATGAAGGAAACAAAGAATTTTTCCAGAGAAGCAAAAGAGTTTAAACAAAGACTATAATAAAAGGCAAAGAAAGGCATTACATAATGATAAAGGGATCAATCCAACATGAGGATTTAACATTGGGAGCCTGGTAAGATGTTGAAGTAGGAGAATCCTAAACTCACCTCATCTCACAGGAACACCTAGATAACAGCTGGAGTTTATGGGAAGATTTATTTACTAATCTCAGAATATGCACTGGAGGGGCAGGGATCTTCAGGAGACTTCTCCCAGAACAAAAGAGCCAATGGGCACTATTTATATCACAAAATACAAGGATGCAAACTATCACATCATTTACATAAAATGGGGGTGGGGTGGGATGGGGAGGAGAGTGTAAAATTTAGTGCCTTTAGAATGGGTTCAAATGTTAAGAGTGACCTTCAACTTAATACAGAGTGCTATATGCATCGGATGTTATATATAAACCTAATGGTAATCACAAATCAAAAACCTATAATAGATATGCAAAAAATAGAAAGGAATCCAAGCACATCACTAAAGAAAGCCATTAAATCACAAGGGAAGAGAGCGAGAAAAGAAAGGAACAGAAAAGAACTACAAAAACCACCATAAGAAAAACAAAATGGCAATAAGTATATACCTATCATTAATTATTTTGAATATAAATTGACTAAATGCTCTAATCAAAAGACAAGGTGACTGAATGGATAGAAAAACAAGACCCATCTATATGCAGCCTACAAGGGACTCATTTCATAAGTAAAGAGACATGCAGATAGGAAGTGAAAGGATGGAAAAACCTTTATCATGCAAATGGAAGCAGAAAGCAAGCTGGGGTAGCAATATTTATATTGGACAAAATAGGCTGTAAAAGACTGTATCAAGAGACAAGGACACTACATAATCATAAAGGGAACAAATCAACAAGAAAATATAGCGATTGTAAATATTTACGTACCTGACATAAAGCAACTACTTATAGAAATAAAGGAAGAAATCAATAATAACACAATGATAGTAGGGGACACCCCACTTACATCAATGGATAGATCATCTGGACAGAAAATCAACAAAGAAACAGTGTCTTTAAATGACATATTGAACCCGATGGACTTACAGATACGGTCTGAACATTTCATCCTAAAACAGCAGAATACACATTCTTTTTAATTGCCCCTGGAACATTCTCCAGAATAAGTCACATGTTAGTTCACAAAATAAGTCTCAAAAAATTGAAAAAGATTGAAATCATACCATGTGTCTTTTCTGATCACAATGGTATGAAACTAGAAATCAATCGCAAGAAAAAATCTGGAAAAAACCCATAAATACATGCAAATTAAATAACATGCTACTAAACAATGAATGGGTCAACCAAGAAGTCAAAGAAGAAATAAAAAAAATACATGGAGTCAAATGAAAATGAAAACACAATGGTTCAAAATCTTTGGGATGCAGCAAAAGCTGTTCTAAGAGAGAATATAGCAATAAAGGCCTACCTTATGAAGCAAGAAAAACCTTGAAGAAACAACCTAATCTTACGCCTAAGGAGCTAGAAAAAGAAGAACAAATGAAGCCCAAAGCCAGTAGAAGGAAGGAAATAATAAAAATTAGAGTAGAAATAAATGAATAGAAACTAAAAAAAACCTAATAGAACAGACTAATGAAACCAGGAGCACTAAATTTAATTTGGATCTGACTCCGAAAGAAAGGCAACAAAAGCAAAATAACTAAGTGGGATTACATCAAACTAAAAATGTTCTGCACAACCAAGGAAACCAACAAAATGAACAATCTACTGAATGGGAGAAGATATTTGCAAATCATATATTCGATAAGAGGTTAATATCCAAAATATATCAAGAGCTCCTACAACTCAATAGCAAAAAATGAGATAGTCCAATTAAAACATGAGCAGAGACACTAAGTAAACATTTTCCTGAAGAAGACATAAAGACACATGAAAAAATCCCCAACTTCACTAATTACCAGGGAAATGGAAATCAAAACCACAATGAGATATTACCTCACATGCTAGAATGGCTAGTATCGAAAAGACAAGAAATAACAAGTATTGATGAAGATGTGGAGAAAATGGAGCCCATGTGTATTGTTGGTGGGAATGTAAATTGGTACAGCTACTATGGAAAACAGTATGCAGTTTCCTCAAAAAAATTAAAAATAGAACTACCATATGATCCAGCAATTCCACTTCTGGATATTTATTTGAAGAAAATGAAAAAAACTAATTCAAAGATATGTGCTCCCCTATGTTCATTGCAGCATTATTTTCAATAGCATTATTTTCAAGATATGTAAGCAACTTAAATGTCCCTGGGTGGATGAATGGATAAAGAAACTGTGGTGTATGTATACAATGCAATACAACTCATCCATAAAAAAGAATGAAATTTTTCCAACTGCAACAACATGAGTGAACCATGAGGGCATTATGTTAAGGGAAATAAGTCAGACAGAGACAAATAATGTATGATTTTACTTATATGTGGAATGTAAAAAAAAAAAAAACCCAAAATAAATGAATAAAGAAAGCAAACCTCATAGATACAGAGAACAGATTAGTGGTTGTGAGAGGGGAAAGGAGTTGGGCGTGGGAGAAATGCGTAAACGGGGTCAAGAGGTACACACTTCCAGATGTAAAATAAATGAATCATCATGGGGATGTAATGTACAGCATGGTTATTATAGTCAATAATATTGCACCGCATATGTGAAAGTTGCCAAGAGAACTCCTCTTAAAAGTTCTCATCACAAGGATAGAAAAGAAGAATTTTTTTTTCTTTGTATGGTGAAGGATGGTAACCAGCCTGATTGTGATGATCACTTCACATGAATACAAATCTCGAATGATTCTGTTGTACGTCTGAAACTAATATAGTATTATATCAATTTAAAAAAATGAAAAATTTAATTTCAATTTTAAAAAATGAAAGAAAATCAATAGAAGTTTATATATGTAAACAAGACATGTCTGTTAAGAGTGATATCTGTTCTTTTATTGATTTTATAAGTTTACTTACTCCAGTTTAGAAAAATTCAGTGTTGCATTTCAGGAGTCATAGCATTTTTGGCCAAATAATGTCTCTGTTACTATAGGTGATGTATTATTCCTTTGTGGAAATTTGATTTAAGAAACTAAAACTAAAACTTCATCAGGCCAAATTCTGTTCTATGTAGTGCTGGAATCAAATGGGAATTTCACAAGTTTAATAGAAAGCTGTCTTTAAGCAGCTGAGTATTTGTTAAACATCAGGTATTTTAGAAGGGGGTTGACATCATAATTGCACTAGCAATTGAGCATAAGGATATATCAAAACTGCCACATATGGTGTTGTGAGGTTTCTGTTTTTTCATTTAAGTTTTCTTTATATACTAAGTGTGTTTAGTAAAATAAATACCTCATTTAAGAGGTTTCATACCAGAGAACATTTGAATACTAGAATTAAAAATAGGTGCTTTCTGGGGTGCCTGGGTAGGGCAGGCGTTGGGCGTCTGCCTTCGGCTCAGGGCGTGATCCCGGCGTTCTGGGATTGAGTCCCACATCGGGCTCCTCCACTGGGAGCCTGCTTCTTCCTCTCCCACTCCCCTGCTGTGTTTCCTCTCTCGCTGGCTGTCTCTCTGTCACATAAATAAATAAAATCTTTTAAAAAAAAATAGGTGCTTTCTGTCCATGCATATTAATTTTATTTTGGTCTATAAGTTTTCTTGTTGGCATTTGATATTTCTAAACTATATAACAAAATAACTAAAATTTCCTACAAAATTAAGATTATTTGACATTTTAAATTTTTACTAAAGGTGATAGTTTTACTGGAATTTGCAAGTTGCTGGAAACATGCCTTTGACCATTTTGAGATATTAGAACATGATCTATTTGTAAAGAAAGGGGAAAAAAACCCTCAACATAATACGTTTTAAAATTGTTCCAACTCTTTTTCTATGCAAAAGTAGCTCAGGCTAGACATAATTTGAGAATATTTAGGAGCAAAAGAACAATAATACCATTGAATGTATGGAGTTTTAAACTTTTGTGCAAATAAATTTCTTATGCTTTTATGATGGGATAGTTTTCTAAATGGCCGTTTAAACCTATAGCATTCAGTGCTTACAGTAATTTATTCTTGGCTCTAAATTTTGCTTTCTTTCCTTCAGTCAGAATAACTTTGGTTAATTTTCTTTATATAATGAGAAAGGAATAATTGAGAAGGCATGAGTGTATCTAGCACGGGGACATTCAGGAAGTATTATGTTGCAGAGAGGGAATAAAGAGTTCCATTGTTACTGAATTGAGTTCAATTCTTTAAGATTCTTTTCTCTTCAGACATTTCAAAAGAATCATTTGAAATAAAGACTATAACTTTGAAAATGAAAGCTTACCAATGTAGTTAGGGAAAGTTGGGATAAGAAAATAAATTTTAGATAAGACTTCAAAATTTCTTAGAGTATGTTTATTCTTCTATACATCCTCCAAAATGATTCTTCTAAAACATAAACCTTGTCAGTAAATTCTCTGCTTAAAACCCTGCAGTGGTTCCACGTGGTTTCAGCATAAACTCTGATGTTAGCTCCTGGGATCTGCACCCGGTTCTACCAGCATTACCAGTATTCAACATGCTCTATGCTTTTGTTCTTGCAATTTTTTTCCATTTATAATACACTGGTTTCCTTTCCTCTTCTGTTCCTACACATCTGTAACTGTAACTTCTGTCAAGTCTTTGAGATACTCCCCACTCTTCCAGTTCCCACTATCAGAACTAGAGGCTCCTGCTCTGTGTTCTCAAACTTCTATTAAAGCACCTTTCGGTTTTCTCATGTATTGTTTATAGATCTCTTTTCCACTAGATCGTGAGTCACCTGAAGGCAAGGGAAATGTCTTGTTTTTGTAGTTTTAACATTTAGCACAGAAAAGGCAGTTGGTGGTTACACAAGAAATGTTTGTTTTATTAACTGATTAACACTTAATAAACATTTAGTGTATACCTAGGTAAGAACAACATTCAAATAGATTTGGGGGAAATACATAGAAATCAGCGCCTAGCACGGAATGTGAACAGTAAATGCTAACCAATTGATGTCATTGTCTTCAGCTTTTGGGAAACTTGAAATTAAAGTAGGCAAAATAAACACTCCAAACACGCTATCCAAAAGAGTTATATTCAGCATACGTATTTTCCTTTCTTGTGAAGCTCAGGTCCCAGGAGGCATTTTTTGACTGCTACAACTTCATATTTATCTCCATATTTCTGTCTTTTCTGCACAATCCAGTCTGGTTCCAAATCTACTCTTCCTTGAACTTATTCATTAATTTGTAGATGTACATTTTGTCTTTCTTTCTGATTATAAAGATTATATGTTCTTTTAGGGCAGGGATTACATCTTCGATTTCTTTGAATTTTCTCTGTAGGACCTAGTGAGAAGCCGCACACATAGTTTGTCCTCGAAAACGTTTGTGGAATGAATAAAAGCAAATTCACATTGTTAAACATTGTAAATACTACATAAATAAATGTACCTTTGTATTAAGTCACAAAAAAGCAATTCCTCAAAATATTTTTGTGCAAATTTTGCTATGGGTGAATACCATACAAAAACGTTTTGTTGCAGTTAATAGGATTCTTTAAAATGTAATGGGGTGTTGATTGCCTTGAGGATATTAGTAAAAAAATGTTATTTAGGTTTAATTTGATAAAGACCTGGGGAGCAAGAAACACATTGCTTTCTTCACTTATATCATGGTATTTGCTCTTCTGTCTCTTTTTGACGTTTGGAATATAGAGTTACTACAAGGGACAACTTACCAATATTGCATAGGGCTGTGACAAGTTTAAACTTAGGATTCAAAGCCTACTGATAGAAGTGAATGCTTTCTTTGATGATCCCCCATCACCACCAGGGTAAGCAGATCAGCCTCTTGATGGACTCTGGGAATTTGAAGGTGAAAAATTTTTTATTTTGAGTACCAAAGCTGAGAGAAATAGAGATCACATATTATTATATATGGCAAAGCTGTCTTACAGTATCTATTACTCATCTCAGAGTTTCCAAATACCTCATGCTACTTAACCTAAGTATCTGAAAATTCACTGACATGGTTAAGCTGGGGTCAAAAATTGTGTGACCTGGAATTAAGATTTTGGAGTGAACAGTCTATATCTCATAGGCACTTGAGAAAATTATCTATGAAACAGTAATAATTAGCAACGCTTGTGAAAATGTTAGTCCAAGTAATAAATATAATTATTTTATTTCAGGTGTTGAGTGGTATTTGCAAATCATGCATCTTTGAATTTAAATTGACAGTATTCTGCAGGTTCTAGGAACTATAAGTTAAAGCCATACCCCCTTTTTTATTTTATGGTAGTGTTGTGATACTTCCAAAAAATTTAGCTATATATTTTGAGAAAGATTTTTCATCCATATATTTTATGTTGTTGTAGTTTATAGACTTAATTGAATAGTTTAGAAAAAATAAGGTGACTTTTTCACAGAATCATAATATATTGGAACTATGTCTGTGAGGGATCCAGTAGTCTAGCTTCTTTATACATACCTGTGGCTACATCTAGAGCCTCTTGACTCCAAATACAGCACCTTCCAATACATGCTGTTGTTCTGCTAAAGAAAAATCCATTTCTTAAGCTACTAAAATTTGATGAGTAGAAATTCTTTCTCTTAAATCTCTCTTGAAACCATATTTACAACTTTGTTATAGACATGAAAACCTGAATATATTTTTCCTCACCCCAGATTTTCACACCTAAATCTGAAGTTGTCATACAAAATCACTTTTATTTCTGACTTTCCAGTTTCTGTTATTTTCCAAGTTATCACCCTTGAGATCCTGGTGTCATCATTGACCTTTTCACCCTCCCTGTCCCAGTAGTTATCAAATCCTGTTGATTCTTCTTTGGGGATGTCCCTTGAATATGTCCCTTCATTTCCATCCTCAACATTACTTCTCAAGGACCATCTAAACTATTATAATATGCTTTCAGATAGTGTTCCTGCTGCCAGCGTCTCTCTGATCCTGCTTATCCCACACACAAGACGTGGCTGGTGGTCCTAAAACACCACTTTTTTATTTTCAAAAAGATTAGTAGCTCCATTTTGCTTGCAATGGTAAGCCCCAAATTGTTAGATTGCTATTCAAAATCTTTAATTGGCTGCTCTCAAACCGTATTCAATTCCTGTCTTCCAGAAACCTCTGCCTCCATGAAGCAAGTCTGTCATTTTAACTTAAATGATTTGGAGCTTTGAACACATAGAATTTTCCTTTCTCTCTGCTTACCCTAATTCTCCCTTTCAGCCTGACTAAAACATCACCTCCTCTGTGAAGCCTTCTAGGATAATCCAGTTCATGGTGATCACTCTGTCTTTTGAACTTCTGTAATATATATTAACTCCACCATTCATTTAGAAATTTATTATGTACTGCTTTGTGACCTTTATGCATCTTGGTATTGAATTTTCTCTTATAATTTACACTGCTGTTTAAACTCAGGTCCTGTCTTATTTCCCTTATTATGTTTAAAACTCCTTAGAGGCAGGAATATATATTTTCTGTCCTCTGAGTGGATTTACTATAAAGCTAATAAAGTTTATGCTTCAGGGCCCCTTGCATGGGTTCCTTCTAAGGTCCTATGTCTAATTTTATATTTCTTTTTTCCAGACAGGGTCCTCCCAATTGGATAAGCTTCTGCCCCACAAACCCTGGATCCAACCCTGAATAGAAATGATAGTTAACGGTTCATATTCATTGTGTGCTTATGTTGAGGCACTGTATTGCCATAGTATTTGTGTTTAGCTACAGACAGAAAGAACTCCTGTCCTCCATCCCACCCAAACCACAATATAATTAATTACATTAATTTTCCAATTTATAATAATAACAAATACAGAAATCTAGGAGAAGCAAGCACACACAAAGCAGGAGAAAATATAGGATCTCTCTGAACAGTTTCCTTTGCCCCCCACCCCAAGTCCTGGTAAAGACAAAGTTCCAGCAGGCCTCAGTCATAGAGCTGAATAATTTGTTATGCCATAGTTCTTTTATGGTTGGGATTAATGTTATCATTCAAAAATAATCTTATACGAGCAATAATGTATCCTTAACCAGAAATATTTGGAGATTTCTGAATCCTCCTGATTCTCAAGTTGTTCTCAGCATCAGAGGGTCATAGACTCATTTGGTAGGGTGGGGAAATGGAGGCACCTCAGTGCACAGAATGCTCCAAGCAGAATCTTTGTCTCCAGTTTGACAGCATTCTGGCAAGTACTTTACAAATATTGTTCCATATAATCCTCACAGCAATCCTGTGAGATAGATATGGTTACTATCATCATTTTACAAAATTGGAAGCAGAGGCTCAGAGAAGTTCATTATCTTGCCTAAGATCACATAATACATAAATAATGGAGCTGGTACTCAAAGCCAGATCTGATTTGATTTGATTTGATTTTTTTTATCTTATTTTTTAAAAAAGATTTTGACAGAGAGAGAGAGACAGTAAGAAAGGGAACACAAACAGGGGGAGTGCGAGAGGGAGAAGCAGGCTACCTTCTGAGCAGGGAGCCCGATGCAAGGCTCCATCCTAGGACCCTGGAATCATCACCTGAGCCAAAGGCAGACACTTAACAACTGAGCCACCCAGGTGACTCTAGGTCTGGTTTTAGAACTAGAATTTTAAAAATTTCTTAGTAAAGTGATTATAGTAGACAGATTTGCTTGTTATTATCTTTTTTAAAAAATTCTTTTTGAAATCTTCTTTTCATTTACTTATATCCTTCAGGTCTGTTCATTGATATTAGTTTTGAAAAATATGCTGGGGGGGGGCGTGGGGGAAAGATTCCAGTGAGAAAAGTTTAGAAAGCGTTGCAAACTCTATTTGTCCCTTGGAGAGTCACTATAAATATTAGCATACTAGTAACTCCAAAATCCTTCAGAAGAGAAATCTGTTTTATATTATTAACCCAAAATATCACAAACATATTTGCCCACTGTACTTTTTTATTTTGCATAACAGTGATATCGATAGCAATGGCAACTGCCACTTATTGAGTATTTACTATGTGCCAGACACTATTCTAAATACTTCATGCATTAGTCCTATGATCCAGATATTATTTTATCTTTATTTCATAGATTAGGAAACGGAGGCATAAGGCAGTTAAGAAATTTGCCCAAGATCACATAAGTGAAGTAGGCATAATTTGAACTCAACTACTATTCTAAGCTGGCTCCCACATTTAATATTTACCATCTACAAAAGTTCTGTGGAATTAGTGTTTCAGTGAAATCACTCTGGGAAACAATTGGAACAGGATATATACATATATATATATATATATAATTTATATATATGTAAATTTGGAATAAAATATTTTGTATGGACAACAGGTAAATTGCTTTAACATTTAATAGTCACAAGGTTGTGAGAATAGTACATTGAATTTTCTAGTAGTTTGCAGTAATATTGAATATAAAACTTTTATTTTTTAAGGTCTAGATTTCCCTTCTTTAGAATGTGACTTTTTATAAATGTTTACTTTCTTGATTTTTTTCTGGATTAAATTTCTCAGTACGATGATTGTTTTTTATTTGCAATTGTTGAATCATTTTTGTTTGTTTTCTGCAAAAAGCTTTATTGTTTCCATTTGGTCCCCAGCTTGGGAGAGGACCTCAGAGTGGTTAAAAAGCTACCTAGTGGCTGCCTGGAGAGGCTCAGGCAGAAGCCCTGACAGGAGGGGGATGCCAGTCAGGCCCATCAAGGGCCAGTGGGTTCTGGAGGCTCCTTGCATTCTTGAAGATGAGCTTTTCCAGGAGACACTGGCCCCTCCTCATCTAGGAAGTGGTTCTCCAGGAAGTCACAGAGATGCAGGTCTGGAATGCTGGGCATGCAGATACAAAACAGCCTGGTTCAGGGTCTTCTCTAGACCATGGCAGCTTCTATGGCATCCAGGGTTTTACCTCACTCATCCTGGGACAACTTCTGCATATTTTAGAAGAGGGCACAGCTGCTGAGCTGGTTTTGCATCAAGAGATGTTGGTGCCCTTGAGCTTCTCAGCCAAGTCCAGCCAAGTCTCTGAGAAGCCACCATGCCTTCGAGGGCCACATTGTCATGGTCAAAATAGAAGCCTAGAGAGAAGTAGGAGTAGGAGGCTTGAAGATGCATGTTGATCAGGCAGTTGAGGGCAGCCTCCACCCTGGAAGAGTAATTATGAATGTGGGCGCTCATGGTTGATTGGCAATAAGGAGCTATGCTCAAAATATGATGTTGGCTTATTGCCAGAGGCAGAGGATAGCTGAGAAGATGGTTCCAAAAGTTGCTACTGGAAAAGAAGTTGGAGGGTGGTCTGAGGCTGAAAGAAGGGGCATTCTTGGGTCTCTTTGCTTCAAACACTGTTGAAGCAAGAGACAGATTCATGGAACGCTAGGTGCACTGCCTTGAAACATTGTTTTGTTTTGTTTTTGTAAAGCAAGAGGGAAAAGTACCTCGAGGTAGAACTCTGCTGATAAATTCTCTTTTCATGCATACTAAGCTGCTTGCTGCTTTAGGGTAGCTTTCCAAATAGTTTTTAAAAAATCATTAAACTCTCAAACATTCTGTTTGGTTTGCAAAATATGGATGAGTCTCACCCATATGTATTATTGTAGACATTGTACAAAGTTAGAACCATTAAAGAAACTATGCAATTCCTCCGAAATGCAAAATCACACAGGTGACAAAGATTATGGTATTTCCTAAGGCTGACCAACTTCCTGATTTAAATTCATCAGGACTGGTAACTTCATGAAGCTAGTCTCAAAGATCTGAACACTGTAGAGAGCTTCCAGGTAGTCACGATACCCAGTGTCTTTTAGTATATTATTATTGGAATATTAATTCAACTTCACTAAATAAGTTCTGTACCTCCCCCATGCTTTATAGACTTTAAATCAACAAGCAAACAGAGTTTAGAAGATAATTTCCTAATGAGATGAACTTTGAGCTCCAAAGCTTTTGTTTTAAGCTTTAAAATTGTAAAATTTAAAGCAATCAATTCAGTTGTGTCCAGGGCATCACTCATTTCTACACAAAGTCCGTATAAAGGTATATGGATTCTCCTGGTCCTAATTTTGCTGGACAAACAGTATTGATATCTGTAAAGATGTTCAGTCAAGGAGTATGGTTTAGAGATGCATTGCATGGCTATAGCCTTAAAGAAAAAAATTCTTAATTAGTCATTTTGGATAGTTAAATACAATTTTACCATGCTGAAAAAGACTTAACGCGTTCAGTCTTTTTGAATCACTTCACATTCTGCCTGTTGGAAATGCTACACTGGACTTTTCTGTATGATAGCCAGTCATCTAAGGATGTTCGTTACCTCCTCAAATAAACCTCATCCACAGATTCCCGTATCTTTCAGTGAAGTTTTTCCTTAAAGTGCTTATTTATGCTGTGCTCTTATTCCAAGGCTTGTTTTGTAATTTCTTAGATGCAATAAATTAGCAAATTCAGTTTGATGTAGCTGAGTCATGAACCTATAATTTTTCTAAAAAGATCACAAATTTTGTGTATTTTTCTCCTTTGGATGATAAAAGATAATTCTATACATTATAAAATACTTAGGATAGAATAAAAGATACGTACATAAATAAAAGTCATCTGTAATATTACTACCCAGATAAAGTCACAATTCACCTTTGGATGTATAACCGAGCATCCCAATCAATGGATGAAAATGGCCAGCAGATTTTTTTGAGCTTACAGTGTGTTTTTACAATTTACAAGACTCAGAATGCCTCTCATGGTTATAGTGCATGCCTGGTCCTCTGCGTATTTGAGCATGCGATCTCTAGAATCACAGTGCAGCATTTAAAAAAAAACAAACACAACATTATCATATTGTTGTAGAAAATAACCAGAAGCAATCAGCATTAGATTTCTAGATTTCTTTCAGTCTCAAGTCCCAGTCAGATAATTTGCTTTCCACCACATTCCTCTTCCTTAGAGGAAAAAGGGGAAGTGGCAGAAGGAACCACCATACTATTCTTGGATTTGGCACTACTAGCATTGCTAAAATGCTTCATCAGTTTGGATGTGTACGCCTAAACTTTTGTGCATCTATCAAGCAGTTCTGATCCTCATTTCTTTCATTGAAGCAAACTGTGAGGTGATAAAATGAGCCCATCTAATAAGGCATTTTTTTTTCTTTTTTCAGTGAGGCATTTTAAGGCACCTTATTGTTTTAGATAACAAGAGCAACAATAATGACTAGCATTAACATAATGCTTACATTGTGCCAAATGTCATTCTAAACACTTTTCACATTTCAAACCCTTTAGCCACATCATAATCCACTTTACAGATGAGGCAGCGTACCTCTTTTGGATAACTTGACCAAGGTCTCACACCTCGAATGTGGAAGAGTCTAAATTTGAATCCTGGCAGTCTGGCTTCAGAGTCCATGCTCTTTAATACCTGTGCTATACTGCCTCTGTAATAACTTAATAATAATTATATTAACTTGAATTGCTAGTATAATTTCTTAAAAATGAATCAGTTCTTCATTTTTATTGTGTGGGCATTTACATCTCAAAGAGAATAATTTCAATGAGTAAAACCCAAATGTTTTGTGGATAAAACATTAAAAATATGAAACAAAAAAATAGTTCCCAAAGTTGAAAATCTTCACTATTCATAAGACTTGAAATATTTTTACTTATAAACTTACACTGTACCTCTATATATTTTGTAACTAAGCAAAATTGAAAGTCTCCTGTATTCCTCAGAATTCTTTTATTTGTAAGTGGAAGAAGTAAAACTAAAGGAAATGTGAACAGAAAGAGAGAATTGCTGCCTCAGGAACTTAAGAAGATGAGGATTAGCTGGCCTGCTTCAGTTTGCCTCAATCCAAAGATTAGAGTGATGGAAACTGGTATTTTTCTCTTCTTTTCTCACATCCCCATGTCTAACCCTCCCCCCAGTTCATCTCTACATCTCTTCTATATCTCTGTGTATCTTTCTTAATTCTTTCCTCCCGTAGAGAAGGGCTTCTTTTATGAGGTGGTGGTGAGGGAGATGACTTAGGCAGTTGAAAATTCGCAATAATCCTAAATTAGCCACTATAAAGGAAATAGATTTCTTCTTCCCACTTCAGTATGTAAGGAGGCTGTGATACTATAATTGGCAACTTGTGCCTAAATCACACAGTCAGAAGGGTAAAGAGGAGTTCTTCAAAGGCTAGAAGGCTTTTGAAAAAAAGGGAGAAGGAAAATGTGATAAGGAGAAGTAACTTGTGTCCATTATATCTCCACATCTCCAGTACAGTCATTGTATAATTCTTAAAAGTAAATCTTGGTGTGTTATTTAAATTCATTATGTTTTCTTTTTTCTTTTCCATCTGCAACCCTGGCTTTTGGCAGATTTTCTGGAATACTGAAAAACAAATGTGCATAAGCCATTTTGCCATACAGCAAGAACTAAAATAAGTTGTTGGGATATAAGAGTGAAATTATTAATATTTTAATTTGTTCTGAGGGGGTGCCTGGGTGGCACAGCGGTTAAGTGTCTGCCTTTGGCTCAGGGCATGATCCCGGCATTGTGGGATCGAGCCCCACATCAGGCTCTTCCACTATGAGCCTGCTTCTTCCTCTCCCACTCCCCCTGCTTGTGTTCCCTCTCTCGCTGGCTGTCTCTATCTCTGTCGAATAAATAAATAAAATCTTTAAAAAAAAATAAAAATAAATAAAAGCATTTGTCTTGTGTAGCCCTGAGATTAATAAGAAAATCAAGAGTTTATCATTTTGAGTTTTTCAAGTCCTTAAGTGTTAAGACTTCTCTGAGTAGCTAACAGGTATGTTTAATTAACTCACCACATTTATTGCCAATTTAAAGATTTTATTTAGATTATATAGAGAAGTAGGCATTTTACTGTAAGTAGTTTTTTAAAATTACTACATATTTTTATTAATTTCAAATTTTTAAAATTATTGTTCACTTAGCCAATATATAGTACATCATTAGTTTGTAAGTAGTTTTAAAAAAGTATTTTAGGGGCGCCTGGGTGGCACAGCGGTTGAGCGTCTGCCTTCGGCTCAGGGCGTGATCCCGGCGTTCTGGGATCGAGCCCCACATCAGGCTCCTCCGCTATGAGCCTGCTTCTTCCTCTCCCACTCCCCCTGCCTGTGTTCCCTCTCTCGCTGGCTGTCTGTATCTCTGTCGAATAAATAAATAAAATCTTAAAAAAAAAAAAAGTATTTTAATTAGTTAACATACAGTGTTATATTAGTTTTAAGTGTAAGAATAGAGTGATTCAACACTTTCATACAACACCCGGGGCTCATCACAGCAAGTGCACTTCTTAATTCCTATCACCTATTTAACCCATCCCTCCACTCACTTCCTCTCTGGTGACCATCAGTTTGTTCTGTTTAATTAAGAGTCTGTTTCTTGGTTTGTCTCTCTCTCTTTTTTCCCTTTGCTCATTTGTTTTCTTTCTTAAATTCCACATATCAGGGGTGCCTGTGTGGCTCTGTCGGTTGAGTGTCCAATTCTTAATTTCAGTTCAGGTTACCATCTCAGGATTGAGAAATTGAGTCCTCCATCAGGCTTGCGCTCAGCTCAGAGTTTACTTGAGGTTCTGTCTCTCCTTGTCCCTCTGCCCCTGCCCCTGCTCACACTCTCTCTCCTTCTCTCTTTCTCAAATAAATAAATAAATAAATAAAATCTTAAAATTCCACACATCAATGAAATCACAGGGTATTTGTCTTTCTGTGACTGACTTATTTCACTTAGCATTATCCTGTCTAGCTCCAGCCATGTTGTTGCAAATGGCAAGATTTCATTCTTTTTTAGGGCTGAGTAATATATATATATATATATATCACTTCTTCTTTATCCACTCATCAGTCAGTGGACACTTGGACTGCTTCCATAATCTGGCTATTTAAAATAATGCTGCAGTAAGCATAGGAGTGCTGTATACCTTTGAATTAGTGTTTTTGTATTCTTTGGGTAAATACCCCATAGTGCAATTGCTGGATCATGTAGGGTAGTTCTATTTTTAACTATTGGAGGAAACTCTATACTGTTTTCCACAGTGACTGCACCAATTTGTATTCCCACCAACAGTGCAAGAGGGTTCCTTTTTCTTCATACCCTCCCCAACACCTGTTGTTTCTTGTGTTGTTGATTTTTACTGTAAGTAGTTATTGCCTGTACAGCAGTCCTTGTCTTTCTAAGACAGCATCCTGGAAGGAATTAGATTATCTTGATATGTTAGAAGTTACGCTTTAGTTAATTTACTTTTTTAAGATTTATTTGAGAGAGAGAGAGAGAAAGAGAGTGCGGGGGTGGGACAGAGGGAAAAGGAAAGGGATAGGACCTCAAGCCAACTACCCACTAAGCACGGAGTCCAATGCAGGGGCTTGATCTCACGACCCTGAGATCAAGACCTGAGCCAAAACCAACAGTTGGACCCCCAACTGACTGAGCCATCCAGGCACCCCTTCATTTAATCTTAATAGAGCATTTTTTCCATGTAGTTAGTTTTTAATTCTTGAAATTAATGTCTGTAGTAAAGAAAATGAAATCATTTTAAATATGTGTTGATTACTGATTCATTTATTTAAAACACCTTTTTTTTTGGAGTGCTTACTATGTTCCAGGTGCTCTTTTAGGCAGTAGAGCTACAGTAATGAAAAAAATAGGCAAAAATCCTTCCTTCATGGAACTTTTATCCAATGAATTATAGTACGTAGATTATAATATGAATGGTTGTATTATTGACATTATTTTATAGATACTATGTGATTGACTTATAAATAACATTTATTGAGGATTTACCAGGCAATGCTAATCACATTGCATATTATTATCTTATTTGGTTTTAACCTGGGAAGAAAGCATTTTGTTATGTTTTGTTTTGTTTTTAAAGATTTTATTTATTTGACAGAGAGAGACACAGCAAGAGAGGGAACACAAGCAGGGGAAGTGGGAGAGGGAGAAGCAGTCTTTCCACTGAGCAGGGAGCCTGATGCGGGGCTCGATCCCAGGACCCTGGGATCATGACCTGAGCCAAAGGCAGACCCTTAACAACTGAGCCACCCAGACGCCCCAGAAAGCATTGTTATTTTGCCCATTTTATAGGTGAGGAAACTGCAGTGTAAGAAACTGAAGTATACTAAGTGGCAGAGCAGGAATTCAAACCCAGACTCATTCAACCCAGAAGCCTGCACTCTTAACAATAGGCTTATATCATTTCCAGTGCCCAGAGCAGGTATAGAGTAGGGCCTCAATAAACAATATTTGAATGAAAGTATTTCTGATGCCCACTTGTAACAATGGTATTGTGTTAGGCAGTAGAGACAGTGCAAAGATGAGCATGATATAGTCATTTATGTTATTTGCTTTAATTAAACTTATTAATAAATTGGAGGGAGCCATTAACTAAGATGTTTGTAAGGTGACAGAATCTAGGGGAGATATAAATATAAGTATGGCAAAAGTCAACAGGTATCATGTTATAAATTAGGATAGTAAGTTACTCTGTGATTGTAACATGAATCAATCAAGCAGTCTAAAACTGCTACCATAAATGAGGAATGAAAGGTATTTTGAATTCCAGTAAAATTAATCTCAAAACCATGAGATATAATTTTATATCAATACTCTGAATCTGGAGCTTGCCCTCTAGATTTTCAAACATATTTGTTTGAAAGATGTTGTGATTATTTTTTGCTTTTTTAGAAAGGGAAGAACATGTGAACTTGGTATTATAAAGCAGTTTTTTTCCTGGTTACTCAGATGTATCTCCCAGTAATCTATTTCTTGGTTGTAAGTTAAAATTATCTTTTCTTTACTCCTTCCTCTTCTTTGCCTCATCCTGTCCTGCTTCCCATTTCCTCATCTTCCTCCCAACTTTCCTTTTCCTACCTGATATAGAATTACAGAATGTTATGCTGGAAGAAACTTTAAGGGCCATCTATTCAAAACTTTTGTTCAGTTCAAAAATCCCTCCTTCTATTTTTTTGGCAGAGGACATTATCTAACCTTTGAAAAACAGATCTTGGGGCTCCTGGGTGGCTCAGTCAGCTAAGCATCTGACTCTCTGTTTTGGCTTAAGTTGTGGTCTCAGGATCATAGGATTGGGCCCTGCATCAGGCTCTCCACTTAGCATAGAATCTGCTTGAGATTCTTTCTCCCTCGTCCTTTGCTCCTTCCTTGCTTGCACAGTCTTTTTCTCTCTCTCAAATAAATAAAATCTTAAAAAAAAAAAAGTAAATCTAGTATTGGAAGTACAGTAGCTTCTAATTAGAAAGAATGCCATTGTTAGAAAGCGATTTTCTATATTTAATTGAAACTCACTTCTATATATTTTCAAGATGTTGTTCCTAGTTTTGCCTTTTGGATTAACAAAAACAAGTTTTATTTTTGATCTATATGATAAGTTTGGCCAAAACCTAGCCACAGGGCCACATTTAGCTGCAGGGGAAGCCAAGAAATGTCCCCTCCAGCCAGGCAGTCATTAGGTAAACCTAATGGTATCTATTATGAAAAGGTAGCAGGGAAGAATAGATACTGATGGACAATCATCAGTAATACTGCATGTAGAAAACAGGAAAACAAATAAAACAAAATCATGTTCTGTATTCTTTTATGTGATGGTTAGTCAGGTGTGGCCACAAGAGGAGACACAGAAGAAGCTCAGGAAAACTAAGTTTATTATATGCATAGGTCCTAGAAACAGAGGCGTGACATGCCACAAAGGACCACATGGGAAAACACTAGCATCTGTGAGGAGGCAGAAGGGACAAGAGCTAGGGGAGCACCTAGGCCACTGCCTTTATTGGGGTTTCTGAGAGAAAGGCAAGGCAGGACAAGGAAAACACTTTAGGATTGGTTAGTCTGAATATTTTTGGTGAGCTCTAAGCTTTAAAAGAGGTCCCTAGTTGCCTGGTACCTGGCCCCGGGATGGTTAAGGCAGAGGAATATTTCCTCTTGAGTTGAATGGCCAGATAGAAGAGGAATGGCTTTGAATTGATTAGTGTATGTATAAAGGACAAGCTCCCAGGTGGGCCTTTTGCTATATCTCTAAGAATTGGATAGCCCGGGGGGCCAATCTCTCTCCAAACAGAAATGATTTTTTAAAGATGTTAAAACATAATAATATATAGAAAATAAAATATGTAAATAGTATATATCACTGTAAGAAATTTAAAATTTGAAGTCAAACAGTGTTAATTGAGTGACATTTTTTGCTCATTATTACAAATGAACTAAGCATGTTAATAATTAAGTTTAAAGAAATAAAAATTTTAAAAAATGTATGGAAACAAACGAAAATGAAACACAGCAGTGCAGAACCTTTGGGATGCAGCAAACTTGGTTCTAAGCGGGAAGTATATAGCAAAACAGGCCTCTCTCAAGAAACAGGAAAAGTCCCAAATACACAATCTAACCTTACCTAAAGGAGCTGTAAAATGAAAAACAAATAAAGCCTAAATCCAGCAAGAGAAGAGAAATAAAAAAGATTAGAACATAAATCAATGACATAGAAATCAAATGAACAGTAGAACAGATCAACGGAACTCGGAACTGGTTCTTTGAAAGATTAGTAAGATTGATAAAGCCCTAGCCAGACTTAACAAAAAGAAAAGAGAAAGGACCCAAATAAAATCATGAATGAAAGAGGAGAGATCCCGACCAACACCAAAGAAATGCAAAGAATTACAAGAGAATATTATCATCAATTACATGTCAACAAATTAGGCAATCTGGAGGAAATGTATACATGCCTAGAAACATATAAACTACCAAAACTGAAACAGGAAGAAATAGAAAATCTGAGCAGACCCATAACCAGCAAAGAAATTGAATCAGTAATCAAAAATCTCCCAACAAACAAGAATCCAGGGCCAGGTGGCTTCCCAGGGGAATTCTACCAAACATTTAAAGAAGAATTAATACCTATTCTTCCGAAGCTGTTTCAAAAAACAGAAATGGAAAGAAATTTCCAAACCCTTTCTATGAGGCCAGCATTACCTTAATCCCAAAACCAGACAAAGGCCTCACCAAAAAGAAGAATTACAGACCAACATCCCTGATAAAGATGGATGCAAAAATTCTCACCAAGATACTGGCTAATAGGATTATTCACAACCAGGTGGGATTTATTCCTGGGATATAAGGGTGATAACCACAAGTCAATCAAGGGTGATAAGCCACATTAATAAAAGAAAGGACAAGAACCATATGATCCTCTCAATTGATGCAGGAAGAGCATTTGACGAAATACAGCCTCCTTTCTTGTTAAAAAAAAAAAAAACTCTCTGCCGTGTAGGGATAGAAGGAACATACCTCAATACCATAAAAACCATATATGAAAAACCCACAGTAAATATCATTCTCAATGGGGAAAAACTGAGAGCTTTCCCCTAAGGTCAGAAACATGACAGGCATGTGCATTATCACAACTCTTGTTCAACATAGTACAGGAAGTTTCAACCTCAGCAATCAGACAACAAAAAGAAATTAAAAAAAAAAACCATCAAGATCAGCAAGGAAGAAGTCAAACTTTCACTCTTCACAGATAACATGATACTCTACATAGAAAACCAGAAGACTTCACCAAAAAATTGCTAGAACTGATAGAGGAATTCAGCAATGTCACAGGAAATAAAATCAATGCACAGAAGTCAGTCGCATTTCTATACACAAACAATGAGGTAGGAAAAAAAAATCAAGGAATCAATCCCGTTTACAATTGCTCCAAAACCCATTAGATGCCTAGGAATAAACCTAACCGAAGAGGTAAAAGATCTGTACTATGAAAACTACAGAACATTTATGAGAGAAATTGCGGAAGTCACAAAGAAATGGAAAAACATTCCACGTTCATGGATCGGAAGAACAGATGTTGAAATATCAATACTCCCAAAAGCAATCTACACATTCAATGCAATCCTTATCAAAATACCAACAGCATTTTTCATAGAGCTGGAACAAACAATTGTGAAATTTGTATGGAACCAGAAAAGACCCCAAATAGCCAAACTAATGTTGAAAAAGAAGACCAAAGCTGGAGGCATCACAATTCCAGACTTTAAGCTGTATTACAAAGCTGTAATCATCAAGGCAGTATGGTACTGCCACAAAAACAGACACATAGATCAATGGAACAGAATAGGGAGCCTAGATATGGACCCTCAACTAATTTTTGACAAAGCAGGAGAGAATATCCAATGGAAAAAAGACAGTCTCTTCAACAAATGGTGTTGGGAAAATTGGACAGCCATATGCTGAAGAATGAAACTGGATCACTTTCTTACTGCATACATAAAAATAAACAAAAAGATGAAAGGATCAGATATAGGATGAAAGACCCAAATATGAGACAGGAATCCATCAAAATCCTAGATGAGAACACAGCCAGCAACTTCTTTGACCTTGGATGAGGCAACTTCTTGCTAAACACATCTCCAAAGGCAAGGAAAACAAAAACAAAAATGAACTATTGGGATTTCATCAAGATCATAACTTTTGCCCTGCAAAAGAAACAGTTTACAAAACTAAAAGGCAACATACATAATGAGAGAAGATATTTGCAAATGTCTTATCAGATAAAGGGCTGGTATCTAAAATCTATAAAGAACTTATCAAATTCAACACCCCCAAAACAAAAAAATCCAGTTAAGAAATGTGCAGAAGACATGAACAGACATTTGTCCAAAGAATGCATACAAATGGCTAAAAGACACATGAAAAATGCTTAACCTCACTCATCATCAAGGAAATACAAATCAAAACCACAATGAGATACCACCTCACATGGGTCAGAATGGCTAAAATTAACAGCTCAGGAAAGAACAGATGGTGAGGATTTGGAGAAAGGGGAACCCTCTTACGCTGTTGGTGGGAATGCAAACTGGTATAGCCACCTTGGAAGACAGTATGGAGGTTCCTCAAAAAGTTAAAAATAGAGCTACCCTGGGGCGCCTGGGTGGCACAGCGGTTAAGCATCTGCCTTCGGCTCAGGGCGTGATCCCGGCGTTCTGGGATCGAGCCCCACGTCAGGCTCTTCCGCTATGAGCCTGCTTCTTCCTCTCCCATTCCCCCTGTTTGTGTTCCCTCTCTCGCTGGCTGTCTCTATCTCTGTCGAATAAATAAATAAATAAATCTTTAAAAAAAAAAAAAGAAAAAAAAATAGAGCTACCCTATGACCCAGCAATTGCACTATTAGGTATTTATCCTAAGGATTCAAAAATAGTGATTTAAAGGGGCACATGTACCCAATGTTCATAGCATCAATGTCCGCAATAGCCAAAATATGGAAGGAGCCCGGAAGTCCATCAACTGATGAATGGATAAAGAAGATATGGTGTGTATATCCAATGGAATATTTCTCAGCCATCCAAAAGAATTAAATCTTGCCATTTGCAACAGCGTGGAGGGAACTAGAGGCTATTATGCTAAACAAAATAAGTCAGTCAGAGAAAGACAAATATCATGATTTCACTTGTATGTGGAATTTAAGAAACAAAACAGATGAACATAGGGGAAGGGTAGGAAAAATAAGGTGAAAACAGAGAGGGACAAAAACCATGAGAGACTCTTAACTATAGGAGACAAACTGAGGGTTGCTGGAGGGGAGACGTGTGGAGTGATGGGGTAACTGGGTGATGGGCATTAAGGAGGGCACTTGATGGAATGAGCACTGGCTTTAATATGCAACTGATGAATCACAAAATTCTACCCCTGAAACTAACAATACACTATATGTTAATTAAATTGAATTTAAATTTAAAAAAAATTTTAAAAGAAATAAAATTAAAATTCTGTAATTTAATTAGCTTATGTTACCAACTTTGAACACTACTAATTTAATTTTTAATATAAAAAACATCATGGCTGGGAATCTGAATTCCTTTGGGGGGATCTGAATTCTTAAGAAATACTTCCAAGATATTCATTCCTTAAGATATTTGATGAGACAAGTTTAGTTTCTTTCTTTTTTTTAAAAATAATAATTTTTTATTATGTTAGCCACCATACAGTACATCCCTAGTTTTCGATGTAATGTTCCATGATTCATTACTTGTGTATAACACCCAGTGCACCATGCAATACATGCCCTTGTAAATATGACATTAGGCAAGTATGTACTTAATGCAGACTTTGGTTGAAATGCACACATCTCTTATGTGAATGGCAATAATTGACTGGGTTGCACAGATGCTGGTACATTGCCATCTCTGACTATTTTGTGAGTGGAATACTTGAGCGTATCATGTACAATATGTTGAACATTATTAACATGAATCCAAACAGCTGGTCCTAAAATTGATATTCTTTTATCTGGCAATTTACTTCCTCTGTTAATAGAAATAGAGCTGAAAATTTAGATGAAGTTTAGATTTATGGGTAATGTTTAGCTTTTTAATAGTAGGTTTTTTAGCAGTTGAAGAAATTTATGTAATCTACACAAGTGGGAAAAAAAATCCTCTTCCTTTTAACTATGTCAATGCAAATACTCTGTGTCCCACCACCATTTGTTCATAGCTCCAATCAGTGAAGTAGCCTACAGTTTTCTGAGAATGAGCAACTGGAAAATCATGAATAAGATTAGAGAAAAATGAAAATTGGATGCCATTTTAATTTGAAAATGACTGAATTGCTGGCCTACTTTCAACTTTATCATTATGATTCTGTTTTTGTGCACTTAGGCATGGACAGCACCTAGTCCTACTGCTTTCCAGAGGAGTACTTTCTAGTGAGTACTACAAATTTTTGCTGAATCAAACCAACCTTTGTTTTAATATCACTGTATTTTTAAAGGCAGGTTTAAATGTTTTTAGAAATGTGAATATTTATATACTTGTTTAATCTTTATTTCCTTCTCTGAAATTATGGGAAAGGGAACAAAATAAGGAAGTTCAAGGGCTTGAGTAGGGCTGATATGCCTGAGGTTAATTTTTTTTTTTTTTTTTTTTTGTAATGAATCACTGGTTTGGGTGGTTTATGGGTAGGTCATTAGTAAGGCTTGTTGTTTTATTTGTGCCCTTGCACATTGGATTTAATAATGATAGAATTTCTTCTGGGGATAGAATTTCTACTCAGATCCCTAACAGGAGCAGCAGAGAACAGTGTGTACTTAGTTGGAAAATCTTATATAAACTGAGAACACTTTCAACAGTGAAGAAGCATAATTTATTTTTTAAAGTGAAATATTTCCAAACCACTGAAAAGCACATAAAATAATCACACTCACCACCTAGATTTAACCTTTATCACCTGGAGTTGACAGATATTGAAAAGTAAATCATTATAAACAGACCCAGTGTCCGTCTCTTATGCCTTTCCCTTCCCTCATTCCTTTCCTCTTCTTACCTTTTCCAGTTTTTTCAATTTTCTCTTTTCTAAGTTGGTCTATATCATTTCCATATATTTTCTTGCTTTTTAAACATGTGCATATCCATAAAACTGTTATATTTTGTATATTTTAAAACTTTATGAAGTGATATATTCTTTTTAATAAATTGGGAAGAGCTGTTAACTAAGATGTTTTTGTGAATAGCAGATACACACACACAGGGCAAAAGCCAAATATTTTGCAATGGTTCACTCATTTTGTGTGTGTGTGTGTTCACTCATTTTATTTTTTTATTTTTAAAGATTTTATTTATTTATTTATTTATTTATTTATTTATTTATTGGAGAGAGTGTGTGTGTGTGTTCACTCATTTTATTTTTTTATTTTTAAAGATTTTATTTATTTATTTATTTATTTATTTATTTATTTATTTATTTATTTATGGGAGAGAGAGACAGAGACAGAGACAGAGTGCATGCCCTTGGAAAGGAGAAACAGAAGGAGAGGGACAAGTAGACTCAGTACTGAGTATCGAGCCCGACACAGGGCTCAATCTCAAAACCCCGAAGATTATGACCTGAACCGAAATCAAGTCAGATGCCTAACTGACTGAGCCACCTAAGCGCACCTGTGTTCACACGTTTTAATTGCTGCTTTTCATTCCAATACATAAAATTCCTATGTTCCTCAACTAGTGGACAAATTGTTTCCATGGATTTAAAAAAATTATTATTTAAAAAAACTATTTGTAAAATGCACATGGTTTAAAAATCAACTGAAGGGCTTATAGGAGTAAATACAGTATTTCTTTGTCCCACTATTCTTCACTCCAGCCTTATTCCCACATACAACTGCTTTCAGGAATTTTAATGGCCCTTCCTGGTTTCCATATGTAAAGTACTTGGGCGGTGTCTTGGTGGGTTCTTTTTAAGCATTAAGACACAAGAGAATGATGTATCTCTTTTTTCTACTAAGAAATGCATTAAGATGTAAATTCTCTGCTGTTAAGGCTATCTCAGTCAAAGAGTGTGTGATAAGAAGGCCAAGATTAGAGATTTGCTATATATGTTGGCCATTTATTATTTGCGTGTTCCATGACTATAGATAGACAACAATCCTCACTTTTGTCAGCTTTTCACATGTGTAGTCTGTTGGTTTCAAGCTTTTCAGGAAATACGGAAGCAAGGAAAAAACCAGATGCCTATTATAAAGCTGCTGACAGTGGTAAAAAATAGAGGATTTAGGAGCTGAAATAATGACCCATCTGTAAGAATCATAACAAACTATTGGGGAGTTCTTTTCCAACTCTAGCAACAAAATTCTCAGCAAGGGACCACCAGTAGAAACATCATTGGAATTTATAAAGGGTTGCATATTCTTTTAGGAAGGTGTGTTTTACTTTGTTTTGTTATTTAAGTTTTGGAACAAGGGGAAATAACAAAGAAGTGACTCAACGTCTATTGGCTATTTTGTTTAAGAAAAAGTTATGGAAGGCTTTTTTGAATTGGAGGACATTTGCATTAATATTATGTTGTAAAATATTTCCAAGACTATTACTTCAAAGTGGTAGTAAGTAGAAAAATTTATAAGGGCTATGTATTGGTGATAAAAAAGAAATAGGTAGGAAGGAAGATAATAGTTTTTTTCCAATGCTAAAAGAATAATTTATTTTCTGCCATTTATTTCCCTCTGAACCATTAGAGATATAGCCCTATTTAAAAAAAAAAATACTTTATTGTGGTAAGGACAAAAAGAGATCTACCATCCTATTTAAAGTTTACGTTATTGTTGATTGTAGGTGCAATGTTGTATATAGCCAATTTCTAGAGCTAATTCATCTTCCTAAACTGAAACTTTATGCCTGTTGATTAGTAACTCTCTATTTTACATTCCTCTAGACGCTGGCAAACACCATTCCACTCTGATTCTATATGAATTTGACTGTTTTAGATATTTCATATAAGTGGAATCATACAGGACTTGTCTTTCTTGGACTGGCTTATTATTTCACTTAGCATAGTGTCTTGATTCATCCATGTTGTTGCATATTGCAGAATTTCCTTCTTTTTAAAAATCTGAGTAATATTCCATTGTATTCATATGCCGTATTTTCTTTATTCATTCATGGAGGGTAATAAGAGAAGTAGCAAGACATACTAAAGATTGACTTATCTATTGAAAATCATATATCAGTACTGCTTATAGAAATTTCTGTGATGTTGGAAAATGTTCTATGTATGCTCTGTCCAAAACAGGAGCCACTAGCCACATGTGGCTTTTGAGTACTTAAAATGTGGCTATTGCAACTGGGAAAATAAATTTTAGCTATTATTTCATTTTAATTAATTTAAATTTAAGTTTAAATTGCCAGGTTTGGCTAATGGCTACAATATTGGACAGTGAAGTTCTAGAGAAAGTATCACATATAGGCATAGAGTTTTCTTTTTCCTTTTAAATATAGTTGTGTTGTTCAATTTTTAATGGGTTTGAGAAGATACAAATAGAACTAGTATTTCAATTGTGAAAGTAGAAAGAGTAAAGTTATAAAAGGAATGTAATAAAGAACAAATATATGCATTGTCTGAGAACTACTTAACAGAAAACATGCTGCTGGTTTAATACCATTAAATTACATATGCGTGTGTTTATGTATATAAAAATAAAAAAATTAACATAGTCACACTAAGCTACAGAATATGAAGATATGCTACTAACTTAATACCATTAAATAGTGTGTATATATACTTATAGATACATGATATGTATTATATTGGATAAGAAATAATATATGTACTAAAGTCAGCTCTAGAAGATGTATCATAATATTGATGAAAATTAAGGAGTAATTTCAAATTGTGATCTCATGCATGTTCATGCTATCTACCAGTAAATATGCATTCAGAGTAATTTCAGAGTAAATAGAGAAAAGAACAGAGAGAATGATAGAGGGAAAGTACCATTAAAACAACTCAAGGGTCTCTTGGGAGACAGGATGCTGCTTGGTAAAATTGTGAAGAGAGGCTAGAAAAAGGAACAAAACATTTCTTGAATTCTATCCTTTTGGAGTATTTTGCATAGGATGAACCAGAATTGACAGATGCCTGCTTTCAGTAATGAGAATTCGTTCTGTGCAGTGTTCCAATAAAGAAAATGTATTAACAGATGATTGATATAAAGTAAGACTAGAAAAGGATTGAAATAGAATTTTCCACAAGGTAGATGATGAACATTGGAATTAAATTGATGTGGGTTCAAACTCCAGCTTCGTTGCTTACTTGTGTGACTTTGGATTAGTGACCTAATCTTTCCAACACTGTTTCCTTGTCAATGGGTTAGAGTGAATAAAAATATTCATTTTAAAGGGCTTTGGAAATGATGAAATGAGATAATGAATGTCAAGCACTATACAAAATGTTTGATACATAAAGTAAGCCCTCAAAATCTAGTTAATATTAACTATTGATGAAAATATTTATAAATTAGAAGAACCAGAATTTCCTGTTTCAGAGCATTGCAAATGCCATGTGGTACATTTCAGTATGGTCCTGAAAATATGACTTAGAAAATGCTTATGAAAAAGAGATGCTATCCAAATACAGATGGATGGAGGTATGGATAATTCCTAAGAGGAAAGTGTGAAATTTATGAATTTGAAGTTAAGGAGATTATTAAAGAAGATGTGAAAATTTGATTGTAATTTAAAATCTAAGGAGGAAGATGATTAAAATGGAGAAAATGCTCCTTAAAAAAATGAAGGTTTATGGAGTGGGAACAAAGCTTGTGTTGATGGGAAGTAGAAATGGAGAAGTTGCTTTGTGGTAGAATGCTCAAATGCTCTTAGGCTTTCTGGGAACAAGGCAAAGATAAAATCATCCATCATGATCACTGGGGTCCTACATGCAAAGGGATAAACTCCATCAAAGACTTATCTGAAGGCTTTTTACTCATTATTATATCCCAGTCATGAAAGAAGAAACTTTCAAGAAGTGGCAAGAAATCAGAAATCAATGAGATACTTATATATGCTGTACATCTATTATTTAGAAAGCCTTCTACTGATCCATCTCTGAAGTGTTCTCCTTAACCTTTTCCTGTTTGATTTCTAGAAGGAAAATTCTACACTTGCAGCTCCTTTTTTCTCAAATGTGTTTATTTCTTAAACTCTTTTTTTGGTAATTACCTGTTGAAGTTATCTTGGTCAGTAGAATGTAATGAATCTTCTTATTCTTCTTGATTTCTATGTAGCATGTGACATTGCTGATAATTCCTTTCTTCTTGAGATTCTTTTCAGGATTTTCTTATTTCTCCTCTAATTTGCTCTTTTTGATCTCATTCTTTTCTTTTCTCCCGGTCTTCCCAATAATGTCTTCTCTTTGTTTTTGCTGTCAAGTCTCTTGTCTTTACATTCTCCACTATGGCCATCTGATCCTCTTTCACGCCGTCAACCTCCCCCCCCCCTTTTTTTTTCAGATCTCTTCAACATCTATGTATCTGGGCCTAAGTAATCTCTAGAACTTTAGTCCTACATTCCTAATAATGTTTACTGGATATCTGTACCTGGATGTGCTGCCAGCAACTCAAACTTAGTATTTCTGAAACTAACCTATCAGTTCCCAGATTTGGCTTGTGTCTTCCCTATATCTAAAATGGCACCGTTATTTTTTAAGTCAGGCAGACAAGAAACTTCTGCTACCTTTGTTCCATCTCCCATGCCCCTCATATATAACCAGTCACTATGTTTTGTACCTTTTCAGAGTTTTGCCATAGATCAGTCTGTGAAGCAGTGTGAATGACCACTGCATGTTATTACTACATAGTGAACCAAACTTAGCAAATAGTGATTAGAAGATTCATTAGAACTTTAGGCATTCCCCGGTAGTAGGTCTGTCACACAAGTGCATGAGTATTGGAAATAAAGCCTGGCTGGATTGTTAAAATGGGAAGCAATTAAACATGGAGAGAGGAAAGAGCCATGGCCTAGGCAATTGGGCATTCACATTATATGCAACCTCTTGACAACTGCAGTGTTTGAGCTGTGTCTCTCAGACTAGGTTCTCCTCTGTGTAGCTTTGTTAGAGTTCTGTGAATAGTAATACCTCTAAAAACATCTTTGACTCTCCTAACAGACTTCAGTGCTATTTGGACATACATGGGATAAGAAAAAAACATTTAGTTAAAAATTAAGATTTGATTTCTTTAATTTGCCTTTTTTTTTTTACTGCTATCAGACATTTGAAAAATGGAATAGAAAGGAAGTGATTTGAAGAACAAACTGAGTCTTGTGAGAGGCCCAGAATAATGTGTAGAGTTGTGTTGTATTTTGTCACTTTCCTGCTTTTTATAACTAGAAGCTACATTTTGTCAGCCGATTTCCTAAAACCACACTTCCTGGTATCTGAAGGTCAAGTTCTTGTCATTTGTTTTTTTTTAACTCCCTCCTCCCCAGTGGATTGATAACAATATAGTAAGGCCTGTTTGTGCGTATCCTTTTTTTTTAAGTAAAGCAAATGGATTTTTGTATCTTGCCTTAATGACAAGTTTGCAAATTGCCAATCTTTGCTCTTTTCTCTCCCTCCCAATTTTTCATGGTGGTAATTAAGGACTGTAAATTTCACTTTATCATTTGTGTTAGAAATAGTAGCATAAATCATAGTAATAGCACCGTTTATTTCAGTAATGCCAGCTTGCCTGCAAATCACTTGTAAATTGGTTCCATGGATGTACCTCTATCAAATTAATCAAAAACCACCTGCATACATTTCCTGAGCTTCATTCAAAGGCTTAGTAACAGTGAGGAAGAAAGACCATTACTGACCTTTCTATTTTTATTTATTCATAAGTTCTGAATGGCTCACGCATATGTTTTCATTTTGAACCCTGGCTAACATCTAATTGAACATTTTATGTATTGCTTTAAAAAAAGAAAACACAGGTTGGGATTCGGTCCCAAATAATATGCCTGCCAGATGGTCCTACTGTGGTCCATACACAGTAATAATAATATTTGGTTGGACACAAGATTTTATACTATTTAAGAATCTGTGAGAAGTAATGCTTTTGTGCTAAAAAAAGATTTTTCAAGTGAGCATAACAGTTTTCAGTATTAGGAAGTTAAGAAACAGTCACTTATGTTTGTCTCCTTGTACTCAAGAAGGTGATTGATTCAATGTATCATTTTGAATATGAAGGAGAAGAGAGAATCATTCCTTATGTGTTTTCCTTATGTGTCTGTCTGTTCATGCTCCCTGAAAGAATAAGATAACTCTAGTCCATGTGAGCTTGGCCCCGGTGCACTATTTTTATAACATGTTGAGTTCTATTCTGCATATGGTATGTCCTTTGGGAGAATTCCTGATGTATAGTACTCATGTCCAGCTTACCTCTTACTTATTGGTCCTACCCTAAGAGGAGAAGGGAATTTAAATTTAGTAATAGCTTACTCATAGTCTTACCCTAAATCAAACATGAAAAAAAACCCCAGATTATTTATTTTAATTTTACATTTGAAACTACAAAAATGAGACAAAATCAAGTTCTAGGGCTCAAATAATAAAAATATAATAATAAACACAATATATAACTTTATATTTTTATGTATACTTTCCCCTACTTCTGTTTCTGATATATAAACTTGGTTTTGAGAAATCATTATCTGTATGTGTATTCAATATTTTAGTGAGTTTTATACATTGTAGAGCTTTCAAATTTAGCATAAGAAATCAGAAATAAGTATGGGGGCTTAACACTGTGCTTTTACATCTAATTAAGAAGATAATGACAAGTTTCCTTTAAATTCTTAATAGCTATATCTACTTTTAGTTTTTGTATGTTCTCCACTATATTCTTTGTACTATTTACTAGTCTCTATCAAAGATTTCACATTTGGAAAATTGGAATAATAGTCTTTTAAGCATTTACTCACTATTCTTTCTTTTTCTCTCCCTGGATGAACTTAATAGGCAATAACTTACTCTGAAGAGTTCCTTTTATTAGAAAAAGAAGAGACAAGAGCAACAGATTGCCTTGAATTTTGCTATTCTCTAAAAAAATTAGTCTAATATTTTATCTTGATGTAGCAAAATCAGAGCATTCCACAGTGAGTTTGATACATTTTGAAATGCTGTTAAATAATTGTTTTACTAACCATTTTATAATTTGGTCCTAAGTATATATGCAGTAATTCTCATGGGGAAAAAGCTTTGGAAAACAATGGATTTAATAGTCAGGATATTAAGTACAGGTTTTAGAGAGTGACAATTCTGGTCATTATGCACTCTTTCATGGACGTACTTGTGTTTAAAAGCTAGTGTTTAAGGTGTTTAAAAACTAGTGTTTAAAAACATTGGAAAGGACACCCAGAGAATGTTTAAGAAGCTAGTGTTCAAAAACATTGGAAAGGACACCCAGAGAATGAATAAATATTGGTTTATATATAGATCCATATATGAATAAATATATTGTAAATGTATTTGTAAATATATATAAGATTATTGACTTGTCTAGTAATATAGTAACAAAGATAAAAGCAATAAAACTAAAGGTTGAAAGCCATCACATTTCATTTGACAATAAACCTGTGATTAACTGATAATCAAGTTCTCAAAGATGGTAGACTAAATGATCTTTCTATTCCTTTCACCTCTATTCTCTTCTAAAATAAATCATTTCTAGACTGTCAACAAGCATGAGAAATTTCTAGCTAAAGACCTTTCTTTCTCAAAGGCCCTGAAAAGAAGGGCTTAGAGTGAAAAGTGCCATAACTGCAATAGTAAGTGTATTCTACCAAGAATAAAGAAAAATTGCAAAGCCTGACAGTGAGGAATACAGAGAGGAATTCAAGTGACTAAACCTCAGATAAAGGATTATCCTTGTTTGTGAGGAATCTATTTCAGTAAGAAATCGATCTAGGAACCGCTGCATACAAAAGCAGCTGGGCAGTTTTTTGAGCTAAGGGAAGCTGGGCTGAGACCAGCAATCCTATCAGGGCAGTGATGGGCCAACAGGTCTTCAGCCCCAGCAACAGACATCTGTCATGCATTTTTTGTAGTTATTAGGCCCTGAATCTATTTATTCAGAGAGCAGCTGTCCTAAACTACACTCATACTGTCATTAAAGTAAATTCGGGACTATGTTTTTTATAGCTCTATTACCTTTACCATTTTATTTTCTATTTTGTAAAAAAGGGAAAAATGAAAACTGAGAACTGTGAGTATATTGTTTGCTAAGGGGATGCCAGCTGGATTAAAATCCCAGTAGTGGAGGTTACAGAAACAAAGTGATGGGATTAACACTGTTGTCTATTTAAGTGTCAAATAGAGTTAAGTGTTTCGCTGAATTCTTAAAATGTTTTGCCTCTGTTATACTGTAGTATTTAGCATAATCAACACTGAAAACCGGAGCACAATTTCATCTTAGTATGTAGAAAAAAGTATGTATACTTGAGTAGCAAGCAAATTGCTCCTGAAAGTGGTTTGTTAAAAATGGGTTTGATTAGTGAAAACAGAATTAGTTATTTAAGTATACTTATTAGGCAGAAATGAATTCATTCATTTATTCTTTCATTCATTCATCAAACTTTCACTGAGTACATTTTATGGGCCTTGCTCTGTGTTAGGGCCATAGGATACTGAGTCAAATAATACGTCACCTCTGCTTTCTTGGAGCTTTCACTTCAATGACGTGTATTTACTTTTTCAAATGTTTTGTTAATTTAGTTAACATTGAATTTCTTACAAGTTTCATGTGAATTTTTTAGTATATGTTTTCTTTATATCTACTTTAATTATCTCTGCTTCTATTTTGGAAAACAAAAACCAAAGAAAAAGCAAAATAAAAAAATAAACACAAATCCATGCTACTACACTGGGAATCTACAAAATAAGGAAACTTCCTTTGCTCTGAAAGGAAGAAAAAAATCCTTCTGTATGTTTTCTTCTAGGTGGTTTTTTGGATTAGAAGTTTTTTTGAGAGACTTGTGCCACCTGCAAAATCTGCCACAATGTTAACAAACAAATACATTTCACATTTTTAGCATGTAGGCACGTAATTCTATAGGACATTATTATACAGGTTTCAATAAGAAGAATTTGATCTCTAAATGATAGCTATTACAGTCCTTCCCAAATTGTAAATGTTATAGTTTGAAGAAAGAAGATAGGCTATTAAAATACATTGAAGTCATCAATGTCAACTTTCAACCTTTCTGGCTTTGATATACCTGTATTTAATATTATAAGTTCTACTCTGGTTAAATACTCTTGGCATTATGTATGTGGCTTGATAAGTATGAGGTTTATAGACTGATTCATTTATTCAACAAATATTTTGCGAGCACTTACCATGGATATGGAATTGTTCTTGTGGCTGGGATTATAACCATGAATAAGACAGTCAAAAATTTCAAAGAGCTCACATTCTAGGGAAAATCTAGACTAACAAAAAATGCAGGTGGGCAAAATCCTAATGATTCTGTCCTACAAAATGAACTATTTGTCTTCAGGAAATGGTTTGTCTTTTTTTTTTTCTTTTTTCGTTTGTTTTTGAATTCCACATGTGAGTGAAATCATATGGTATTTGTCTTTCTCTGATGGTCTTATTTCACTTAACATTATGCTCTCTAGCTCCATCCATGTCATTGCAAATGACAAGATTTCATTCTCTTTTATGGCTAAGTAATATTCTGTTGTATACATATAGTACATCTTCTTCATCCATTCATCAATCAGTGGGCATGAGCTGCTTCCATAATTTGGCTATTGTAAATAATGCTGCAATAAACAAAGGGGTGCATGTATCCCTTTGAATTTGTGTTTTTGTATTCTTTGGGTAGGTACCCAAGAGTGTGATTGCTGGATTGTAGGGTAGTTCTATTTTTAACTATTGGAGGAAACTCCATACTGGTTTCCACAATGGCTGCACCAGTGTGCATTCCCACTAACAGTGCAAGAGGGTTCCTTTTTCTCTACCTCCTTGCCAACACCTGTTGTTTCTTGTGTTGTTGATTTTAGCCATTCTGACCTGTGTGAGATGATTTTGCATTGTAGTTTTGATTTGCATTTCCCAGGTGATAGGTCATGACCAGGTTTTCTTGTGTCTCTTGGCCATCTGGATGTCTTCTTTAGAGAAATGTCTGTTCTGTCTTCGGCCCATTTTTAATTGGATTATTTGTTTTTAGGGTGTTGTGTTTTATAAGTTTTTTTTTAAACAATTTTATTTATTTCAGAGGGAAAGAGAACGAGAACTGGGGGAGGGACAGAGGGAGAGGGATATAATCTCAAGCAGACTCTGTGCTGAGCATGGAACCCGATGTGGGGCTCAATCTCACCACCCTGAGATCATACCCTGAGCTGAAACCAACTGAGCCACCCAGACGCCCCTAAGTTTTTTATATATTTTGGACATTAACTCTTTATCAGATATGTCTTTTGCAAATATCTTCTCCCATTCTGTAGGTTGCTCTTTAGTTTTGTTGACTGTTTCCTTTGCTGTGTAGAAGCTTTTTATTTTGACATAGTCCCAATAGTTTATTTTTGCTTTTGTGTCCCTTGCCTTAGGGGACCTGTCTAGAAAATATTATTATGGCTGATGTCAAAGAAATTACTGCCTGTGCTCTTATCTAGGATTTTTATGGTTTCAGGTCTCACATTTAGGTTTTAATCCATTTTGAATTTTTGTGTATGCTGTAAGAAAATGGTCCAGTTTCATTCTTTTGCATGTTGCTGTTCAGCTTTCCCAGCACCATTTGTTGAAGAGATTTTTTTGTATTGGACATTCTTTCCTGCTTTGTTGAAGAGCAATTGACCACATAGTTATGGGCTCATTTCTGGGTTTTCTATTTTGTTCTTTTGATCTCTGTGTCTGTTTTTGTGTCAGTACTATATTGTTTTAATCACTACAGCTTTGTAATATAACTTAAAGTCCAGAATTGTGATGCCTCCAGCTTTGCTTTTCTTTTTCAAGATTGCTTTTGCTATTTAGGGCCTTTTGTGATTCCATACAAATTTTAAGATTGTTTGTTCTAGTTCTGTGGAAAATGCTATTAGTATTTTGATAGGGATTACATTAAATGGGTAGATTGCTGTGGGTGGTATAGACATTTTAACAATACTTGTTCTTCCAGTCCACGGGCATGGAATGTCTTTCCATTTCTTTTGTCATCTTCAATTTCTTTCATCAGTGTTTAATAGTTTTCAGAGTACAGGTCTTCCACTGCTTTGGTTAGGTTTATTCCTAGGTATCACATTGTTTTTGGTGCAATTGTAAATGAGATTGATTCCTTACTTTCCCTCTCTGCTGCTTCATTATTGGCATATAGAAATGCAATAGACTTCTGTATGTTGATTTTGTATCTGTGACTTCACTGAATTCATTCAGCAGTTCTGACAGTTTTTTGGCGGAGTTTTTTGGGTTTTCTTTATAGAGTATCATGTCATCTGCAAATAATGAAAGTTTTGCTTCCTTACTGATTTGGATGCCTTTTATTTCTTTTTGTTGTCTGATTGCTGTGGCTAGGACTTCCAGGACTATGTTGAATAAAAGTGGTGAGAATAGACAACTTTTTCTTGTTCCTGACTGTAGGGGTAAGGATCTCAGCTTTTCCCCAATGAGGATGATGTTAGCTGTGGGTTTTTCAGAGATGGCCTTTATTGTGTTGAGGTATGTTCCCTCTACACCTACTTTGTTGAGGGCTTTTATCATGAGTAGCTGTTGTCCTTTGTTAAGTGCTTTTTCTGCATCTATTGAAAGGATCAAATGGCTCTTATCCTTCCTCTTGTTGATGTGATGTATCATGTTGATTGATTGAACCACCCTGGCAACCCAGGAATAAATTCCACTTGATCGTGGTGAATGATTTTTTTTGATGTGTTGTTGGATTCAGATAGCTAGAATTTTTGAGGATTTTTGCATCTATATTTATCAGAGATATTGGCCTGTGGTTCTTGCGCTCTCTCTCTCTTTTGCAGTGTCTTTATCTGGGTTTGGTGTCAGAGTAATGCTGGCCTCATAGAATGAATTAGGAAATTTTCCTTCCTGTTGCATTTTTGGGAATATTTTGAGAAGAATAGGTATTGACTTTCCTTTAAAAGTTTGGTAGAATTTGCCTATGAAGTCATCTGGTCCTGGACTTTTGTTTGTTAGAGTTTTCTGATTACTGATTCAATTTCTTTGCTGGTAGTTGGTCTGTTCAATTTATCTCTTTCTTCTTGTTCCAGTTCTGGTAGGTTATATGCTTCCAGGAATTTATCATTTCTTCTTGTTGTCCAATTTGTTGACATACCATTTTTTGTAATATCCTCTTATAATTATTTTTCTGTGGTGTTTGTGGTTATTTCTTTTCTCTCATCTGTGATTTTATTTATATGGGACCTCTCTCTTTTTTTCTTGATAAGTCTGGCTAGAGGTTTATCAACGTTACTAATTTTTTCAAAGAACCAGCTCCTGGTTTCATTGATCTGTTTTATTGTGTCTTTAGATTCCATATCTCTTACTTCTGTTCTAATCTTTATTATTTCCTTCCTTCTGCTGGTTTTGGGGTTTGCTTGTTGTCCTTTTTCTAGGTCTTTTAGGTGTAAGGTTAGGTTGTTTATTTGAGATTTTTCTTGTTTCTTGAGGAAGGCCTGTATTGCTTGCTATAAACGTCCCTCTTAGAATTCCTTTTGCTGTGTCCCGTAGATTTTGAACAAATTTTCATTTGTTTCCATACACTTTTTAAATTTCCTTCCTGGATTTCCTGGTTGATTTCATAGCGTGTTATTTAACCTATATGTATCTGTGGTGTTTCCAGATTTTTTTCTTGTGGTTGACTTCTAGTTTCATGTAGCATTGTGGTCAGAAAAGATACATGGTGTTATTTCAGTCTTTTTGTATTTGTTGGGTCCTGTTTTGTGGGCTAATATGTGATCTGTTCTGGATAATGTTCCATGTGTACTTGAAAAGAATGCATGTTCTGCTGTTTTAGGATGGTATGCTCTGAATATATCTGTTAAAACCATCTGGTCAGTGTGTCATTCAAAGCCATTTTTTCCTTGTTGATTTTCTGTCTGGATGTAAGTGGGGTGTTAAAGTCCCTTACTATTATTGTATTATAATCAGTTAATTCCTTTATATTTGTTATTAACTGTTTTATGTATTTAGGTGCTCCCATGTTGGGTGCATAAATATTTACAATTGTTATATCTTCTGGTTGGATTGTCCCCTTTGTTTTTATAGTGTCCTATTTTGTCTGTTGTTACACTCTTTGTTTTAAAATCTATTTTGTCTGATATAAGTATTGTTTATTCTGGCTTTCTTTTGATATCCATTTGCATGATAAACATTTGTCCATTCCCTCACTTTCAATCTGCAGGCAATTTTAGGTCTAAAATGAGTCTCTTGTAGGCAGCACATAGATGGGTCTTGTTTTTATCCATCCTGTTATCCTATGTCTTTTGATTGCAGTGTTTAATCCACTTACATTCAAAGTAGTTATTGATAGATATGTATTTATTGCCAATTTATTACTTGTTGTTTTGGTTGTTTCTGAAGATTTTCTCTGATCCTTTCTTGTTTTTCTCTCTTTCATGGTTTTCTGGTTTTCTTTAGTGATATATTTAGATTTCTTTCTCTTTATTCTTTCCATTTTATTAGCATTTTTTGATATATGGTTACCATTAAGTTTATATATAAGATCTGCATATAGCAGTCTATATTAAGTTGAAGGTCATTTAAGTTGAACCTATTCCTTACTTTTCTCCTCCCCAAGTTTTAGGTATATGGTATTATATTTTACATCCTTTTATTTTGTGAGGTCCTTTACTGATTTTTTTTTAAAGATTTTATTTATTTATTTATTTATCAGAGAGAGAAAGAGCACAAGCAGAGAGAGCTGCAGGCACAGAGGCAGAGGAGGAAGCAGGCTCCCCATCAAGCAAGGAGGCTGATGTGGGATGTGATCCCAGGACTCCAAGATCATGACTTGAGCTGAAGGCAGAACCTTAACTGACTGAGCCACCGAGGTGTCCCTCCTTGACTGATTTTTTTAGAAATATTCATTTCTATTGCTTTTGTGTTTTCTGCCTTCACATTGTTATTTTTGGTCTCTCCTTTCCACTCAAAGAGTCCTCTTTAATATTTCTTGCAGGGCTGGTTTAGTGGTCATGAACTCCCTTTGTTTTTGTTTGTCTTGGAAACTCTTTATCTGTCCTTCTATTCTGAATGACAGACTTGCTGGATAGAGTATTCTTGGCTGCAGGTTTTTCCCATTAAGCTACTTCTTTCTGGTTTGGAAAGTTTCCACTGAAAAATCTGCTGACTTATGGGCTATCTTTTGTATGTAACTGTCTTCTTTTGTCTTGTTGCTTTCAACATTCTTTCAGTATCACTATATTTTACTATTTTAATCACAATATTTCTTGCTGTGGACCTGCTTTTGTTGATTTTGTTGGGGGTTCTCTGTGCCTCCTGGATCTGGATATCTTTTTCCTTCCCCAGATTAGGGAAGTTTTCAGGAATTATTTCTTCAAATAAATTCTCTCCCCTCTTTTTTTTCTCTTCTTCTTCTGGGACTCCTAAAATACAAATATTATTACATTTGATAGAGACACTGAATTCCCTAAGTCATTGTACATAATTCTTTTCTCTCTCTCTCTTTTTTTTTTTTTCAGCTTGATTACTTTCCATTACTCTGTCTTCTAGGTCATTAATTCATTCCTTTGCTTTTTCCAGCCTGCTGTCCATTCCATCAAGCATGTTTCTCCTTTTGCTCATTGAGCTCTTTATCTCTGCTATGTTAATCCTTACCTCTGTGTTAATGGTCTCATTAATGTCCTCCATTCTTTTCTCAAGTCCAGTGAGTATCCTTATGATCATTACTTTAAATTCTCCATCAGACACGTTACTCATATCTGCTTTGCTTAGATTTCCAGCTGTGGTCTTGTCCTGTTCTTTCATTTGGGACAAATTCTTCTGTCTTCTCATTTTGTCTAAGTCTCTGTGCCTGTTTTCTCTGTTAGGAAACTCAGCTACATCTCCTGTTCTTGAGGATAATGACTTTATGATGAAGAGGTCTTGTAGTGGCCTGTATTGTAGTGTTGCTTATTCCCCAGAGGCTGACACTTCTGGGAGTGTCTTTAATGTGTGCTGTGTGTGCTCTGCTGTTGTGTCCTGGCTGCTTTATCCTTCAGACCATTCATATGCAGAGGTTCTCTTTTCCTGTTGTGGTTAGTATTTGGTCCCTGGCTTGAATGTGGCACTCAGGTCTGCCTGTGAAATGAGACCTGTCACTACTGCCATGGGACTGAGGCCTTGCAAAACTACCAGGTGGGGAGATGCAGTGTTGGCAGGATTTGGGCTGGTCTTCTTGAGAAGGGGTCCCACCATGCTGAGAGTGAGGCAAGTATGACTGGGAAGGGTGGTTCCACCAGAGCACAGAGGGTTGGGGCTTGGTGTAAGCAAGCAAGTGTGGGCACTCTGCTGGTTTCCACAGGTGGTCCTATACTTATGATGAGGGGTGGGGGAAGGGAAATTGAGCCTGGCAGTTCCTTTTTTCCCTCAGGGGTCTCTCTCTGTGAATGCTGCCTCTCTGGGACATGCTCCAAGTTGAGCAACTAATCTCTCCACTCTGTGCTCCATGCGCTCTTCAGATTGTTGTTTCCACACTCTATGTCCATGGGCTGTTTGCCCTGCCTTCTCTCCAATGTCCTCTGGGCTCTCCCGGAGCCAAGCATGCTGGCCTTTAAAATTCCAGTCTTTAAATCCCACTGGTTGCAAGAACTCATGAAATTTGGATACTCTTGCTTTTCAAGCTAATTGCTTTGGGGATTTGTTTTCCCCATGCACTCACCTGTGTGCTAGTCTGTCTCTGGCCTTTCTCTGTTTCCACAGCATCCTCCCTACCACTGCAGCCACAATCCATTTCTCTCCAAATCTGTGTCTCTGCACTTCCTACCTTCTTCCATGTGGTCTCTTTTCTACCTTTAGTTGTGGATTTTGTTCTGCCAGTCTTCAGATGGATTTCTGGGGTATTTAGGATGATATGAAAGTCATGTAGTTGTATTTGTGGGTCTGGGTGAGCCGAAGGTCCTCCGACTCCACTACCATCTTCTCCCTATCTCCAGGAATTTGTGTTTTCATAAGTAACTTGGATGAGTTTATCATTATAAAATATTTTGGAATGATCACTTTAATCAATTTCTTTTGGATATAATTGATCTGAGCTGGGTATGTAATAAGAACCATGTGGCTGAAAATTCACAGTGGGAAGCTGAAGTAAGCACACTATGATGACACCTTCTATTATATGTGGCTGATTGATAGAAGATTATTGTGATCTTAATCAGCCAAATTGATGATCAAAATGATTTTCTGGGGGATCATTGAAGAGCTTGACTTATGTTTTTGCTGGAATGAAAATCCAACCTACATAAAAGGAAACAGTGTGTAGATGCCTCAGTTACAGCTAAAGCTTTTCTCAAAAAAGCAACTGTGCTTAAATAAGCACTTATTTGAAATTATAGAATTACTCATCATAACCTTAGAAGATATTGAAATATTTTTGAGGGCCTGATTTTAACTTGCCTTCTGGACCATGCTTAATTTTTACTTGGAAAAAATTAAACCATTGTACAATTCAGTAGGAGAAACTGGAGTAGAGTTTGAGAAGGCAGGCAGCAAGCTGATGATGTTTTGTGAAACAAGGGAGCTCCCTTTTATGATAATACATAAATGGCACATTGGTTCCTTCCTGTAGCTACTAGAGGGAATATTTTACCTCACCACTCAGAGAAAAATATAAAGAATTTAGCAGCAGAATATACAAGTGTTGGGAGGTAGAGGAAGAGGTGGGGTGAGGAGCATAGAAACAGTTACTTAAATCTGTGACTAGTACACTTACAATTTTTCTTAGGATTTTGCCTCCTGCCTAATATAACAGGAAGGTCACTTGATGGAGTCGCTTTGGGAAGCAAGAAGGATGATACTGTGAACAATTAAGGGTATTAAATCAACCACAGTTAAAGGGTTGCCTATGAATAGGTACTTCAGTGATACTCATTTACTCATTCTTTATTTTGCCTGTTGCTCATTAGTCATTCAACAAATGTTAAGTTTGCTAGACAATGGGGCCATGCTAGTGTACAAGGTAGACATCATCTTTGACCTCTTAAAATTATATTCTTCTCAGGCAGAAGGAAATAGCATATGATGAATAAAAAGCTTATTCAAGTAGATAATGATTTACAGCTATAATCTGAGTTCTGAACATTAATCAGTTTTTCTGCAGTGCTTTTAGCAAATAAAAAATGGCATCCTGTTCTTCTCTTGGTAGATGGGAAAAGGAATTTAAGATGCTTGTCTTAGGTATCTGCTAATACTCAAGAGTCTCTTCTATGAATGTAGCTAGAATATAAGATCCGTGAGGACAAGGACTTTGTTTTGTTGATTACTTTTGCCCAGTTTGAAAAGTGTCTACTGCATGGTAAGCACTTAATAAATTCTTCTTGAATGACAGTCCAGAACTTGATAAAGTCAGGAATTAATGTAAGTTTCCTGTTACAGAAGCAAGTGAAATGAGAAGAATAATGGTATTATATTTAGATCTTAACACTTGTTAGACCTTGATAGGCTCAGAGCTTTATAAAAATACCCTTTTGTAAAAACTGCTTTTGGAAAAATAACATCATAAACAATTAGTGCTTGGCCTTTATGATACACTTACCATCTTAAAACAAATCAATAAATTCTAGCCCAAAAAACCCAAGTTCTAGTCATAATGAAGAGCTCTTATGAATTCCTGTTTTGAAAGGAGATCAAGCAAGTTATTCAAGTTTCTCCTGGCAGCAGGATAATATAGAGAATTCAGATTATTTGAAGATAGACGCTTTATTTAGAAAGTTCTCTTAAAAAATTCTAGGAGGGAGACAATTTTTGGAAGCTTTATGGAGTTACACCAGAGTGAGCTCCAGAGCTTCCCTAGATGAAATTCCTCACATGCTTTCATCTTTGGATGCAGAATAGATGGCTAGGGAAAATAACTATAATCAATGGGCTGTGCTTATCAGAGACCATAGATTTTAGTTTATGGGTCTCTTCATAGAAGTGCTCCACTGTTCTGTTGCAAAACATTGTTATATTAGTTTCTTGAACAGTTTTTTTACAATTAAGTTGTCTTGATCTCTGAGGGACTGCAGTTGGAAGAGCAAAGAAGGTAATTTGGCTTTTGATCACCACAGTTTTCCAAGTGGGTAACTCTTAGAATGGGATTGTCAATGATTCTGGTTGACTTCAGTTAATATTAGATTCTTCATTAGGGTTGACAGGATCTGCTTTGGGAACAGGGGAAGAAAGTCTATGGGGAGACAGTCTGAATAGGAAAGGAATCCAATATTCTCTGTTTGGCACATGGATGATTTCCAAAACCTATCCCTTTTATGCCTTATCCCAGTTAGAAGATTATAGTTAATAAGCATTAATAAGGAGATGAACAGTTTAAAAAGGTAGACATTGATATCAGCAAAAAAATTTAGCAAAATATAAACAAATGATAAAATTAGAAAATAATTGTTGGTGATTGAATGAAAAAGACCAATATAATAAATATGATCAGCTTCTGAAATCATGAGAAAGATTAAAATGGCTAACTCAAGCAGGTAGCGGCATATAAGTAAGGTCAGGTTCCTTGAGCTAAGGTGGCTGCTTAACAGGTCTCTAGAGTCTGGGTTTGCCTGCTGGGAATCAACACAGACATTAACAACTACAATAAAGTTTGGGCTAATGAGCAAACAGCAGCTTTAGTTGCTTTCCTTAGAGCTCCAAGCCTTAAGAACCAATGCTTAGCACAGCAGTATCATTACGCCTTTTAAAAAGTAGCCATTTGCACAAGTTGAATCTGGCATTTTTTTGTGTTTTATAGCAGACTATAAATACTTTTAACTTTTTATAAATAATAAAGCTATGAATGGCATTACTAATGGATTTTCAGCCTAGGAACCATGACTGACAACTTGCCTTATAAACCAATTATGTAATTTTTGTTTAGTTTAAACCTTGGTTTTATTTGTTTACACAACAAATTTGCCAACTTAAAATTATACCATTTTGATCATATCTCCTAACTATGAAAAAAACTGTTGAGCTTACATTTAAAGTCAACATTACCTGGAACCAGTAGAATGGGATTGCATTTCTTCATTGGGAATATTTGCCACCTGATATTGATGAAAATAATTCATATACAATTCATGGATTGGGGATTAGACAAATTTATGAAGTTGTTTATTCAATACTATATGAAGAAGTTGAGGACTAACGGGCCTAATTTATGAGTAGGCAACAGTAATTTGATTACGTATTTCCTTTTGGCTTTTAGCTTTAATGGGTTGTGAGAGGGAGATAAGAGCTTTAACAACTCCTTTTTTGTGTTTTTTGTGTGTGTGTGTTGTTTTTTTTTTTTAATATCCAAGAAAGATCTTTGTTGTGTTTCTGGTAATGAGAATAAGAGGCTGTGTTCATAAATGAGATTTTTACCAAATTTCTTCTAAAACATTTTCTGTATGTACTATATGAGCTAATAGGAAGTGAGAAATGCCAAGGGACAATTGTAGATTAGAAAAGCTTTTTAAAATGTAGAATTAAATCTACCATGTAGTCTTTCTTGGATATTTATATTATTTTCTCAACTTTTTATAACTCAAAAAATCCAAATATAGTTTACCTTTTGCAAGTATTCCCTATGTGTTACATTTTATGAACATTTGAGGTTTCGGTTTGATAACCTGCTCATTTCAGATACTGTGCAGTTTTTTGGAAGATACTTTAAACATTCATAATTTTTTCACAGTGCCTTAAGTTAAAAAAGTCTATAAAATTATAAATATATAAGTATGTATACATTATATATACATATAGGTTTTGTATTCTTTATAGCACAGGTGAATTATTTTCAGTATATTTGTTTGAATTATGTTTTATACTTTTATACTTTAAAAACTCTATTATTTAGATAAATTCCTACCTAATTTGAAATGAATCTATATAGCAGTCAGTTTGGATCAATTTCCTCCAGGCTGTGCTAGGCACTATACAAGACTGCATGATTTCTATTTGCTTTTAAGAATAGTATTAGTGAGGCAAGAAGGCAGAAGAGTAGGGAAACTTGTTTCATCTGCTCCTTTGAATTCAGCTGGATATCTATCGAACCATTCAGGACACCCATGAATTCAGCCTGATATGTAAGAAAATATATCTGGAACTCTACAAGTAGAAAAGTGACTGCTTTTTTGCAAGGTAGGAGTTGTGGAGACGTGAATCTGTGGGGAGATGTCAGAAGATAAATGGAGGAGGGAGGGAGCCTCCATAAACTGGCTACTGGAAAGTGATATGGCCCTGGAGGGCAAACTCTGAACACTTAGAAATCTGCTCCAGTGAGAGACATCCCTGTCTGAAAGGGGCTTAGATGAAAAGGACAGAATTCTAGATGAGTCAGTGTGGTCTCAGGATTGCAGGAGTCACAGAAGGATTGGGGGTGCCTGAGTTGGTAAAGTGTCCAAGCAGTGGAGCAGGGAAACTACTTAAGGTCAGTGAGCCCAGGAGAGGACCCTTAGGTTGAGTCACCGTAAACCAAGAGCTGGGCCGGTTGGGTGACTGTTCTCCACCTGAACACACTGAAAAGGACAGGAACACACAGGCCATCTGCCATCCCTCAGGAGGGGTGAAATGGGTGTACCCACGACCAGGCAACAGCTCTCAGGGTGGTGGCTCCAGAAAGGACAGTAGGGTGACAGTAGTCCCCCAGGAGCGGCAGAGTGGGTATGTGCACAAACCTGTGACTGCCCTCAGCTCCAGCGCACACAAAAGGCAGTGATGCCAGACCCTCGGCATCCCCCCGGGAGGATTGTAGAGGGCACATATCGCAGGAGTCTGAGGAGTTTCGCACACACGAAAGTGAAGACTGTTTGCCCCACAGGGTTTATTGGGGGGGGGAGCATGAACTTTCGGCTCTGGGGCTGGAGATCGGGGCAGGGCCATTTTTATTGCAACCCTAAAGAGGTGTGGAAAGCCTCCAGGGAACAAAACCCACATAGAGGATGAGCTTACACTGAGCCCGGCCCCCTGGCAAGGGGTGGTGCAATTCCAATGGGCAAAGACACCTGAGAAGCAGCACAGCAGGCCCCTCCCCCAGAAGACTGACTGAAAGAGTAGGTGGACAACTAGTTTATGGATCCCATAAGGTTGTAAAACTCCAGCACCAGGGGAAAATAGTATATTGAGCTCAAGGTTTTTTTCTCATGATTTGTTTATCTTTCAGTCTAAAATTTTCCATTTCTTTTTTTCTTCTTTTTTCCCATTTCAACTAGTCTCTTATTTAACCGTTTTTAAGTTGCTTTTTATTTTTTTAATTTATTTTTTATTTTTAAATTTTTTAACTCTTTAAAAAGATTTTATGTATTCGTTTATCAGAGAGAGAGAGAGAGAGCACACAAGCAGCGGGAGTGGCAGGTAGAGGGAGAAGTGGGCTTCCCATTGAATAAGGAGCCAGACATGGGACTTGATCCCAGAACCCTGGGATCATGACCTGAGCTGAAGGCAGATGCTCAACCTACTGAGCACTCAGGAGTCCCTTAAGTCTCTTTTTAATTTTTATTTTTTACCTCTATATTTTATAGACATGTGCTTCATTTTTGTCCTTTTTTTCCCTCTATTTAATTTTATTTTTGTATATAGATAAGTTTTGCTTTCTTTGCAATTTTGGGATTTAGTGTCTTCTAACACACAGACCAGAATAAACTCAGGAACAAGTGGATCACTTGCTTTGTCCTCCCCTTCCCCCCGCCGCCTTTTCCCCCCGCCGCCTTTTCCCCCTGCCGCCTTTTCCCCCCTTTTTCTTTTTGTTCTGTTTTGCTTTGTTCTTGTTTGCTTTCCTGTTTTGGTTTTTGACTACTTCGTATTTGTCTGGTGTGTATTTTGCTTGGGTCATGGTTGCTATTTTGGATTCTGCTCACTTGCTCACCCATTCTTCTCTGGGCAAAATGACTAGAAGGAGGAATTCACAACAAAAGAAAGAAGCAGAGGTAGTGTTCACTGCCACAGATATAATTGATATGGATATAAGGAAGATGTCAGAGATGGAATTCAGGATAGCAATTATAGCTGGGCTTGAAAAAAGCATAAAATATAGTAGAGAATCTCTAAGTGCAGAAATAAGTCTAATCAGGCCGAACTTAAAAATGCTATAACTGAGATGCAGTCTAAATTGGATGCTCTAACAGCTAGGGTGAATGAAGCAGAAGAGAGAGTAAGTGATCTAGAAAACAGGCTGATGGAAAGGAAGGAAGTTGAGGAAAAGAGAAAAACAACCCAGAGCCCATTAGAAAGGCTTCAAGAAATTAATGATGCCCTGAAATGAACCAATGTCAGAATTATTGGTGTGCCTGAGGAGGAAGAGAGAGAGAGAGAGGGCCATAAAGTATATTAGAGCAAATCATAGCTGAGAAATTCCCTAATCTGGGGAAGGAAACAAGCATTCATGTCCAAGAAACAGAGAGGACCCCTCCCAAAATCAATAAAAGTAGATCAATACCCCAAAATATAATAGTGAAGCTTGCAAATTTTAGAGAAAAAGAGAGAATCCTGATAGCAGCTTGAGACAAGGGCTCCTCACTTACAGAGGGAGGAACATCAGATTAACATCAGACCTAACCACAGAAACCTGGCAGGCCAGAATAAGCTGGAATGATATATTAAAGGTACTAAATGAGAAGAACATTCAGCCAAGAATACTTTATCCAGCAAGACTGTCATTGAGAAAGGAAGGAGGGATAAACAGCTTCTAGGACAGATAGAAACAAAAGAATATGTGACTACCTAGCCAGCCCTGTAAGAAATATTAAGGGGGATCCTGTAAGCAATCAGAAAGTCCACGAGTAACATAGACCAGAAGGGAAAAGAGACAATCTACAGAAACAAGGACTTTATAGGCAATAAGATGGCACCAAGTTCATATCTTTCAATAGTTACTCTGAATATAAATGGGCTAAATGTCCCAATCAAAAGACACAGGGTATCAGATTGGATAAAAAAGCAAGACCCATCCATATGCTGTCTAAAAAAGACTCATTTTAAACCTAAAGACACCTCCAGACTGAAAGTGAGGAGGTGGAGAACTGTTTACCATGCTAATGGACCTCCAAAGAAAGCTGGGGTAGCAATCCTTATATGAGCCGAATTAGACTTTAAAACCAAAGACTGTAGTAAGAGATGAAGAGGGACACTATATCATACTTGAAGGGTCTATCCAACAAGAAGATGTAACAATAGTACATATTTATGCCCCCAACATGGGAGCAGCCAGTTATATAAACCAATTAATAACCAAAGTAAAGAAACACATTGATAATAATACATTAATAGTAGGGGAGGTCAACACCCCAATCACAGCAATGGACAGATCATCTAAGCAGAAGATCAACAAAGAAACAAGGGCTTTGAATGACACACTGGACCAGATGGACTTCACAGATATATACAGAACATTCTGTCCTAAAAGAAGAGTACTCATTCTTCTTGAGTGCACATGGAACTTTCTCCAGAATAGATTACATACTGGGTCACAAATCAGGTCTCAACCAATACCAAAAGATTGAGATTATTCCCTGCATATTTTCAGACCACAATGTTTTGAAACTTGAACTCAATCACAAGAGGAAATTTGGAAGGAACTCAAGCCCTTGGAGACTAAAGAGCATCCTGCTAAAGAATGAATGGGTCAACCAGGAAACTAAAGATTTTTAAAAATTCATGGAAACTAATGAGAATGAAAACACATCTGTTCAAAACCTTTTGGACATAGCAAAGGTGGTCCTAAGAGGGAAGTACATTGTAATACAAGTCTCTCTCAAAAAACAAAAGCAAAAATGAACTATTGGGACTTCATCAAGGTAAAAATATTCTGCACAGCAAAGGAAACAGTGAACAAAATCGAAAGTCAACCTACAAAATGGGAGAAGATATGTGCAAAATGACACATCAGATAAAGGGCTGGTATCCAAGATCTATAAAGAACTTATCAAACTCAACACCCAAAAAACAAATAATCCAATCAAGAAATGGGCAGAAGACATGAACAGACATTTCTCCAAAGATGAAACAACAAATGTTGGCAAGGACGTGGAGAAAGGGGAACACTCTTACACTGTTGATGAGAATGCAAGCTGGTACATCCTCTGTGGAAAACAGTATGGAGGTCCCTCAAAGAGTTAAAAATAGTGCAATTGACCTAGCAATTGCACTACTGGGTATTTACCCAAAAGATACAGATGTAGTGAAACAAAGAGGTACTTGCACCCCAATGTTCATGGCAGCAATGTTCACAATAGCCAAACTGTGAAAGGAGCCGAGATGTCCTTCAACAGATGAATGGATAAAGAAGATGTGGTTCATATACACAATGGAATATTACTCAGCCATCAGAAAGGATGAATACCTACCATTTATATCAATGTGATGGAACTGAAGGGTATTATGGTAAGTGAAATAAGTCAATCAGAGAAAGACAATTATATGGTTTCATGCATATGTGGAATATAAGAAATAGCACAGAAGATCATAAGGGAAGGGAGGGAAAACTGAATGGGAAGAAATCAGAGAGGGAGACAAACCATGAGAGACTCTTAACTCTGGGAAAAAAAAAACTGAGGGTTTCAGAGGGGAGATGGTTGGGGGGATGGGATAACTGGATGATGGGCATTAAGGAGGGTAGGTGATGTGATGAGCACTGGGTGCTATATATAACTGATGAATCATTGAACACTACATCAGAAACTAATGATTTACTATATGTCGACTAATTTAAATAAAAATAATTATATCAATATTCCACATTTGTATGTCCTTATCAGTGAATAATTATTATATAAAAAAAGAATAGTAGTAGTAACATGCTGCTGGTAATAAAAACTTGTGCGCTTTGACAATCTATAGTTAAAGCTCATCTTATAAGACTATTGCATGAATGAAAGTATTTAGTTTACAGTACTCTGTGTGAATTGAGTCTGTGCATTTTGTAGTAATCAGGGACTCACAGAAATTATCAATAAGACATGACAGGTTACCTTTATTTTTACATAGTGAACCTTAGATTTGGACCATCTTGACATATCTTAAAATATGAATTCAACGACCTGCTGATACACACTCTTTAAGGTGTTATTTGAATTAAGAATATATATATGACATTACCTATCTGTCAATCTATCATTAGCATAGAAAGAACGGTTTCTCACTCTTCAATGAATATTGTAGCAAGGTTTGTATACTTACACATAAGAAAGATTGCATATGTATGTAAAAAATATGTAACACATAATGCTAATATAAATATAATTTAAAAATAATGTAACATTAATACACAGTTTCTAAGCACATATGTTTTTCTTGGTTTTAATGAATAAATAAAAACATGGCTGTGTATTGAATACTTCAAATTTGAATTTTTTATTTCTATGTGACCTGAAGCCATTACCTTGAGTATTTTAAACCTTTCAATCTGAAGTGGATTATGGGAGACAACTGGGGCCATCCAGATTCAAAGTTGTGGAGGGAGCTTTGCTGTGATCCTTCTGACAACACAGGTTATAACTCATCAAGAAAAGCACTTAACAAATAGAACTCCACAAACCACATTTTGGCTTCAGCTGATAGCTGAAGTAAAATCTTTGTCTGGTACCACTGTAAATGTTCCAACAACATGCCCAAAATAAATCATTTAATTGAACACGACTTTTACTCTTTATGTTTTACTATGTAATGATTCTTTTTAATAAACGGTAAGAGAAAATAATTGTTGAGTGCTTCTTCCCTACCAATTCATCCTTTCTGGCAAGTTTTCTCTTCCCTGAAATAGATCTTTGGAAAATCAGAAAATAGAATGCAATGTTTCTGTTAAAATGCCTGTGATATATTGCATAGTGCTGAGACCTGATGTAGAAAAATGAGCTGCTGCAAATTTTGCCCTAGGGACATGTCAGTACTGTGCAAATACGTAGAGGTGAATAATATAGCTTGTTCTCAATATTACAGTTTAACATATCATCTAATTATTAAATATAGCAATTTTCTTGGTAGGGATAGCATGCAGGTTGTCTGTTAGAATGAATGCTCACTTAACCTGAGAGACCCTGAACAATATTGGTTTAGGGGACTGGAGTAAGTCCACTAGGCATTATATGATTATATCATTGGGCAGTTGTAGGATTCAGAAAAGTCTTGTATGTTAAAGATACATCTAGTCTTCTTTTTTCAGCTACCAAAATTTTAACTGACTTTCTGAGGAACCAGTTCATTTATGGTGGCAACATTAGTTGATTTTTGAGGCTATTAATTTAAATATAGAGTATTTCTTTTGACATTAGCCTTGAATTAGGGTGGCCAGAAAGAGGAAAACAGGGTAATAGCACCAAACAGTAGCCATTCATAACTGTTGGGAAAAATTCTTATATTGCCCTGGAAAGAAATGCAATCTGATTCTGAGAAATTTGTCCTCTTGTCTGCCTCTCTGAAAACAGTTTAGATTATTTATAAATCAAATTCTTCTTTACTTAAAACGTGTCCTAAATAACAGTGTAGTTCTAATCTTGTGGCAACATCATAATCAGTTCTGGAGACTGCAAAACTGAATATTCTTAACAAAATGAATAAGCAGTGACAATGGCAAACTAACAAACAAAAACCTCAAGAGAATTTATTGAATAACAACTTGACTTGGATACCTATATGAAGTACTCAAGTCCTGGAAGAATGAATAAAAAAATAAATAAACCATTATTTCTGAGCACTTATGGTAAGCCAGTTCTGTTATAAATCTTAAAATTACCAACACTTCAGATTTAAGTTTGAAAACAGACTATAATTTAAATACGTGGTGCAGTGAAATTTAAATGTGATATCATCCCCTCCAGACTATCAGCATTCCTAGTTGGAATGAAAACAGCATATTCTTTTTTTTTTAAATATTTTTTATTATATTATGTTAGTCACCATACAGTACATCCCTGGTTTTTGGTGTAAAGTTTGATGATTCATTAGTTGCGTATAACACCCAGTGCACCATGCAATACGTGCCCTCCCTACTACCCATCACCAGCCTATCCCATTCCCCCACCCCCCTCCCCTCTGAAGCCCTCAGTTAAAAACAGCATATTCTTATGTTCTGATTCATCAAAGTCCAGTTTTCAGGTATTTTGATGATGAAATCTGTCTGGCGAGAGGCCATCAATTTCATGCAGAGGTTTCTCTGTAGGGCTGCCTTGGCATATACTTCTGTAAATGGGAGTTTGGGAACTTTAAATGAAAGAGTGTGTAAAGTTTTCTTTGCTGAGTGTTATTAACTGAGGGACTCTGGATTAATTTAGCAGCCAGGTCTGTTCTTTCAGCCATAAGCCATGCTGTCAGAGAAACTTAATTACACTTTAAGTGGGATGCAAATGAGTTGTGACACTACATCATTTCACATGAAAGGTTCATTACTTACATTAACTTGCACAATGCTTGCTCCTAAACCTAGTCCTCATTACAATATTTCTGGGATTTTTTTTTAACATAGCTAAATGCAACTAGGGTTTTAACTTTTAATAGCCTGTTTCTTTCTTAATATTTAAGACTACAAGTGTTCACTTTATTAAATGATTATGAATTGAACTACTGGGTGCATGATTGTATTAAGACTGGCAGGAAAAAATGTTCTACCACGTTCTACTCAATATGTATATGTTCTGCTCAATAGCACATTCTTAGTACCAGAATATTTTCTAAAGTAACCTTATATGAATAACTTCTTTAGTATTGCTATACATGGCTTAAAACAGGAAATTTAAGAAGTTTTAAAATCAGAAGTTTAAGGACTCTCATCCTAGGGTTTAATAGATTTTTTTCTGACCATCAGTTGGGTGAGAAATATATAAATGTAAACATATAATATGATTCATGTTGGTCGGTCACAACCTTGAGTGATAGGGATAAATAAGTCATGATTATCTGACAAGGTGTTAGGAAAAGTACAAAAATATATTTGGTCCCATTTTGAAGAAATAGTTAAATGGTCCTGGAATTCTAAGGGGAGAGAGAGTTCACTTTAGATTTATCCCTCAATTCTCTGATGGGGTGATAAGAGAGTTTTAGGGAAAATTAGTTGTTTTTCTTAACATAATCAGCATGATCAGTCACCATAATCAATCAAGAGTGTCTGATACTTGTTCTCAAGGATATAGATAAAAGGAAAAACAATAGTGAACTTTCGTTTGACACTTATTATGCACTTTATTTCTATTAGCTCATTTATTATACACACAAAAACCCCTATGAGGCAGGTACTCTATCCCCATCTTACAAATGACAAAACTGAGAAAGAGAGTGGCTAATCTTGCCCAAAATTTCATGAGTATGAGAACCAGGATTCAAGCCTACTCAGTCTATTTTCAAAGCCCATGCTTTTCACCACTAGGACATGCTGCCTAAATTATACAAGGCATTTTTCTATTTATTAAATATAATAGAAAAATTTTAAAAATAAGTGAATGGTGAGATCTAAGAAAATCATAGTGGAGAACAGATCTTTATTCTGTAATTTGATGTAATGTATGTTTAGTGCTATCATACTATCTCTGTTTATTAAAATAAGCTCCTAGAGATTAGAGTCAAATCTTTATTGTATTATAATATACCAACCACTAAATGCTCTTTTAAGTCATAAGTCTGCCTTTTTTCCCCCAATGAGTAGCTCATTATATTTATTAAAAATAGACTTTGATATCAATCTGGAGTAAATTTGGAAAGGTGAAATATATTCTCCAATTGCAAAATTAGAAAATAAGTTGAAATCATATAATGCACTGAGCTGCTCTACTACAATTTAATATACTGAAATTGTAGTTTATTAACTAGTACTTTGCTGTTTGAAAGAATTATATTATTGTTTAAAAAATCCAAATTTATCTCCTCATATCATAATATGAACATCTATCTTTTAAATTTTAGAAAATCTGCTCCTAAATTGAGGATAACATGTGTGCAATGAAATTTGTATTCCTTATTTTGCCGGTCATCAATTCATTGCCACTCAGCTTCAAACCCATCCTTCACTGCCTGGTCTGTGATGATGGAGCTGGATGGATCCTATAATCCTTCCTCATTTTCAACACGGGTAGTGTTAAGCCAAGACAAACAGAGGGCAGTGGAGAGACATTGTAGGAGGAAAGAGTTTCTCCTCCTGTTTTAGTGTTTTATTTGCTTCTACTGCATCTTATCATTTCTCATTTTCAGCAAGCATAGTGTTAAGCTAAGACAATAGAGGGCAGTGTTGAGACAATGTAGGAGGAAAGTTTCTCTTCCTGTGTCTAGTGTTTTCTGTTTGTCTTTTATTTGCTTCTCCTGCATAGCTTCCATGCATGGAGGGAGGGGAGCACCCAGTTGCACTCCACCTTAGCTGTGCTCCCAGAAGACCCAGTTCCTTGGTGAACTTGCATTCCTGGCTCTAACTGGGTGACTGCCTCACTGCCAACACAAAAGCTATTCCCTCTGACTGAAATATACTTGAAAATGTATATGAAGTTGGTGAAGAATATTAGCGTATTAGAGATAGAAGAAACCTTAGGAGTCATTAGTCTAAACCTTCCTTTTTGTAGGAATCCAGAGAGGTTTATTCCGGGTATTGTCACAACTTTCATGTAGCATGTAACACTTTTATTTATTTGTTTGTTTATTTATTATTTATTTCATGTAACACTTTTAAATCTCCCTTTGCAGGGTTTATATTTAAAAAAATAATGACACCTTTATAATAATGTAAAGCAATCAATTTGAATTGCAAAGGAGCTTTTATTTATTTTGAAATATTAAGTATTTATTGACTTTCAACAAATTCTCAAAGTGTTTCATGAAACATAAAATAAAAAAAGATACTTTTATTTTCTAAGCTAAAACAAAATTTAGAATGCCAATGAAGCAATAAACCATGATGGAATGTGATAAAGACTACAGAGTTGTGCAGAAAGAAGACTGGAGATCAATTTGGGGCAATAAAGAGTGCTTTCATGAAGATGACAGTCTTACAAGTAGGGCCTTGAAGGATGTGTAGGTTTTAGAGTTAGACTTGAGGAGTGGGGAATAAGAGCATCTGGATAGTTTAAAACATGGCAAAAGCTCAGAGGCAGAAAAATGTTTCACATATGGATGGAAAATGCCCTCCAGGTTTTTTGTTTTTTGTTTTTACTGTGGCATAGGCTAGGTATGGGGGAATATTGGGAAAATTTGGCAAAATAACTAAACTGACAGTTTGAATTCTTACAGATCATGACACATAGCATTCCAATACAGATCAAGAAAATGTAAGATGAGTTGAGCAAATGAGTTAATCATAATTTATATTAATATAAATTCAAATACATTAATAAATTACATGAGTTAAGTAGCAGAGCTTTAGAAGAATTTAGAAGAATTTTAGAAAAATAACCAAATTCTTCATCAATGACTTCCGAAAAAAGAGCTTTAAAAATAGCTAAGAAAGAGCTATAACCATTTTGAATGTGACATTAGTATAAGGTTTCCTCACTGAATCATATGTGACAGATTTTGGTTTCATTTTTAGTAATCCTAAAATTATCTTCTTTATCATTGAATTGAATATTAAACATAATATCCAATATTGACTTATATTAAAACAGCTTAAAGAGTTTTGTTTTCTGGATAGTAGGGATTATATAGCCAGAACAGCCTTCAGTTTTTAGAAACCTGGAAATACTAGATAAAACATAACCATTCATTTAAATGCTCATAAGAAAATTTGGAAAATCCCAAGGGAGATAAATGATGTGGAAACAAAACCCCAGGACAAAAGTTGCTGTGGCTACCTATGGAAGTGGGAGTGGGTTGGTTTCATCTCTGTCACAAGAACTGGAATTTAATGGCCCTGTGGGGACAGAAAATGATGCTGTAGATCTATATGAGTTAGCGGGTTGAAAATGAGATAGAATATAAAATGAAAAACTACTGAAGAGTTGCAACACCAGTGAATAGGTAAAGAGTGAACTGGAAAAATATCCATCCACTAGAACAGAGAGCCAGTTTAACAACTTAACTGTTTTAGTCTGAACTGGGAGTTGGGGGAGCAGAATTTTTCTTGGAGAATTTATGAATAAGGGCCCACCTTCACATTCATTGGAGCTCAACTTTACACTGTTTAGGTGGTTTATACATTTAGTTTTTTGTTATTATATAAATTCCAGTTAACATACAGTGTAATATTAGTTTCAGGTGTACAGTATAGTGATTCAACACTTCCATACACCTGGTGCTCATCACAAGTGCACTCCTTAATTCCCATCACCTATTTCACCCATCCCCCACCCATCTGCCCTCTTGTAACCATCAGTTTGCTCTCTACAGTTAAAAGTCTGTTTCTTGGTTTGCTTCTCTCTTTTTTTTCTCCTTTGCTTGTTCATTTTGTTTCTTAAGTTTGACATATGAGTGAAATCATATGGTATTTGTCTTTCTCTGACTGGCTTATTTCACTTAGCCTAATGCTCTCTAGCTCCATCCATGTCATTGCCAATGGCAAGATTTCATTCTTTTTTGTGGTTGAGTATTACTCCATTGTGTGTATATACCACAACTTCTTTATCCAGTCATCAGTTGATGGACACTTGGGCTGTTTCCATAATTTGGCTATTGTAGATAATGCTGCTATAAACATTATGGTATATGCATCCCACTGAATTAATATTTTTACATCCTTTGTTTAATACCTAGTAGTGCAATTGCTAGATTATAGGGTAGTTCTATTTTTAACTTTTTGAGGAAACTCCATACTGTTTTCCAGAGTGTCCACACCAGTTTGCATTCCCACCAACAGTGCACAAGGGTTTCTCCTTGCTCTACATCCTCAACAATACCTGTTGTTTCTTGTGTAGTTGATTTTAGCCATTCTGACAGGTGTGAGGTGTTACCTCATTGTAGTTTTCATTTGCATTTCCCTGATGATGAGTGATGTTGAGCATCTTTTCATGTGTCTCTTGGCCATCTGGACGTTTTCTTTGGAAAAATGTCTGTTCATGTCTTCTGTCCATTTTTATTTATTTATTTTTTTTTTTAAATGATTTTTTATTATATTATGTTAGTCACCATACAGTACATCCCCGGTTTCCAATGTAAGGCTCGATGATTCATTAGTTGTGTATAACACCCAGTGCACCATGCAATATGTGCCCTCCTTACTACCCATCACTGGTCTATCCCATTCCCCCACCCCCCTCCCCTCTGAGGCCCTCAGTTTGTTTCTCATAGTCCATAGTCTCTCATGTTTCATTCCCCCTTCTGATTACCCCCCCTTTCTTTATCCCTTTCTTCCCCTACCGATCATCCTAGTTCCTATGTTCCATAGATGAGAGAAATCATATGATAGTTGTCTTTCTCTGCTTGACTTACTTCACTTAGCATTATCTCCTCCAGTGCCGTCCATGTTGTAGCAAATGTTGAGAACTCGTTCTTTCTGATAGCTGAGTAATATTCCATTGTATATATGGACCACAACTTCTTAATCCAGTCATCTGTTGAAGGGCATCTTGGCTCCTTCCACGATTTAGCTATTGTGGACATTGCTGCTATGAACATTGGGGTGCATATGGCCCTTCTCTTCACTACATCTGTATCTTTGGGGTAAACACCCAGTAGTGCAATGGCTGGATCATAGGGTAGCTCAATTTTTAACTTTTTAAGGGACCTCCACACTGTTTTCCAGAGTGGCTGTACCAACTTGCATTCCCACCAACAATGTAGGAGGGATCCCCTTTCTCCACATCCTCTCCAACAATTGTTTCTTGCCTTGTCAATTTTTGCCATTCTAACTGGCGTAAGGTGGTATCTCAGTGTGGTTTTGATTTGAATTTCCTTGATGGCTAATGATTTTGAACATTTTTTCATGTGTCTGTTAGCCATTTGCATGTTTTCATTGGAAAAGTGTCTGTTCATATCTTCTGCCCATTTTTTGATTTGTTTATTTGTTTCTCGTGTATTGAGTTTGAGAAGTTCTTTGTAGATCTTGGATACCAGTCCTTTATCTGTAGTGTCATTTGCAAATATATTCTCCCATTCCGTGGGCTGCCTCTTAGTTTTTCTGACTGTTTCCTTGGCTGTGCAGAAACTTTTAATCTTTATGAAGTCCCATAAATTCATTTTATCTTTTGTTTCTCTTGCCTTTGGGGATGTGTCATGAAAAAGGTTGCTTTGGCCGATGTCGTAGAGGTTGCTGCCTATGTTCTCCTCTAGGATTTTGATGGATACCTGTCTCACATCGAGGTCTTTCATCCATTTGGAGTTTATCTTTGTGTATGGTGTGAGATAGTGGTCAAGTTTCATTCTTTTGCATGTAGCTGTCCAATTTTCCCAGCACCATTTATTGAAGAGACTGTCTTTTTCCCACTTTATCCTGTTTTTTCCTGCTTTATCAAATATTAGTTGCCCAAAGAGCCGAGGGTCCATTTCTGGGCTCTCTATTCTGTTCCATTGGTCTATGTGTCTGTTTTTGTGCCAGTACCATGCTGTCTTTGTGATCACAGCTTTGTAGTACAGCTCGAAATCTGGCATTGTGATGCCCCCAGCTTTGTTTTTCCTTTTCAACAGTTCCTTGGCGATTCGGGGCCTTTTCTGTTTCCATACAAATTTAAGGACTATTTGTTCCAGTTCTTTGAAAAATGTCATTGCTATTTTGATCGGGATAGCATTGAAAGTGTAGATTGCACTGGGTAGCATGGACATTTTAACTATGTTAATTCTTCCGATCCATGAGCATGGAATATCTTTCCATCTTTTTATGTCTTCCTCAATGTCTTTCAAGAGTGATTTATGGTTTCTAGAATATAGGTCCTTTACGTCTCTGGTTAAGTTAATTCCAAGGTAACGTATGGTTTTTGGTGCTATTGTAAATGGGATGGATTCCCTAATTTCTCTTTCTTCGGTCTCGTTATTCGTGTATAGAAATGCAACTGATTTCTGAGCATTGATTTTGTATCCTGCCACGTTACTGAATTGCTCTATAACTTCTAATAGTTTGGAAGTGGATTCTTTTGGGTTTTCCATATAGAGGATCATGTCATCTGCGAAGAGAGACATTTTGACTTCTTCTTTGCCGATTTGAATACCTTTGATCCCTTTTTGTCGTCTGATTGCTGTTGCAAGGACTTCTAATACTATGTTGAATAATAGTGGCGAGAGTGGGCATCCTTGTCGAGTTCCTGATCTTAAGGGAAAGGCTTCCAGCTTTTCCCCATTGAGAATAATATTTGCAGTAAGCTTTTCATAGATGGCTTTTATGAGATTGAGAAATGTACTTTCTATTCCTACACTCTGAAGGGTTTTAATCAGGAAAGGATGCTGTATTTTGTCAAATGCTTTTTCTGCATCAATCGAGAGGATCATATGGTTCCTGAGTCTTTTCTTGTTGATATGATGTATCACGCTGATTGATTTGCGAATATTGAACCACGCTTGCATCCCAGGTATGAATCCCACTTGATCGTGATGGATAATCCTTTTAATGTACTGTTGGATTCTATTAGCAAGTATCTTGTTGAGGATTTTGGCGTCCATATTCATTAGGGAGATCGGTCTGTAATTCTCCTTTTTGAGGGGGTCTTTGCCTGGTTTGGGGATCAAGGTAATACTGGCCTCATAGAATGAGTTTGGTAGCTTTCATTCTGTTTCTATTTTTTGAAATAGCTTTAGGAGAATAGGTATTATTTCTTCTTTGAATGTTTGGTAGAATTCCCCAGGAAAACCGTCCAGGCCTGGAGTTTTGTTATTTGGAAGGTTGTTTATCACTGACTCAATTTCTTCATAATTAATTGGCCTGTTTAAGAAATCAATTTCTTCCTGTTTCAATCTTGGTAGTTTATAGGTTTCCAGGAAGGATTCCATCTCTTCCAGATTGCTTAGTTTATTGTCATATAGCTGTTGATAAAAATTTCTAATAATCCTTCCAATTTCAATGGTGTTCGTCATGACCTCTCCTTTTTCATTCATAATTTTAATAGTCTGGGTCCTTTCTCTTTTCTTTTGGATAAGTGTTGCCAGTGGTCTGTCAATTTTATTGATGCTCTCAAAGAACCAGCTTCTAGTCCTGTTGATCTGCTCTACTGTACTTCTGGTTTCTGCTTGATTGATTTCAGCTCTAATTTTGGTCAACTGCTTCCTCATGAGTGGATTAGGCCTGTCCCTCTGTTGCTGTTCCAGCTTCTTGAGGTGAGAATATAAAAACTGCATTTTAGATTTTTCTATTCTTTTGAGTGAGACTTGGATGGCTATGTATTTCCCCCTTAGGACTGCCTTTGCAGTATCCCATAGGTTTTGGACTGTTGTATTTTCATTCTCATTGGTCTCCATAAATTGTTTAATTTGAGTTTTGATTTCCTGGTTTATCGAGTCATTCCTGAGCAGGATGGTTCTTAGTCTCCAAGTGTTTGAGTTTCTTCCAAATTTTTCCTTGTGGTTGAGTTCCAATTTCAGAGCATTGTGGTCTGAGAATATGCAGGGGATAATTTCAATCTTTTGGTATCAGTTGAGACCTGTTTTGTGTCCCAGAACATGGTCTATTCTTGAGAATGTTCCATGGGCATTAGAATAGAATGAGTATTCTTTGGTTCTGGGGTGTAGTGTTCTATCTATATCTATGAGGTCCAACTCGTCGAGTATGGCATTCAAAGCCTTTGATTCTTTGCTTAGTTTTTGCCAGGGTGTTCTGTCTATTTCTGAGAGTGGAGTGTTGAGGTCCCCTACTATTAATGTATTTTTATTTATATGTCTCTTTATTCTGGTTAAGAGTTGGCTTGTGTATCTTGCTGCTCCCCTGTTGGGGGCATATATATTTATAATTGTCATATCCACTTGTTGAATACTTCCTTTAAGAATAATATAGTGCCCTTCTGTGTCTCTAACTATAGTCTGTAGTTTAAAATCCAATTTATCTGATATGAGAATTGCTACCCCAGCTTTCTTTTGAGGTCCATTTGCGTGAAAGATGGTACTCCATCCCCTTACTCTCAGTCTGAATGCATCTTTGGGTTCGAAATGAGTCTCTTGTAGACAGCAAATGGATGGGTCATTTCTTTTTATCCAATCTGCAACCCTGTGGCGTTTTATGGGAGCATTTAAGCCATTCACATTAAGACTGAGTACTGAGAGATATGATTTTAATGATGCCATGTTGCCAGTAAAGTCTTTGTTTGTATTGGCTGTGACTTTCTGTTCTGTATCACTCTTGGGGCCTTTTTACTTTTATAGAACCCCCCTTAATATCTCCTGTAGGGCTGGTTTCATGGTTACGAAATTGGTTAGTGACTGGCGATTCTGAAATGTCTTTATTTATCCATCAATTCTGAATGACAGCCTTGCTGGATAAAGGATTCTTGGCTGCATGTTTTTCTCTGAAAGAGCTTTAAATATGCTCCCCAAACCCTTTCTCTCATTCCAGGTTTTCAGAGTACAGGTCTTCCACTTCTTTGGTTAGGTTTATTCCTAGGTATCTTATTGTTTTTGGTGCAATTGTAAATGAGATTGATTCCTTACTTTCCCTCTCTGCTGCTTCATTATTGGCATATAGAAATGCAATAGACTTCTGTATGTTGATTTTGTATCTGTGACTTCACTGAATTCATTCAGCAGTTCTGACAGTTTTTTGGCGGAGTTTTTTGGGTTTTCTTTATAGAGTATCATGTCATCTGCAAATAATGAAAGTTTTGCTTCCTTACTGATTTGGATGCCTTTTATTTCTTTTTGTTGTCTGATTGCTGTGGCTAGGACTTCCAGGACTATGTTGAATAAAAGTGGTGAGAGTAGACAACTTTTTCTTGTTCCTGACTGTAGGGGTAAGGATCTCAGCTTTTCCCCAATGAGGATGATGTTAGCTGTGGGTTTTTCAGAGATGGCCTTTATTGTGTTGAGGTATGTTCCCTCTACACCTACTTTGTTGAGGGCTTTTATCATGAGTAGCTGTTGTCCTTTGTTAAGTGCTTTTTCTGCATCTATTGAAAGGATCAAATGGCTCTTATCCTTCCTCTTGTTGATGTGATGTATCATGTTGATTGATTGAACCACCCTGGCAACCCAGGAATAAATTCCACTTGATCGTGGTGAATGATTTTTTTTGATGTGTTGTTGGATTCAGATAGCTAGAATTTTTGAGGATTTTTGCATCTATATTTATCAGAGATATTGGCCTGTGGTTCTTGCGCTCTCTCTCTCTTTTGCAGTGTCTTTATCTGGGTTTGGTGTCAGAGTAATGCTGGCCTCATAGAATGAATTAGGAAATTTTCCTTCCTGTTGCATTTTTGGGAATATTTTGAGAAGAATAGGTATTGACTTTCCTTTAAAAGTTTGGTAGAATTTGCCTATGAAGTCATCTGGTCCTGGACTTTTGTTTGTTAGAGTTTTCTGATTACTGATTCAATTTCTTTGCTGGTAGTTGGTCTGTTCAATTTATCTCTTTCTTCTTGTTCCAGTTCTGGTAGGTTATATGCTTCCAGGAATTTATCATTTCTTCTTGTTGTCCAATTTGTTGACATACCATTTTTTGTAATATCCTCTTATAATTATTTTTCTGTGGTGTTTGTGGTTATTTCTTTTCTCTCATCTGTGATTTTATTTATATGGGACCTCTCTCTTTTTTTCTTGATAAGTCTGGCTAGAGGTTTATCAACGTTACTAATTTTTTCAAAGAACCAGCTCCTGGTTTCATTGATCTGTTTTATTGTGTCTTTAGATTCCATATCTCTTATTTCTGTTCTAATCTTTATTATTTCCTTCCTTCTGCTGGTTTTGGGGTTTGCTTGTTGTCCTTTTTCTAGGTCTTTTAGGTGTAAGGTTAGGTTGTTTATTTGAGATTTTTCTTGTTTCTTGAGGAAGGCCTGTATTGCTTGCTATAAACGTCCCTCTTAGATCTGCTTTTGCTGTGTCCCGTAGATTTTGAACAAATTTTCATTTGTTTCCATATATTTTTAAAATTTCCTTCCTGGATTTCCTGGTTGATTTCATAGCAAGTTGTTTAACCTATATGTATCTGTGGTGTTTCCAGATTTTTTTTCTTGTGGTTGACTTCTAGTTTCATGTAGCATTGTGGTCAGAAAAGATACATGGTGTTATTTCAGTCTTTTTGTATTTGTTGGGTCCTATTTTGTGGGCTAGTATGTGATCTATTCTGGAGAATGTTCCATATGCACTTACAAAGAATGTGCATACAGTGATTGTTTCCTTGTTGATTTTCTGTTTAGATGATCTATCCATTGATGTAAGTGGGATGTTACAGTCCCCTATTATTATGTTATCATCAGTTAGTTCCTTCATGTTTGTTATTAATTGTTTTATATAAACAGTATAAAATATATTTTTGAGTGCTCCCATGTTGGATGCATAAATATTTACAATTGTTTTATCTTCTTGTTGGATTGCCTTCTTTATGATTATGTAATGTCCTTGTTTGCCTCTTTTTACAATTTGTTTGAAGTCTTATTTGTCCAGTATAAGTATTGATACTCCAGCTTTCTGTTGACATCCATTTGTGTGACAAATATTTTTCCACCCTATCACTTTCAATTTGCAGGTCTAAATGGTCTAAAATGGCCTTTAGGTCTTTAGGTCTAAATGAGTCTTTCATAGGTAGCATATATATAGGTCTTTTTAAAAAATTTTATTCATTCTGACATTGTATGTCTTTTAATTAGCATGTTTAGTCTATTAACATTTGAAGGAGTTATTGATAGATATGTATTTATTGCCATTTTATTTTTTGTTTTCTTGTTTCTGGAGATTTTCTCTGATTCTTATCTTTGTCACTTTTGGTTTCTCTTTCACACTCAAAGAATCCCCTTTAATATTTTTGCAGGCCTGGATTAGTGATCATGAACTCCTTCAGTTTTTGTTTGTCTGGGAAACAGACAAACTGTTGTTCTGAATGATACAGACAAACCGTTATTCTGAATGAACAGACAGATTGCTGTTCTGAAACAGACAAACTGTTATAGTGAATGATAGCCTTGCTGGATAGAGTATTCTTATCTGCAGATTTTTCACATTCATCCCCTCGAATATATCATGCCACTGCCTTCTGTCTTGTTAAATTTCTGTTGAGAAATCTCCAGCTAGGATTATGGGTTTTCCCTTGTAAGCTAAGTACTTCTTTTGTCTTTTTGCTTTTAATTTTTTATCTTTATCACTATATTTTGCAAATTTAATTACAGTATGTCTTGGTGTTGGCCTGCTTTTGTTGATTTTGATGGGAGTTCTCTGTGCCTCCTATATCTGGGTATCTGTTTCCTTCCTTCAATTAGGGAAGTTTTCTGCTATTATTTCTTGAAATAAATTTTCTGCCCCTTTTCTCTCTCTTCTGTTATTTATACATTTTGCTTAGATACCTGGCCATGACCTTATCTTTTACTTTCATTTGGGATAAATTCCTCCATCTTGGTATTTTGTCTAAGTCTCTGTTTTCTCTGTATTCAAAAAGCCAATTATATCTCCTGCTCATGAAAGTACTGGCCTTATGAAGAAGAAGTCATGTAGTGCTCAGGCCATGTAGACACTCAGGGAGTGTCTCTGGTGTGTGTTGAGTGTGCACTGCTGTTGTGTTTTGGCTGCTCTGTCCTTCAGATCAGTCATCTGCAAAGGCTCTCCTTTCCTGCTGTGGGCAGTGGTTGGTCTCTGGCCTGAATGTGGTGGGCTTAACTAGGTGTGCTTCGGTCTGCTTGTGAAATGTGACCTGACACCACTTCCACAACAACTGAGACCCCATAGAACTCTCTGGTCTAGAGATGTGTTGTGGGCAGGGGTCTGTGCTGATCTTCTGGGGGAAAGGCCTGCTGTGCTGTTGCTAAGGCAACCTTGACTGGGAAAGGCAGTTCCCCTAGAGCACAGGGGGGTGGGGCTTGGTGTAAGTAAGTTAGACAGCCATTATAGGTACTGCATTGCTTCCTGCAGGTGGCTCTGTGTTTATCCTGAGGGGAAGGAAAGGAAAATGACACCAGCCAGCAATTCTGTTTTCAGAGAGGTGTCTCTGAATGCTGCCTCTCAGAGAAGTGCTTTGAGAAGAGCAAATAATCTACCCCTGTATGCCCCTGCTCTCTTCAGATCACTGTTGACTTGCTATCTGCCCCCAGGTTGTTTGCTGGCCTTCTCTCCAGGAGCAGCGCAGTTCACTCTGGGCTATATCCCAGCGGAAAAAAAAATCTGCTGACCTTTTAAACTCTAGGCTTTAAGCTGGGCTGGTTGCAAGAACTCAAAAAATTCAACCCCTCTTGTTTCTCAGGCCAATGGCTTTGGCGAAACATTCTCCTTGTATGTTCCCCCGTGTAATCCTCTCTATCTTTTTCTCTCTCTTGTCTTTCTCCACCACCGTGGGTCCCTCCCCTCTGCAGCAGCCAGGATCCCTTTCTTCCTTAAACCAATACTCCACACTTCCTACCTTGTTTGATGTGGGCTCTTCTCTCCCTTTAGTTGTGGAGTTTCTTCTGTCAGTCTTCAGGTCTATTTCTGGGGTATTTAGAATGATTTGATAGTTACCTAGTTGTGTTCATGGGACAAGACAAGCCTAGTGTCCTCCTACTCTGCTGCCATCTTCCAATAGGTCTCCCAGTGGTTTATACAATTAGAAATTAACCCAAAACATAATTTCAGCTGGTAATATCTCTGGGAACACAGGGATGAAGGACCGCAAATAATCCTAGAGACCAGGCTTCATAGAGTTTAGAGCATTTTAGTAATGTGTAGTAGTGTGTGTGTGTGTGTGTGTGTGTGTGTGTGTGTGTGTGTGTGTGTGTTTGAAGGAGGGTAGAGACACAGATTAACTCCAGACTTTCTTATGTCAATTGCTTAGTCATAGGAAAACAAAAATGAATCCATAGATTATAACATAAATCAATTCTAGGTGCATTAAAGATCCAAACATGAAACGTAAAACTAAACTGCTTTCAGAAGAAAATACAGAAAAAATCATTTTGGATCTAATGGGTAGATTTCTTAAACAGGACCCAGTAAAATTGATTAACTTAAATACAAAATTTTCTGTGTATCATAAGGCACTGTAAACATTTTTGGTAAGAGTATAGATTAATACAGCTACATTGAAGAGCAATTGGAGACACAAACTTGGAGTTGTGCATAACCTTAGAACTCAGTAATTCCATTCCTACACGTATAATCTAGAGACACTTCCTTACATATATACAGGAAATATATATAAGAATGTTTATTGAAAATTGTTTTAAAAATTGGAAACAAATGTCTATCCATAAGTGAATAAATGAATAAATCTTGTTACATTAATTTTTTAAGAATAAAACAATTAAAATTATGAGTTAATAGCCAAATTACCAAAATAGATAATCTAAAAAATATAATCTTGTTTATATGTAGTATAAGCATGGTATACTACTATTTTATAAACAATAGAAACATGCAAGATGAGTTTATATAGTAAAATTATAAGAACGTGATTGGTAATGATAAGCAACAAATTTAGGATAATGGCTGTTTTGAGAGAGGGAGGATGATGAATAGGATATTTCTTAAGTTGGGTATGTTAAAAATGACTAAAGAAAACAACTTAGGTGATACAAACAAATTTTATTTAATGTTTCATGAAACAGAAAGTCTCCATTTAGAGAACTGCTAAATAGGTGAAAGGCAGGAAGCTTTTATAAGATAAAGAATAAAGAACAGGAAGAGGGGCACCTGGGTGGCTCAGTTGGTTAAGCCTCTGCCTTTGGCTCAGGTCATGATCTCGGGGTCCTGGGATTGAGCCCCATGTTGGGCTCTTTGCTCTGCAGGGAGCTTGCTCCTCTCTTTCCCTCTGCTTGCCACTCCCCCCGCTTGTGTGCTCTCTCTCTCTCTGCCAAATAAATAAATAAAATCTTAAAAAAGAAAAAAAAAGAACAAACCAGAGACAAACAGACAATGTCTGACTAGCTGTGGCCACATAGTCAACCTTGTTTGGGGTGCGAAGGAACAAGAAAATAAGTATAAAGCTCAGAGTTGGCTTTGTGTTTAGGGATTGGCAGACTGGACATACTGTATTTCTGATCAAGCAGAACATTTATAGGGACATGAAAGCTATCTGAGTTTGTTTTGCTGGTGTCTAACCTAGGCAGGAGTGGCTCCATCTCAGAAAGGTGGTAGATGTTTGTTATACCTATGTCTTTCAATATGGCTTAAAGATTTCATAATAAAACAACTAAGACAGCTTTTTAATATCATAATTTTAATATCAAAATAAAAAATTATCACACTGGTCTGCACACAACAAATTTCCCCAATATTCCTTATGTGTGTGATTTTTAAATCTATGTAAATCAAAAGATTAATATTTAAAATAAGCATAAAAAATTTAAAAATATAGATAAAATCTTGGCATATTTTAAACAGATAATATCATAGATTAATATCCCATAGAAATTATAATATTTTGAAAACAAAAACAAAGATCTTTGGAGTTATAAGGATTTTAGAATTAATGTCTCTTAGTTTTTTCACTATATTTTTTGACAGATGATAAAGCCCTAGATGCACAAAGATTAAGTAGTTTATTCAAACCATGAGGAAAATAGTCAGAATCCAATTCTTTTGTTCTCTAATCTAAGGTTGAGATATCAATACTTTAGACTTCCCTTTTGCTAGATTATATGTTTTAAAATAAAAAGCAACCTGAAACTATACTGATTGTTATCTTTAATAACACATTCTTCCTTAAAAATTTCCCCCATTTCATGTATGGATAGTTCTAAATTTTAGTATGTAACAAAATTACAGAGGGCAATCAATATTGAAAAATGCACTAGAGTGGCAGTGTTTAGTCTCCAGAACTTTAATTTTGTACATCTACTGAACACAGACAACAATGGCTCATTAACCATGAAATCTGGGCAATTTGTCAAAAAGATATCAGTGTTGCAAGGCACCATTTGACTCAGTATTCTAGTACTCCCTGCCAACTCCCTACCTGAAAACTAAATAAGAATCTGCCACTCTAGCAGTGACCTGAAGTATGGGTCTTTCTCTCCATTGGAGAAGAACATTAGGAGGAAAGGTTCTTAAATGTTTTGTTCTTATTTCAGAACCTCAGCAAAACCACTTGTCTGATAGTTTTCTGATCGATTACCATAAAACCGACAATCTCACCTCCCTTGAGGGCAAGGGAAATGCATGCTAGGATTTCAGTCCTGAAAAATGGCACATAGATAATCATCACAGTCCCGCTATCAGTCTTTAATTTGCTTCCTGCATCCTTCAATGTTTGGGAATTCTATTTTAAGGTAATTTTCTCTTTTAGCAAGAGGACCAGGCCCTGCACACAGTGGTTTTTCCTCAAACAAGGTTTTAGGAAGCAGAATTTGGGGGAAATATAAGTAGGATTTTCCTAAGGTTTTGGTTGCTTTGAGACAAGGCTACTAAAAGTCTGCCTAAAAGCTGTTTTGGCCTGTGGTAAGGCAAACCTCCATTTGTGGTATAGCATTAACGAAGTGTGTACTCTAGAGCTGTGGATGTTGTTGTTGGCTTTGTTTTTTTAAAATGATGACTCAAATGTTTACAGCCTCGTACATGCACTAAGATGAAAAATCAGTGAAGTTGGAGAAAATAAAGCAATGTTTTAAAACAGTTTGGGAGAAAAGAAAGTATCCCAATAAATCACTTGTCATTGTGGATAATAGAATACTGAATCATCTTCTATCAGCTAGAATAAAGGTTAAAACACTGCTTGCTCTCTAAACTCTGTGATCTCGCTGGCATATTCAACAGTGAATTCCATCATTATTGCCTTTTGGTAATGGAAACACTTCTCTTTCCTGTGATTGTTTATAATTCCTGAAAACTCTTTGGGATTGTCAACTGCTTTAATAAGTAATAACTCCTCTGCTGAACGTGTTGAGTGGTAGCAATAATAAGAAGAGAGAAGGAAATTTCTTTTTCAGCAAGAATAAAGAACATTCTGCTGACAGAATGTTTCTCAAATTATTTAAAGTATTTTTCATTAAAAAAAAAGGAGTTTCAAAAAGAAAGGTTGTCTTGCTCTGAAAGATGATAGGATTAAAACGCAAGGGTATAGCATTGAAAACTTAATTTCAAAACCTTGAGGTATTCCACTTAGACCATGATCAGCAGCAATCTATCACTCAGTCCAACCATTAGTCCTCCTGAGGTTCATGCCCTGACTGATCACCTCTTAATCTCTTTTGCATCACTCTCATCCTCTTTTTGAAAACTTTGAAGAGTTTATTTAAATAAAAATTGTGCATGCACATTATTTAAGGAGTTGAAATATGCTGCCAGGTTTACTATAAAAAACAATAGTCTCCAGACATGCTTCCCGCCGTTCCCTCCACCCCAGAGGAACTCCTCAGTTGATTATTTAACCCCTTGTGTATTAATATTATAGTTTGTTAGATAGTTAGGGATTGCATGATTATAACCATGTAAATCCTCTTCAAAGAGTTGTGTCAGTAGTAAACTATATTTACATTAACTTTCCTATGCAATTTATGGCTTTCCTGGAAAAAAATAGTTGTCTTATTTATTGATTTTGCTCTTCTATATACCTTTCATTAATGAAACCTCAAAATCTCTGCAGTTGTATAAATCACCTCTCTAGATGTTCAGTTGTATCAGTGTTTCTATCAGATTAATTTTTTTGGAATCATCTCTCCCAGAGCTTGTTCCAGTCTGGGCTGTTTTCCCTCCATATCTGGGGTACAGTTGACATTCTGGGATATATCATTATGCTGGGGATCCCTTCACATTCTCTCCTTGGTCTGATCTATTTTTTTCTATCCTAGGTCTTCCTCATGGTTGGTTTGCTCTCTTATTTTGTAGAGTATGTCTTTGAACATCTTTCACGGGAAGCATAGTTTGTAACTTTACATGTGTAGATATGTTTTTATCCTACCCTGAAATATCAATTATGTCTTTCAAATTTTATCAAGGTAAAATTCATATATAATATTGCACAAGTCCTAAATATACAGTTTGATGACTTTTATATATTAATGTGCTTGTATACACCCAAATGAAGATATAGAACACTTCCATTAGTCAAAAAGTTTTCTTAGTGCCCCATGCTAGTCAGTACCCACTCTTCAGGAGTTACCATTATTCTGACTACTATAATATAGATTAATTTTGCCTTCTTGAATGTCATAAAAATGGAATCATATAGTATGTAATTTTTGCATTTATGTTTTTTCACTCCATATATTTTTGAGATTCATCCATATAATTGTGTTTAACAATAATTTTTCATTTTTTAGCTACTTAATATTACATTGTATGGATAGGTCACAAAATATATTTTCTTTTGGAAGCTTTTTAAAATGATACTTTATGTTTAACATTTAGGTCTATGATCTACTTAGAATTAATTTTTGAATATGATGTGAGGAATGGACTAAGGTTCACTTTTTTCCATATGGACACCCAATCTTTAGCATCCTTTATTGAGAAAAACATTGTGTTCCCCACTGAATTTTATTTAAATAAAATTTTTAAAAATTTTTAAAAATTAAAAAAAAATCCCCACTGCAGTGAAACTTTGAGTAAATCAGATGACTGTATATGTGTGGGTATCTTTCTGGACTCTGTTCTGTTCTATTGATCTATTTACCTATCCTTGAACCATTAACATAGGCTTGATTGCTGTAGATGCATTGTAAGTATTGATATCTAAAAGTATAAATCCTCCAGCTTAATTCTTCAAGGTCATCTTGCCTCTTCAAGATTCTCTGCATCTTCATATAAATTTTAAAATCAACTAGTCAATGTACACCAAAAAAAAAAAAGCCTCCAAAACAAAAAAACAAAAATAAAATATAAAAAGCCAGGGATTATAACTGGGATTGAATCAAATCTATAGATTATTTTGGGCAAGATTTAATATTATAGCAATATTGATTCTTCTAATCCACAAACATGTTATTCCACTCATTTAGATGTTTTTTACTTTCTCTCATCAGTGTTTATAGGTTCCATTATAATGATTTTGTACAAATTCTGTTGGCTCTGTTATAAATTTGTTGGATTTACTCCTAGGTATTTCATATTTTTTGATGCTTTTGGAAATGGTATTTAAAAGAATTTCATTTGCCAATTATTTGTTGCTAGTAAATAAAATCCAATTAATCTGTGTATGCTGAACTTATGGTCAGTGAACTTGTTCAATGTACTTATTGATCAAAATAGTTTGTAGATTATTTTGGATTTTACACATATATAAAAATTTCACTGCAGATAATGACAGTTTTACTTCTTTCATTCTAATATTTATATCTTTTATGTGTTTTCTTAGCCTTATAGTATTAGTTTAGATCTCTTCAACAGTGCTGAGTAGAGTGGTGATAGCGGGCATTCCTCTTGCTCTACTCTTTCTTAGGGCAATGTGTTTAATATTTCACCATTAATTATAATATTATCTGTAATTTTTTCCTTGGTGACCTTTATTGGATTGAGAAATTTCTTTTTTATTGCCAGTTTGCTGAGAGTTTTTATCATGAATAGATGTTGAATTTTATCAATTACATTTTCTTAGTCTATTGATATATTGTTTTTCTTTTTTATTTTGTTGATGTGGTAATTTACATTGATTGTATTTCAAATGTTAAATCAATCCTGCATTCTGGGAATAAACCCTACTTGCTGTTGATGTCTTATCCTGTTAATATGTTGCTGGATTTGATTTGCTAATCTTTCATTTAGCTCTTTTTAATCTATGAGAAATATTGGCCTGTAATTTTCATTTCTTGTTGTATCTTTGTTAGATTTCGGTATCAAGGTTACACTAACTTGACACTTGAATAATGGTTTAGTTGGTTATGGAATATTAGGTTGGAAATAATTTCCTTCCAATGTTTTCTAATGTCCAATGTGTTCTTGGGAAGAATTATATCATAATTTATATTGTAGCCTATAGGATCTTCATATGTTTCTGATATTCTATAATTTAATTATACTGTACTTATTGTGTCTCCGTTTTCATTACTGTGCTGGGAACAAAGTGTATTTTTAATTTTCCACCTCAAATCCTTCAGTTCTGGGAAATTTTCATGAATTATTTCATCAGTAGTTTAGTAGGCTGAATAATACTCTCCAACACCATCCCCCTTTCCTGTCAAGATGTCCATATCCTAATCCCTAGAACCTGTGACTCTTACCTTATATGCCAAAAAGATGTGGTCAAGTTAATTATCTTTGCAAATGTAGTCAAGTTAATTATCTTGAGATAGGAAGATTATTATGAATTATTTGGGCTTGATATAATTTTAATAGTTCTTATAAGAGGTATGTAGAAGGAGTTAGAGTCATAGAGAAGGCCATGTGATGACAGAAGCAGAGATTAATGTGCTTTGAGGATGGAGGAAGGGAACCTCATGAGAAAGTATAGAAGTGGTTGCTATGGGCTAGGAAAGGCATGGAAATGACTCCTTATTAGAGCCTCCAGAAGGAACCAGTCCTACCAACATCTTGACATTAGCCAAGTGAAACTGATTTTAATCTTCTGGCCTCTAGTAGTGTGAAAGAATGAATTTGTGTTTTTTTTTAAGCCATCAAGTTTGTGATACTTTGTTACAGTAGCCATAGGACACTAATACAAATGTTTTTCTTCTTTTTCTTTTCTCTGTTCTCAGTTTGTGGAATTCCTGTTTTCTTATAGCTTCTTGACCACACTGGGAATTTTCTTGACTTTATTTAGTCTCTTTATCTTTTTGCCCAACTTTCTAGAATATTTCCTAACTTTCTCTTCACACTTATATTTTTGATTTTTCATTTCCACTATCAGAGTTCTAATTTTCTAGGAAATTGCTTCTCTTTTTGTTTTCAGAATATTCTTTTTAAAAATGGTATTCTGTTGGAAGGAAGGAGTTAAGATGGTGGAGGAGTAGGGGGACCCTGAGCTTGTCTCATCCCTTGAACAAGGCTAGTTATCAAATCATTCTGAACACCCAAGAAATCAGAGTTCTGAGAGAACAAAATCTGCAAGTCTGTAAGTAGAAAAGCGATCACCTTTTGGAAGCTAGGAGCTGTGTAAGTTCACTTGGGGGAGGCATACCTGTGGACACTGCAGTGGGGAGGGAGACTGCTTATGGAGGCTACCACAAAGTACTAGAAGTGGTGGAGTTCAAAATCTGAACTTTTGTAAGTTTGCTACTCTCTGGGACCTTTCTGGCTTAAAGGTGTTGAGGTGGCGAAGAGGGGTGGAATCCCAGGAGTGACAGAGTGGTCTGAGGATCCCCTGGGCAGCAGGAAAACAGGTGGCACCAAGGTCCTGCGCTGTTCCTAGGTATAAGAACAGGAAGCCAGATGAGAGTGCCAGGTCTTAATGCTGGCTTTCTGCTATGAACTGCAAACTGCCTCGTTGTGGTGCGTCACTTCCCTGGAACTGGCCAGCAAGCATGGCGAGACTCTCCCCCAGAGGAACAGTGCAGGTACATGCCATAGGAGTCACTGAAAATTGGAATTTTGAAATCCAGTCACGCTTGAGATTAAAAGGCTCAGATATGGGCAGGGTGAACATAGGGTTCAAATGGAAACCGGGGACACAAATAGGGTGGTTGATTGCTTTTCTGTGAGAGCTCACTGAAGAGCAGGGGCCACAAGCTTCCAGCTCCAAGGCTAGAGAGCTGGGTGCACACATATTCATCCTGCCCATCAGTGCTAAAAGTCTTCAGGGAATAAAACAGTGCCACCTAGTGAAGGCCTCAGCTGATACAACATGCCTCACCCTTTTGTGCCCTGGAGTCCCATCTCCACGGAAACAACTCAGCAGAGAATTGGTGTAGCAGACTCCTCCCCCAGAAGACCAGAACAAATATCTAGCTCAAATCAAGTTTATCGATCATAGGGTGCTGCAAAGCTTCAGCTCTTGGGAAAATGGGATCTAGCTTCCTTTTTACTTTTATTCTTTATTTTTATTTTTTTTTTCATTTATTTTCTTTTATTTTCTAATTCCTTTTTTAAATTTTTTATTAATTTAAAATTTTTATTTTTACATATGTACTTTATATATATATATATATAATTTTTTTTGTTTACTTTCATTTTATTTTGCTTTACTTTATTATTATTTTTTTTAATTTTGGGATCTAGATTCTTTTAAAAAGCAGATCAAAGCACATCCAGGATCCAGTTTTTTTGGTATTCTTGTTTTTTGTTTTTGTTTTTCTCATTTTTTTTTCTTTTTCTTTGGTTTTGGCTTTGGTTTTTTGTTTGTTTGTTTATTTGCTGTTTTTTCTCTTTCTTCTTTTCTTTTCTGGACAATATGACAAGATGACAAGACAGAGAAATTCATCCCAAAAAAGAACATGAGGTGGCCAGGGAGTTAATCAATACAGATATGAGTAAGACGTCTGAAATAGAATTTATTTTTTTTATTTTTTTAAAAGATTTTATTTATTTATTTGAGAGAGAGAGACAGCCAGTGAGAGAGGGAACACAAGCAGGGGGAGTGGGAGAGGAAGAAGCAGGCTCCTAGCGGAGAAGCCTGATGTGGGGCTTGATCCCAGAACGCCGGGATCATGCCTTGAGCTTTAGGCAGACTCTTAATGACTGTGCCACCCAGGCACCCCTGAAATAGAATTTAAAACAATTATAAAGATACTAGCTGGGCTTGAACAAAAAAGCATTGAAGACACTAGAGAATCCCTTTCTCCAGAGATAAAAGAACTAAAATCTAGTCAGACTGAAATTAAAAATGCTATTACTGAGATGCAAACATAAATGAAGGCCATAAAAATGAAGATGGATGAATCAGAAGAGTGAATCAGTGATATAGAAGATAAAACTATGGAAAGTATGAAGCTGAAAAGAAGAGAGGAAGAAAACAACTAGATCATGAAGGTAGACTTAGGGAATTCAATGAGTCCATAAAGCAAAATAGTATCTTTATCATAGGAGTCACAGAAGAAGAAGAAGAGCAGGAAAAAAGGGGCAAGAGGCTTTTTTGAACAAATTATAGCTGAGAAGTTTCCTAATCTGGGGTAGGAAATAGGCATTCAAGTCCAGGAGGCACAGAGAACTCCCCTCAAAATCAACAAAAACAAATCAACATAATGACATATTACAGTGTAACTTGCAAAATACAAAGATAAAGAGAGCATTTTGAAAGCAGCTAGGGAGGAAAAGGTCCTTAACCTACAAGGGTAGCAGGAAACTTGTCCACAGAGACTTGGCAGTCCAGAAAAGCATGGCATGACATATTCAACATACTAAGTGGGAAAAATATGCAGCCAAGATTACTTTATCCAGCAAGTCTATCATTCATAATAGGAGAGATAAAGAGTTACCAAGACAAAAAAAATTAAAGGAATTTGTGAACACTAAGCCAGCTCTGCAAGAAATATTAAAGGGGACACTTTGAGCAGGAAAGAGAGGCCAAAAGTATCAAAGACTAGAAAGGAACAGAGACAATCTACAGGAACAGAGACAATCCACCTGGTACAGGTAATACAATGGCACTAAATTCTTATCTTTCAATAATTACTCTGAATGTAAATGGACTAAATGCTCCAATCAAAAGACATAGGGTATCAGAGTGGATACCACTCTGTTCATTCATCATACTAATGGACATCAAAAGAAAGCTGAAATAGCCATCGTTATATCAGATAAACTAGATTTAAACCGAAGAGATGAAGAAGGACATTATAACATAATAAAGGGGTCTATCCAACAACAGTAAACATTTATGCCCCTATTTCCCCTATATATTTGGGAAAAACCAAATATATAAATCAATTAATAACAAACTTAAAGAGATTTATAGATAATAATACAGTAATAGTAGGGGACTTTAACACCCCACTCAGAGCAATGGTCAGATCATCTAAGCAGAAGATCAACAAGGAAACAATGGCTTTAAATGACACACTGGACCAGATGGATTTAACAGATACATTCAGAGCATTTCATCCTAAAGCAGCAGAATACACATTCTCTTTGAGTGCACATGGATCATTCTCCAGAATAGATCACACACTGGGTCACAAATCAGGACCCAACCAGTACAAAAAGATTAAAATCATACTATACATATTTTCAGACCACAGTGGTATGAAACTTAAAGTCAACCACAAGAAAAAATTTGGAAGGACTACAAATATATGGAGGTTAAAGAATAGCCTACTAAAGAATGAATGGGTCATCTAGGAAATTAAATAAGAATTTAAAAAATACATGAAGGCAAATGAAAATGAAAACAGGATAGTCTGAAACCTTTGGGATGCAGCAAAGGCAGTTCTAAGAGGGAAGTAGAAAGCTTATCTCAAGAAGCAAGAAAAGTCTCAAATTCAAAACCTAACCTTACACCTAAAGGAGCTGGAAAAAGAACAGAAAACAAAGCCTAAATCCAGCAGGAGAAGGGAAATAATAAAGATTAGAGCAGAAATCAATAATATAGAAATTTAAAAAAACCCAGTTGAACAGATCAACAAAAGTAGGAGCTGATTCTTTGAAAGAATTAATAAGATTGATAATCCCCTGGCCAGACTTGTCAAAAAGAGAAAGAACCCAAATAAATAAAATCATGAATGAAAGAGGGAGATCACAACTAACACTGAAGAAATACAATTATAAGGGAATATTATGAACAAGTATATGCCAACAAATTAGGCAATGTGGAAGGAATGGATATATTCTTAGAAACATGTAAACACCAAAACTGATCCAGGAAGAAATAGAAAACCTGAACAAACACATAACCAACAAAGAAATTGAATCTGTAATCAAAAATTTACCAACACACAAGAGTCCAGGGCCAGATGGCTTCCCAGGGGAATTCTACAAAATAGTTAAAGAAGAATTAATACCTATTCTTCTGAAACTGTTCCAAAAAATAGAAAGAGAAGGAAAACTTCCAAACTCATTCTGTGAGGGTAGCATTACCTTGCTCCCCAAACCAGACAAAGACCACACCAAAAAGGATAATTACACACTGATACCCCCGATGAACATGGAAGCAAAAATTCTCACCAAGATACTAGCTAATAAGATTCAACAGTACATTAAAAAGATTATTCACCATGACCAAGTGGGATTTATTCCTGGGCTGCAGGGTGGTTCAATGTCTGCAAATCAATCAATATGATACACCACATTAATAAAAGAAAGAATAAGAACCATATGATCCTCTCAATTGATGCAGAAAAAGGATTTGACAAAGTACAGCATCTTTTCGTAATAAAAACTCTCTGCCATGTAGGGATAGAAGGAACATACCTGAATACCATAAAAACCATAGATGCAAAACCTAGAGTGAATATCATCCTCAGTGGGGAAAACTGAGACCTTTTCCCTAAAGTTAGGAACATGACAGGGATGTCCACTCTCACCACTATTGTTCAACATAGTACTAGAAGTCATAATGTCAGCAATCAAACAACAAAAAGAGATAAAAAGCATCCAGATCAGCAAGGAAGAAGTCAAACTTTCACTCTTCGTAGATGACATGATTCTCTATATAGAAAACCCAAAGACTCCACCAAAAAAATTGCTAGAACTGATAGGGAATTCAGCAGTGTCACAGCATATGAAATCAATGCACAGAATTCAGTCACATTTCTATACAGTAACAATGGGGCAGAAGAAAGAAATCAAGGAATCAATCCCATTTACAATTGCTCCAAAACCCATAAGATGCCTAGGAATAAACTTAACTGAAGAGGTAAAAGATCTGTACTCTGAAAACTATAGAACACTTATGAAAGAAATTGCAGAAGTCACAAGAAATGGCAAAATATTCCATGTTCATGGATCAGAACAACAAATACTGTTGAGACGTCAATACTTCTTCAAGCAGTCTATACATTCAATGCAATCCTTATCAAAATACCAACAGCATTTTTCATAGAGCTGGAACAAACAATTGTGAAATTTGTATGGAACAGAAAAGACCCCAAATAGCCAAACTAATGCTGAAAAACAAAACCAAAGCTGGAGGCATCACAATTCCAGACGTGAAACTGTATTACAAAACTGTAATCATCAAGACAGTATGGTACTGCCACAAAAACAGACACATAGATCAATGGAACAGAATAGAGAGCCCAGAAATGGAACCTTAACTCTATGGTCAACTAATCCTCGACAAAGCAGGGAAGAATATCCAATGGAAAAAAGACAGTTTCTTCAACAAATGGTGCTGGGAAAATTGAACAGCCTCATGCAGAAGAATGAAACTGGACCACTTTGTTACACCATACACAAAAATAATTTCAAAATGGATAAATGACCTAAATGTGAGACCTGAAACCATAAAAATCCTAGAGGAGAACACAGGCAGAAACCTCTTTGGCTTTGTCTGCAGAAATTTCTTACTACGCAAGTAATGAATCATGGAACATTACATCAAAAACTAGGGATGTACTGTATGGTGACTAACATAACATAATAAAAAATTATTATAAAAAAAATTCTTACTAGCCATGTCTCCAGGGGCAAGGGGAACAAAACAAGAATGAACTGTTGGGATTTCATCTCGATAAAAAGTTCTGCACAGCAAAGAAAAAAATCAACAAAATTAAAAGGCAACCTATGGAATGGGACAAGATATTTGCAAATGATATATCTGATAAAGGGCTAGTATCCAAAATCTATAAAGAACTTATCAAAGTCAACACCCAAAAAACAAAAAATCCAGTCAAGGAATGGGCAGAAGACATGAAGAGACATTTCTCTAGGGAAGACATACAAATGGCTAACAGACACATGAAAAAATGTTCAACATCACTCATCATCAGGGAAATAAAAATTTAAACCACAGTGAGATACCACCTCACACTGGTCAGAATGGCTTAAATTAACAACTCAGGGAACAACAGATGTTAGTGAGGATGCAGAGAAAGGGGGGCCCTCTTACACTGTTGATGGGAATGCAAACTTGTGCAGCCCACTATGAAAAACAGTATAGAAGTTTCTCAAAAAGTTAAAAATAGAGCTGTCTTAGACCCAGCATTTGCACTACTAGGTATTTATCCTAAGGACACAAAAATAATGATTTGAAGGGAACATGTACCCCAATATTTATAGCATTAATGTCCAAAATAGTCAAAATATGGAAGGAGCCCAGATGTCTATCCACTGATAAATGAATAAAGAAGATGTGCTATGGATACAATGGATATACTCAGCCATCAAAAAGTATGAAATCTTGCTATTTGTAACAATATGGATGGAACTAGAATGTATTATGCTAACGAAATCCGAGAAAGACAGTTGGAGAAAGACAAATACCATATGACTCCACTCATATGTGGAATTTAAGAAACAAAACTGATGAACATAGGGGAAGGGAGGGAAAAAATAGGATAAGGTCAAAATGAGAGGAAAGCAAACCATAAGAGATTCTTAAATATAGGAAACAAACTGAGGGTTGCTGGAGGGGAGGCGGATGGTAGGGGATGGGGTAATTGGTTGATGGACCTTAAGAAGGGCACTTGATATAATAAGCACTGGGTGTGTATGCAACTGATGCAACACTAAATTCTACCCCTGAAAACAATAATATACCATATGTTAACTACCTTGCATATAAATAATATCTAAAAATAGTGAAAAAATAGTATTTTGTTCTTATTCATGTTTGCAGTATTTTAGTAATTTTCTACCTAAGTATGTTAATAGCAATTTTCTTTGGATCTCCCCCCCCCCCGGAAAATCAGTCCCCTCCAACTTTTATTTAACTGTTTTGATTGCTGTATTTCATAGTAAAAATTCTCTTTTGTTGTTTGGTAATACTTGGTTGTCTGCTCATTCTTAGAAGAGTTGACAGCTAAAAAAGTTTATGGAAGCACTGAACCTGTGGGTAGAGATTTACTCCAACTTTGTAAAGTATATGGTGCTGCCAGTTCTTACTGAGCCTTTTGGGGTGACTCACATAAATTGGCTTAGGTTTTGGGCACCCTCAATACTGGATAAGATTCTAGTGGTGTTTTTCCCCCCAGCTTGTGAAATTATTTACCATTTGTCTAAATAATTATCACTTTCCTAAGTTGTATGCTCTTCTTGTCACACTTCTGTTCTGCCTGTCCTTATGAGCTATACTTATAAATAAAAATATCTGTATTCTTATTTTAGTGTCATTTGGATGGACTGAAAGTAGATGAATGTGTTCAATCTGCCATTTTGGCCATAAGTACTATGACTTCCATTCTTTAGCTTAATCCTTAACATTGATGCTCTTCAGGTGCCGTCCTAATTGGCTTTCCCTTTTTACTCTACATACCATTGTTTCTCAATTTTATCCCTTCCTATGACTTCAGCTATCATCAGTAGACCAATGACTTTCAACTTTGTATCTATTTCCTACTTCTTTCCTGAATTTTCAGAGCTTTACTTCTAGTAGGAGGTTCTCAACCAGTAGTTGGATCTACATTTCTCTCAAATGAAATGTTTTCAAAATTAACCTGATGATTTCTCCACAATGTTATTGTACCTTTTCTACATGCAAACTTGCTGTTCTTTTAGTGTTTCCTTTTTTTATTGGCTTCACTAATGATCTAAGATCTAAAACTTGAGTCATCCTTAACTTTCTTTTTTCCCTTACTACCTATATCCAGGTAGTTACCAAGTCGTAGCAAATTTGCTTTCTAAATCTTTCACTACACTTCACTCATCCCCCTCACATTATCAGTTGTCCTGCCTTACTTCAGGTTTTCAACATCAATTATATAGACTGTCACAGTAACCTAATTGATACCTTCCTCTGATCTCTCTAAACCTACAATCTATTGATATAAAGTAATCATTTAACAAACATTTATTGCGTACCTGTATCTGTGCCAGGTATGGTATGCCCTAGAGATACCACTGGCAAAAAGATCTGGTTACTCCTTGTGTTAGTAGAGAAATTAATTTACTGGGGAAATATCACATTAATGGGAAATTACAAAAAGACATGTTAAGTGTTATGATAGGAAATGTAACACAGGGTACTAGAGAACCATATAGGGGAACAATCTAACCTATACTTGAGGACAACTGGAGAGACTTCCTAGGAGAAGGTCATGTATATAGAGACCATAAAATTAGAGAATATGTTCCATACAAAAGACATAGTCCCTGCCAAAGGCTCTGAAGTTATGGGCAACATTTGATGGACTAAAAGAAATTCAATATGGTTGAGGTGGAGAGTGAGAAGAAAATGGAATGAAGTAAAGTTGGAGAAGTAATCAAGAGCCAGATCATTCAGCACCTTCTAAATCAATTTCAGGAGACTGGGAATTTCTTCTAAGAAAAGCAGGAGACAAACAGGAAGTTTTATGATTTATTTTGCATTTTCAAAAAAATTATCTTTCCGTGGGGAATGGATTGAAATTAATCAATTTGAAGAGGGAGACCAGTTGTAACAATTCAGGTGGGAGACAGTGATGGCCTGAAATAGGGTGAGGGAAGTGGAGAATGAGAAAAGTAGTTAGCCTTGTAGGGTTTAAGAGGTAGGTTTGGGAAGATAAAAGAGTGAAAGGAATTACAAACCACAGAAACGTCAGGTTTGAGGGGCGCTTGGCTGGCTCAGTGAGTTGAGCATCCAGTTCTTGGTTTTGGCTCAAGTCATGATCTCAGGGTCCTCAGATTGAGCCCCATGTCCAGTTGTGTTCAGGGTGGAGTCTGCTTGAAATTTTCTCTCTCCCTCTACCCCTACCCCCACTAAAATTAATTAACTAACTAACTAAATAAATCTTAAAAGAAAAAAAAAAGAAATGGCAGGTTTGAAGTAATGGTTCAGTGATGAGGTAAATTTTGACTATGCTGAATTTGACGTACTATGGGACATCCAACTGCTGAAATACAGAAATCTGATTATACATACTCAGACGTCTACACACTCCATAGTTCCTTACTATGTTCAACATTAAAACCAAACCCCTTTACATGGTACACAGAGTCCTTTCTGTTCTTACCCCAGTACTTCTGTCTGGCTTCATCTCTTAATAATAACTTCTAACTTCTTCAGTTACTTATTCATACACTTTTATGCCTATCTGTCTTTAAACATACAGTTGCACGTTTGACCCACACCACATCAATACTTTCATGAAATTTAGCTTTGTTATTTCTGGCAACACAAATCCCCCACACCAAGTATTTGTGAGTATTGTAGACCTCTCTCCTAAATTGTCAAATTCTTCTTCCTCTATTATGCAAAGCAGTTAAACTCCACGTTTTACTCAAACTTGCCAGTCCAATCGCATCAAGGACTTTCATTTTACAGCCTCTTCTTAGGAGGAAGCTGTTATTATATATGCCAAGACCAAAAAATTCAAAACCCAAAACTTTCATATTTCTACTTTAGTACTCATTACATTGTAGTATGATTATTTTTAAAAAGTTCTCTTTCCCTTCTTAGGCTATAAACAAAAAGCCTGTCATTTTCATCTTTCTCTCCACAATTCTAAACACAGTGGCAAGCACATAGTAGGTACTAAGAAATGTTTGTTAAATGGCAGGATTGGGTTCTTTATTATCTGAAAAGATAATATTAGCTAAGTTTCAAAAGTATATTCATGGCAATTGGTTTGGTATAAATTAAGAATAGTGGTAAATACATCTTGATATACTTATATCCCTCCCTTCTCCCTTGACCTTACAGATTGATCCAGTAGTGATCACGTTAAGCTGTTCATTGCATCTTTGTCACAAAGTCTGTGCTAATATCATTCTCCTCTAGACATATAAATAGAAGCTGAGAAGGATTTAAATCAATAAAGCTAACAAATAAATAACAAGCTGGAGAAGTGGAACCTGTCACTAAAGTACATGTGAGGTGAAGGGCATATTGACAGTTCCTGGTAACTAAGTGGATTGAGTATTGATAGCAGAAGTCATTATGAAATGAACACTTACTTGAGATCATGTTTACATAAAATTGTTAAAGCAAGTAAGTATTATAAATACCATGATAGCACTGTCCTTGAACCTGTTAGGCCAGGGTTTTATAGTATACTGCAATTACTGACTGCAAATATAATTCGTTTAATGCATATTTTAAAGTTTGAAATGCACTTGCTGACTTCACACAACAGTAGTCCCCTAATGACAGAAACTTTGCCTGTATTTCAGAAGAAAATTTCAAGACAGACCATGCATAAAGTGGTATGGTGAAAAATGATAATACAAAGAGAACCAGATTTCCCCTGTGGCTTAGGTACACCTTGACTTTAAATTTAAAACTATTGGAAGTTGCATTCACTTTTTAAGGCCATACATTCAGTAATCTCAAGAGGTGTCTCATGATTTCTATCCATGGAAGACTCTAAGTTCTAAGAGGATACATATGAATAAGAAAAGTGAAGCAAATATTAGTTTACATTTTTGAAGTTAAGGTATTAATGTCACACTGAAATTCTCTGATATTTCAGATAGTGTGTGTATATCTTTCTTTCAGAATAAAGGGTACATACTTAGTAAGCAATAGCCATGCTGCAGGTAAATAGATGATATGTGCCTGGGAATCATTATAGTCTATGACACAGAAAACTGTAGAAATACCAGGCATGCTTTACAATATACTTGCAACGTCTACATTTTCTCTTCTTGAAATTTGGTCTGTAAGAGGAACAGAACAATCTTAAGCCACAGCATCCCTCCCCAATCCCTCATCAGTGTTTAGGTAATACTTTGCACATTTCAAGCATGCTGACTAAATGAATGAATAAGAATTTTAAAAACTAGCAGTTTACAATGCCTGTGTTTTCGTAAGTGCCTTAAAACAAATGCTTTGTGTTTTGTCAAAACCAGTAAATTTACCACAAACAGAAGTGATGACATAAGTATTGTATCTTCTCTCTTTTCACTGGTCCTAAAGCATCAAAAAGCCAGTGAAGGAATGGCTTTTCCCCAAAATTTAGAGAAGTTTTAGTATAGGCTGAGATGAGTTGGAGAATTTATTGTGGTGTTACATTTCAGTGTAATGTTAAGCTAAAGTCAAGAAAGCAAATTTTGCCATAATAAAATTTTCTCAAATGAAAATCAACAACCTCTTAACTTACTTTTTAAGAAGTCTTAAGACTGAAAAGATAAATTATACCACAGCATAATGGCTTATTAATTTAGAGAATTAGTAAAATCACCATCCTTATTTGTCATTCATTCCTGAAGATTACAAATCTAAACAGGTTCAAACTAAAATGAGTCTATGCAGAGGAAAAACGATTATTGATGGCAATGAGAAAAATAATGTAGTCATATACACACCTATCCATTTAATCAACTGGTTCTCTATCTTTTGTTTTCTTCTTTTTATCTGAATAAATAGAACTAAGCAGCTGATTTATTGGTTGGCTACTGCTAATCCTTCAAATTTTGTTTACTTTGGCCAGTAACATTTCTATATTGCCTTTTGACTAGTCTCTAAATAATAGTAATACAGTAATGAATATCCAACTTTCAAATTATGGTATAGTTTTTAAAAATCCTATATTGCAGAGAGAAAAAGAGAGAAGGAAAAGAGTCAATAGGCAGTTTAAATGATAAGCTGACTTTGTATAACAATGGCCACCAGAAAAATATCTCAAAAATATGGAAATTGGCCAATGCAGCAAACCTATCATTTATCATACAATGAGAAAGCAGAGTAGGAGGGAATAGTAATTTCATTCTAATGCTTCTCTAACTCAAAAGCCATATTCCATTAAGAAAAGTTTGTAGGTATTCACAATATTCATTCTCCTTGAAATTAACAAACTCTTTAATCCTTAAACTTTTTAATTTTCTCTGTTCTAGTTCATCACTTTTGTGGTTGTGATCCAGCAAAAGCCCAGAGTAAACATTTCTTCCAAAATATTTATCTGCAGTCCTACCACAGTGGAAAACAGAGCAAGCTGGTAGACTATAGGAGCCAGAAGCCTTACTGGTTTTCTGGAGCAATTCAAATAATCCTCTCCACTGCTTGAAACAATACTTACCTATAGTGCCATACTCTCAATTAAACTGAATGGCTATAATTTAGGATTATTTCTCCTTCAAAGATCCTAACTAAGTCTTTTATATTTCAATAATATGATTCAGTCATTTTGTACAATCCTCATGTTGTCAGCGTTGCTGCAGTGCAATGTTGCATGCTGATTAATATTCATAAAAGTCTCCAGGTTTAGGATTAGAAGTAGAAAATCACATGAAACTATAGCTTCTCTAGGTGGGTGATAAAGGGTAAATAGAATTATGATTTCACTTCCTGTGTGTAGGAGGTGGAGATCAGAAGAGCAAATATCCATGAAGTTCAAAGCAACTGCCTAGGAAGCATAGCAAATGAAAACAGTTAAGATGGATGTCTGAAAAGGATCATGTTTCATAAACATAGATAGGAATTTAGATGGTTAACGCCAGGCTGATGGGCTTTGTGAAGAGAATAGAAATTGGCCGGAAGTAATAGATTTTGGCTAAAAATCAGTGTAAGAATCTTAAAAGATAATCTGTATATAACTGAAATGTGTCCAAGTCAAGTAAAACACATCAGCAATTTCATTTTGGTGGTAACTCAGATTTTCACATAAAACGAGTGTAACTTTTTTCTCAGTTTTCTTGTTTATTTTTTGGTCTCTAGCATTTTGTTTTGTTTTGTTTTTTGACTTTGAATAGAAAAAAGACCTGATCCATCTTCATAGAAAAAAAAAAAAAAAGAGCAGTGATGAGCTCAGCAAAGAACCTTAATCTCTTATCCAAATGAGGTCTTACCAAACTCAAGGAGTCTGACTTGACTGCTTTCTAGAAAGAATGCATTCAAAGATAAATTTCCAAAGAAAAAGAAAATCTTTGTTTCAGTTGTTTCATGACAATTAAACCCAGCAGAACTAAGGCAGGTACCAGAAAGTTAAGAATCTAGTTGATTGTTCAATATTGGTGTGCAAAGGTCACTAACATGTGAGACAAAGAAGACACTGATAGCTGCATAATCTTGGAGGGTGGAAGAAAAAGTTTGGTCAGAAGAAAAAGTTTGGTCAGAATTACAGAGGTCAATTATCTGGACTGAGATAAACTCATCAGACATTATAGCCTCATCTGTAGCTAGTGGGCATTACTGCTACACAGAATAGTAAACTCTTCTCCCCCTCCCCCAAGTTGGTGCTCAGTATCTCTACATCCTCTTTTATTACTTCCTCATAGCATTAATCTTCATTAAGTACCCTCTACACTTACTTGCTCATTTTACTGACTTGCTTATTTATTGACTTTCTCTGCTTTCTAGGATGTAAGTTTAATGAGGGCAAGGAGTTTATCTTATCATTGTTGCATTTCCTGTACATGGTGGGTGAATGTTGAATAAGTGAATCAATTATATTTGGCTTAGTGAGATGTTTAGAATGCAGCTCAAATGTATCTTTTGAAAAATAAATATGATTTTAATAGTTATTCTGCATAAATAGATATAAGAATATATAGTCGGTGGTTAGGTGATACCTAAAAATAATATTCAAGTATGAAAACTCAAAGTTATTTTAGTAAAGCATATCAAAGTGAAGTTGCAAATAGGCAGGGATATAGGCTGTGACACATTTTAAACTATTTTGGCACAGAAAATAACAAATGCTATTTCTAAACAAATAGCTCCAATTATAAATTATACTGAACAGTGTTTTACTTTTGGGCAGAGCCCATGAATTATGAAGACTAAGGAAATACACCTGAGAAATGAAGTTCATTTATCTGCTTTGGCTCTGTTTTTAGCAAAAAAGAACCACAATGGTGGTTTGGTTACCTCATTCAACTTGATTTAGGTATGTGAAATGAATATCTCAGAAATCTGTTTGAAGAGAAAATGTATAGCTTTTTTCAGTTCTCTTTACCGTAATGAATCAGGGCCATGGTTATTGTAAGAGTGCAAAATGGAACATGAATAGCAATTTTTTTTTAAAGATTTTATTTATTCGACAGAGACAGAGACAGCCAGTGAGAGAGGGAACACAGGCAGGGGGAGTGGGAGAGGAAGAAGCAGGCTCATAGCGGAGGAGCCTGATGTGGGGCTCGATCCCATAACGCCGGGATCACGCCCTGAGCCGAAGGCAGACGCTCAACCGCTGTGCCACCCAGGCGCCCCAGAATAGCAATTTTTTAAACAGAAGTTTTTCTCTAGAAAGCTAATTGTGAGTTCTATAAAATTTAAGAAAAGTGGTTATTCTTGATCAAACCATTTTGAGGTGTAGTTCAGAAGATAATTATACCATATTATTAAGCATGCCAATTAAAAGGTATAAATTTAAAGCAGTTTTTCTATGGGATGAAAATATGTAACAGTGTTTGGAAATCCTCCCAGTAACAAATTGTAAATAAGTGGGAGGCAAGCTACAGCCCTAGGCAAATTATTTATTCTATTTTATAGACAGGTGAGTGAAGCACTGAAGTGTTAAACTACAAATCATTACTGTAGTCATAAATACAGTTCAACTGGTTTGATTTTCTAAGAAATTTATAAATATTTCAAAAGAGTAATTCCTCCAGGATGTCTGATACTTCCTGCCAGCTACTTGAGGGTCATTGGGATGGGTTAGTTACCAAGAAACATGGCAAGATGGCACTGGAGAGAGTGATCTATATCTGAGGAGAAGATTCCTATGGCTATTCCATACAAATTGTATCAGCTGACAGGAGGGGTAAATGTGGGGGGAAAAGTAGGCAAAGCAAGAGGTCAGGAGTTGGAGAAATACACTGTCAATTTGGAAAGAAGTGATGCAAAGGAAGAGTGAGGTGATGAAGTCTAGGAAGTTGGTTGCTAATAGGCTGAAGTTCTTACAGATTATTCTTAAAGATGCTGATCTCATGGTGCATGGATAGGTGGTGAATGAAATATGGGTACAAATTATAGATACTGGATTTTTTAAATTAAAGATTTCATTTATTTGACAGAGAGACAGTGAGAGAGGGAACACAAGCAGGGGGAGTGGGAGAGGGAGAAGCAGGTTTCCTTCTGAGCAGGGAGCCTGATGCGGAGTCTGATCCCAGGATCCTGGGATCATGACCTGAGCTGAAGGCAGATGCTTAACTGACTGAACCACCCAGGCGCCCCTAGATATTGGATTTTGAAAGGCTGTGATTGAATGAGACCTTTTGGGGTCTTGAGAGGGTGTGAGTAAATCTTGCATGTACAAGGAATATAAAAAATTATGCCAGAAGGTGGACTATAGAACAAATCCTTTGTAGTTTCTTCTTCCAGAGGTGGAATACATTTCCCCATCCCTTTTTGGCCTGGCCTTGTGTCTTTCTTTGACTGACATATGTGGTGGAGGTAATACTAAGTGAATTTCAAAGCCTAGGACTCAAGAGGCCTTACAGTTTTTGTCTTCACCCTTGGAACGCTGCCTGGACTCTGACACATCAGAAAGCTGTCTAACTTATTAAAACATGAGGGGCCATGTGGAAGAGAACCAGAGCATCCCAGTTGATAGCCAGTACCTACTACCAGATGCCTGAACAGGACTATCTTGGATCTTTCACGCTTGTTGATCTACAGCTAAATATAGCAAATGAAGGAGCCCAGTCGAAACCAGCAGAAAATCTGCCTAGATAGCCCATGGATTCCTAAGGAATAATAAAATCATTGCTGTTTTAAGTTCTAAAGCAATACTTAAACAGTTGGGTCACATTGAGTTTATCCATTCTTTTGTTTATTTGTCCATCCATCCATCCCATATTTCTTGAATGTCTATACTCTACAAGTTACTGGGGACACAAAAGATTCAGATAGTTGTATTACTTCTTTTCTTCTCTGCTTATGTTGCACTTTTTTATGTTGCACAATTAGAACTCTCTAGGTAGTAAGTGAGGTGAGAAGGAATATATCAGAAAATTTCTGTTGTAAAGGTCTGAGACTAGACCTTGATGGTGAGAAGATGGAAAAGTTAGCATTTCCAAGATGCAGTTTTCTGTTCCCCAGAGACTTAAGTTCCTTTTTGGGGAAGACTGATTCTTTGTTCTGAAGGGAAAAGTAGGGGGGAAGAGTGCTTAATTATATGGTAGGATCATCTTTTGAACTACACCTAAGGAACAACCACTTTTGATCAAGAACAACCACTTTTCTTAAATTTGACAGAACTCACTTACGATTAGCTTTCTAGAGAATAACTTCTGTTTAAAAAAATCCACAAAAAATCCCACCCCAAAACCCCAAGCCCACCAAAATCTAAAAAACAAACCAACAAAAAACCCCCAAAACACTATAATAGGTCTTTTAGTTGTAGGAAGTAAATAATTATCCATCAATTGTTTTGGAAAGAGACTTTGAAATAATTTAAATGAGGGTATTCTAAACTAAAAAGATAAATGTTCTGTTTAAAGTTACATAAGTTGGGTATATATTTTATATGTATTAGGTTTTTGAAGATTCTTTGAGTTTTAAGGGGTAGAAGGTTGAAGATAGAAGTGTTTCTTTCTTTAAGTATAAATTTAGAAAGCACCCTAAATAGATATTGCTGGTTGGTCCTGGAATGCATGCTCTTTAAGCAACTGCTGATAGATTAAGTAGAAATTCTGAAGACTGCAGGAAGAGTGCACAAGCCTGTCTCCCCTGTGACTGGAGGGAGTCCTGTTAAAAGGGAATGGATTGGGCAGGCTCCATGTGACCAAATGAGAGCAGATTGCTAGAGTCTCCTCATAGAAGTTATTGGGCACAATTGAACAACGAGAATTGGAGGAAAACACTGTGTTTTTAAGGAATTGCCCAGTTGATAATCATGGACCAAATCCTTCCCTTGTGTAGAGTTATTGATATTTTCCCCTACAGAAAGTGGATATTTACTCTCCAAAAAGTCTGGGAAAGCAAATAGGAATTTAGAAGGTTGGTATAAGGCTGAAGTAGATGGGAATTCTCTTCCTGTTGACTGGACCGACCCTCTGGGTAGTGTAGACAAACTTAAAGATACTCCCATTATGGGAAGTATTTCCAAAGCAACTCAGGAGAAGCCGTGGAATTTACCCTTGTGCTATCCCCTAACTTCTAATAAATATTTCAAAAAGGTGCGCTTTTAGTTGAACGATGGGAATTAAGAATGGGTTCTGTGCTCATGATCTTTGTCGTTTCCTATCTCTAAGAACCCAGGTAAACCACTTTTCTTCCATGAACCTCAGTTTTCTTGTTTTTCAAAATAAAGATAATGTATGACTTAGGGATATTGCATGGATCAAATGGAATAATTTGTTCCAAAAATGGTCTGAAACTCCAAAGAACCATGAAAATAAAAGGAATTATAATAAACCTCTTATTAGATACAGTTTTTACAAATCTTCCTGATTCTGACCCAGACTTTTCTGAAATCACATCTTATGCAGTATAAGATTATATTGAAAATAAATTCCATGAGTCAGTAGTCAGAATCAGATGTTCTATAACAACACTAGTCTAATACAACTTCAAACTTTAAATAGCTCAGAAAACTGAGAATAGAGAATTGTAAAACAGTGGTAGAACTCTGTACTTCTCTACAATCAAAGTTCTTTTGGGGAAAAATGAGAGAATTCTTAAATAAAGTACTGCAGGCAAATAAATACTTTCTGGTCAGGTTTTTGTTGTTTTTGTTTTCTTCTTCTAAGAATCTATTATTAGCAGCAGAAGAACACAAAGATATCCTTTTTTTTTTTTCTTAAAATAAGTGGCCAAACTCTCAGATTAATTGGATGACACTCAATTGACACATGTGCTGTCACTCTTACAAGGAACATGGAAAGTCTGAGTTCTGTTAGCTTTTGATTAGTAATGACTCACATTGGGGATACATCATTAGAGAACCTAATTTACTGAGAGAACCAATTAAGTAAATATGTCTTTCCTCCTTGTTTTAGCCTGTTTAGGCTGCTTTAACAAAAACCACAGAGTAGGGTGTTTATAAACAACAGAAATTTATTTCTCACAGTTCTAGAGGCTGGAAGTCTTAAGATCAGAGTGCCAGCATGGTGGGACTCTGGTGAAAGCCCTTTTCTGGGTTATAGACTGCTGTCTTCTTACTGTGTTCTCACATGCTGAAAGGGACAAGCTAGCTCTTTGGGGTCTCTTTCACAAAGGCACTAATCCCAATCATGAGAACTCCGCCCTCCTGACATAATCATCTCAAAAGGCCCCTCCTCTTAATACAATTATCTTGGGGGTTAAGATTCAAACCTATGAATTTTTAGGGGGGGATATGAACAATCAGACCATAGTACCCCTATTGTAGAATTTTCACAATAGTATTTGTGTTTGCATAATTCGAAGAAAATTGAAAATAATCTCCCCAAAATAGCAAAAATACACCTTTATGAATAATGAAAGTTGGTATATCTGTTTAGTTATTCTTTCCTTGTCCAAAGAACTGTTTTAATTTGCACTTTCAGTATTTATGAAAATATAGGAAATACAATAAGGAGTTATATTCTTTTAAAAAAAATACACCAGAATACTTGAAAAAGAGAAAAATCGAAAGAAAAAATTTTAAAAGAGACAGATAAAATATCAATTAAAGTAGAATAGGAAGATGTTATCAGGAACATATAAAGATGTTAGTTATTGCACATTTGTTTCTGAGATCCCCTAGGAATTGACCCCCTCCCCGCCAAAGTGAGGGAATGGAGGAATTTAATGTAAACAGAGTAAACAGAGAGCCTGGAGAAGCTAGAGGAATAGCTAGATAATGCATTCCCTAGAAACTCTCTGAGACATCTTGGGTCTTTCGAGTCAACTTTGGCACCTATATTTGTGACTTCTCTTAGGAGAAGTTGAAGAGTTAAACTTCTGGGCTTCTTATTAATGTAATAGCTACCCAAAGTGCAGGAAGCAAATTTATAATAAGGTGTGAGAGTTTAGATTTGCATTCTTCTGTTGAGGTACGTCTTATTTCCTCATAGAACGGGGTCTGTAGAGTGAGGTAGAGTGTAAAAAGAAAAAGTTCTGAATCTTGTTAAACACATATAAAATTTTGTTTTATGTCATAGAGCATTGAATAAATGATAACAGTATTTTTAATCACAGGACCTGTGTTACCAGTTTGTTTTACTAACCATAAAAATACTTCAATAAATTTTTAAAGTCAATTATTGAGTAGAACTGCAATGAAATGATATAATTGTTGTTAACTATATCCCTAACAGCTTAATGATTTTACTTGTTTGGGATTGTTTTGAATTTTCCTTTTAAACAATTATACAATTTTAGTTTTAAACTTAAGCACCCATAAATATATGTTAAATAAATAAATAAATAAAAGTAAGAGTAAAATGGCAGGATCAGCTGCTACTTTTAAAATATATTTCTAAGTTTGATAATTAATATGTTTATTGTAAATGTTCAAATAATAGAGACATATATGAAGAAACAATTATAAGTTTCTCCTTCTTCCTTTAATCCTATCTCCCCAATAAAACCCATATTAACATTTGGTGGGTATCCTGGTATTCTTCCATATTTTTTCTAATTGTGCATGTATATGTAAATATATATATGCATACATACACACATTTATAGAGGTTTTTCTGTATAACATAATATGATCATATTATACATATTGCCCTACAACTTGCATTTTCTTTTCACTTACTATGTCTTAGATTTTCAGGGCAGTATAAAAACTCAACTCCTCTTTAATAACTGTAGGATATCTGTCATGTGGATGTACCTTAGTGTACTTATTGTAACTTTATTGATAGCCATTCAGGTTGTTTCCAGCTACTTTGATGTTACAAACAATGCTGCAGTAAACATTTTCCTACACACATTCTTTCATGTTTGTGATTTTGTTTCAATAGGATGAATTTCTAGAAGTAGAATCGCTGAGTCAAAGACTATGCACATTTAATATTTTAACAGAGACTGCCAGATACTTTCCCAAAAAGAAGCAATTCAAACTCCCATCATCAGTGTATGAGACTGCCTGGGCTTCACATCCTCATTAGCCCTGGAAATACCAGTCTTAAATGTTTGCTACAATAATGGATGAAAATGGTATCTGGTTATTTTACTTTGCATTTTTCTTATTACTGTGAAGTTAAGTGAGCATTCGTGTTGTGGTGACTTGCAATTCTTCTTTTTTAAATTGCCTTTATATTTTCTTTGCTCACTTTTCTATGGCAGGATTTGTTGTTTTGCCTATTAATCAGTAGAAGCATTTTGTATTTTAGGAATACAACTATTTGTCAGTCATGAGTTTTGTACATATTTTATTTTAGAATGTGGTTTGTTTCTTGATTTTGTTTATTGTGTTTTATGCCAAGCAGAATTCTTTTTGCTGTACTATTAACCCCCCCCCCCCACATTTAATTATCTTCTCTATGGCTTCTGGGTTTCCTTTATTGCTTAAGAATTTTCCCATCTTGTGGTTTTATAGATAATCTCCTATTTACAAAAAAATATTTTTGTTTGTTTGTTTTTTTTTTCTTTAGAAAGAGAGAGTATGCACTAGTCAGGGTGGTGGGGAGGTGGGAGGGAGAGGGAGACTCTTAAGCAGGCTCCACACCCAGAGGACAGCCTGGACACAGGGTTTGATCTCAAGATCCTGAGATCATGACCTTAGCCCAAATCAAGGGTCGGTTACTTAACTGACTGAGCCACCCAGGCACCTCTTAAAAATATTTTTGTAGTTTTATTTTTAGGTTTAGACTATTAACCCACCTAAAGTTTATTTTTATATGAAATGAAGGTCTGCCTTTATTTTCTTCTATTTCTTATATTTTTTCCATATACATTCCACATATTTATACAAATATTCTCTTTTCCCATAAATTGAAATATTTTTCTTATGTATTTTAAATTCTTATATATACTTGTATCTGTTTTTGGATTTTCTCATCTGTTTAAATTATCTATTTGGCTATTCCTATGCCACTATTATACTGATTTGATTAGCCTAGTTTAATAATTTAAATGTCTCATAGGCACAATTTCACTATCCCTCCCCCCAAATATATTGGCAACAATCACATATTGATTCTTCCATGTCAACTTCAAAATATTTTTCCTGTTCTTTAAGAAACCCAGTGGTAATGATATTGAATTTATGTAATTATTGGGGAAAGTGCCATTATTATGGCATAGTTTTGCCTCTCCCTTCCTCTCCTTAGCCTTGGGAGGATAATTTGTTCCTGAAAAATCCCTCAGGGATGAGTCCTTCTAAATCTTAAATTCCATAGAAATTTTTGGTTCTTCAACATTTAACTGACAGAGAATTTCTCAAATTTATGTAATTGAACTAAAGCAAAACAGTGATAAAGACAAAGGAATAAAACAATGTGAGTAATGCACAAGATCGTCACTACTGTAACTAGCAAGCTGTGAGTACTTGGAGGGAAGAATGGAAGGAATATAAGCCAACCATATCACTGTGAAGGTCACAGCATGCTGGTGCTCATCTCCAGGTGTTTGACTCTAAGTGCGTCCGAATAATTGCAGAGATACCTCATTAACTGAAATAGAGTGTAAGATGAAACAACTCATTAAGTCACATTCTTGTAACTTGAATAGGCTTTCCAAGAACCTGGTAGACCTCTGTAAACCTTTTCAGCTTTTGTTGTATATCCTTACCTAACATCTAGTACATTTCTTCTACACTGTAGGTTAGTAAAAAAGTGTTAGCTAACATTGTGACTTGATTCATTCAGGAGAAAAAGTTAAATGAACGAATTTCTGGAAAACTGGCAGCAATTCTTTTGCTTCCACAATTTCTCTTGCACCAGCCATACTGTAGGAGACAATGTTCCTGAATCCACATTTATTTTTGGCACTGTCAACTGTCTTCTAAACTTCCTATTAAGATCTATTGTAATCCCTATTTTTGAAAGGATAATCTACTTTATATAACAGGTTTAGTTCGGTACATGTTCATGATTGCGTCTGAGTTCTATTTGGCATGCTATCTTCACCAGGATTTATTTATTTATTATTTATTTATTTCCTTCCTTCCTTCCTTCCTTCCTTCCTTCCTTCCTTCCTTCCTTCCTTCTTTCTTTCTTAGATTTATTTATTTATTTTGAGAGGGAAGGGGAGGGGCAGAAGGAGAGAGAGAATCTTGAGCAGACTCCTGCCGAGCATGGAGCCTGGGGCTCCATCTCATGACCCCCCAGATCATGGCCCCAGCCAAAATCAAGAGTTGGATGCTCAACCAACTGAGCTAAACAGGTGCCCCCCCCCCCGCCCTTTTAAAAGATTTGTTTAAGGATTTTCTGGTTTCTTTCTTTTTTTTTTTTTTAAAGATTTTATTTATTTATTCGACAGAGATAGAGACAGCCAGCGAGAGAGGGAACACAAGCAGGGGGAGTGGAAGAGGAAGAAGCAGGCTCATAGCAGAGGAGCCTGATGTGGGGCTCGATCCCGTAACGCCGGGATCACGCCCTGAGCTGAAGGCAGACGCTTAACCGCTGTGCCACCCAGGCGCCCCCTGGATTTTCTGGTTTCTAAGCATATTTTTTGCACAGAAAAAAACTTCAGGACTTGGGCATCTCCCATATGAAATGTCCATTTACAGTATTGAGCAAATTTGAAAGGTTATGGGGTACGAAGAAGTTGTTCATTATAGTTTTAATGACCTTGAGGATATCACTGAAATAGGCTGACTGGAGGTTGGAAGGAAATATAGAGAGAAAAGTCCTCTTGTCAAGAAACTAACAGTGGGGAAATGTACAAATAGACAGGCAATTTTAATTCAATGTGATACAAGTAACTGAGAAGTAGCATTGACTGCCACAGGCACATAAGTTCATCCAGCTGATTATTTTGCGAATCAAGATTATTTTGAGGATCAAGAGAATTAGAGGTTTTGTGATCAGAGATGAGCGAGTTTCCAGTAATTCAAAAGGAACTGATTTCTAGATGGTTTAGAGAAAATATATTCTAAATATATTCTAAAGGACTGTAGGTAAAATACATTCAAAAGGAACCTCCAAAGATTACTTGGTGGAGAAAGCTTGCTCCTATCTCTTTTTTTGCTTTCTTTGTGCAGATTTCCCTTATGTGGCTCCAGCTGGACTTCCTAATCTGCTTAGCAGAAATCTGGAGAGGAGAGGGGCAGTAAGGAGTATAGGCAGGAAGGAATTGGTTATAATCTGTTAGCCTCACTATTGATCTGGCCAGAGATGCCATCCATGGTGCTACCTACTAGAGTCCAGTCATTACCTGAATCACAAGTAACCCTGTGAATACATGGTGCCCTGTTCTTATAAAGCATTTTGTTTTCTCTACTAGGCTAAGCCTTCCTATGCCTGGGCTAACTACCTTGGATTAATGTCAAGTTTCTGGTGCTCCACCTAGCCCACGTGGAGAAATCATGTTTTTCCTACAGTTTTAACTTTTCGTCTCTACAATACCGGCAGTTTAAATATGCATATTAGTTTAGTTTGGTATATAACTGCATTTGTGGCACAGTTTTGAGAGTCTGAGAATTTTGGAGAGAAGTCACTTTCAACTCAGTGAAGATAACATCTAACTTTGTACAGCTCTTTTACATTTATAGACATTTTATATATACATTATCTTCTTTAATCCTAACAAGTCCATGAAATTATTGAATAAAGAAAAAATATAAACTGATATTATAGTATACAGAAGGCAAAATAGCCAGAAAGGAAAATTGAAAAAAGTATTTTCTGGGTTGAATATCACTTTTGCATCATTAGTTTTTGAGGAGGTTATAGGGTATGTGGGGATATTTTGGTATCTTGTGGATATACGTTACAAATCCTGAAAATCAGCACATGAATTCATTGGGCACACAGTTTGGGGGTGTGCCGGTGTATATTTTATAGACACATTACTCACAGTTTAGCAGTGCACATGTGTTACTAAAAAGGTTCTGTTATACAACTGATATACTAAAGAGTTTCCTTTTCTTATGCCTACTTAAATCAGAATTAAGATACCCGTTGTCTTGCTATAATAAATGGGACAGCTGGCGTATTAGAATTATGGTGCTCTGCTTCTTCTTGTGTCTTATGCTTAAAGGGATGGAAGCTAATTATCAGACTAGGACAAGGACTGGAATCTTCCCTCATTTATTCTACATGGATCCACTTATGGAAGCCAGTACAGTTGGTAGAGCTGCAGGAAGAGCTATATTCTGGGCAGATGACAGCCAAGAGTCTGATTACATTTAGACTAAGTTATAATGAAAGGGGCCATCTTAATCCATACCTTGTCCAAACTAAAGACAAGGGGCAAAAAAAAAAAAAAAAAAAAAGCAGTGTGAACCTTAGGAATGTTCATTTTCCTAGTCCATTTGTGGGGTGATGTGGACCATTTTGTTTATAAAGTAAATTTGACTTTGGTGTTTATGGAAAAACAAGCATGTATAGTTTTAGAATTTATGAGCTATCAGTCTTTTATTCTTCAAAAAATTCTGAAGCTGTCTGGTAAAGTCTAATTGGTTTCCCTTTCAGGTATTCTTTGATTCTTTGGCACAGTGGAGTCACTGCTTCCTTTAATACATTCCTATTGTATATTGTTTGTGCATCTCTTACCTAATTCTGCCTGGTTTATTTCCTGAGTCAAGGCCTCTGTTCTACAGAGGAATCTTTAATTGGCTGACTCATTCTTTCTGTTGATTTTTTCTTATGATAGCTTATTTTTTAAAAGAGATTTTATTTATTTGAGAGAGTGAGCGAGAGAGAGAGAGAGAGAGAGTGCACGAGTGGGGGGAGGGGCATAGGAAGAGGGAGAAGCAGACTTCCCACTGAGCAGGGAGCCCAATGTGGGGCTCAATCCCAGGACCCTGGGATCATGACCTGAGCTGAAGGCAGACGTTTAATCAACTGAGCCACCCAGGTGCCCCTGATAGTTTATTTTTTTATCCCTTATTCTTTTCAAGTAAATTGAGTCAATTATTAGATATTTTTCAATATTTTAAAAAAGGATCAGAAAAACTATTAGCATTAACTTGTACCACTCCATTTATTTTCATATTGACAGTGGCTTAATTTCCGTAGAGAAGCCTGCTTATGAGCTATCTTTTTTTTCTTTGAAGTTTTAGCAGGTTGCTTCAAAATGATGCCAGTTGTCTCAAGGATTAGAAAACTTTATTTTAGAAGATTTATAAGCTATCATCAACGAATAACCTTTAGTGACTTATTTATTATGTTCAGTTCAGTTCAAACATTTAAAGATTATCGTGTTGCACATTTTGTTAGGAACTAAGGTTTTAGGTAAAGAAGACACAGTCCTTGGTGTAAGAGATACTATAATCCAACAGGTGGAAAAAATGATATAAATTCTGATCTTGAGCATGGATTGCCTAGACTTTACATGTTAAGAATTCCTTAACTAGGGGTACCTGGGTGGCTCAGTCTCCTAAGCATCTGCCTTTGGCTCAGGTCATGATCCCAGGGTTCTGGGATCGAGCTCTGCATCAGGCTCCCCTTGTCAGTGAGGAGCCTGCTTCTCCCTCTCCCTCTGCCTACTGCTCCCCCTACTTGTGCTCTCTCTCTCTGTCAAATAAATAAATAAAAATCTAAAAAAAAAAAAAAAGAATTCCTTAACTAAAGACAAATACCATATGATTTCACTTTTTGTGGAATTTAAGAAATGAAACAAATGAACAAAGAAAAAGACAAACCAAAAACAGACTCTTAACTATAGAGAACAAACTGACAATTACCAGAAGGGAGGTGGGTGGGGGGATGGGTGAAACAGGTGAAGGGGATTAAGAATACACTTATCTTAATGAGCACTGAGTAATGTATAGAATTGTTGAATCACTATATTGTACACTTGAAACTAATGTAACACTGTATGTTAACTATACTGGAATTTAAAAAAATAAAATAATTCTTTGACTATATATAAAAGGTCAATTCTGTTCTATTGGGCATCTAGGATATGTCTTTTATCAGAGTATCTAAGGATTGGTGTATGATCTTTTGTTAAAAGATGAAATGCCTGGTCATAAATGCATTATTTTATCTTAAGTGTAGATATGTTTTGTTCATATATCAGATGTTATAGACTAAAGAGTTGTGCAATATTATATTATATATTTTTGATCAAACATAAATAATCAGGGTCAGAGCAGGCACTCTTTCTTCCCCAAGTTATTCAGTCATGTCCCTAGTGTTCACTACACTGCTATTGTGAACAGTCTGCACCTTGTTATAGATGACATTGAATCTCAGTGCACTTGTAGCGTGTTCACGGCTGAGAAGTACCTTGAGCTTTCCCTGAGGGCTATAAGAACTGTTTATCTTTTCTTTATGTGCCAGCCAAGGGGGCCTGTTTGGGCAGTAACCACCCTACAGGCAGAAGTTTAACAAATTAAAAAGCCTTAGAAACACCCCTTTCCCCAATTTAGGATGTTTTCTAGGGAAAACACAAATCCCTGCCCTGCCTTCAGCTTTTTTATTGCCTTCTTTTATGGTCACTAGCAAATGGAATCTCAGTGCGTGCTGTCTCCTTTAGAGAACTTGTTCATTAAAAAATGGATTTGAATTTATAGTAATTCAATATATTCAGTGCAGACGAATTTGCCATTAATTCTTTGGATTGTTACAGCAATAAAGGTATTCATGACAAACTATTTTTCTATTATCTTTAACGGTGTGGAAATTAGACGTGCTATTTTAATGGGATTTCTTCTGAATTTGGGGTTTTGCTAATGAAACTCTCACTTTAAAGTGTGATTTTATTTCCAAATAAATAACCAATAGATATTGTATCAGTGATCTAATAACCATTGATAGCTGCAAATATTTTGAATTTTTGAAAGTTTTTCTATTAAAGATGCTTTCACATACAGTCGCTTTGGAAAATCCCAAGACATTTTTCTAGGACTATAACAACTATCCCGTTTGGGCTGTTCTTGTCATCACAGTTTCCTGGAGATGGCAGCAAAGTACACAGAAGCAAGGGAGCCAACCATAACACATAAACAAGTGGTGAGATTAATGGAGCTGCGCAGTTCGGATGACTGCCGAGATGCATCGGCCTCTTCTGCTCTCAGATGACAGGGCAGGTAAATAGAGAGCTGATGTATGTGTTAATTTGATTTTTAATTATGTTGGATAGCTTCCAAAAAATCCTGTACAAACAGCTAGTTTTATTTTTTTCTTCACCTGCGGTCAGGTCCCTAGCTCTCTTGTCTCTCTGCCTGTTTGTTGCCCCTTTTCCTTTATGGTAAAAGTATTCAGAGATCTCCACAGCAAACATTTTTTGAAGCCTTTATTTTTATGTACCAATCTACAACATTTGTTATCCTTACTCCATTTTCCTATAGCTATTTCTAATCATGTAGCACATTGCATTTCAATCCCTCTGGGAAGTGAGATTTTTAGAATCTATAATGGAATGATTAACTGGCAAGGCGATGCACAGGCTAATAACAGATTGCAAAGGACATCATATTAGACATTGTAAAAACCCTCTTTATTCCAAAGTATACATCCAATAATGTCCCAGCAGACATGAGTAATGAGCATTGTACCCAGAATAACAGGGACCCTATCGTTTTGGAATTTGTGCAGAAATGTTATTAAAATGAAAGAGAGAACTTCTTTCTACTGAATTGTAACTGTGGGTTTCAATGCTAAACTTGTTTGTCAAAATGCTATTGCCCGGAATCAGTGAAAAGCTTATATAAGACCAAAATATTTCACAAGTTATTTGAGTACTATAAGAAATTTTGCTTTGGAGGAAGCTTGATGAAAGATCTTAACATTTAAAGATCCAGTGTCTCAGCTAAAATGGATAGCTATCTTTTGAGAGTATTTTTGAAGTAAAATTTACTTTTAAGATGGGACAAAAAAGAACACCCTTGATGATGAGTAAAAATTCCTAATGTCAGATCTTGAACATAAAAAAATAGAAGGATATTTACTTTCTCAGACAATAGATAAATAGGATGAATTGATTAAATTGCTGTTTTTGGTCAGACTGTTTACTTAGTAATGAGAACTTGGTGCAATGAGAACTTACTTTTTAACTAGAAATATACCAGAAATGTTTTTCTGTACTTATATGCCATAAAAACTTCTGAAGCACTCATTAACATTTAAATAATTGATGGGCTAAATACAAATGATTTCCATCTATTTACTTGAGGGAGACAACTGGTGATAAGGTAAAGGAGCACTAAAAAGAAAGGCCTAGAGTCTTGGCTTCAAATTTGGGTGCTATGTTTTTTGTGCAGTCATTTAACCCAAAGATGCTTTTTGTTGGGTGAGAACTTGTCTACATACTATCTGAACTTTCTTGCACCTTATATTTCTTTATCATGGTGCAATCAAGCAATCTTAACTAACAGACTTGAATAGATGCAGAAACCTGAACATAAAATGGTAAAATAGACATATTTAAGGGTGCACATAGTCCTAATATAAAAGATGAGTTATTTAAAAAAATTAATGAGTATTAGTAACTTCTTTCCCTATTCTTACTTTAGGGGAGAAAGTCTCAGGAAAGACCTTTTGAAAGGCTCAAATTTTCCTTTTCTCACTCTAGAGATCCCTTTCCTTCAGAATTTTTGAGAAGGAGGTAGGTAGAAGGAAAGCGTTTAATGGAGAGGCAAAAGTGGCCAAGTTTAAAGGTGATAGGGGTGGGGAATGTTGAAAGTCCTTAAGACTAAGAGCAGTGTTGGGAGTTTGTGACCCCACTTGTTTAAGTCCCATATGCTAACTGACTGCGCCACTGGAGCGTCCTTTTTTTTTTTTTTTGCGATCCCACTTGTATATCACATCTTGGGTGGGGGCTGCTGCAGATTCTTTCAATAGTAATAATGGGAACAACAGCTCTTCTTTATTGCATAATTGCCAAGTACCACTCTACAGACAGTAGGGTGCTTTATGATAATTAACAAATTTAATGTTCATAATAATCCTTTGTGGTAGATTCTGGTCCTGGTGTATTCTAATAATTTTACAGATATGAGGTACAGACAAGTTAAATAACTTGCTCAAGTCAAAAAAGTAAGTTGATTTGATTATGGTGGTCTCAGCCTGTATTCTTAATGACTGGACATTTGCACTGTGTCCTCCTGAAGGTCATCTGTGTCTCTCTGTGAATAAGTCTGTGGTCAGAGGAGTACCAGCTCTTCACAGCAGCATGAATGGAAAGAGGAAGCAACTGCAATGTTTAGAATTACTACAGACTAAGGACCAGGTCCTTCCATGGTTGTATAGTATAATGTAAGCCCATGTTCCTAATATCCAGCAGAGAGGAAAATAACCCTGACTGAGAAACTATCCTGCCAGTCAGGTAGATGGGAGCCTGTAGCAGAATATGTCCAAGATGTATATCCAACTAGCATCTGAACATCTTTAATTGGCTGTCTAATAGGCATTTCAAGCTAAATGTGTCCAAAACTGGGCTCTTGAATTTCCCTTTGAGATATTGTGATTTATAATAAGAAATATATATTGGTCTTTGTCCCCATTTCTGGCACGGAGTTCCTAAAACCCTTGGAAATTTCCAAGTGATGAGAGAGATACAGGTCTTCTGAATGAGGTGACTTTTGGAATATACCTAAGGGGTGGGGTGTGTCTGTGTGCTGGATGCCAGGACAATCAACTTTGTGATTAGAAGGGAACTTTCAGGCCCCCCATGCCCCGAGTGAGGAGACGGGGCGTGGAGATTGAGTTAAATTGCCAATGGTAAATGCTTAAATCAATCAGACCTATGTAATGGAGCTTCCTTAAAACTCAAAAGGACAGGGTTCAGAGAGCTTGTGGGTAGTGAACACTTGGAGATTTGAGGAAAGTGGTGTGCCTGGAGAAGGTATGAAACTTCTTGCCCCTTCCCACGTACCTCACCTATGCATCTCTTACATCTGGCTGTTTCTGAATTATATCCTTTTATAATAAACTGGTAATCTAATAAGAAAAATGTTTCTTTGAGTTCAACAAAGTAATTGGACCCAAGGAAGGAGAGAGTCGTAGGAACGTCTGATTTATAACCAGTTAGCAACAAGTACAGGTAACAATCTGGGCTTGCAACTGGTGTCTGAAGATGGGAACAGTCTTGTAGGACAGAGCCCTTAGCCAGTGGAATCTGATGCTATCTCCAGGTAGATAGTGTCAGAATTGAGATACATTATAGGACACCCAACCGATGTCCTGAGAATTGCTTGGTGGTGTGTGGGGAAGAACTTCTCCCCACCACCAACATAAACTGGAATTGATGATCAGGATACTTTCAGCCCTCAAGTTGGTTCTTCCTATAGTCTTTTCCATCTCAGTTGCGACAACTCCATTTTTCCAGTAGTTCAGCCCAAAACCTCGAAGTAATCCTTGACTCATCTCTTTCTCTTATAACCCAGATCTGCTTTTTCAGCAAATCCTTTTGACTCTCTTCTTCAAAATCTGACCATTTCTCACTGTGCCTACTGATACCAACCTGGTCCAAGCCACCATCATTTCTGGATTATTGCAGTAGCTTTGGACTAGTTCCCTGATTCTGCCCTTACTTTCCTTTAGCTTGTGTTCAATGTAGAGAACAAACTGGCCTTGTTGAGGATAGGTCAGATTATGTGATCCCTCTGTTCAGAATATTTTAATGCCTTCCCATTTCATTCAGAAAAGGTTTTAGTCATGACCTACGAACCGTATAGCATCTGGCTCCTCATTTTCTCTCTGATTTTATTCCTACCACTCTCAATTTTTTCTCTCAGCTCCCACCATACCAGCCTTCTTACTTCTACCTTGCAGTCCTAGGGCTTTTGAACTTGCTATCCCCTTTGTACGGAATGCTTTGAATGGAATGCTCTTCTTCTGGATACTGTGTATGACTAATTGATCTCATTTCCTTCCCATTTTAACTAAAAGTCTCCTTTTCAGTGAGGCCTTTCCCAGCTACCTTGCCCAAAATCTAATCTCCTCATACCCTCAACAATTCACATCCTTTCCAGTGCTTTATTTTTCCCATTGGAACATAACACTATCTAACATATCGTTGATTTATTTATCATGTCCATTGTCTATGTTCCTCACTAGAATGTTAGCTTTCCATGAAGATAAGGGTTATTGTCTTTTTCGATCACTGATTCATACCTAGTTCAGTGCCTGGTACAAAGTAGGTACTCAATAAATGGTTTCTGAATTTATGAATTTATAGAAACAGAAGAATGTAATATGACTTGTACCTTAGGGATATGTACAAAATTCATACTAAAACTTTTACCTACTTTTACCAGCAGGTTGATAATTAAATAAATTGGTGATGTAGTCTGACAATTAAGTTTCCAAGGCATTTAAAATATGTGATGTAAAAATAAGGAGGGTTTGTCATCTGATCTTGTCAGTTTGTCCTAGGATGCAGAAGACGACATAGGATACTCTCTCTGTATTGCTATTATTTATTTATGTTTTTGTTTATTTATATCCATCTGAGCTGGTGACCAGTTAGGTGATGATCCATTGATTATCTTAGTTACTCTGTCGTTTATGCTGATGTATTTCATTTCCACATGTTCACTGGGTAGATGAGACTAATAGCTAAGGGACTGTTAACATTGCTTTGGTGTGGATCTCTCCAGGAATATTTATCCAGGATTATTGTTTATCTTCCTACTCAGGAACTCTTTTTCTGTTGTGTAGTTATATATCCTTATTTCATTCCTGACACATATATGAATAACTTTTAGGGTTCAAAAGGAAACACTAAGGTACAAAAACTCATAACAGTAGCTGCCCCCAAGGAAGCTATATTATTTCTGGCTTAACTTTGTTCAGCTCATTAACTCTGCATTCAGTGAGAAAAGGGAAAGTTTGGGATTGCCATGGACTCAAACCTTTCCAGGAGGGGGAATCAATGAACAATGGAAAGGACCTCACAGAAAGAGAGGGATGTCAAAAGATAGAAGTCTGAGAGCAGGAGAGTCAGAAGCTTCGATGGTCAGGAAGAAAGACCTAAGGGTTATGTCAGTGCGAGAAGGTAGGTAGGAGATAATAATTAAATTGAATAGCGCATTTTAGTTTAATTTAGAAACACATACCTGGGTGTATATTCTCTTGGTTCTGATTTTCATGATGGAAACACCCATCCATTGACTAGGCAGGTGAAAACTGGAAGAGTAGCAAACAGCTCTGTGACTTAAACATGCAGCAGGAAATTTCTGACATTTTTTAGCTCTATAAAAATTGAAGTAATAAAAATAACAATTGACTTCTCTTCAGAAACTGTTGATTTAGAGAAAAAATGTAAGTTAAAAGAAGTGGAGGCAAAGGATCCCTCCACCTCTGATTTAATACTATACTTTGTGGTATGCAGAATAATGGCCCCTAAAGATGTCTACATTCTAATCCCCAGAACCTGTGATCATGTTACCTTCTATGGCAAAAGGGTCTTTGCTGATGTGATTAAGTCAAGGACCTTAAGAGAGGGACATTATCCTGGATTATCTGGATGGGCCCTATGTAATCCCAAGGGTCCTTGTATGCATGAAGCAAGATAATTGGAGATGCAGAGGTTGGAGTGATGTGGCCATGAGTCAAGGAAACAAATTCTTTCCTAGAACTTGAGAAGGAATACAGCTGTATTGACCCATTTTAGACTTCTGACCTCCATGACTAAGATAATGAATTTGTATTGTTTTAAACCACTAATATTGTTGTAATGTGTTGACAGCAGCAATAGGAAACTAATACAGGCTCTGAAAGCAGAGCTTTAGAATTGAATTGTTGGGTGATTGAATCAAGATAATTTTCCTAATTTTATTTTTGTTTTCCTTCCAAGGCTTTCATAGACATAATAAAGTAAATACTATAGCTCTTCTGATAAGTGATACCAAGTAGCTGTGGCACCAATAGTTATCTGGATTTACAAAATACATTTTACTCCTAGAAAAAACCGAATATATTAGATATGTTTTGAATGACCATATAGTCTTCGTTCAATGGATATCTACTTAACCTCTGTCCAAGTGGCTGATTGATGAATAAATAAGTAGTATAACCTGCCAATTAAGTTTCCAAGGAATTTAAAATACATGAAGTAAAAAGAGACAGAGTAGGCTTCTTTTAAGTCTTGCGATTTTCAGAATGTTTAAAGCACCAATCTTTCAGGCCTCACTCTTGTGATAAAGAGTATAACAAAACCAGGAAAAGTGGAGCTGTTTGAATCCATTTTTGAGTCAGAGACTAGAAGAAGAATGGACAAACAGTATGAAACCTTTGTACTATTTTTACAAGTCATTCTCATTAAAGTCTGAAGACTGTAAAGCTATTGGGCTCCTTCTAGGATAATGTCCCCCCTACTGTTATATTTCTTCCAATGAAACCCATCTGTGAGCTTTTTCAGGATGTTCATGACATGCATTTAAATTGCCTGTTGTGTTCCAGAAACCTCTTCTTCCTGCAAACAAGTGGTGACCTCTCTGCTCTATGTTCATTTAAGGGACAGACACTGTACATCATCCCAGGCAGGCAGCCAAATGATGGCCACATCCTGTTCAATGCAAAAATACACATTTTCATTAAACCATGATAATTAGGAAAAGTAGCATAGAGGAATATGAGTAATTCCATCAGTAATTACAGCAATTATACCCTTAATTGCCATGCCACCTCCAGTGTCACATTATATATATGTACTGGCGTTTTACAGAGAAAACACTCGTATGTTTTATATTAAAGATGTACCTGATTACATCAGGTATTTCTAGTGGTTAAAAGGTAATCGAGGTAGTATTGTTTCATCCTTGCAATGATCAAAGCAAAGTGCACTGTATTGTCATCATCACTGTCATTATTGAGTGCTTTTTCAAGACACAAATTTCTCTGTATTCAAGAAACAGAGGAATAAAAGCCAGTATACTAGAAACAATCATTTCATACAGTTTTCTCCCCAGAATGGTGAAAAACAGTTTCTCAGATTTCCCAAGAAAGAGAAAATACCTATTTGATGTTTCTTCACTTCTGTTCCTGGAGCATATGGTTAGAGTTAGCCTATTAAAATTTCTAAATATTTACCTCTGGATTTGACTTTCCAGTCTCCCATTTCTCTGCTAGTGTATTAGAAACAAATCTTTATGTTCACCTGGTGTTATTGCAGTAGAAAAGCCAGTCAAGGCCACATTGCTTTCAATTGCCCACTGAGCTGATACCTCTTCCTCAGCCTGTAGCCTAGGTGTATAAATGGTAAGTAAGAGACTTGAAGTTCATCTGTGCTCTTGCTCAGCTCTTAGGAATGGCTTTGGGTTTGGCTCCCTTGCTGCCATGCTTGCTGGTAAATGTCAGCCCTCAGAGAGATGTGATACAGTTCGTCACTGTGAGGAAGAAGACAGAGCTGAACTGCATAGGGAAGAAAATTTGTTTTACATCCACCAAGGCAGAATGTCAAAGCGTTTGCCTTTTCAATTCAACATTTTGTATTTAATTGGGATGACTTTATAATCTCACAATAAAAGACACTCCCTTGTTCACATTTATTTGTTCACGTTAACCTATTCTCACCCCACTGAGTGGTCTCAAATTGCCTCAGTGGCAGCAACTTCTGGAGTGCCATGCCCAAACTGCCAGCCACGCATGGGAAGAATGTGCTTTACTGTTCTGTAGACCTGGGGCTTAACTTTATGCAGCAATATTACTGGTAGAACAAGTGAAGTTATGTGCATTCACAAATATGTAGTTGATTTACATTAAAGCCTGAGACTGTATCAGTTTATACTTCAGTTGCCCTGCGGGATCTCAGAAGTTCGAGGCAGAGAGAATTACAACGTACAATTGAGACCAGCCTCTTGGGGGTGTATCTTTTATCCAATGTACAGATCCCTCCCAGGCACCTTGTAAGTCCTTCCCTGAAGGTGAATATAGATGCAACGTGTTGCTTTCTCCCTGATTACTTACTTTGCTTGTGACTGTTTTCATTAGGGCATTCTTAACATGGCTAACTTTCAACTGTGTTCTTGGAGATAACATCTCACTTTTGAGTTTTTGGGAACGCAAACATCCTGCAGGTTCCTTCTCTTTATTTTGTCTGCTCTTCTCCAATTATTTTGGTAATCTCTGCTGTTTACTTGTGGTACATCCTGATCAAATGACTGAAACTCTCCTTGTCTCAGTTTCCTCATTGGTAAAAACAAGGAGAACAATACTTGTTTTATAGAGTCATTTTAGAACTTAATAAATTAAAATTCTTTAAGTACTTAAATGATGTCTGACATATAGTTAGTGCTCAATAAATCTTAGCTACCTTTATCATCATGATTAATATTACCCTGAATTCATTAAACTTTCACATTCTCTTTTCTTAAACTCTTCACCAGTTAGATACAATATATCTTTTTCTAATCAAGTTCTCATTAATCTTTATCTTTTAACTTTGTGATCCTAAGTAAGTTAATCTCTCTGAGCTCTAGATTCCTCATCTGTAAAGTGGGGGTGATGATAAAAAATGTACCTTCATATGGTTATCATGAGGATAAAATGAGCAAAATCTATTAAATGTGCTCACCTAAAGAGGTTCCTACCATAAAGCAAGGGTTCAATGAGTATTTAATAATATTATCTAATGATATTATTATGATATTTTTATTACACTCTATGTTTTGGGGCATGGGCAATATAGAAGTGATTCTGTGTATTTTCTATGTGAGTATTTCTCTTTCCTTTTCCTTTTTATTGAGATAAATTTTACCTGCAGTAAAATGCATGGATCTTAAAGTACAGGTCAATGAATTTAGACAAATGTGACCAACATTTGTCCATGTGACCAACCAACCAAACAAGGTGCAGAACATTCTCACCATTCCAGAAAGTTCTACTGAGCCTTCTTCCAGGCAGTTTGATCCCCAGTAGGCAGTCATTGCTTTGATTTTTAGCGCCATAGATTAGTTTTGTCTGGTTTGAACTTCATTTCTGTGACAGAATAATAGAGTATGTACTCTTTTGTGTCTGGTTTCTTTCACTTGACATGATGTTTTTGAGGTTCACTTATGTTGTTTCATGTATCAGTAGTTCATTTTTTAAACATTAAATGCTGATTGTATTATATGATATATACCACATTTTGTTTATCCAATTTTTTGTGGATGGTATGTATGTGTGTTGTTTTACACTTTGGCTATTATTAAGAAAGCTTTCCATCAAAGTCTTTGTGTGGACATATTTTCATTTCTCTTTAGGTAAATACCTAAGGATGGAAGAGATCACAGGGTACGTGTATGTTTGTCTTAAGATACTGCCATACAGTTTTCCAATATGGTTATACCATTTTATACTCTACTACCAATTTATGAGAGTCTTTTTAATTTTAGTTATTCTAGTGAGTAGGAAGTGGCACCTTACTCTGGATTTGATTTGCAGTTCCCTGATGACTGATGATGTTGGGCATCCTTTCATGTGTTTATTGGCCATTCCATGTCTTCTTTGTGAAGTGTGAATCCTGTATCTTCTTGTGAAGTGTGAATTCAAAACTTTTTTGCATTTTTTAAGTCTGGTTTTTGTCTTTTTATCATTGAGTTCTTTATATATTTAGGATATAAGTCCTTTGTCAGATAAGAGTATTACAAATATAGTCTCCCAGTTGGTACCTTCCTTTTTCCCTTTCTTAGCAGTGTTTTTGGATGAGTTTTGAATTTTAATAAAGTTAGTACTTCATGGTTAGTATTTTTTGTGTTCCCTAAGAAATCTTTTTCTATACCAAGTCATAGAAATATTCTTCTGTTTTTTTCTTCTAAAGCCTTTAGAATTTTAGCTTTAAGTTCAAGTCTATATCCATCTCAAATCACATTCATGCATGATGTGAAGAAGGGGTCAAAGTTCCTTTCTCCTCTTTTTCATACATTTATCCAGTTGTTCCAGTGCTATTTGTTGAAAAGACTTTCCTTTCTCCATTGATTTGCCTTGGATTTTTGTCTAAAACATACTTAACGGTATATGTATATTTTTGAACATTCTGTCTCATTAACCTATTTATCCATCGTTATTTCAATACCACAATACCTTCATTTTTGATACTGTCGTAAAGGGTATTGATTTTTATTTTTTTATTTTTATTTTTTTAGTGGTATTGAATTTTAAATTACCTTTTCCAATTGTTTGCTACTAGTATATAGAAATACATTTTTTTGTATATTGATCTTGTATCTTTACTTTACTGAACTTACTTATTAGTTCCAGTAGTAGATTTTCTGCAAATTCCTTAAGATTTTCTACATTCACAGTCATTAGTATGCAAATAAAATCAGTTTGTTCTTATCTAACCTTGATGCCTTTCTCCATTCAATTCAACTGATGATTTTTATGATGAACAACTCAGTTTACCTGAGAAAAGGAAATGTTGAATATCTGATTGTTTCTATTGTTTATTAATCTAAAGAGTTTTGGGAGGCATGCCTGACTAGGATGTACTACAGAAATCATATTCAGGAATATTATACCAAAAGAAAAATTATAAGGTATGAAAATCTAAAAGGATGAGTTCTGTTGAAGCTGCTCTTAACTGGCTACCTACCCAGGGTGTTTGTGAGTAACCATTTGTTCTGTGGACAACTGCGAGTAGAGATATCTTACTAGTCTGATTTCCAGTGTTAGGATTTCACATTACTATAAAACTTTGTTGAACTTCACAGCTTTATATATCATTAGGACTCCCTGTCTTTCAACAGGTGTTATTAACCTAATTTCAGACTGAAGAAAATGTGGCAGACTGAAGAAAATTTGGCAAAACATACTGAAATAAATTAGCAGCACTGCAAAGAAGACAATTGATAAGAATTTTTGTCTTGGGCCAATCCCTCTTTTATCAGATACTATAGTTTATCTAAATTTATCTAAACAATGACTCTTCCCCACAGAAAAAGGAAATTAAAACTTTAAATCAACCCATCATATTTTCTGCAGTGGAGAAGGCTCCAGTGGAGAAAGTCCCTTGGATGCTCTTTCATTACCTTAGGCAAATAAGCAGCAGGGGCTTCTGTGTAAATATGCAAATGCACATGCTGAATTAAGGCGTATTGTTTGCTCAGTTAATATGTGCTTTGGAAGAGGCATTATTTGCTTATAAAGCTCTGAAATCCCTTTGTAGATACATCATCTTGGGCTGACAGCTTTGAGAGGTGGAAGTTGATGGAGTACTTACTCTAGCAGCCCTGCTTGAAGTGCCTTTGGCACGGCTTTGGGGGAGGGGGTTGCTGATGGGTGATGCTTCTTTCTGTCACTCCAGCAATGGCACAACCAGAAATAGCAGACAGCATGTGAAGAGACGATGATAGAGTATAAAGGAAACACGGAATGAAAATTACCCAGAATATGGCAGGACTTCTCCCTGAATAATTGAGAACTGGCTGAACAGTCACAGAGAGGCACTGAGTGGGCGTCTTTCTATTGGTGTTCCTACAGGAATTACTTCTGATAGTCAACAGAGAGGGAGTATGTGAAGAGAAGCTCTATTGCTTACCGTATGTCCCTACCCAGCTCACAGTTTCTAAATGAATGACAAGGAATAGAGAGCTGTTGGTTTTTTGCTGAATTATGGCCATCCGTCTATTTTAGGTACAGATAATTAGAGATAATGAGAATTCCCTTCCTCCTGTCTTCTAGAAGTTGGCATGCTGAAATCTGGGCTCGTGGCCTTGTATTTGGAAGTCCAGCAGGTGTATTCTGAGTCCTTCCATGTAAAGAAGTGTGACCTCAGAATAACGCTGCATATATGCAACCCAGGTTAATGATCTCAAAGTAGTCAAAAACTTGGCCCTCACAGTTCAATGTCATCTTGACCTAAGTTAGGAGCACTTGATTTTCTTTTAATGACAGGAGACTTTAAATCAAGTAGTGCTTGGACAAAAGCGCTATTGCAGGTTGTCTCCTGTGAATGTGTATCTTATGGCTGATGGCTCCATTAAGTGAGTGGTGCAAACATATTCTTTAGTCAAGCTTCCTTTTACTCTGCCTCTGGTGAATGCTCAAGAATATAGAGGTTATTGTAACAAGACTGAAGTAGTAAAAATAAAAAGTTAAGGGGAAAAAGAGTGAGCTTACTTACTTTGATGGATTTGCTAAGAGAAATATATCCAACTTCGGCATTTTTTTTTCCTGGCCAATTTGTTTGAGAGGAAGGTATGGAATCAAAAGTTTTGAAAAGTGTGACACACCAAGTGAATTCATAAGCCAACTTTCTCTACGAAACAAAGCTCAAAGGCACAAAAGCACAAAGCAAGGTTTCTGTGCCTGCCACAAACTCACTCCCTTGAAGTGGTCCTGTTGCTTTTATAAGCTAAATTGCAGCATAGCCAATGGGCAGATAGAAGCAGGTGAGGTCCCACCATGGACATATTCCATCTGTAGACCATTAGGAGTCTGCTCTAGCTGCCCTGTGTCGTTCTCATTAAACACTAATCAAAAGGCTGGGGCTCATCTTTTTTGCAGTGCTTCCTATTTCTTTTAATGCACCTGCAAATAAAATGAAATGGGCTTAATGGACTGAGGCTTTGACTGATTCTCTTAGCTCTGCTGCATGGTCACTAGTTGCTTCTCTTGGTAATTTACAGGGTTTCCTGCTGTATGATAAAACACAGGTGCTCCAGCTGTCATCCAGAGCAATGATTTATTAGCTTTAGTGGTACCACAGACCTCAGGCAGCAGGCACTAAATCAAGAGAATATATACTGAAATAATATGTTTTCCAATGATGACCCATGGAGACTCTTTAGCTGTTCATGCCCTTTACTCACTGCTGTTGGTTTTGCCATTTCTCCTCATTATTTTAAAGCCCACAGGATTCACTTCCTGTCTTAATTTCTCACCTGCCAGGACAGTCTCACCACCAGCTTTATTGCTATAGATTTCTAGTTGATCCCTCACACCACCAAAGAGTTCCAGCTAATGAGTAGGAGAAAGGGAACCTTAGGGGCTTTTTCAGGCCTTAGGGACACTCAGAATTCCTATTCCAGGCTCTACTTTGAAATGGTTGTCATACAATAAAGCTCACATTGTCCTTTAAAAAAAAAAAAACCCTGCTTTGAGGTTAAATATGTCTGGACATTCATTTGGAACATTTCATCTACTGAATATTTCTTCATGGAAATTTGTTAAGAGGTTCTGCCTTCCTATTTTTGTGACAGTGACTATCAATCAAAGTGACTTCTTGTTGATTATCAGAGAGCCCTATGAACAGATCAGGGAAATCTTTAATTACTATTAAATGCCTGCCAAACATGGGCGCAGGGAAGAATTACTCAGTCAATCAAAGCAGAAGACTGGTGTGGACTCTGAATTTTAATGAGAGGACATATTAGAGATGTAAAGGGAGTCCTAATAGGTAAGAAAGTGAATACAGGGAGCAAAATGTCCAAAATAATACTGTAAACTAAAAGAAGCAGTACTAGAATAGAAAAGTCAATGTGTGAAATATTAAGAAAGATAACAAAAATGTACATTAATTATACACAGCAGATAAAGGAATCCAGAACTTTGTGTTAAATAGGGTAAAATAGGGCAATCCAAAGCTTCAGCCAAAGCCACGGGAGGCAGTGGTTATTGCCTTGCATGTGTAGTGTGGGATGACAGGTGCAGGGTGTATATGACAGTGCAGTGGATGTTGGGAGGTATGAGAACATTTATGACAGAGGATCCTGCGACTTGCCAACACCAAAGTGAAGTAGCCATGTGGTAAAGATGGTGAGGGTGGTGACCATAGGAGATTTCTGAGTACCCTCAAAGGCAACAGCTACCCAATTTATTAAAAAAAAGTTTCAGAACTTTCAACAACTGATGAGGCAGGGCCCTGACCCTTCAGAATAGCTACAAGCCATGCCCTGGAACAGGCTCCTGGATGCCTAATGCCTCCTCAGTGACTGTGTCATGGGGAGGAATCCTGGGAGAGGGCTGGGCAGCCAGGGCTGTGAGGAGCTCTTGGGAGTTTCAGGGCAGTGACTTCCTACATTAAGAACATATTTCTTTTTTCTTTAAAAATTTTTATTTCAGTGTAATTAACATAAAGTGTGTTTCAGGTGTACAGTATAGTGATTCAACGGTTTTATACTTTACTCAGTGCTCAGAACAAACCTTAGTTTGTTCTCTATATTGAAGAGTCTGTTTTTTGGTTTGTCTCTTTTTCCTTTGTTCATTTGTTTTGTTTCTTAAGTTCCACATATGAGTGAAATCATGATATTTTTCTTTCTCTGACTGACTTATTTCACTTAGCATTATACACCCTAGATCCATCCATGTAGTTGCAAATGGCAAGATTTCATTCTTTTTAAATGGCAAAGTAATATTCCATTGTATACATTCCATTCCATTGTGTATATACATACAAACATACATATATACCACATCTTCTTTATTCATTTATTTCTATCGATGGACACTTGGACTGCTTCCATATCTTGGCTATTATAAATAATGCTGCAATAAACATAAGTATGCATATATTTTTTCAAATTAGTGTCTTCACATAATTTGGGTAAATGCCTAGTACTGGAATTACTGGATCATATGGTAATTCTATACATTTCCATACACTGGAAGTTCCTCAAAAAATTAGCCACTGTTTTCCACAGTAGCTGTACCAGTTTGCATTCCTAGCAACAGTAAATGAAGCTTCCTTTTTCTCCATGTCTTTGCTAACACCTATTGTTTCTTGAGTTTTTTATTTTAGCCATTCTGACAAGTGTGAGGTGGTATTATATTATGGCTTTGATATGCATTTCCCTGGTGATTAGTGATGTTGAGCATCTTTTCATGTGTCTGTTGGCCATCTGTATGTCTTCTTTAGAAAAATGTCTGTTCATATCTTCTGCCCATTTTTTAATTGGATATTTGGGATTTGTTTGGTTTTGAGTTTTGTAAGTTCTTTATATATTTTGGATACTAACCCTTTATTGGATATGTCATTTGCAAATATCTCTCATTCAGTAGATTGTCTTTTACTTTTGTTGTTTCTTGTACCATGCAGAAGCTTTTTATTTTGACACAGTTCCAATAGTTTATTTTTGCTGTTGTTTCCCTTGTCTCAGAAGACATATCTAGAAAAATGTTGCTATGATCTATGTCAGAGAAATTATTGCTTGTGCTCTCTTCTAGGATTTTTATGGTTTCAGGTGTCACATTTAGGTCTTTAATCCATTTTGAATTTATGTTTGTGTATGGTATAAGAAAGTGGTCCAGTTCCATTCTTTTGCATGTTGCTGTCCAGTTTTCCCAACACCATCTTTTGAAGAAACTGTTTTTTCCCATTGCATATTCTTGCCTCTTTGGTCAAAGATTAATTGACCATATAATCATAGCTTTATTTCTGGACTCCCTATTTTGTTCTATTGATTTGTCTATTGGGTCAGTACCATACTATTTTGCTTACTACAGCTTTGTAGTATATCTGAAAATCTGTAGTTGTGATACCTCAGTTTTGTTCTTTTTTCAAGATTGCTTTGGCTATTTGGGGTCTTTTGTGATTCCATAGAAATTTTAGGATTATTTATTCTAGTTCTGTGAAAAATGCTGTTGGAATTTTGATAGGGATTGCACTGAATCTGTAGATTGCTTTGGGTAGTACGGACATTTTAACAATATTTGTTTCCAGTCCATGAACATCTTTCCATTTGTTTGTGTCATCTCCAATTCCTTAGAATCTCAGGAGTGTTTGATTATGACCACTGTTAGTATTTTTTGTTTTTTATGATCACTGTTATTGACATATGACTGGGACAGTTTAGTTTTGGTAAATATCAGTGATCCCCCAGGAAGCTGCAGAAAATTTTCTTAGACTACTATTTTGAATTACTGGTCCTTTGAGAAAGAGACAAATAGATAGTAAAGTATAATGTTGGTATTTACGAATAGTATATTCAATTAAATAAAAAGAGAAAATTTCAGAATTCAGCATTAAACAGGTTATGTTGTTAGAATCAATATTCAGTTTCTGCTACTTTTGTGCATAAAGGCACAAATACATCATAATTCAGCACATGCCCATGAATCGGTTTTCTCACTCACTTTGCCCTCTCCTCACTCTGTGGAACTTCTGGTCCTACTCTGTCTGTGCAGGGCTTCAGCCATCTACCTTCCTTTGCTCTGTGATATCTATGCCTTCTGTTTTTGGCCTGCCTACTTGGTTTCTGACCTGTATTTGTCTGATCTCTGGGAGCTGCGAGGCTCTGCTTTCTCTGTGTCTACCTGATTCCTAATTCATTGCTCTTGCCTGCCCTCTGATGTGCAGTCTTGCTGGACTCTGCCTGCCTTATGGCTAACTCACTGTTCAGCTCATAACTCCTCAATGTGGATGAATTCCTGGTTTGTCCAGGTTCAGCTTCACCACCCTAACTCTGCATTCCTATCATAGTCCACCATTCTAGTGTTAATGCCTAGGATTCAAGACCCCTTCTTTTTGCTTTCACATATTAAGGAAGAGAATATATAATATAAATACAACTTTACTAACCCCACAAAGGTATGAGCACATTTTGGGATGAAGGGCAAGTCACACAAAAGTTAATAATTCACAGGAGCACTTTCAAGTAGTTCCTTTAGTTAAGCATAGACTTGAGATGCATCAATATGATTCTTTGTGGTTTCCGTTTTTTAAGATTTTTCCTAACTCTTGGGAGCGTTGTCCTTTTAAAATAAATTTCATTCTAATTTCTCCTGAAATCTCAGGATGACTGCTTTCTTTAGATAGTATTATTCCCAGTTCCTGGAGAAGTCATGTTGGAACCCTACCAAAATGGTTCTTTGAATCCATCTGACTCATACCTCAGTCAATGCTATTTGCATTCTGCTCACAAGAAAATCTCCAAAGAGTCAGTGTCCCCTCTGCATTTTTCAGCAACCCGAGGTTCAGCCTCAAATTCTGCTTATACATCCTGTGTCTTCTCAGTTCTAATTTCATCTCTTTTTGAACTCACAAATCCTTAAAGGCTCTAAGTCTCCATATAATTTTGGTCATAGAATTATAAACTTCCTAGATAAGGTGGAGTTTCAAAATCTCCAGGCATTCTCACTAATTAAAAACCTTCACTTGTTTCCCACGCCACATACTCTTTGTTAGGATGTTACTAAACTTATTTTCTTCATCTCTAATTTGACAACAACAGCAGCAACAATAACAACAACAACAATAATAATGTCAAACATGTACTGAGCAGTCAGTAAACACTAACTTTTATGTTTACATTTGTTGTCTCCATGATTATTTTTTAAGGAGATGTGCTAAATCTAAAAACAGTGTTTGTTTTTGCATAACATATGTCTTTTCCTTGAGTTAAGTAGTTCATTCAACGTGAATTATATACATGACATAAAAAATTACAGAGAGGGGAAAACTTAAAAATTAAAACATAAAACTATTATAAATAAGTTATTGCATATAGACAGTAATTGTGTACAGACCATTATTGTTAATTTTAGGTATGTAAAATACTATATTTTTAAAAAGATTTTATTTACTGATTTGAGAGAGAGAGGGAGAGAGAGAAAACACCAACAGCGGGAAGAGCAGAGGGAGAGGAACAAGCCGACCCCCTACTGAGCAGGGAGCCTGATGCGCAGGGCTTGATTCCAGGACCCTGAGATCATGACCTGAATTGAAGTCAGATGCTTAGCCAACTGAACCACCCAGGCGCCCTAGATGTGTAAAATACTATTGTTATCCTATTTGTTTATGTGCATTTTTAAATGAATATAAGGGTTTTTATGGGTTCCCTCATAATTTCAGTCCCCTAACTACAGTTTCTTTAAGGCTTAATATTTAATTCATTAAAAGGTAGAATATCTCTGACAGCTCAGGGAGGCCCACGCCTTTCATTCCTTGGACTTGTTGTTTAGGATCTTAGCATACTCTGGAAGTGAATTTTCCAGCTACGGGGATTTTCAGGGTCACTCAATGTAATTCAAAGACCTGAGTCTGTGACTGAGGTGGTAGGGACAGCAGAGTCTAGACTGGGGGGTTAGAGGAACGGCGCCTGGTTAGGGGATCAGGCTTTAGCTGCTATGTTCAGGTCCTTCTGTTATTGATCCCAGAGGAAAACTGGGTAAAAGCCAAGGCAGATGTCAAGTCAGGCAGGTATTTAAATGACACACATAATGAAACTGAAGTAGAGTGACTGTAGCTCAGGGGGCTAGATTCATTCCAAGCTGACCCTTCTTTACCAGGAAGGGGGCAGCACCCTATATCCAGATGCTCACTTAGACTGGTGCTCAGTGGTTGCAAGTCTCTGCAGAACAGAGCAAAGTTATTCAGAGATGGAGTTCAATCTTCTGTTTAGTGTCTTGGACAAGTATTTTCTCTGTGCTTTAATTTCTTACCCTATATAATGAAAATAACCAAACGTATCTCATATGAAATTGAATTTGGTTAACACTGCAATTAAATTTGATAATGTATGAAAAATACATAGGACAGTGACTGGCACATAGTAAGTACTCAATAAAAGGCAGATACTATTTTTATTGTTGTTGTTGCCATTGTTATTGTTATTTTTATTGTTATTTAAGCCTGAAGCTGAGGACCCAGCAGAGGCAAGCAAGAAGCTGTACACGATGACTTTTAGGAGTGAGGTTTTGCCACTTGTGCTCTCTAGAAAAATTCATTCCAGTGGTATTTTAGCTGTTGAAAGTAGAAATTCCCTAAGGGTAAACAATGCCCTTATCAATATCTTCTCAGAGAGGAAATGTTTACCTTAGATTTACTTCCTAAAAACTTAATGATGTTGGCAAAGGATATATAAAGTGAAGATGTTACATAAAATGCTTCTGGTCTTTTAAGTCAACAAAAACCAGTTACATTCTGGCCTATTTGAGCCTGGACCCATACTGGAAGAGTTCTACCTGGCAGCTATAAGAGCTGAGCATTGTAGAACAAGTGGGGTTAAGTACAATAAACTTCAAGTTTTAGTTTATAGTAAACTTTAAGTTTAAATTCCTTTAGTAACTGCTGCCCATATGTAATTTTCTTCTCTTTTATTTAATGTTAAGATATTGAGATAATGGGGTATGGTACATAAGTTTTGTAAGAAACCGAGTGTTCCCTCAAAAACCTTACACTCTTGTAGGAAGAGAAGATATATACAATGTACCAGAAAAAAAATTTACTCCTACCTTCCACCCACCAGTATGGCTGCAGATGAAGTGGTGGGCATAAACAGAAGACTTTTGCAAGGAATAGAGAAGTCCAGTGGAATATTTTGTTAGGCTATAGACAAAGGACATTGGGACAACCATTAAAATTATTCTTACTGTTGTATTTATTGTTATTTAGGACAGTAGCAGGAGGGCCAAGCAGAGACAAGCAAGAAACTGGTATAATGTGACTTTCAGAGTGAGGACCTAGTCCATGCTATTTCACCCATGGCAAATATATAGCAGGGAGAAAGCAAGGAAGGGTGACTGTGAGGGCAATCATGTCCAGGCAGACTCTTTGCTGACTCTGTCTCCCACTTTAAAAATCTGGACAGGAATTAGCCACACAGAATCAGGAGCATGGGGTTTTGGGAGACAGTGCTTAGTAGCTGCCCAGCAGTTAGTCCACGAGAGCTTATAGGCAGCAGGCATTAGGAGAGACCTGGAAAATCCTGCTGTGTGGTATGAAACATTTGAGGTGAATCATTTTGCTTTTCTTTCTGTGAATCCATAAATAAAATGGGCATTACTCACTACTGGTGTTTCTGGTGTTGGATATTTTGGGGGGGAGTTTTCAGGGTAGAGAAGGAATACTGAATCTGGCCTCAGGTGAACATGAAATGTAAATAGAGGCTGCCCAAAGGATCCCGGGACACATTTGGATTAGAATTAAATAACCATAATAAAGCATAAGACTGATAAGTGTCATAAAAGAAGTAAAAAGAAATATTGTCAGAGGTCTGAGAAGTGGAAAGTTACCATTAGCCTAGAATACAGAGAGGAGTGAAAAAGGAGGAAAGCTTTGCAAAAGAGTCAATTGGATTGGGCTTTGGGATATGGTGTGGTGGACACTGGCTAACCCCCTACCATCCACTCTATTTCTGATGATTTGTGTAAACTGACTGTGGCCATTCCATGCCTGTTGTCAGGGATTAGTTCAGAGATGGATAGGCCCATGCTAATTTAGACCAATAAGGCAGATAAAATGCATTGGGGCTTTGGGAAAGAAGCAACTCTCTTTCTGATATTGGATGGGAACAAGGAAACGTTTATCTTCTTCTGCTACTGGCAGTACTCTTGCTACCACAAGGAAAGCCAGTCTTCCCATGAAGCTGCAATGAAGAAGAACAGACTGGAAGGAGAGAAAGAGCCTGTCTTCCTGCTGACAATGATACAGAACCGTAAGATTTGAATATGTGGAGTTACAGAAATTCTGTAGAAATGTGAGCAAAAGCATGAAGGTGAGAAAGTTTAAAATATTTGTGAAGAACATCCAAGAGTTCTACACCAACAATTCTCTCCACATTCACTGGCCCTGTCTATCCAGGATCTGAAAACAGTGTACAATTTTTGTTGTTTTTATTTTTTAATTTTTATTTATTTTTTAAAAAGATTTTATTTATTTATTTGACAGAGATAGAGACAGCCAACAAGAGAGGGAACACAAGCAGGGGAAGTGGGAAAGGAAGAAGCAGACTTCCAGCAGAGGAGCCTGATGGGGGCTCGATCCCAGAACACCGGGATCATGCCCTGAGCAGAAGGCAGACGCTTAACGACTGAGCCACCCAGGCACCCCCAATTTTTGTTGTTTTTAAAAAAGTAGTTAGTTGTTTTCACTTCAAGAGTGCATTTATTATTGCTTTTGAGCATTATACATTTGAACATGGTAGAAAAATCAATTTTTTGGTGGTTGATCACTTTCCTTAATGGCTACTTTTTAAAAGATTTATTTATTTATTTGAGAGAGAGAGAGCATGAGAGCGGGAGAATGGAGGGAGAGGGAGAGAGAGAATCTCAAGCAGACTCTGCACTGAGCGCCCCTGTATAATTTGGGGCTCCATCTCATGACCCTGAGATCAAGACCTGAGCCAAAATCAAGAGTTGGAGGTTTAACCAATTGAGCCACCAGTGCCCCAATGGTTACTTAATTTTGATGTGTTTTAAGAAATTGCTGTAGCAATAGTTGTGTTTGAATTTCCATCACATTCTCTAGGTCTACCACTTTCTGCCACAACGAGGTGTTGTGGGGAGCGCTTTGGAGAGAATTACCTGTGGCTTTGAATCCCAACGTTTGGTTGTGATTTTTAAGTGCCTTTTCTTCTACTGTACCTTAAGAAACTTCTTTGTTAAATGAAATCCTGTTCATGTTTTATGTTACTGTAGTCCCTGGAATCAAGACTTGACCTACTATTTTAGGTCTTTACTGAAACAATGGTTCCTTGTCCGAGTTTTCAGAGAGAGATGGCTCTGAGAAAAAAGTTTATTATGTCACAGGAAAGGAGATTGTTACTTTGGTACTCTGACCAAAGTGTTCTTCCTTATTAAAATTTACATAATAAAAAATATTAACCACTTTTGGGTGGTTATGTAATTTTTTCTTATTTCTTATTCTTGTTTTACTGAATGATTTTCAGCTGGCCAGAATGTAAGTTCAATGAACAGAGGAAATTTTGGGGAGTTCTGTTTGCTGTCATATAACTAACACCCAGAAGAGCTCTCCATAAATGTTTGCTATATGAATGAGTCTATTAGTCAGCACTATTATATACTGCATGATTTTTTCATGTTGAGAAGAATGATTTCTTCATCACTAAATTTTATTTTGTTGAGAAGAATGATTTCTTCATCACTAAATTTTATTTTATTTTGTTAATTGAATTTAATTGTTGTTTATTAGAAGTTTATTTTCTAGATGACTAACAATTATATGAAGTGTTTCAAATTAAACTATGTAGGCTTTTGTTTATTAAATTTTAAGATAAATTTAGATTTTGAAAACAACACTATAATCCATACATAAGGAATATCTTCTTTGTTAAGAAAACACAGGTGAATAGCTTGGCTTAAGTAATAATGTCCATTTTGATGAGCTTATTACTCTTTGATGTTTTAGTGTAGAACAAAATAAAATGAGAAAAAATTTTTAATTTTGCCTCCCGTGCTTAATCTATGTATACTTAATCTTATTGGCTGCTGTTGTGACCCTGATAATCAGATTCAAAAGCATCAAAGATGAGGAAAACATCAATCTAGCAAAATGAAGACTCTCCTTTACCTGTCCCACCAACTGAAAAAAAAAATAAAACAAGAAAAATAACTTATTCCCCAATGGCAAGTTAACTGAAACTAAAATATTTGAAATAATAAATGTCTCCAGATACCTAGATTTACACATTGTTTGCCTTGCTATAAATAAATGGTTGCTATAAGTAAGAGCGGGCATAAATGACTGTGACTGCACTGTATGTATAAGGAAGGCATATGTCTTGATGGGAAACAAGGGACAAGGAACATAATGAGATTCGACTGAGAGGGATTTGGGACTTAACTCCTCTTCACGTTGGAGTGAAACCAGATTCATAGCAGTAGAAGGACTCCATAAACATAATTCACTGAAATGAGAGGGTGATAAAAGGCCTTTTTTCTTGCCTTTTGCAGGGATAAATTACAGCCGAAGCTACAGAAATGTTCCTTTCCAGCTTCAGATTAAGTGTGCTTGTATAATAAACATTTCCGTAACATTTGGCTTCTTTAACCTAGACAGCTCAATTAGAGCTGTACGATAAAATACAACTTCCATGCACTTTGTGAACACTTAATGTGACTGAGGGCCTGTTAGCAAGAAATCTCACAGAAAATAGGTCTTGTCAAGTGTTTAAGGAAATTGAATTGGCATTGTGTTTAACAAATATATATATGTATATATTTACATTCTTTTAGAGTCTATGTAATCTAATTATACTGATGTATTTTTGACTCTTTTCTATGTGAAAATCTCTTATTCATTATGTCTCCTCTTTGCTGGAACACTCTGGGGAGACTTGGGATATTGTTATAAGTAGGCATAGATGTTTAAAGGAGTTGGGAACTTTGAAGACTCGCACAGAATATGGAGAAAGCCTTAATTCAAATCTTGAAATTGTCATGAATGGAAGTTAAAACCAGCGATCCCCTTGACTTGGAATTGTATTGCTTGATGAATTTGCATATTTCTTTTCTGGAGCAAGGTAAATATCCCTTGCAGGACTGCTTGTGAAGAAGACCTCAGATGGATGAGTGGTCTGCAAGTAGCGCTGTGTGCTGGAGACAAAATTTGACAATCTGCCCCACTCACTCATCTGCACATTAGCTTTAGAAGCCCAGACTGTAACTTGGTTTTGTGTGGCACCATTATTGTGTCATAAACATTGTCATGAATGGGGCACCTGGGTGGCTCAGTTGGTTAAATGTCTGACTCTTGATTTCAGCTCAGGTCATGATCTCAGGGTTGTGAGATTGAGCCCCGTGTCAGGCTCCCCGCTTGTCATGGCATCTGCTTGAGATTCTCTCTCTCCCTCTGCCCCTCCTCCTGCTTGTGGTGTCTCTCTCTCTAATAAATAAAATCTTAAAAAAATAATGTCACGATTATCTATCAAATAAAGCTTCAATTTTTTTTAGACTGGTTTTTAAGGACCTCCTAGACTAGCCTTACTGTAATTTACCGCACTTTCTATTCAGATTTTTGTTTGCTTATTTGTGTAAAATCCCTGTTCCAGGACAGTGTATTTCATGTGATTCATCTACTTAATTGGAACTTACTTTCTACCACACTACTTCATGCTTCCAACTTTCAGGACAAAGCACAGACTTTATTATGTCTTGTTTTCCCACCTTTCTCTGGTCATTCTCTCTGTGTACGCTAGCAGCTGTGGCTGTGCTTCTTTAGTTGTTTAAAGTCCTTTTGCTGCTCCCTCGCAGGTGGACCCTTTGTGTGAATCCTTCACTGGTTCCCCAGCCAGGAAGAGCGTCCCCTCGAACTCCTTTATTGCTTCATTTTTACTTCTCTTCTGACACATCAATTTCTACTTGTATTATTGTTATTTTTGTGTCTGTCTCCTCTCCCTTGAGGGCAGAGCAGGTGATGGATTCCCTGTCATGCTTGGGACTAGTGCTGTGTGTTCAATTCTTATTTTTTCATTTATATTGAATGTATTTATAAACAGATCCTGCTTTCTGAGAATACCAACAATAGTTTTTTGAATATACAGAAATACCATGTATACATATAATTTAAGTACCTATAATAATGTTGTGAGGAAGACCTGAACTGTGATGAATAGAATACCAAATACATTTCCACTTGTAGAGGAAAAGGATCATAGTGTCTTGCTGAAAAATTTGTTACTTCTAGCTTAAAAGAAAAATCTTACAGACTAACAGAGAGAGAAAGTTAGGAGAACATCAAAAGGTAAAAAGATTAATTTTTAATGTTACATGATGTCTCTCGAAGGAGATAATTCAGATGTCAGTTGCACTTTTTCTTTACTAGATTGGTTTATCATCATGGTGAGGAGAATATGGGAGAAAGTGCCTGAACTTTTCAAAAGGCTTGTTTACCAGCGTTCTGATCACACAAGATAAGTGGGACTTTGGGGAATTCGTTATTTGCACTTCTAATTGTTTCCTTACATTTGTCCATAAAAAATCATTCAGAAAATTGCAGCGGATTTAAGGAGATAAAATAAGGCCTCAGATGGCTGTTAGTAATACAAATAACTCAAAGCATTTTTGCAAATTGCATGTCAGCCACAATTAACAGTATGATGTTTATTTTGGTGTGGATGGATACCCTCGGTAAGCAGTCTCTCCAAATATATCAACAATTCCTTTTATAATGTCATCGTAATTGAAGCATCTTGCCTTGCATAGACAGATGGGTGCACTGCCAGTGTTGACCATTTATTCCAGTATAGCCTGGGAACACCAGCTCCACCTTGTCCTGTGAGCAATGGCTACCTCCTTGGTGAAGGGATCCATGCAAGCATTGGAGCTTGGATCGCAGTCACCATACAGTAAGAATTCTGCCAGATTTCAGCAATTTTGGCATTGCCTAATTTACATGCAGTGTGATGTGGGACAAATTTGAACAAATACTGATTGGTGAGAAGCAGATGAGTGTCATGATCACCATTTTTAGTGTTTCTTTTTCTCACTTAGTATAAAGATGGTCTACCCTTTTGAGAAGAAGTAAATAAGATATGGAAATGTTGGTCTGCTGTGTGAGTAGCAAGAGAAATATTTTCTTTTCTGCTGCAGAACATTTTCTGGTGCTTGTCAAAATTTCTTGTGTGCTCTGTGACTCTATCCTCATACACCACGGCAGCACTCGCTTTGTGGTAGCACTGAGCTTTCACTTGTTATCAATAAAAACAATATTTGGAGACTTATTGGGATGGATTTAAAAGCCAGTCAGTGAGGCTGTTAATTAATCTGCTAGCCCTTTCCTCTTGCCCTGCCATTGCAACGATCACCATAAACTATGCCCGAACCAGCACAACCCTTTTCTGATGAGGTATGGCTTAATGATAATGATTTTATCTCTTCTAAGGATGTTTTGTGTCCATACTCAATCATCTTGATGGCATTGTTTTACCATAAACATCAAATGTCACTATATTGGGAACATTATGTAACAATTAACGACATTTTAACTTGTCTGACAATTATGGAGACATAGTGCTGCCATGGAAATGGACTGCTTCACAGCTATATTAAAGATGCTGGGTGGAATATCTTTTCTGTGTAGTACTTATAAACAGAGATGCTGCTTTTATCAGTTAAGAGGGTATTTGACTGCAAATAATAGAAAACCCTATTACAGTATTTGAATACATTCTGTTATTCTTAGCACGTATAATGACAAGAATTTTGGTTGCAAGCTGATTGCAGCACCTCCAGAATCTGTCTGGGTCCCAGGCAGAAAGAAGGAAGGAAGAAACAGAGACAACCAGTCAGTAAATCATTAACTTCCCACAGTTCTCAATTCATACCTTATTAAGCATTTAGAGATCCTTAGCTGTAGTGGAATCTGGGGAATCCTGCACTGAGTCAGATCTTGATTCTGCATCAGATGGAGAGAGGATAATAATTCTGATTCAATTAATAATATCAGTCATACTCCTTAAATGTGATTTTAAAATAAGAGAGTTGAGAGGCACCTGGGTGGGTCCGTTGGTGAAGCCTCCAATCCTTGATTTTAGCTCAGGTTATGATCTCAGGGTTGTGAGACTGAGCCCCTTCTGGCTCTGCACTCAGCATGGTCTGCCTGAGATTCTCTCTCTCTCCCTCTTCTTCTCCCCTTCCACTGTGTGCACATGTTTGCTCCCTCTCTCTCTTTCAAATAAATAGATAAACCTTTAAAATAAAAGAGTTGAATACGATTGAGAGCTTTTCTATATTGTAAAATCTTACTTTGCTGGACTGAATATTCCTGGAGAGTGGGTTGGGTTGGGAAGAGTTGGAGAGAACTGGAATACTGCAACAGATTGAACGCTTTTAGTTCCCAGGTTGCTTTGGCTTAGAAGCCAAGGAAATAGACAAAAAAGTCCTCTGGTGACTGAAATATAATTCCTTATTTTCATCTTCCTTTTTTATGCACTCTAACCTTATCCTTGATATAGAGAAGCTTGTAAAAATTGTCACTCCATTGTTCATGACCTGCCCTATGAAGACAAATATTTTGAGAAGATAGATAGTGTTCGGGTAAGAAAAGCCTGTGTGAGAAAGGAAAGGAAAGGAGAATGTAAAGAAAAAACCATAAGATGCTGGCAAATATGATCTGCCAGAAAATTGATGTTTGTAAATCTTTGCCTGATTTTATTTTCAATATTTATGATTTTACTGAGATTACGGAGTCCTTGACATTTAAGTTATATCGTCAGTAATTTCCAAGGGAAAGGCAGGTAAGTGATCAATTGCTTTAAGCAAAAGTCATTCATTGGTACCCACCAGATTCTCATAGTTAATTTTATATGCTGACAATTATATAAATTAATCCAGTAAATCCAACAAAGGCTACCAAGATTTGTGTGGATTTGTCGTGAACATTAAGATGTCATCAGCATACATGATAATTTATACTGCCTACAATTAGCGGTAATCCTTCCTGTCTCCTGTGAGAATCTAATAACAAGAGCTAATGGCTGTAATGCTAAAACAAACAGCAGAGGATCTGTGCAACATCTCTTCTTTGTAGCTTTTGGAAATGGTCTGGTATGCATAGAATATTTTCATGGTGCACATTTTCTTTTTTTGGAAGAATATCAACTGCTTATCCCTATTCCAAATCAAAGTGTTTCAATACAGCATAGAACATATTGTTTCATTAGGTGAATTGTTCAATAAAATGGTAATTAGGGTTTGCATGGTAAATATTTAGAAGGTTCACATTTCCTCAAATAAATCCATAACTGTAATGTTGACAATAGTTTAAGCCACTATTAACTAAATTACTAGTTTTGTCATTATAACATGGGGGTAACAATAGTGACACAGCTACCACTAGCTATTACAGGCCTTTGTATGAAATTAAAAAAGATTTTCCAAGGTAGATGGAACTCGTGGCATACAGACTGGCAGGCAAAACTTGGGCTACTTTTTGGTCCCTGACTTGCCCCTTCAGCTAGGTACCCTTGTGCAGAGCACAACCTGTATTTGATGTGAACATACCCTGACACTAAAATTCTACTTAATAACTATAAATGGAATACCTCTAGAAGAGTTTCTATTAGGTGCCAACACATCTGAATAACCACACTGAATAGACAATATTATATAGCAAAAATCAATTAATTATATGTTCATTTGCTATGTAAAACCATACGGATGTTTTGATGTTAAAAAGGCTATGTAAGGGGGTGCCTGGGTGGCTCAGCTGGTTAAACATCTGCCTTCGGCTCGGGTCGTGATCCCAGGACCCTGGGATCAAGCCCCACATTGAGATCTTTGCTCAGCATGGAGCCTGCTTCTCCCTCTCCATCTGCCTGCTGCTCCCCCTGCTTGTGCTCTCTCTCTCTATCAAATAAAAATATAAAATCTTTTTTTTAAAGAAAGGCTATGTAAGTTCTTTTTCTTTTCTTTTTTTAAACTATATATAAAATATTAATTCCTTATCAGTTATATGCCAGGAACTTTCTATATACATAATTGCATTTATTATGAACAATAGCCTTATTTTATCAATAATTAAACCTGAGCTTAAGAAAGTGTGTAGGAAAGGGCTAACCAGCAGGCCCAGGCTGCTGAAACTCTGCACATTCCCTACATCTTCTGGCAGTTGTCTCCTGGGTGATGACCTCTGAGCATTTGGAGAATCCTACCTGCTACAAATGTTGTTGTAGGCCTGTGGCCCTAGGCCACACCAGATAGTTTGTGCAAACAGCGTGATTTTGGTGAATACCTGTTTTGTGTGCCTGGAGATTTGTACAACTCTATATCACTTTGACTGAGAGGTTGTGGTCTAAGTAGCTGAAGATAGTCAAGTAGGTATTGCATCCTCTGTGACTGATTTCCAATGAAATCTTTGGATACCAAGGCTTGGGTGAATTTCCCTAGTTAGGAACACTTAACATGTTTTGCCACACATTGTTGCTGGGAGAATTAAGTACTGTCCTTGTGACTCCACTGGGGAGAGGACAAATGGAAGTTTGTACCTAGTTTCTCTTGTACTACTACTTATGCACATTTCCCTTTGCTGATTCTAGTCAATACTCTTTCCTTATAATAAACCATATGTGAGTATAACAGCTTTCTGAGTTCTGTGAGTCCTTCAGGAAATCACTGAGCCTGAGAGTGTTCTTGGAGATCCCTGCACAGGAGGTTATGTGACTTGCCTTGGTTTTGCAGATAATTGTGACAGATCAAGGATTTGAAAAGACTCTTTTGGCTCTGAATTAAATGCTCTATTTGTGTTGATTATCTGTTGGAAACTCAATAGTGCCCCTTTTCTGTGCTTTCCCTTCTATCCTTCAGTGAGGAGAATTTCTGCAATATAGAAGGTAGATGAGAAAAAGATACCATATTTTTATTTCTCTGACAGTGGCAGGAAAATGCATGGGCTTCAGCAGACATGAAAATTTTCAGTGACCTTCAGGCTTTTTTTTCTACAAGTCACTTGTCTTTGTGATGGAAGTGTATAAAATTACTATTTGTGGTTTGCTATAGTTTCTGCAACTTCCTAACTTTCTCAAAACTAATAGTAAATCTTAAATATAGTGGTGACCTTCCCTGACATTCATTCTTTCAACATTTCCAATGGTTTAATAGTCATTTATTTACTTGCATTAAATCCATTCCTATTTGAAATACCTAGATTATATCTGTTTTCCTAACTGAATATTGAGAGGGTATTTGGTACCAGAAACTAAACCACAAGCAAGGATTGTAGTCACTGAGAGATCAGAGACAAACTAGATGATCTTTGATTGCCCTGACTTTTTTCCTGAAGACAAATTGTGTATCATGTGGCAGGAAGAGGAAATCCAAGCAGAGTATGACAGTTTCACTGGGTTGAGAGACAGAAATCGGAATTAAGTAGGCTGAAGCAACTGGAATTTGTGAAGCAGTGTTCCAGAGAGGAAGGAGCTATATACAGAAAGAGCTCCAGAATTCCATACAAGGATTTTCTTGAATCTGCCTTAATATCAAGTCTTTCCATATACAGAAGTGAGACTCTATGATGCTGGACAATGAAAACCACTTGGGATCTCTAGCTGAATACTTCGGAGTTCACATAGGGCCTGAAGAGATTATGGTCTGATAAATGACAGTGGAGAGATTATACTGAACATTTAATTTTTCTTTTCATTCATGTGGCTATTAGGTGGGTTGCGCAACAAATTGAAATTTGTAAAAAACTAGTCGGTGTTCACCCTGTAGATGTGCAACCCTAGAACAGTTACAGGGAACTTTGTAGATGTGGCTGAGCTCTCCTCATTTTGCTCCTCTAAGTTTTCCCACTGCCATAAAAAATGGATGAAGGACCTGAACAGACATTTCTTCAAAGAAGACATACCTACAAATAGACAATAGATACATGAGAAAGGTGCTCCACATCACTACTTATCAGGGAAATGCAAATCAAAACTGATGTGCTATCACCTCACACCTGTTAGAATGGTTATTATAAAAAACGAAAGGTAAGTGTTGCTGAGAATGCAGAGTAAAGGAAACCCTTGTACACTGTTGGTGGGAATGTAAATTAATATAGTCATTATGGAAAACAATGTGGAGTTTCCTCAAAAAATTAAAAATAGAACTACTGTTTGATCGAGCATCCCAATACTGTGTATATATCCTTAGGAAATGAAATCTAGATCTCAAAAAGATGCCTGCACTCCCATGTTCATTGCAGCACTGTTCACAATAGCCAATATATGGAAAAACCTGAATGTCCATTGACAGATGAATGGATAAAGAAAATGTACATACAATGGAATATTATTCAGCCTTCAAAAAAGAGAAAATCATGCCATTTACAATAACACAGATGAACACACATTTCCATTATGCTAAGTGGAATACACCAGACACAGAAAAACAAATACTGCATAATCTCACTTGTATGTGGAATGTAAAATGGTCAAACTCATAGAAGCAGAGGGTAGAATGGTGGTTTTCAGGGACTGTGGGGAGAGAAAAATGGGGAAATATTAGTCAAAGCCTACAAAATTTTGTTGTACAAGATAAATAAGTCCCAGAAATCTACTGTATAACATAGTGTCCATAGTTAGCAATACTATGTTGCTTAAAAATTTGCTAAGAGGGTAGATTTTATGTTAAGTGTTATCACAAAATAATAATAATAACAACAACATTATTAAATAAGAGGGTAGGAGGAAACTTTTGTAGGTGATGAATAGGTTTATGGCATAGATTGTGGTGAGGGTTTCATGTGTTATGCATATCTACAAAATCATCAAGTTGTAAATACTAATTATATAAAACTTTTAGTCTAATTTTTTTAAGAGAAAAGAATTTTAAAACAATTATAGATGCATGCAAGGATTAAAAGAAAGTGTAAACATAATTATGAAAGAAGTGGAAGTTATATAAAATAAGCAAATGGAACTTCTAGAGCTAAGAATACAGTATCAGGAGTTAAAAAAAAAAATCCTGGCCGGGGGGGGGGGGGGGCTTAAGAGGATACCAGACACTGCAAAAGTAAAGATCAAATGAATTTGAAGATGTAACAACAGAAATAAAACAATCCAAACTGAAGCATGGAAAGTATAAAGTTGAAAAAAATGAACAGATCCTAGTGGTCTCTGAGACAACACAAAGCAGTATAAGATATTGTAATTGGATTCGAGTAATGGAGCAGAAAAAGTATTTAAAGAAACAATAAAAAATATTTTAAAGATTTATTTATTTATTTTAGAGAGATAGAGTGCATGCAGCAGGGAGAGGCAGAGAGAGTCTCAAGAAGACTCCATGCTGAGAGTGGAGCTGGACATGGGCTTGATCTCATGACCCCGAGATCATGACCTGAGCAGAAACCAAAAGTGAGATGCTCAACCAACTGCACCACCCAGGCACCCCCCCCCCCCAATTTTTTAAAAAATATTTGATCAAAACTGTAAGTCCACATACCCAAGAAACTCAATGAACACAGCGTTTAAAGAAAAAAAAAGAGGAAAAGAGAAAATAAGAAAACTATCCCATAAAGCACATAATAGTAAAATTTCTGGAAAACTGATAAAAAGAAAATCTTAAAAGCACCTAGAGGACAAAGGACTTATTAACATGCAAGGAAAGAAAGCTAAAAATGGCCAGTTACTTTTTATTTGAAGCACACATGCCAGAAAACTGAAGTGACTTCTTTCAACTGTTGAAAGGAAAAAAGAAATTTTTTTCTATCACGAAGTGTCTTTATTTTTTTTATTTCCAATTTTTAAAAAATATTTTATTTTTTATTTATTTCACAGAGAGAGCAAGAGAGCATAAACAGGGCCAACAGTAGAGGGAGAGGGAGAAGCAGGCTCGCTGAGCAGGGAGCCTGATGTGGGGCTCATTTCGAGGACCCTGGGATCATGACCTGAGTCGAAGACAGATGCTTAATGACTGAGCCACCCAGGTGCCCCACAAAATAGTCTTTAAAAATTCCTTTAAGAAAGGAATTCTGTTATAGCAGGCCAACTATACAAAAATAGTTAAATCCTTTATAAAATATATAAGAATTTTTTCTTGTTTTCTAATTTTTCTAAAAGATAATTGAGGGGCGGCTGGGTGTTTCAGTCAGTTGAGCATCCAACTTTTGATTTCAGCTCAGGTCATGATCTCAGAGTTGTGAGATTGAGCCCCATGTCAGACTCCATGCTCACCGGGAGTCTGCTTGAGATTCACTCTCTCCCTCTGCCCCTCCTCCCTGCTCTCTCTTGTTCTCAAATAAATAAAATCTTTAAAAAAATAAAAGATAATTGATTACTCAAGGAAAAGGTATAATAATTGTATTATGACATTTATAAAGTATTTAGAAATCAAGTATGACTAAAATAGCTTAAAAAATGAGTGGAGGAGAATGAATCCTATATAATAATCTTGTATGGTAATTTTACCTAATTGACAGTAGTTAGACTAACATTTTAGTTAGATTGATCAAGAAAATAAAGAGAGAAAATACAAATTATCAATAACAGAAGTGAAATTGAAAGAGTGGCCATCATTACAGATTCTATAGAATATAAAAGTACAATAAGGGGTTGTTATGAATATCCTTATGCCAATAAATTAAATAATCAACAAATTCAGTGAAAAAACACAAGTACTAAATTGTTTCAGGAAGAAGTAGAAAACCTAAATAGTTCTATACCTATTAAAAATTGAATTCATAGTTAAAGTATTTTCCACAAAGAAAACCCAAGACTTAAATGGCTTTGAGGGAAATTCTGTCAAATTTCTTTTGGAGAAGAAATGAAACAAATTTTGGATTAATTTTTTTCAGAAAATAAAAGAGGAAACACCTCCCAGTTTATGATACCAATATTAATGTGGTACAAAAACTAAAGAAGTATATTATAAAAAACTAAAATTAAGGATTGGTATCTCCCATGAATATAGATACAGAAATGCCCAGCAAAATAATAGGCAAATTGAATCCAGCAATATAAAGGAGTTGATAATAAGTCATGACCAATTAGAATTTATCTCAGGAAAATAATGGCTTAAAACAAATCAATCAGTGTATTTCATGACGTTAACATAGTAAAGGAGAAAACACATATGATCATCTTGATAGATGCAGAGAAGTAATTTGGCATAGTTTCACCATCATACATGATAGAGTCCCACCAACTAAGGAACTACTGGGGACTTCCATAATGCTTAATAATAAAAGACTGAATGCTTTCCCACTGATAAACAGGGACATGTCAAGGAGGTCCACTCTTGACATCACTTTTATATAAAGTAGTAGAGAATCTAGCCAATGTATTAAAATTAGAAAAAATAAAACCATATAGATTGGAAAAGACTAAACCTTTTCATATTCACAGTTGACATAATAATGAACTATAAAATTTAAAATATCTATAGAAAAGCTGCTAGAATAATTATGTGAATTTAACAAGGTCTCAATGTACAAGATACAATTTGTAAAAGTGTTTTTATATATTTGTAACAAAAAATTGGACACGGGAATTAAAAATATCCTCTACAATAGTATCAAAATATGAATATCTAGGGATAAGTTTAACAAAATATGTGCAAAGGCTTGTATACTGAAAACTACAAGACAAGGATGGCCACTTTTACCATTGCTATTCAACATTGTAGTGGAAGTTCTAACCAGAGCAATTAGACAAGAAAAATAAATAAAAGGAAACCAAAGTGAAAAGAACAAACATATATTTATTAACAGATAATATGATCCTATATTTAGAAAATCCTAAGTAATACACGAAAATACTATTAGAACTAAAATAGTTTCAACAAAGTTGTAGGGCACTAGATCAATACACAAAAATCAGTAGCATTTCCATATACTAGCAATGAACAGTCCTAGAAGGAACCTGAGAAAATGATTCCATTTACAATTGCATTATAAAAATAAAATAATTAGGAATGAATTTAACCAAAGAGATGCAAGACTTATATTCTGAAAATTTCAAAACATTGCTGAAATAAACTAATTAAGGCCTTTAAAAAGTGGAAAGGCAGCCTTTGTTTATGGATTAGAAGACTTCATATTATCAAAATTGGAATATTCCCTAAGGCAATCTATAGATTCAATCCAATCCCTATCAAAATCTCAGTGGCCTTTTCTTCAGAAATGGAAAGCTAATCCTAAAATTTGTATGGAATGCAGCACCTCTAATGGCTTTTTTTTTTTTTTTTGATAATCTGATGCAAAAATACCTCAGTTCTCTCATCCCACATCATTGTCTTGATGGTCTGCTACATCTAATGCTGATTAGATCTGGAAAACAGGAAATAGGAAATAACAAATATCTCAGAAACTCTCATAAAGTTTCAAGGAAACTGCATGTGGTTGAAGGTTCTAGAGTTTTAGTAGTCTGGGAATATTGATGTATCCCATTCAAAGTGAAAGACAAATTGTTGCATCTGTGTCCTCCAATAAGAAAAAAACAGACTACCCTTTGGACTCAGGAGGTAAAATATACCATGTCTGAATAACCATTCTTTAAAGATTTATTTATTTATTTATTTATTTATTTATTTATTTATTTATTTATTTATTTATTTGAGAGAGAGAGTGTGTGTGCACATGCTTGGGGCGGGGGGCAGGTAGAGAGAGAGGGAGAGAGAGAATCCCAAGCAGACTCCCTACTGAGCAAGGAGCCTGACATGGGGCTGGATCCCTTGACCCTGAGATCATGATCTGAGCCAAAATCAAGAGCTGGACACTTACCCAACTGAGCCACCCAGGCGGCCCTGAATAACCATTTTTTGAGTGACTCATTAGGGTGCTGGTTTTGAGTGGGGCCAATACCAAAAAAAAGGCTTTAGAAATGGTTCAAGGTACTATGTGAGCTGTTCCACTACTTTAACCTCGTGACCTTGTGGATCCAATTGTGTTAAAGTGTCTGCAGCAGTTGTATATGCTGTATGGGAGCCTTTGCAGTTCCCAGGAGAATTGCACCACAGATCCTTAAGGTTTTGAAGCAAAGCTATACCCTTTTCACAAATAATAACTCTCTTTTTGAGACAAATATTGGTTTGATATTGGGCCTTGACCATACAACAACAAGTAACATGTAACCTAAGCTTCCTGTTATAAACTGGGTGTTACCTGAACCATCAAGCAATAATGGGATAAGCAACAACATTCTCTCATCAGGTGAAAGTTCATTTATATCCTTTCGGACTCTAGCAGCCTTAAAGACATTTGAGTGTCAAGAGCAAGCGCTTAAACTCTCCATAGCACTTACTCCTGTTGCCTTGATATCTCTCACTCAACACACCCTGTGCCTCATGGGGTGAATCCTCACTTAGAAAGAAAAAAAATCAGTCCTGGTTTGTAGATGGTTTTGTATAATATGCAGGCAAGAAGCCAGAATTCAATGCTTAGCATTACAGTCTAACTTAGGAGTGGTTCAGAAGGACAATGGGGAATGAAAATCCTTCCGGGGGGCAGAATATCAAGCAGTATGTCTTGTCATCCTCTTTATCTAGAAAGACATATGGGCAGAAAAAAAGATCTACGTGGATTCAAGGTAAATAGCAAACCATTTATTCAAATGGTCAAGGGCCTGGAAACAACGCATTTGGGAAATCAGTGACAAGGGGCATGGGGAAGAAACACATCATTGGAAATTCGGAATGTATGCAGAGTGTTGAGGATATTTGTGACTCACATGAAGGCTCACCAAAGCACACGCACTACAGTGGGCTTTCAGTAATCAGGTGAATGAGATGACCTGCTCTTTGGACCAGTAAGCTTCTTTTCCTTTTCAATGCTAGTGCTTTCTTAATGGAATCAAGAATAAAAATGTACATATGACATGGAAGGAGAGTATGCATGCTCAAAGTAGAGGTTCTTCTCACTGAGACTGATCTGGCCACTTGTACTGCTAAGTGCATAGTATGTCAAAAGGCAGAAACCAGTGTTAAGTCCCAACTATGACATACATTCCATGGGAATAGGCTAGCCCTTCTTTCATCATTGAGGGATCAATGTTTTATCCTTGTTGAAATTTTGTAATGTCTACAACGCTTTTGGTGTTACCATGCATGGAGATAGGGTATATACATTCAACCAGTGACTAGTGAATGATGCAGTTTTCCCCATGGCCAGAACACATGGATGTAGGAATCAAGGTGTGAAAGTAGGACTGCCTCCCTTTGCTACATATTTGGATTGTGTTAGTTGAGAGGATTTAGTTCCCAAGGGAGAAATGTTTCCCACAGAGAACACAACACTGATTCCACTGACCTGGAATTAGAGATTTCCCTAGCCACTTTGGGATCCTCATGCAATCAACTAACAAGCAAAGAAGGCTGTCACAACATTGACTTGATAGCAAATTCTGATAAAGAGTACTATGTGGCAGCCTACCAAATAAACATTTCAACTGTTCTTTTTTTTTTAAGATTTTATTTATTTATTTGACAGAGAGAGACAGCCAGTGAGAGAGGGAACAGAAGCAGGGGGAGTGGGAGAGGAAGAAGCAGGCTCCCAGCGGAGCAGGGAGCCTGATGCGGGGCTTGATCCCAGGACCCTGGGAACATGCCCTGAGCTGAAGGCAGATGCTTAACAACTGAGCCACCCAGGCACCCCTGTTCTGGGTTTTTAAATCATAAGATGACTGAAACCTTTACTCCTGAAGTGTAGGAGTAAAAATTATACAAGCACAAAAAAATACAGAAATACATAATTACAAAATACATTGTGTCATAAGAAGAACATAGCAGGGAAATCAAATTGAGATCAAGAGATCAGGGAAAGACTCTGAAAAAGTAAAAATCTAAGATGGAATGTTGATGATATGCTTGGGACTAACATGGGGAAGAGTAGAGGAGAGAGCATTCTCGGCAGAATGAAACACTGTGGAGAGTTTCTCTTGCAGAATTATATGATAACTGATGTAACTAATGTGAGCACCAGGCTGTCAGTGAGAGTAGATGGGGCTGGAGAAGTAGGCAAAAGCCAGGGAATGCAGGGAATTGTACATAATGGTAAGGAGTTTGGAACTCTTTTATTAGCTATGAGAAGACATGGAGGGGGTAAAGTAAAGGGATGACAAGAAGAAATTTATGTTTTATAAAGATATTTGCTGCTGAGAAGGAAGGTTGAATTAAAGGTGATAGAATAGATAAGAATGTGATCGATTATGAGGTTATTGCTGTAATCCAATTAAGAGATAATACAGAGAAGATGGAGGAAAAGGACAAATGGATGGATCAGCAATATGTATACAGGTGGAATAAACAAGACATGGTGGTGGACTGTGCATTGGAAATGATGAAGAGGAAGGAAAAGGTTAGTTCCCAGGCTTATGGTCCGAAAAATTGGATAAATGGAGGAATCATTTACTGAGATACAGCAACAGGAATTCAAGCAGGTTTTGTATTGGGTTAGCTTTTGGACATGAAAATTTTGATATGCTTGGTGAGGTATCAAGTAGAGATACCTGGAAAACATTTGGATTTATGAATTCTGCTCTAATTTATTGATTGTGGGTCACCGGCAGAAATGATTTTTGAATCCCTGAGAAGAGGTTAGCTAAAGAGACAAAAAGAAAAGACGGTAAGTGGACCTAGGACAGAGCCTTGCAGAATTCTAACACTGGGAAGAGGGGAAGAAGTGAGCAAAGGGCAATTGGAGTGAACACTTTTGCTAACTGAATAATACTTCTGTTTATATAACTTATCTTAGTAAATCATAGTTAAATAGCACATACTATCATTAATTATCATAGTTTTATAATATATACTGTACAAAACATACTACTGTTGATTCAGACTAATATACTGTACATGGTAAATATTCTTACCAGTATAATTGTTCCTTTAAGAATTAAGCATTCTGATTTAGAGTCAGAAACTTGAGTTCGAAGTCTTTCACTACCATTAGTACTTAGTGATCTTGCAAGTTGACCGACCTCTTTATTTTTTTAAATTTATTTTTATTTTTATTTATTTGAAGAGATAGAGACAGCCAGCGAGAGAGGGAACACAAGCAGGGGGAGTGGGAGAGGAAGAAGCAGGCTCATAGCAGAGGAGCCTGATGTGGGGCTCGATCCCATAACGCCGGGATCACGCCCTGAGCCGAAGGCAGACGCTCAATGACTGCGCCACACAGGTGCCCCCAACTAACCTCTTTAAACCTCAGTTTCACTGCATTAAAATAAGTTAATACTAATACCCTATCTAAGGATTAGAAGAGTTAATATCGAATATGTATAAATCATGTTGATAGGTACACAACAAATACTTTAGAATGTTCTATTATTATTATGTTGTTGTTGTTACTGTTATCCTTGGAATCTTGTGGTTGCTCCACTTTCTCCTCTATTCCCAGGGAATCGCTCTATTGTTGTATTTCTCTCGACTGACATCTTTTGTCTGGACTTCCACAGTAGCAGGTTCATCATATCCCTGCTTTCTTTTTATTTTCTATACAGCAACCTTCTTAAAATATACATTAAATCCCCTTGTTTGAGCGTTTTCAGTGACTTCCATTTTCGCTTAAATGCCTGAGAAACCTTCCATCTCTTCTTTTTAATCATTCATTTACTTATTTTTCTGTCTGTCCACTCAAATGTGAGCTCAAATAGGACAGGAATCTTCTTTGTTATGTACAGTGCTGTATCTTCGGGTCTAGCACAATGCCTGGCACATAGTAGGAGCTTAATAAATACCTTTTGAAAGGACAAGGATTGTTTGGTTAATCACTGCATTGTTAGCATCTAGTACACTGGCCAACATATAGTAACTACTCAACATATATTTGCTGAATGAAAAATGCATGAATAATTGAATGTATAGTTAATCAAAAAAGATTCTCCAGTCTTAGCATCTCCAATAGCTAAGACTACATCTTTTGTCACAAAATATGAATATATTGGCACTTTAGAAAATAAAAAATAACACCAGAAGTACTTAACATCATTGTGTCAAATACATAAAATATGAAATCACCATGTTCTAACTATGAATGCTCTGACAACAGAGTAAATTTTTGTTCATCACTGTATTCCAGCTCCTGGCACACAATCATATATATAATTTCCCTCTTCAGCTGATCTGTAAATAAAGAGGAAATGTAATTATTATAATGCAACTTTAGAGATTTCTTCCAAAATTGCCTTTGAACTAGTTGCTTCTGAAACATTAGGAAACATTTCTGAGCAGTGTGTTTTCTTCCTTCTCACCTGTGATGTCATTCAAATAATGTGATTTTCCCACAGCCTGGATAAACCAAAAAGGGGAGTTAATCAAAGAGCTCTCCGCTGGAACATTTGACTTGATACACATATTTCTACACCTAATGGGGATTAGGTTATTTTAAAAATAAGTTGCTGGTGTGAAAGGCAAGGTTCAAATGAAAAAACACACATGATTTAGACCTAGATTAAGTCCCTTACCAGTTCATACTTCTTGATGTCTATTGAGACTATTGTAATCTGGGTTTCTGGGTTTGATTTAATAGAGGGGAAAAATCTTGTGGTGAGAATTGATACGATGCTCCTCTCAGGTGTAGTTTCTTTCCTCTCAAAGCTAAATTTAGATGTACTCTGGTATTTCTTTGACTTAAAAGGCTTGAATGTGTTAAAACTTTATAGTTACTACTGGGATTTTAGGATTTTCTGAGATTTAAGTCTCTGATTCTAGACACCATGTCTAAGAATTTTTTTCCTTGTTAGGAGAACACCTAGTCCTAGACCTCCTTATAGTGACAGGTGTGTTCTGGAGATTAATGATAATGTTTAAAAAATACAGAGTTCTGGGGCGCCTGGGTGGCACAGCGGTTAAAGCGTCTGCCTTCGGCTCAGGGCGTGATCCCGGCGTTACGGGATCGAGCCCCACGTCAGGCTCCTCCACTATGAGCCTGCTTCTTCCTCTCCCACTCCCCCTGCTTGTGTTCCCTCTCTCGCTGGCTGTCTCTATCTCTGTCGAATAAAATAAATAAAATCTTTGAAAAAAAAATAAAAATAAAAAATACAGAGTTCTATAGATGAAATATGCTTCTTTGGTTCAAAACATTAGTGGTCCAGCTGAGTCTTTTCAGTTATAAAAATTGAATCAAATGTGTTTACCAAAACAGTGCTTCCAGTGCAAATGCTACCCACATATTTTTATATATCTAACATATGCATAACTTATTAAAATAACTTACAGATGCAGTTGGATGAAAATGACGCACTTGAAACTTAATAACATTTAATTTACCAAGTACTTTATCACTGTCCTGGCAGAAAAGGCCTCAAATTCTGTTTGGTAGAGTTAGCAAAAGAATTGTAATAATAGAACTGAATCCTGTAGATAATTTAGCCCTTTCATATCACCCTGTCCTCCTGGTGGAAATTGCATCCTTCCTTGGCAATTTTTTTTACTTGACTTTAAGACCAATCTATATGATAATAACCACCTGAAGTCTTCAACTTGACATACGCTTTCTGTACCTCACCTGTGATCTTTTAATTTATTACTGCTGGTGTTTTCTGCATTGATTTGATATTTCAAATGTACCACAAAAAGTTGTGTTTCTTTAGACTGAAAATCAAGAGTCACTTTTTTTTTTTGATGTTGAGCAAAGCATCATGTATGCAAACAGGGAAGTTATTAGCATCTTACAGATTACAAATTAGGCACAGCTGGAGACAATTTCTTCAGGCTAATACAGAGAAGCGGTAATTTACTAATGGTTCTGGAGTTTGTCCATTGAATAGGTTTGGAATAAAATGTTCTAGAATCATTTTGTTCATATTCTATGTGTTACCTTTAAGATTAAGTAGGAGATTTTTATAGTCTGAAGGAACTCAACTAACTTTTAGAGCATGAAATATTTTAGGTTGGGGAAGTCAGGCTCTATAAGGAATATTTTGATGGACATTTTGGTCATTAAATGAAGAAAAAAATTTTGAATAAATATGAAAAGAATGTAAATATACACTAAACAAGAAAAAAAAGTACTTAACAAAGAATTTGTCATCTATTATGGAAATAAGCCCAAAAGAGAAATAAAAATCTCATTTCAGTTATTTGAAAGATAGCCCATAGTTGATTTGCATTAGATGTTGATTTAATAAGGTCTTCTTTGGTTAACTTTTAATAAAATGTTTGTATTGTACATGTAAAATTGTTTATCTCATTGAATATTATCATACTTATTAGTATTATTAAATATTTATTGATTTTTCTTGCATAATGCTTGCCACATAATCATTAAACAAAAATTCTTCAATTCATTAAATCATATTGAAGAAAATTAATTTTTAATATAGAAAGATAGCACTAAGGTATATTTGAACTAAATGCAAACAATACATCTAAAATTAAGGTCTGGCTAGTCTGTTTATTTTAGACCACATGCTTTTGAGAACAGTTGTATTTTGGATCCAAATGTTGCCTACTTTTTTCTATTACTTTAGTCTTATAAGTCAACTTAACTCATGTATGGAGAATGAATTTAGGAGCTTGAGTTAGAAATTCCTGGATGCATGGCCATAGAACCTGACTTAATAGTTGTAGGAGTTGGTAAAACCTCACGGTGGGAGACCCCTCAGAAATCTAACGTACTTTCCTTCCCTGGGATTTCTCAGAGTGTCTTCCAGAGAAGTGCCAAGTCCTCTTGAGTTGTTCCAGAAAAAAAAAAAAAGTTTCTATATCCGAATAAGTTTGGGCAATGCTGCTTGCCATAGCTCTCTACCAGTATGTCACAATGCATGTTAACATATTAAAGCTCCCAGCACCAAAAAATATATCTATATGTATTTAACACAACATTTCTTAAAATACACTTGACCCTGAGCGTCTTTTTTCAGATAAATCCTGTTAATATAGTAAGGCTCTAAGATTTTGGACATTAGAAGAAGTTGGAAATGGTGCCCTTGAGGGAGGAAAAGAAACAAAACAGGAATCAATGGGGGTGATGGAGACCAGCTTCACAATTTGTCAAGTGGTCGTCTGTGATTTCATAACTATTGACAAGTACCATATGTAAATGTTAGGGATCTCTTTTGGTGCAGAGGCTATTATCCATAGTGATTCAGAAATAAACTTTATTTGACCCAAGGGGCAAAGATGGTTAGGATGGTTTAATTTGTAACAAATAGAATCTAAATAGAGATAAAAACAGTAAAGAAAATTCATAAAATCACAACACTGTAAGAGGCCTTTGAAAGATTCTGTTTTATTTCTATTCCATTTGAAAAGTTCTTCATTTAAAACAAAGCATATCCAATTACTTTGTTGATAAATTTTCATGACTGTTACGCCATTAAATTCTTTATAATATCAAATCCAAATCCCTTCTCATAACTTGAGCCTGTTTCCTCATGTCTTGCCTTTGTGTGCATATCGGTTTACTGTCGCTTAATGGAATTTTGTCATCTTTTATCTGAATTCTTTAACTAAGCCCTTCTTGTCCTCAGAAAGAGGGATTTAACATTTGTTCTGAAGTTAGATTTCTGCCACGGAGAAAATGGCAGCTATATCTTCTTCATTTCTGACTGGAGTGTTTTCAGAGTCTCCCACACAAAACAAGCGACAAGTATACATAAGTGTCTATTTGCTGGGAAGAGGACAAAAGAAGTTTTCAGTAACACATTTAAGAAAGAGCTGGGATTTCTCTATATTTGGCACCTGGAAATACAAAAGCAGTTTATATGAGGATAAGTTAGTGACTTAATAACCACCCAGGCAAATAAAGTTAGGCAGCATGTGGATTTTTCAATTCTCTTTCAAGTCAAGTCTGTGGCGAAAAAGAGGGACTTTGTTGGTGTCAGGTGGCGCTTCAAGGACAGGAAAAGCACCTTGGAAACAGGCGCAGGTGCTCAGAAGGGATTCTGGATGGAGACTCTGCTCCCAGAGTGCTTTTGAACACCACGAAGAATGCATTCATCTACCTTCAGTTCAATAATTAATGTCACTATTCCTACAGCTACTCTTAGAATAACAAATACAGGCAACTCAAGACTTTAAAGAGATTTCAGTTAAGATTCTTCATTTTATGGCATATTTTAGGCGTGATATTATTATGTGTTATAGTGACACAAAGTAGAGATAGTTTTTTCAAATTTAGGGGAATTCTTATGACCTCCACAAAAGAAGAGACAGTGGACTATTTGACAGAATACTTTATTCAATTTTTATTTGTCATAAAAGAAGAGCAAAATGTTTAAATGATTGGCATAGAACTATGGAACTGAACTCTAATTGGAAGCTAGATGGTTATTTGCACTTGACATGGAAGGTGACTTTGTCTTCAGAACTCTGGAGCTGTTTCATGCAGAGCTTGGTGCTCTCTAAGGGGATTTCAGTCCAGAATGTCACCTGAATTCTAAGGAAATTTTGAAATTGAAGCAACTTCATGGAGAAAAGAAAACACACACACACACACACACACACACACACACACACACACACACAGTCCCACCCCCACCCCACTGCCCATGCATAGGCTTTGAAGAACATCCTGTTGTGGTTGCTGTCATGGAGAGGAAAACTGTCCTCTGCTATTTTTCTTTGGAGTTCTATTTCTGCGAATCTCTGGCTCAATGGTGGCTGTTTTTAACCAGCATCTAGCATGTGCTTTCCTTTGTATATAGAGGACATTTTACTTTGTATATTAAGGGTATTTTATGGTATGTGTTGGACATGATATTCCTACCACATCAAATTTTCTATCATATTATCAGATTTATTTTCCATATTTCATATATGAAAATTAATTTTAACACTATAATTATTTTTGTAACCTGATTATTTATTTATCCTCCTATTCCTTTGGTGCACAGGGTATTAGTTCTGAAAGAGGCCTTTGAGATCATGTGCTCTAAACTCTCTTTTTTCCCCAGTGTGGTATATTTATTTGCCTCAGGACATGTCTACTGGCTGTATTTGTTGTAATACCAGTGTGATAGCTTATTAAAAGAGTGGCAGTTAGAATATGGGCAATCTGAAATCGTACGTGACCACAAACTGTTGGAATGCCTATTCTGAACTTAAGAAACAATTTCAAAATTAACTGATTTGAATACTCAAGCAGTCTAGGTGCATGGTATGTTCTCATTCAGTATTTGTAGACTGAATGAATTAATAATAGATGTTGAATAATAGCCAATTTAAATCATGATTTTTGTGAACTTGTTTGTTTTATTTAACATTCTAGATCATCCTTGACCCATTTATTTTTTCTGCATAAATTAATAAACTCACTTTCTGCATAAATACGTAAATGTAATCTCTTTTGCATGGAGACAGAGTCTTTTCTTGATTCAAAGAAATTATTTCTCAAATGTTCAGTATACCTGTGCTGGTCCATTCAGCAAGGCATATCCATTTATAAATACAGAAATCAGCCTTCTCTGAGTTGGGAGATAATATCCCTTACACATTAGGAAGTGTCTCTTTGTAAATGGAAAGATAAAAAGTATCCCAAATACCAGCTAGATCTTTTTTGATATTTAAAATGTTGTCTAGGTTTATATCACCATTTTTATCTCCAAAAATATAATAAGAAAAACAAGTTTTACTCAGAAGTTTATGTATTTCATTCAAAAAAGTTTATAAAAGCATTTTTTCCTGTTAAGCAATTATAGTTTAACACTAATACGATACAGTCACCAGTAGGAGAACAATGACATCTATGAGTTAGACAGGCTCTTTGGTGGTTAGCAATTAGATGATACAAAAAATGGAAAAGTTTATTTTACTTCTATTTGCATATGCATCCTATATATCCATCAGAACTACAGCATGTATTATTTAAATAAAATCTAGCAGAACTGATACAAGTATAGAGGTGGAATAATTTATCTTTGTTAGTGTCTTTATGAGGACATTTACACATGCAGTAATAGAGATGGATAATTAAAGGTGTATTGATTTCAATAATACTTTAATGGAATGTAATTGATCTTTTAAACTTTATATCAGTCCTGATTCTCAAAATCTTCATTCTAAGTATCAAGATTGTTCATTAAATAACCCACTTCTATTCCTCCTTGCTTTTAAATTTTAAAAATGCCATAATTAACTTCTTTCTCCAAACTGCCTTTATTGTCTCTCAGACCCCTTCTTTATGACATCCTCAGCATCATCAATTTCAAAACTGAGATGCACCATCTTGTGTTTAATTTGCTATTACTCAGTTGGTTATGAATACTATTACCGTCTTTAAGTCCTTTATGCCTTACTCTGCTGTTCTCTCTCATTTTCACATAAACTGGCATGTGAGCTGAAATGGATCCTGTTATGTGGAAAGAGTCAATTAATTCACACTTTGATCTAATAAGATAGGCTCTCTCCTGGATAGGATTTGTGGGCATGACAGTAAAGTCTCTCACTCTATCCCAATAGAATCCTCCCAGTTCAACAAGCTGTTAGGCATTTGGAAATCTTTCCTGATTTTCTATATATGGCTTCCCAGCATAGCTTTCCAAGCTTCCCTGGTGTAAATTATCCTTTTTTAAAATCTAAAATATGCTTGAGGTATTTCTGAATTTTTTTCTTCAATATAGACAATGTTTAATTGACTATGGAACTGTAGTTCAAATGCATTCTCCTGAATTGTCATCAGGTGTCTAAAACAGCAGGCAGTAAACTATCTTCTTTTCAGCTAAGCACCTATTAAATCTACTGGCTGTATTTGTTGTAATACCAGCCAGTTGGAATGAAGCCATTCCAGACTGACTTATCAATCATGTATACTACAATTTTGACCGACCTACTCTTTCCATGTAGTAATCTCATTGCAGTTTCCTTTTTAAAATTAGCCAACACATCTATGTTTAACCCTTAAGTTCCTTGAGCCTCCCTGGTATACTCAGCAGACATATGAAACAACACAGTTCCTAATTTGTAGACAGATTATATTCTAAAAGGTCATTTGTCAATTAGCTTAAAATAATGGCACTCATTTCCCCCAAAAACAATGCTATTCTTGTTGTTTAGTTTCCTTTGGTTGTCTTCAAATTTTTATCCTTATTATTTATCATAACACATTCCGGGCACATGGTAGGTGTTAAATAAAATTTGTGGTATGAATGAATGTAATGTCACTACTGTAAAACCTAATCACAATGTAGAAAAACCATTCACATGAGAAAACACCTTCTGAGTTCCACTTTGGAATAATGCCAGCTACAAACCTTTCTATAATACACTGGAGTAAGAACTCTTTATCAATTTCCCCCACTTGTGAATAGACACTTCTCTGGTCTGTCTTCCTGGGAGCCCTTTTAAGTCTTGCATAGCTTGCTCTCCCTTTCTTTTCTTCTGCTTGTTCCATGAATTGGCTTCCTGTTTCCCTGCCCTGTATTAGTTTCACATATTTTATTTAATCTACTATTCCTGAAATAAGGGAATATTTCTTGAGGGGTTTTCTTCTTTGTTTTTTATTCCTTCCTTATGTGAATAACAAGAAAGTATATTATACCAAATATTTTAAAAGAAAACAACACAACCTCCCTACCCCCAAATTCCTTTTTATATTTACTCATTTTATTTCTTTTTCTGGTTGCTCATAATAAGGAAGTAGGGTGTTTTTTTTTTTTTAAGACATGGAGAGTCTTTTTTAAAAAGATTTTATTTATTTATTTGACAGAGAGAAACACAGCCAGTGAGAGAGGGAACACAAGCAGGGGGAGTGGGAGAGGAAATAGCAGGCTCCCAGTGGAGGAGCCTGATGCGGGACTTGATCCCAGAACGCTGGGATCACGCCCTGAGCCGAAGGCGGATGCTCAACGACTGAGCCACCCAGGCATCCCAGGAAGTAGGGTTTTATGTAAAATCTTTTTTTTTTTGAGTTTTATGTAAATTCTATTAGACAAAGGTATTTTTACTCGTAAAGGGCAATGAAAATATTTTTCTATTTAGAGTATTTGTGGTTAGGCTCTCTTGGGCCAGCTTCCAACAATAGAAGGATGGACTAAAGCTTCATGGGTCTTAAGCAAATTTATCACTTAATTTTGGCCAAATCGATGCTGATTAAAAACCACTCTGAGGGGTGCCTGGGCGGCTCCATCAGTTAAGCCTCCAACTCTCAATTTCCGCTGGGTCATGATCTCAGCATCATGGATTCTGATCTGTGTGGGACTCTGCTTGTCTCTCTCCCCCAGTGCTCTCTTTTTCAAATAAATAAATAAAAATCTTAAAAAAAAAAAGCACTCAGAAACTCAGTGACAGGTAACGATAAACAGTTATCTCTTGCTCCTGCATCTGAGATTTGGCTGGGACTCAGCTGATGGAGATGGGGCTTGGCAACAAGCTGGCGGTGAGGTTTAGGTCTGTTCTAGATATCTCTCATTCTTCTGGGATTAGTGGGCTTCTCAGGCATTTTCTTCTCATGTCTGTGGCAGAATTTAAGGATAAATCTGGCTGTATAAGCACATATTAAACCTCTTCTTATTTATATCTCATTGGCTAAAGAAAGTCACATGACCCTGCTCCAAGTCAAAAGCCAGGAAGTAAACTCCCCATCTTGCAGGAAGAACTGCAAAGTCGCAAAGGGTAGATACAAGGAAAGGTGTAGGACTGAGAATAGCAATGCATTTTACCACCTAGGACAAGATGGAGAACATGTGCATGCCCCAGGGAAGCTAATAATTTGGTACCTTTTAAAACCAGTGTTCTTTAGCATGTTGCTGTTCAGTTTTCCTGACACCCATTTGCTGACAAGACTGTCTTTTTCCCATTGTATATTCTTGCCTCTTTGTCATAGATTAATTGACCATAAAAGCATGGGTTTATTTCTGGACTCTGGCAAGGGAAACAAAAGCAAAATTAAACAATTGGGACTATGCCAAAATGAAGTTTCTGCACAGTGAAAGAAATCATCAACAAAACAAAAAGGCAAGCCACTGAATGGGAGAAGATGTTTTCAAATCATATATTCAATAAGGGCTTAATATCCAAAACATATCAGGGACTAATACAACTCAACACCAAAAAAAAAAAATGCAATTAAAAAATAGGCAGAAGACCTGAGTAGATGTTTTTCTGAAGAAGACATTTAGATGGCCAACAGACACTCGAAAAGATGGTCAACATCACTCATCATCAGAGAGATGAAAGTTAGAGCCACAGTGAGATATCACTTTACACCTGTCAGAATGGCTAAAACAAAAAAGATAAGAAATGACAAATGGTGGTGGATGTGGAGAAAAAGGAAACCTCATCTACCGTTGGTGGGAATGCAAATTAGTGCAACCACTGTAGAAAACAGTATGGCGGGTCCTCAAAAAGTTAAAAAATGGAATTACCATATGATCCAGTAATTCCACTACTGTTTTTTTCTTACCCAAGGTAAATGAAAACACTAATTCAAAAAGATATATGCACCTCTATGTTTATTGCAGCATTATTTGCAATAGCCAAGATTTGGAAGCAACAGAAGTGTCCACTGATAGGTGAATAGAAAAAGAAGATATGTGTGTGTGTGTGTGTGTGTGTGTGTGTGTGTGTGTGTGTAAGGTGTGTGTGTATATGTGTATATATATGTGCATACATACTATGGAATATTACTCAGCCATAAGAATGAAATCTTGCCATTTTCAACAACATGGATGGACCTACAGTGTGTAATGCTAAGGGACTAAATGTAGTAAGTCAGAGACACAAGTAACAATGTCCTTTCAGTAGTTTAGTATTTAGTGAAGGTGGACAGAAAATGAATATCTCATGGAATAAATTGTGCAGAGAAACATTTACTCAGTAATTTACTTTTGCTTGCCTAATATTTTTGGGGAAAAAAGAAAAATAGTGTAATAGTTAAGAGTGCAAATTCTGAGCCATTTTGGCTGGATTTAAATACCACTCTGCTTTTAGTAGCTGTGTGACATAGGCCAAACATTTAACCTCAAGTTAGTTATAAACATTATTAATATGCTGCTGTTATCTCTTCAACTTTCTTTTCTATATAGCAAATCAGACAACTTCTTAGAAGACAAAGAATTTAAAATTTAGGCAATAAAATAAATTACATTTCAATAAATGTACATCACTCAGTTTTTGGAATTTCAGCCAGTTACAACTGACTTTATCTGCCCGCAATGGCAAATGCTCATTAAAAATTATTCAGTAGAACTCTATCTGCAGTAGAGAGGGGCATTTACTTGAGGGCATAAGCTTATTATAAAAGATGAATTTAAAATTTGATCATTTATTCCAATATTATTTTAATACCTTCATAGGTTGGCCCCTCATGGCCATTGTCATGACTTTGCCTTTATTCCTACTCTGGTTCTCTGGTCTCAGACAAGGGCAGAGAGCTAAACTGGTTTAAAGAACTGAGCAGTCAGGGAGGATAATGCTAATTGGTGAGAGGTTTTCAAACATCACTGGTCATAGCAGAACATGTATTCTATTGAGTTGGAAAGGATATATTTATAAGCTGTTTGGAATGGGAGGTGGGATTGCAAAAGGCATTTGAATAATGAAGCTAAATTATTCTGTAAGAAAAAAAGTGTAGTTAGTGTAGGGACTTCAATTTTTTTTGTGTGAGGTAGAAAATTTGGGAGGGTTGAATTGTTGGGGACAATAGAAGAAGGTGACCATGTTCTCAATGGAAAGCAGAGGAGGACCAAATTGGCTGCAATATTCTTGCCTCTAAAAGCTGATTAAATATTTAGTTTTTGTTGAAAGCAATGCTAATTTTTAAGCCTTTTTAAGTCATCTATTTGTCTTTGTTTCTTATATGTGGTTGACTTACTTTTCCCCTTTTCATGTCAGTCTTGCTAAAGTGATCTTGGACCAATGGGAAAATTAAGATATGGAAATGGGGGGGGTTGCTTATCAAGTACTTATTAAATAACTATTATGTACTAGACATTCTTCTAGAAACTAAAGGGAAAAAAATAAACAGTTTCAGTTTAATAGTGGAGCTTACATGTAAACCAATTATTTCCATATAATCTGAAAAATTTATCATTTACTGAAGACTTAGCACCTGGTTAAAATACTCATTTCTACTATAAATCCTTCCATCATTTTAGTAATAACCACTTAGACAATCCACCCATACTCTGGCCAGCTGCCTTGACTTTCATTTCCAATGGTCTTGCCGTTCTCATCACCCACTTCAGAGTCATACCCTAAATCTTGTCTTCAGCAATATCGGACCACCAGCAAAATATTAATTTCAAACATCCTATATGAAACCATCACTTCCTATCTTTTAGCTCACTTTCTCTTATTCCCATTTCATTTGTTCTTGACCCTATTAGGACCTTTAATCCATTGACCCTCTCCCACTTCCACACCAATTTTTTAAGGTTCATTTCTTCCCGCTGTCACCCACCTATGTCCTCACTTCTCTCCTTGTCTATTTTAGAGACAGTAGTCTTTTGTCACTCCCTTTGCATACACCCTCAACTCCCCTGCTTTTTCCTTACCTGGCAAAACTCTACTGTACTTAAATATAACTGCTGTATTTCATGACTCGAATCAAATAGCTGAATGTGGCTTAAAGAAACATCCAAAAATCTTACTAGTCTCTTCAGATTTATGATGACAAATTTCAAGTGAGCAGTCAGTCCTGCAGGGCTGTCCTACTAGATTTCTCTAGGAAGTTTGTTTTCCTTCTCTCTGAGGTAATGAATTTACACTTAATTCTTTTTAAACTTCTAGTATTTCTGATCTTATCCTTATTCTCAGCTGATGACAGAAGTGCTCAGAACTGCTTCCAGTTTCCATCTACATCTTTACTCTTTTCTGCTTTCCCTCTAGTTCCTACAGATCAACTGTCCTTGCTTCTCCCCACGGCCAGCTCCTTCATTTGTGCTCCATTCCCTCTTTTTTTCTGGCATTCTCTGCCACTGCAAATATCCCATCTCTTGTCTGCTTTATCAGTTTTTTTTTCTAGTGAATCATTCCTATCAGCTTGTAAATATGGTGTCATAGTTTCCAACTTAAAGGGAAAATCCTTCCTTTATTTTAGTTTCCCTTTATACTAACATTTTATTCCTCTGCTCCTTTTGACAGTAAAAGTCTTTGAAAAAGTTGCCTCAACTTTCTGTGTCCATTTCTTCTCATTTCATTCTTTGAAAAAAATGTACTCTCATCAGTCTTTTCTTTCTGCCCCTCCACTGAAACTTCTCTTGTCAGCAGCTATCCCTGACATTTAGCTTACCAAAATCAGGGTCAGTTATCTGTGTTCATCTCATTCAACCTCTCAGCAGCATTGCAACCCTTTACTAGGCTTCCATGGGACTAGATATCAAAGTTTTCTCTCTGTTTCACTGGTTGCATCTTCTCAGCTTTCTTTATTGACTTCTCCATTTTCCAATTTCTTGGCCTTACTTTTCTGACTAAATATTCCCTTTAGATGATCCCATCCAATCTCTTGTCATTTAATACAACTATAGACTGATGACCCATTTATAACTCAAGCTCCCATTTCTCCTGTGAGTTTCAAGCTTGTATATTCACTATTCATTTGACTCCTCTTTGATGTCTATTAGGTGCCTCAAGTATGGCATGTCAAAAACAGAACTCTTGATATTTTGCTAGCCTCCTTGCTTGTCTCCAGTTGTTTTCTTTTCAGTTAATGTTTCTACACTTCCCCAGTTGCTCAGGCCTAGAAGTCCCTCCTCTTCCCCCATATCTAATCATTTAAAAAGCCTTGTTGTCACTTGCTTACTCTAAAAATCTGTCTCAACCCAGCACTTCTTTCTACCTGCACTGCTGACACCTTGTCCAAGCCACCTTCTTATCTTTTTTGGATGATTGGAATCTTCTCCTGTCTTGTTTCTCTGCTTCTACTCTTGCCCTGGTGCCATCCATTGTCCATAAAGCAATTAATATCTTTTCAAAATATTTTTTAAATTTATTTTTTAGTTTTTAAAAGATTTTATTTATTTATTTGAGAGAGAAAGAGAGAGGGAGAGCATGAGCATGAGAGGGGTGAAGGACAGAGGGAGAAGCAGACTCCCCATTGATCAGAGAGCCTGATATGGGGCTTGATCCTGAGACACTGGGATCATGACCTGACCAAAGGCAGATGGTTAACCAACTGAGCCACCCAGGCACCCCAAGATATTTTCAAAATATTAACAGGACCATGTCATTCTCCTGCATAAAATCCTTCGGCATTGTAGGACACCTGGATGGCTCAGTCAGAAGAGAATTTGACTCTTGATCTTGGCGTTGTGAGTTCAAGCCCCACATTGGGTGCATAGATTACATAAATAAATAAAACTTAAAAAAATTCTTTAGTATTGTGGGTATGGTTTATACAGATGACACAGAACTTGGTGTTGGTCTTGGTCTATTTCCGAAGTTTGATGGAAGAGTATATATTTATGTTTTAAATTGTAATTATACGTTCAGTGTATGTACACTGATTTTTATGAATCTGCTTTTAATAAGTGTTTTTTTAATCAAATATCGTTAACTTGAAGAAGAGGATTTCTGTTTTATATCTGTATTTTCACCTTGACTGGGAAAAAGGCATTTCCTCATCTAATCATTTGATCAATCTCTTTGAAAATAGCTATATAATATTTCATTGTATGCATGTGCCATGACTGAAACTTTTCCTGTTGTTGAGTATTTTGGCTGTTTCTACATCTTACTATAAAAAATAAGAATGTTATAAATTTCTGTGCAAATTATAGAGCAAAATATGTAATCAGTGAGTCAAAGATTATATACATTTTAAAGCCTTTCATTAAATATCTCTGGGGCTTAGTTTAGACACCTTGTATAAAAGGATTGGTTCAAGGCTGAAGGATCCATATGAGAAGAGAACATTGTGGGCTACTCCATATCATCCTCTAACCTAGATTTTTCTTACTGTTTTCCTGAATTCTCCCCACTTCTGTACCAGTGCTCCTTAAGGAGAAGGCTATCATGTGATGAACAGTATTTCAAAGACTTTTATAGGATTCTGGGAGCAAGAGGGGCTCTCCTTGATAACCTCATTACACTGGTAATGTAAGGTAACTGTTGAGGCATGGAAGAGAGAAGTAGGGTGGTCATGCATTGAATCAGTAACAGGAGCATTATCAGTTTAGATTAGGATTAGCATTGGGGGTCCAGGAAGCTGCATGTCGTGATTAGTGCCTGTTACCTGCAAGGAAGATTATATAGAACTGGGACCATTGAGGCTAAGTTGATCTATGCAGTGAAAGGCCTCTCTGGGTAGGGCAGGGGAGAGAAGAGAGGAGAGCTAAATTGGAAAGGGCCATGGGAGAGATAAAGGGACAGTTGATCATGTTTGGGAAGTTGAAGGAGCCTGAAGAAAGAAGATTATACATTTTTCTGTTCTATTGTAAATGTTTCCAAGATTGCTTTAATTGTTTTTTAGTTCTTGGACAAATATTTATTTGGATAACACTCCATGCTGTGGCTTGCTTTTAGGCAGAGAGTGAGTTGGCCTGGATTAATGTGGGTTACCATTATGATTAGGAATATTTATTCTGTAGACTCTGAGTGGGGCAGAAATTCAAGCTGTGGCAATTTTGTTATTGTCTTTGGGACTTACTTCTATCTCCAGGTTGATGTGATCTAGGGAAACATGGTTATACTCATAATTGCTGAAATTTTCTAAGTGTTAGAAGAGGTATGGATATCATATAGATAAAATGATATGTCCTGTGTTTTCAATTTACATTCTGTTACAAGCCACACTATTTTTTAAATTGGACATTTTGTGCATTTTGATGAATGTATGTATTTATCTTTGAAGGCCAAGACAAATAACAGTGATTTTATAACTGATTTTAATTAAAAGTCAGCTACTAGCCCAGCAATCAGAATTATGATCTACTTGACCAGGGAAAATTCTAAAAGCTTGAGAGAAAGCTTAAAGGGCATATTAAAAAAATCACAATAAACAGTCTATGACCCAAACACTTTATTATTTTAGTGATGATTACAATTAATTGTAATTATTTTTAAGAAAATAAGTATCTTGAAAAAGGCTTATTTAACTTGACTTCATGGGAATAAGACTTTCTTTTTACGTAGGAATGCAGATTTATTAAATAATGACATAATGCCTCATGGTTTCATAGCAAATTAACAATTAAAAGTGGGAATTTTTGAATTTCTTGAATATATCCTGTTTATTATGCCTCAGATACATTATATATGTATCTGAAATGATGTGATGCAAATAAACCTAAGGCATGATTAGAGTTTTAAGTCCAAATTGCAGACCAGGGTGACTTGTTTTTTCTAAGATGCAAATAAAGAGAGCATGCCCTTGCAACCTCCATCACCTTGTGTATCCAAACAGTCCAAATGAGTTGTGATGAGTCTGCTTTTAATATCTTAGAACAACTGGTTTCTGAACTGTCACAATTGGAGATTTTATGGTGTCACTTAATGTGAAATATAACATGAAGGGATTTCAGGGGAAACTTGTCTGTTTGTGGATATGACAGCAGGCCTAGCTCAGCTGTGCAATAGGTGAAGGCCTGGGGCCTTGGTGGTCCACCTTGTCATGTAGCACTTGTCTCTTTCCCTCTCAGAAATTCATTCTCCTGAATTCCTATTTTGTTAACTCAATTGGTATTTATTATTGCTTTAAATTCTGTTTGGAAGGAGAGAGAATATTAAACATATCCATTTGTTTAAAAAATATACATGAGATTTTTTGGAGGATACTACTGAAATAAGGTGTCTGGGCCAGCCAGCAAGGAATGAACAAATTAATTGGGAGACAACCTATAGAAATATGAAACAGTCATATAACAAAATAAAGTTCTATATTTTTGAGTAGGAAAATGAATGTGGTATGTGAATGCTATTTTTGGGATCCAGATGTGGGAGAATGTGTTCTGTTATGAAGTAGTTAGGAAAGGTGGTATTAGAGTTGAGTGCTAAAGATTGGGCAGGATTTCTGTCAGAAGCGAGAAAGGGGAGTGGTTTTGTAGAGATGGGAAAGATACATGTGTGCAGAGCTAATAAGGCAGGAGTCTCTTCCTCCTGAATGCACAGTAACAACAGCAGCTCATGTTATAAATATGTTTATGTTAATGTGCTTCTGAAATGATTTTAAGGTAGATGTTATTATGCCATTGAGTTTGTTTTCTTATCCAGTAGTAATCTTAAAGGGGGAAATGTCATGCCATAAAGAAGGGGAGACAGCCAAAATAATGTGAATAGCAGTTTCCTGGCAGTTAGGAGGTCTGACTTTTAGTTCCTGTGCTGTTGCTTCTTACAGTTTTGTTAAAGTGACCTATGAAGTGCCATTTTATTTCTCCTGATTTGTAAGATGAAATTGTTGAGCAGGATGCTTTCGAGGTCCCTTCAAACTCTGGGATTCCATGAGTTGGTACTATAGGAGGCTAGGAAAGGGGTTCTGGACAGAAGGACCTTTAGGTACCTTTTAGTTCATGCTGTTCAAGTGACCTCTTACTATGTGTGATAGAGATAGAACTGTTGATCTTACACTCTAGAAAGATAGTGGATGACCTGTGGGCCATTGCGTTTTGCCCTTCCAGACTAACTAGACCGTTAAGTTTAGAAGGCTGATGTAAGATTTCCCTTTTGGTTACTCTACAAGAAGAATGAGGTTACTTTTACTCTTTTATAAGAGAACCCTTTGAGAATAAAATGGCTTTAATGTTTCATGGGGTCAGACAATTTTGAACAGCCCAGAGTGCATTATTCTTATCATGGCTTAGCAGGTGTCCCTGAGTCTGAAGACTATCTAAATATTTAATGTGAAACTCTCGAGGACTTGCCTGTCTTTTCCTCTTGGACTAGTTGCATCCTTAGTATTTATTAAGAAATATACATGTATTCAGATTTATAAAACTTCATTATCTAAATTTGGTTCTATTGTCAGCATCAACTAACATTTATTGAGTACCCACTGTTTCTCTGACATTGTATTAAGCATTAGGGATTTTGCATATTAAGATCTTTTCTTCTCAAGGACTCTGAAATCACCTTTTTAAGGTTAGAAATGGTAACTGAAACTGTGGGATAGTAGTAACATCCAGTGACACAATAGGTCATCACAAGGCTTATGTTCTTCTATCATCATTTGATACACTGTATTTATCTCTCTATATATAATTATTGTATTATATTTTCAATTTCTTCTCCTGTTATTTAAATGTGGCAGCTGTAACTAATTTGGATATCAACCACCTGCTGTGTTGTGCCCATCTCTATAAAACTTTATTCTACAATCTGGAATATATCTAAAAATATTCAGAAGTAAATACATCATCATTAACCTGTCATATACAGTGACAATCTCACAGAAATAAAAAAATGAAAGCAAACTGAATGAATTGTGAGGTAGGAGTTCTAAATTAGCCCCTAATTCAACATCTGACCTAGAAGGACTGCTTGGAGGCAGGACAGCATCATGAAGCTGGGAGTAATTTCTCTTTCATTTGTCTTTGTGTTGTCCCACAAGTGTGGTGTTGTGAAGAAATTGTTTCCAGTCAGGTTAGGAGCTTCCATCAGGGCAAACATACAGGATTCTGTTCCTTCCTCAATGGAAGGTATAGTGCGGAAATGAATGAGTCAAATATCAAATATTCTGTGTATATACGAGATGTGACTATATAATACCAAGACTATCTTTAAAACCAATTATAGAATTTTGCAAATGACTTTAATAAAATTATTCTTCTGTGGGTCAATGATGAGTATTCCACCAGCTAAATCCGATTGCTTTTTATTTTCTATAGTTTTTATCTTTATTGAAATTACTCTTTTTGAGGTTTTCAATGCTGTTGGCTATTCTTCCTTTTTTAAAGTAAAAATTCCCTCTTTGTTAAAACAAACCCTGCTACTTATTTAAAACATTATAAAATAAACTTAAAAATATAAAAAAGGAAACTGACCCATAATGTTACTACTCAGAGACAGAGCCACTGTTAAGAAGATAGTTTGTAGCCCAGTTTTTTTTTTCAACCGTGTATAGTGTTAAAAAATGGGATCATACCATAAATGCTGTTTTTAAACTAATTTTCTTGTTTCACAATATGTTATGTACACTTTTCCATGTTATCAAATATTTGTAATAGGTATAACTTGAACAGCCATAAATCAGATCTGTGCAAAAATGAAAGTGTTTCATAACTGCACGTGCTTTCCTTGATTCTAAGCTCTCTCTCTCTCTCTTTTTGGCTCAGCAACAAAAAATGTAGTGAGTCTTCAAGTTATTCTTGTCTTTTCCAATTTAAGATTCAGACTCTCTGGCAGTCAAATTCAAGTACTACAATCTCAGGTATTGCTCAGAGTTTGTTCTCCAAATCTCTTTCTTGTCTCAAGAGTTTTTCCTTTCCTTGTTCTTTCTCACTCTAATTCAGGTGCTCGTGTTCATCTGAGGTGTCAGGGAAGGATAGGGATTCTGTGAAAGTTAAGTACAGAATAGGTGGTGGGCAGGATATGCATCCCATTCACAACTTCACTCTCTGCAGCTTCTTGTCACTTCTGTCTTTGCCTCGTTGGTTCCTGGCATTGGGGATGCTTGCTGCAACGACAGCCCAGGGTCAGCAGGTACGGAAGGTCCCTACTGGTTCTTGTCCTTTTGTTGTCTCTGTATGGCTGCTGCTGATTCTTTTGGTATTGATGGACGTGCTGGGGTCTCAGAGTACATGATAGCTACTAAAGGTGCCTGTCTGGGTTCCTGTGAGGCTTCAGAAGCATCATGGCTGTTACTTCCCCCTCCCATCTCAGATTTGTCTTGCTTAAGACTTATGCTGTTTGGGGGTCCCCTTAATTCCTAGGCAGTCTTTTACGGTGGAGACTGGTGAGTTTGCTGTTGCTTCCAGCCAACTTCTAACCAACCAACTTGCTCTGGGTTCACAGAATTCCACACTTTTTCATCTTGTACTTTTCTGCCATCTCTTGGGATTAGCGTCTTTGTTCTCTAATTTCATGGGGGGAAAGTACTAGGGAGTGGGGCCAGGATGAAGGGAGAAGGACAATGTAGTCACCATATAGTTGTCAAATGTTGATTTCCATTTTTTTCATCCAGTGTTCTTCATCCGGCCCTTCCTCCTCCCATTTTCTCTTGTCTTGAAAAGAAACTTGTAAAACAGTTTATTCTCTTTGTGATACCAGAGCAATGGGGCAAAGTTGGACACTGAGGTAGGAACCCCTCTGAATTTAGCCTTCTCAGATATCTACAGTGGGGATGGATCAGCAAAAATAAAAAAAAGAGAATCTGTCTGTGTTTCAGTAGCAACAAAGAAGATTTTTGGTGATCTATTTGGCATAATTTTAATTACTGCAAGTTGCTGCATGGTGTTCTGTGTATGTGCCATCATTTATTTTATAAATTCTTCTTTTTCATGTACTATGCCCCACCCACATTTTTTATCATAAAAAATAAATTATTTAACTGGTTTTTAATTAAAGCACTAGAAGTCATGTCTCCCTCTATTTTTAAAATTATCTTCTTTCTAACTTCAAAAATCTCTGCTTTTTAAAAGTCCTTTCTTGTTCTTTTCTCATCTGATCACAAAACTGGTTCTTGGTCTTCCTCTACTTTCTTTTCTTTGTGGTCTCTCTTTTGGAAGAGATCCTATCCAGACTTATGGCTCAATTCTCACTTCTAGTCATATGACTCCTGAATTTTTGTCTCTAGTCCTTAGCTGCTCTCTTAAGAACTAGTCACATTTACAAGTATTTGCTAAACATCTTTACCTGAGGGTCTCTCTGGCACCTTCAATTCAAAATATTAGGATTGAATTTAAGTCTTTGATATTGTTGTTTGATAAACAATGGCATTTTGCTAACAACATGACATGGAGGAATGATTGGTATCTAGGTGTGTAACTAGTGAACCTAGTAAAAGACAAGGGCTGTGTGACCTGGGACATTTTAACATTGTTTTGATTTCACTATTTTGATCCAGTAGATTTTTTTCTATTTTAACAATGCCAAACAGTACACAGGGAACTAAATGATTAAAGGATAAAAATTAGATTAGCAGCTGAATAGTTCAATACTGGGAAATGGAGTAACCTTGGAGTTATCTGAGAGAACTATAATAATTTAAAAAATCACACCATTAAATCCTTAGCATCTAAAATAATGTCTAGTACATAAGAGGTAATCAATAGACACTTTTTACTTAATAAATGAATGTGCAAAACTTAAAACTGATGATAGCTGAAAATGAATATTTATTTTTGACAAACAAATGATTGTCTTAGTCCATTCAGTCTGTATCAACAAAAACACCATGAATGGGGTAACTTATAAATATCAAAAATTTATTTCTCATATTTGCAGAAGCTGGGAAGTCCAAAATCAAGCTGCCAGCATGTCTGGGTTCTGGTGAGAGCTCTCGTCCTTGTTGGTTCATAGCCAGTGAATTCTTGCTGTGTTTTCACATGGTGGAAGGGACAAGGGAGCTCTCTAGGGCCTCTTTTATAAGGCATTAATTTCATTTATGAGGGCTCTGCCCTCATGATCTACTTTGCAAATGCCCTAAGTCCTAATACCATTAGGATTTCAACATATGAATTTTGGGAGAACACAAACATTCAAATCCTAGCATTCTACTTGTGGATCCTCAAAATTCATATCCTTCTTACATGCAAAATACATTCATTCCATCCTAATAGCTTCAAAAGTCTAAACAATTTCCAGCATCAACTCAAAAGTCTAAAGTCCAAAGTCTCATTTAAATGTCATGTAAATTAGATATGAGTGAGACTCATGGTAGTTTCAGAGAATTCCTCCCCAGCTGTGAACCTGTGAGAAAGTTGTGTTTCCAAAATACATTGGTGGAACAGGCGTAGCGTAAACACTCCCATTCCAAAAGAGAGAAATAGGAAAGAAATAGGTGACACGTCCTGAGCAAGTTTCAAACCCAACAGGGCAAATAACATGAAATCTTAAGAACTGATAACAATCTTTGACTGGATGCTCTGCCCACCAGGCCTACTAGGGCAGGAGTCCCACTTTCTGAACACATTGGGGCACCCCGGCTCCCAAGGCTTTGTTAAGCAAAGCCCATGTGGCAGTTCTCATAGGTTGGAGTTTTGTGTGTGCAGCTCTCCTGGGTTATAGTCACACACCAGGGTTGGGGGGCAGCCCTAAATAGTTTCCAAATGCTGATTTCCATTTTTTTTTATTCTACTGTTCCATGACTCTTTTGGGCATTTCCCTAGCAGTGGCTTTCTGCTGAGGCCTCACCCTTACTTTGGACTTCTGTCTAGGTCATGTGCCTACAGGTCTGGGTAGCTTCATCCTTCAAAATCTAGGTTCTTGGTAGAGGTAGGGCCCCCTCATGGCTTTGAGTGGGGTTTGCCTGGCCTGTGGAAACCCAGGCAATGACCTCCTCCTTTTGAAACTGAGGAGGCAGCCCTGATGGTCTCTGAAATCCCTTTGGGGATCTTTTCAATAAAGAATATTGTGTGTTCACAGCTAAATAGCTCTATGGCCCCATCTTGTAAAATCTAAGAAGTCTGACAATCTTCCTTCTTTCCTTTCTGTCTCCTTTTCTTTCCCTTCAGCTGGCTGTTTTTCTCCCCAGATGGCTGATTAAGTCTGTGGTTCACAGCCATACTAATCTTATCAAAGGTTGGTTTGATCACAGCCTCAGTGTTCTCTTCTGAATACGTTTTCTCATTTTTGCAATAGGAATAGACTGAGAGTTTTCTGAATTTTTAAAAAAGATTTTATTATTTGTTTTAGAGAGACATAGAGAGAAAGCATGAGGGGCAGAGGGGAAGGGAGAGAGAATCTCAAGAAGACTCCGAGCTCAGCAGGGATCCCATGCAGGGCTTGATCCCACGACCCTGAGGTCATGACCTGAGCTGAAACCAAGCATCAGATGGTCATCCGACTCTGCCACCCAGGTGCCCCAAATTTTTTGAATTTTTAAGTTCTGCTTCCCTTTGGGTTAATAATTTTGTCTTAAAGTCATTTCTCTCATCTCATAATTTGCTATAAGCATTCAAGAGAAGCCAAGCTGCACCATCAATACTTTGCTTAGAAAGAGCTTCAGTCAAATATCCAATTTCATTGTTCACAAGTTCTACTTTCCACAAAACACTAGGACATAAACATAATTCAGCTAAGTTCTTTGCCACTTTGTAACAAGGATCACCTTTCTTCCAGTTACCAATATATGTGCCTCATTACTGTCTGAGACCTCATCAGAATGGCCTTTATTGTCCATATTGCTACAAACATTCTGTTTGAATAACTTTGTTATTCTCCAAGAGACTAGGGCTTTTCCCACTGCTCTCTTCTTCTGGGCCCTTACCAGATTTTCCTCTAACTGTCTGTTCACAGCAATGTGATATGCCAGCATGGTCAGGTTCTTGTGAAGACCCTCTCATGGGTCTTTCATGGAAGAGAGCATCTGAGATCAAGTGTAGGATCATATCAAAGAAGTGGGAGGCTAAGGCATTGGAAGGCTCATTTACATGGATATTAAGATCACAGGAATTATAGGCATAATGTAAAATATGACAGGAAGTCAGGAGCAAAAATGTTCAAGGAAGGAGAGGAGTGACTGTAACTAGTTGAGATTCAGATGTATTCTGATTATGGAATACAGAGCTGAGTATTCCTAAAGTGGAGGAGGATGAATGGTCTGAAAGAATGAGGAGCATGAAAGACATTTACTTCATTGCCAGTACTATGAGAAAGAAAAACAGTCCCTACTTGAGAGGGTTACTGGGGAAGTAGTATCCATGTTTCCTTCAGATTGAAAATCAAGGGGAATTTGGAGATAGAAGGCTAGAGGGATTTGACAGCGGCTGACTGTGAATTCCAGAGGACACAATGGAAGGTTCAGGACTTGAATAGATGAGGTCAGAAAAAGGACTGTGACAGGCCATGGAGAGATTAGAATGCAGAGATACATAAAGTGGTGAATGGCATGGAAACATCAGTACTGATGATCTCAAATGAGGCCAGGCAATTTTTTAAGAAACTATGTTGGAGAATGGGGAGGTTGGAGGACCTGTCAAATTCTGAGTATTTTCTGTTTTTACTAACGGAGCTGTGATGATGGGTGAGATGCATACTTGCTGTGATCAGATGGTTCTCAGAGGCTTTCTCGTGATTTCTGCTGATATGACAGGTATGGAGTCCAGGAAAGAGGACTCTACTGAATTTTATGAAAACCCCTCATGATTAGGCAAAAACTCATGTTTTTACAAAACTTTTTAAATGATTTTAAAACATCATACTGATAAAGGTGATCTGCTGTCTCCTCAAGGACCTCCCCAGTAGGCTATAGGAGAAGCAATATAACTGCTTGAATTTAACTATTTAAGAAGGCTATTAAAATTTCACTGGTTCCAATAAAAATGAGATATAGTATCTGTAATGAATATTTGTTGAAGATGATGGCAATTTATGTTGAAAATTATGTAAGAAGCAACATTTGTGGTTCTTGTGTCTTTATAACATTATGGTTATTTTTTCACCATGGGTTGGCACACTATATTAAGGAGGTATTATTGTCTTCATTTTATAGATGAAGAGTCTGGTTCAGAAAGTTAATTAAGTTAAAGTCAAGATTTGAACCTAACTTTGTTTTGGCCCAGGCCCTTACAACTGGGCATGTGCTCATGCTTCTACAGCATTTTCATATAAATTACCTCATTTGCATATATAAAGGTTTAGTTTAGTTTTACTGATGCTCCTCAAAGCTCCCCAGAATGTCACAATTCATTTCAGCCAACAAAACTTGCTTTAAGTGTATGTTAGAGTTATATCTTACTGATCCTTGGAATTCACATGTCTTTCTTGTTCTGTAAATAAGAGGTTAAAGGAGCACAAACTCTTGTCCACTAGAAATCTCATGGTTGTCCTAGGAAAACAAACTGCCATGAAAAATTGATAAAATTGAACAGAGAACAAACTGGTGTTTGCTAGAGGGGAGGGAGTGGGAGGATGGGCAACAATGAGTGAAGGGGAGTAGGAGGTACAGGCTTCCAGTTATGAGTGAATAAGTCATAGGGATGAAACATACAGCATAGGAAATATAGTCAATGGTAGTATAATAGTGTTGTATGGTGACAGATGATAGCTACACTTGTGAGCATAGTATAACATATAGACTTGTCAAGTTACTATGTTAAATACCTGAAACTAATGTAACATTGTATATCAGCTGTATATCAATTAAAAAAAAAAGAACTTGAAATAAAGAATATAGTAAACAAGTAAACAAACCTCTTTGGATTTTTGGCATGATTTTTCCTTAGGTCTACCTTGATTTTTTTGAGACTAAACATTTCATATTTGATATGAAAGAATACACACAATATACATAAAAACTATGTAAGCAAATTCGTAAAACCAAACCAGCCTACTCCCCCAACCCTGAATTGGATATTGCTGAAGCTTCCTGAGGGCTCTTCCCAAGTCCGTCCTCCTGCCTTCCACACAAAGGAAAACATTCTGAGTTGCTGTTTATCATTTTCTTGCTTTAAGACAATGCCTCCCTAGAAAATATATTGTTATTTTTCATGTCTTCGAACATTACGAAAATGGTATTATATAGTGTTTGGCTTTATGCATCCTGTGTTTTTTCCTGTATTATCTTTCTTAGACTTTCTTCTTCCACTTGACAGTTTGTTTCAAACTATATTATACAATATAGTATATAGTATATGGGCATATATATTAGTATAACATATAAATAATGAATATATATATAATGAATATATAAATAATGGATAAAATGAGAGTCGTGGATAATTTGCCTTATACTTTCTTATTTACTTACTTATTTTTCTATTTTCTATTTCTCCCAGTTTTATTGAAACTGGGTTGACAAAATTGTATATATTTAAAGCATACAATGTGATGATTTGATATATGTGCATATTGTGATAAATTAATCCTCATACTTATTTTTAAAAGGAATATTTCTAATGTTTCTCCATTTAGATTGATTTTTGGTCAAATGACTCTTAATTGAACTAAATTCCTTCTTCTTCTAAGAGTGTATTTAAAAAAATATGAACAGGTTTGAAATTTACCAAATCATTTTCTGTGTCTATTAAAAAGACAATATGTTTTTTTCTTTTAATAAGTAAGTGTGGTATCTTACATTTTCTAATGTCAAACTTTCTCCCCATTCTTGGAAAAAAACTAATTTGGTCTCAATGTATTATTTTTTAAGTACTATAGCATTCAGTTTTCTAATACTCTGTTTGATTTTTCTTCTATATTCATTTGTGAAGTTGGACTAAAATTTTTCTTTCTCTTTGTCTGGTTTTGGTAATAGGGTTATGCTAACCTTACAAATGAGTCATCTAAGTGTTACCTCTTTTTCTATTCTCTGAAAGAGTTAATAACATTTCAGAATAATTTGTTCCTTGAAAATTTAATAATATTCATTGGTTAAACTGTTTGGGCCTGCCAGTTTCTTTGTATGAAAAAATTTAACTCCTGATTCTCTTTCTTTATAATTATAGAAGTAGTAAGGCTTTTTCTTTATTCTGGAATAAAGTCATTTTATGGGAGTTTTCAGATTTGTTGACATAAATTTTTTATTGTGTTCTTGTTAGCCATTTCATTTCTGCCTGAGATAAGTCTTCCTTTTCATTTCTAATATTGTTTTTTTGTGGTTTTTAAAAATGTTATCAATCATGTCCCTGAAGTTTCTGTATTTTAGTAGTCTTTTCAAAAGATTAATTTTAAACTTTCTATGTTGAAATAAACTTACATTTTCAAAAAACTAGCAATAATAATACAGAAAACATTTGCTTTATTATTTATCACTATACACCCATGACACACACACATACACAGATACACACAATTTATTTTTTCTGAACCATTTGAAGAAAGGTTACATACATCGCACCTATTTAATTCTTAATGTATTTGTATAACTTTTCTAGGAACAAGGGTATTCTGCTCCACGACCATAGTGCAATTATTCAATTCAGGAGATTTGATATAATACTTTAATCTTTACTCCACATACCACCTGTAGAACTTTAAAATTTGACTCATATTTTTTTATCAATAATTTATATTTTGTTCTTTTAAAAAACTGATCATTGTTGATTATTCATTTTTAAAAACAGCTTTATTGAGGTATGATTTGCATACTATAAAATTCACCCAATGTGAACATGCAGTTTGAATGATTTTTAGGAAATTATATTGTTGTGCAATGTTCATCATGATCCGGTTTTAAAACACTGCCATCAACTCAATAAGTTCCTTCATATCCATCTGGAGTAGGTCTCCACTTCCATATCTACCTCCAGGCAATCACTGTCCTAATTTGTCCCTATGGTTTTGCCTCTTCTAGAAATTTCTTAAAAGTGGAATCATACGATGAGTGGTCTATTGTATCTGACTTCTTTAGTGTAGCATGTTTTTGAGGTTTATCTATCTTGTTGCATGTATCAGTAATTCCCTTTTATTGCTGAGTAAGAGTCCGTTGTTTCAATATACCATATTTTTTTTAATACAGTCATCAGTTGATGAATATTTGGAGTTGTTCCCAGTTTTTGGTTATTATTAATAATGGTCCTATGAATATTCATGTACAAGCCTTTGCGTGGGTATATGTTTTCATTTCTCTTTGGTAGATAGCTAGGTGTGGCACTTCAGGTCAAATGTTAAGTTTATGTTTAACCTTTTAAGAAACTGCCAAACATTTTTCCAAAAAGATTGTATTATTTTACTTTCCCACTGGCAATGTATAAGGATTTCAGTTCTTCCACATCCTTTCCAATATTTGGTATTGTGAGTCTATTAAACTTTAGGTATTCTAGTGGGTATTCAGTGGTATCCCATTATGGTTTAAATTTGCATTTCTCTAATGACTAATTATGTTGACCATCTTTTCATGTTCTTATTCATCATTCTTTTTTTTTTTTTTTTTTTTTGGTGAAATGTCCATTTAATTCTTCTCCCCTCCCATTTTAAATAACTGGGCTGTTCACCTTTTATTACTGAGTACTATGAGTTCTTCTTTTATTCTAGATCTATATCACCAGATATATTGTTTGTACATATTTTCTCATGGTCTGTGGCAAGGTTTTTCTCTTTCTTAATAATTTCTTTATTTTTAAAGATTTTATTTATTTATTTGACAGAGAGAGAGAGACAGCCAGTAAGAGAGGGAACACAAGCAGGGGGAGTGGGAGAGGAAGAAGCAGGCTCCCAGCAGAGGAGCCTGATGCGGGGCTCGATCCCAGGACCCTGGGATCACGCCCTGAGCTGAAGGCAGACGCTTAACAACTGAGCCACCCAGGCGCCCCTCTTAATAATTTCTTTTGAAGAGAAAAAGCTTTTAATATTGATGAAGCCTAATTTATCAACTTTTTCTTCTCTAGATAATGCCTTTAATATCATATCTAAGAAATCTTCATCTAATCCAAGCAAAAAATTCTGGTAGAAAATTCTAGAAGTTTTTAAATTGTAGCTCTTTTTTTTTTTTAAGATTTTATTTATTTATTTGACAGAGATAGAGACAGCCAGCGAGAGAAGGAACACAAGCAGGGGGAGTTGGAGAGGAAGAAGCAGGCTCATAGCAGAGGAGCCTGATGTGGGGCTTGGTCCCATAACGCCGGGATCACGCCCTGAGCCGAAGGCAGACGCTTAACCTCTGTGCCACCAAGGCGCCCCTAAATTGTAGCTCTTAAATGAAAATGCATAATCTATTTCAAGTTAACATTTGTGTGTGGTGAGAGGTAAAAGTTAATTTTTTTTATATGCCTCAAATTATCCCAGTACCATTTGTTGAATACACTATCCTTTTCATCATTTGTTATCTTCACTGAAAATCAATTGACCATAAATGTGAGGATTATTTCTGGACTCTCTTTTTTGTTCCTTTGATCTGTATAGCTGTATTTATGCCAGTACCACACTGTTTTGATAACTTAACTCATTTTTCATTCCATGTTTTGTGTCTTTAAATATTCTATCCTTTATATTTTTACATAATTTATATTACTTATCAGATATTCCAATATCCGAAGTCCTTGTTTGTCCAAGGAAATTTTTTGTTGTTTTGCCAATTCTAATTCATAGTGCTTGTTTCCTTGTGGGTTTAGTGGTATTTGTGAACTCATATTTGGCTGAATTTCATCTGTGAGAATCCTGAGGGCCTTAGTTGGGAATTCCTTCATCCACAGATATTTGCATATGTTTCAGGGCTGTGATATGAACCTGAGACCGGGGTTGGGACTAGGGTGGGGCAAGGGAAGCTATCTAGGGTACAGAATTTAAGGAGGCGCTTACTCTCAGAGTCATGCAAGGGTGCCCTCTTAAATTTGTACCGTAGGTGACTCTCTCACCTCACTCTAGCCCTGGCCCTGCCAGAGACTGCTTTAATCCATTTGAAACATCTTCATTTACTGTGGGGGTCAGGTTCACCTTTCTTCTCATGACAGTGACACCAAGACTCAGTCTCCTAAGACTTATTTAATCCTCTGGCAGGTTCTTGGCTCAATGCAGGAGTCTCAGGTTTGTTCCCCTCCCAAGCAAGCGGCCCCAAAGTTCAGTTTCTTGATGTCAGTGACAAATAAAAATTTATATTCTTTGGAAACTTGGTTTTTGAATTTGTTTATACTCATCATTTCCTTTAGGCCAATGTTCTTTTTGTTCATTGTTTATTTTAGTTTCTCCTTATTTTATAAACCATTAATGCATTGAAAAGTATTATTTAATTTTAATTATTTAATTTTTTAATAATTATTATTTTAAAAGTATTATTTAATTTTAATTATTTAATTTTTTAATAATTATTATTTTAAAAGTATTATTTGATTTTAATTATTTAATTTTAATTTTATTATGTGAGGAGCCCTCAAAATATGTAGCTTCTTGTATGTTTGAGATAGTGACACCTAATTTCTTTAAAGACCATTAGTTTTGTGTTTCATTTAACTAGAAAATATACCTTAACATTTTAAAAAGCATTTTTTAAAGAATGATTAATAGATGAAAAATGTAGACAACAGGCTGAGTGATAAATATTTGCCAGCTGATTTGGTTTGACCTTACATAATAGAGTAATTTTTATTTTGACTCATTCATCAGTCCTCAAAATAGTACTGTTAAATGCTTGGTTATTTTCTCCCTTGTCTGTGATTAAGCCCCTGCTAAGCAGGTGAGCCGAACCTTGTTTTAAGAATTCTTGATTTGCTTTCCTAAGGTGTTTTGCTTATAAGCAGGGTTTCTGGTTGTGGTATATGTTCTGAAGCTTAAGAAAAATGAAATATGAAACCTTATAAGGTATAACAGAGAAGGTAGAAATTGAACAATTTTACACTAAACCTATGGTGAATAAATACTCTAATTATCAAATGTTCTACTTCAATGATAGGAATGAGAAGCAGTTGATTTAATTAAGAAACTTAAGTATTTGTTAGAATATCTAAACTTTTGTTGGAGACTAACAGGAAGAAGAAACTTAAAATGATCTTTTGTCATTTAAAGAGGAGAAGCAGGATCAATTGGCCTGAGTTTTAGTTCCATCTAATAAAAATGTGGGCTCTCTCTGGGCCCCCCAGTGTCCTTCCCTATAAACATATATAAGCATTGGACCAGAAGGTTTTAAAGGTGACCAGCTGGGGATAGTATGTACAGTCTGTTCATGGGCATCATGAAGCAGTATTCATAGCTGGAACCGGACAGGGCTGGTTAGAATCAAAGTTCTGCCACTACTAGTTAAGTGAGCTTGGATTAGTTACCTAGTATGGCTAGTCGAAACTTAACATAAGAAAATGGAGATAATAACATAATAACAGTGTTACCTCAGTAAGTTGTTTTGAGGATTGAGTAAATTGAATTCATATTTCATGCAAAGTGCTTAGTAGAGTGGTTGGTACAGAGTAGATGTTGAATAAATGTAGTCAGTGTTACTGTTGTTCTCTACCTGGTTCAGGGAATTTATGCTAAGTTATTGTAGGCATGGATCTTCATGCCCCTTTGATGTAATGCTGTGTATCTTAGAATTGAATGAGAGAAATAAGATACTTTATAAAAAATGTTCCCAGTAGCTGAATTTTGAATGTTTCATTAATGATGTTATGTTGCAACCACCATATTGAGGAGTAATTTCTGTAGTTTGATTCCAGTGGCACTATCTGGCATTAGAACTAAGCTGATCAATTTGTCATAATTCAGAAGGAAAACAAACATTCTGGTCAGTGTTGTTTCCTTATGTAGGCATAGCTAGATGCTAATTTTAAGTGATTGAGATAACTAGCTCTATTCTAATCACTTCCCTCATCTTGTTATTTAAATGAAAAATTACCATACATCTCATTATACTGTGTTCCTGGTTTATTGAAGGCCTGTGACCTGTACAATGTGAATGTTGGCCTTCTGTTCGTTTCCCAACACCACTCAGTGGCTGGCATAGAATAATTGGTGAAGCATAGTTACTTATGTTCATTTCAGATCTCCATGAAACTTGATAGAAACATTCCAGAAAAATGTTATGACAGGAAAAGGGTTAGAATACTGATTTTAATATCTCTGGGACTTGGAGTGAGAGTGGTTTTTCCCTAAAGAGGTAGGGAAATGTTAAAAAGATTTATATGCATTTAATGTATACATTTATATAAAAAGATTTATAACATATATTCATATGTATGAATCATATACATTATATAGTATAATAAATATATATTATATGTACTTATAAAATATATAATAAAATATATAATATATTTATATATATAAAACCTATCCATACTGCATGAAGCTGTTTTTGGAACAGTTTGAAGCTATCAGAAGACTCATGTGATTGTCAGGTAATTGACTTCACTTGTGGGCCAGTCCAAATTGCATTAATTGAGTTGATCACAAATAATAGTCTCAAGCACCACTACATCATGTGAATAATTACCTCAGGTACACAATACTATAATTAAGACTCTAGTTCTAAATCATACTTATCCAATTTGTTCTTGCTTGCTAAGCCAGGCATCTCAAGTGGCTTAAACTTAGCCGCTAACACTGTAGGTTTTTACTGCAGGATTGAGAGGAGGAAACATCCTGTCGGCCTGTAGAATGACTACATAGTCTTTCAAGATAGGCAGATCAAGCACCTTAGTGAGGTGCAGAATGGTGCATCAACAGGGTGCAAAACAATGTTGTGACTGAGCAGTCTCTAAAGCCAATTCCTAAAAAGTACCACAGACTTCCATTTTCACCCCAAATTGTGATGGCTTTAAAAATACCTAGTGGATTTTACACATTTTCATGTACAGATCTCAGTGTTTTGTCTCAATTAAAAGAGTAAAACCTGCAGAGAGGTGTGCTCCCTGATCTTTAGGGTGGGAGTTCTCTTGTCCTATCTCTGTTTGTGTCCATAGGTCACACCACATGCCTCCACCTGCATGTGGTGGACTAGAAAGTACCCTGAATTCCAGTCAGAGGAGCTGGGGTTATTACTGAGCTCCCCTACTGACCAGCTAAGTGAGGTGGTGGACAATTTAACCCTTTTGAGTTTTGGTTCCCTTTGTGGAAAAGGAGAGTATTAGGATTGTTTTTAAAAAATGGGATAATTGGGACTAGCATGAAGACAGTACAAAATAATGAAGGTAAAATGCCCTATACAAATAATATTTTTAAATTACTGTATAATTTTATCTCTTTGTCTAACTAATCTACTTCCCTACCCTCTACCAAGCATTCCTCCCCTTGACTTGGCTCTGCCACCCCAGCCTTGTTTTTGGGGGGCCATCCCAAGATTCACTTCTCATTCTTAGTTTTTCCCTTCAACCTGACTGATCCTACTCTGGCCCCCATGTTCACCAGCTGGCTCTTGGTTTCTTACTCTGGAAGGCTTATTTTTCAACTTATAAATATCTTTTTATGTTTTTATTTAGCCCTGGCCTTGTTAGGCCACAATCGTAACATCCTCCCAACTGATGATCTCTTAGGTGATAACCTTAGGTGTCCCTTAACAACCTTAACTACTTGCTCAGCATTCCGAGAAAAATCAATCTTTCTGAGGACTTTCCCTCTTAATGGACCACCTGTATTGGAATTACCTGGGGACTAACAGAGAGGCATACCTCCGTGTCCTATCCAGACCTACTGTGGCTCAGATTCTTGTGGGCTGTTAGTTTTTTCATAAAGGCTCTTGATTAGGTTGAGAATGTTCCCTTCCATTTTTAGTTTATTAAGAATTCTTTTTGTGAATGAGTATTATATTTGTTGGACTCAATTTGCAAATATTTTGTTAAGGATATTTGCATCCATTTTAATAAAGGATATTGGGTTGTGGTTTTCCTTTGTTATGATGTCTTCATCAAAATAATAATGGCCTAAGAAAATGAATGAGACTTTCTCCTTGTCTATTTGTTGAATGATATTGTGTTGAATTGGTAGTATTTCTTCCTTAAATGTTTGGTAGCATTCATTTGGGCCTGATGCTTTCTTTAAAGCAGGATTTTTTAGGTGGGTATGCAAAGTGGTGCAACTACTAAGGATAACAGTATGGAGGTTTCTCAAAAAAATTAAAAATAGAACTACCATATTGTCTAGTAATTCCACTACTGGGTATTTATCCAAAGAATGTGAAAACACTAATTCAAAAAGATATATGCACCTCTTTATTACAGCATTATTTACAATAGCCAAATTATGGAAGCAGCCCAAATTTCTGTCAATAGATGAATGGATAAAGAAATATATATATATATATATATATATATATATATATATATATATATATATATATATTTCTTCATTATATGTATACACACACACACACACAATGGAATATTACTAAGTCATAAAAAGAATGAAATATTTCCATTTGCAACAATGTGGATGGATCTAGAGAGTATAATGCTAAGTGAAATAAATCAAAGACAAATACCATGATTTCACTCATATGTAGAATTTAAGAAACAAAACAAATGAACAGAGAAAAAAAGAGACAAACCAAAAAATAAACTCTTAACTATAAGAGAACAAACTGATGGTTACCAGAAGGGGAGGGGGTGTGGGATTGGTGAAATAGATGAAGGGGATTAAGAATACACTTATAAACACTAAGTAATGTATGGAATTGTTGAATCACTATATTATGCACTTGAAACTAATATAACACTGTATATATAACTCTGCTGGAATTAAAATTGAAAAAAAAGGATTTTAAAAGTTACTAATTCAATTTCTTTACTGATATAGGCCCATTTAAAATTTTTATTAATAGTATGTAATTTATTTTATTTTTTATTTTTATTTTTGAGATAGAGAGAGCAGGGGTGGGGCAGAGGGGCAGAGGAAGAGGGAGAGAAAATCTTAAGCAGGCTCCATACTCAGTGTGGAGCCCAACGTGGGGCTCCATCTCATGATCCTGAGATCTTGACCTGAGCCAAAATCAAGAGTTGGATGTTTAACTGACTGAGCCACCCGGGTCCCCCACTAGTACATAATTCAGCAACATGTAACATTAGTTACTAACATTAGTAGCATCAGTCTTTCAAGGAATCTGTCAATTTTATTTAGATTATCAGACTTATTCATGAAATGTAAAGTTCTCATAATCGTTCTGATTTTTGTAATCGGTAGTGATGTTGTCTTTCTCACTCTAGACATTGCTAATTTGAATCTTTTTTTGTTATTGTTCATCTAGCTAAATGCTTATTCATTTTATTAATATTTAAAATATCTAGCTTTTAGTTTCATTGATTTTTTTTTCTGCTTGTCTTTTTATTTTATTACTGATTACCATTCTGATTACCAATTTTTATTATTACTTTCTTCCAGTTAATTTGGGTTTAATCTAATCTCTCTGCTTTTTTTTTTTTTTTTTTTTTTTAGCTTCCTCAGGTAGAAACTTTGATAATTGATTTGAGGCCTTTCTTCTTTTTAAGTATAGATGTTTAGTACTATAAAGTTTTCTTTGGGTACTGACTTAGATACATCTTACAAATCTTGATATGTGTGTTTTCAAGTCATTCAGTTTAAAGTATTTTCTTATTTTCCTTGTGATTTCTTCTTTAACCCATAGGTGACTCAGAAGTACATTGCTTAATTTCCACACGTTTGGAGTTTTCTCAGGTTTCTTTCTGTGATTGATTTCAAATTAAATTCCATTTTGGTCAGAAGACACATGCTGTATTATTTCAGTGCTTTTAAATTATCAAGCCTTGTTTATTACCAGAATATGATTTATCCTGGTGAATATCCTATCAGCGCTTGAAAAGAATGTGTTTTCTGCTGTTGTCGTGTAGCATATTCTATAGATGTAGATTAGGTCAAGTTGTTTGGTGGTGCTTTTTCAATTCTTTTACATCCTTTGTATATCCAAGATGTGTGTGGGTTGAGGAATCCATTCAAAGGCACAACATATTTACCAATCTCTTCAGTCTTTAATACTTGCTAGACTTTCCAGAGGTATCCTGCATTCATGCTTAGTGTAGAAGTTATCTAGGGATATTTTGGGGAGTTTATTATCTCAGCACTTCTAAGACTTTTTCACTTACAAAATCTCTCAGTTAGAATTTTGGCTCATCTCTTGCCTCCTTTGAACTGCGTCTACCACATCTGACAAATAAAGTGTGTGTTTCTGCAGTGTGGGCTAGGTGGGAATAGAATGGTACCTGGCAAGAAGGCCACCAACTCACAGTTGAGTAATAGTTTTCCACGGGCAACAATTCTGAGGCTGTTTCTTGCCTTTGGTTGTTTTCTAGTTCCCTGAAATTGCCATTTCTAATTTTTTCCCATGTTAGTACTAACTTGTTTTCTGTAGAATGGAAATACGGTCTTGTTATGTCACCATTATTAGTAGATCTCTACTCCTTTTCTTAGAAACATTCTTTTTTCTTTTCTGCTATGACCCTGAGTGTCTTGCTGCCTTTCTGTGTATTCTTTAAGTTTCCTTTAAATGTTTAGAATGTCTTGGCATTTAGGATAAACAACTTTTAAAAAAATGCATAGATTTCTTTTCTCTTCCTCACATATTCCTCTAGGTACTCATTGATTTCCACAGCTTTAATTGCCACTACATGCTACTTCTAGATTTATATCTCCAGCCTAGACTTTTCTTTTGAGCTTCAGACCCTTATGTTTATCAACTTATTCTTTATCTTCACTTAGCTCTTTTATTTGCACCTCAAAAGCAAGTCTAGAATTCAGTATTTTCTCTCTAACCTCCTTCTTCCAGGATTCTTTATCTTACTAATACTGCTATCATCCACCATTGTTCTTGGTATGTCCTTAGCATATCCATTCCTCTCTCTATACGTCCATAAATAATCCGTTGCCAGTTTCATCTCCTAAATATTTCTTGAATATGACCACTTCTTTTCATTTCCATTGTCATTGTATGAATCTAAACCATCATCCCTTCCATGAACTACTTAAGAGCATCCTTATTTTTCTCTCTAGACATCTGGATCATCTTCTAAAGATATAAATCTTACTATCATTCATCTCTGAAAACATTTCTATATCTTTCTTATGCCTTTAGAATAAAAAGCAAAACACTCAACAAGCTCTATATGACCCTACATAATCTGATCCTTCCTGGCCACTTCAAGCTTATGTCACAACACTCTCTGTGTCACTTTCTGCCATTCAGTCTTTAAGGATCCTTTTTAAGTTCCTCACACACACACCTTTCCCGACTCCTTAAGACTACCCTATTATATGCTTTCATGTACACTGTATCTCTTCATGGCTTCTATTACATTTATTATGTAGTTGTTTAATGTTTTATCTGCTAATCCATAAGCTCCATACCCAAAAATTGGTCTCTTTTGTTCACCACTGTATCAACAATATCTTATGGAATACCTAATATAAATTAAGCTCTCAATAAAATTTGTTTAATGAACAAATGCAAAGGAATACAATTTTGTATTTATTGGTCTTATTGAATTTATGTATTGCTTCTGATTCACTGTATGGCTACTGAGGTTGGAGAATCACAGAGTTAAACCATCAGGCTAATCCAAAGATTATAAATGTAAAATAGGATAAAACTTTACAGAAATGTCTTTCATCTAAACCTTACCCTGTTTGCAGACAGTTCTCTCTCCACCTGGCTAAGCTCCTCACCTTTTCCTTATCTCTTTCTGATATTTTATGACTCTTAGCTGAGGTTGAGTAGGAAATGATTGGAATACTGGAAGTAACTCCCACTATTTGGAAACGTCTGCCAAGTATTTCTTAACATTTTTCCTTAAAGTCTTTGTTCTGTTCAGACACAATGTAATTTTTAGTTCATTTCAAATGGAATTCTCTCCCTTTAAGGCTCAGTATATGTTATTATCTACTAAATAGTTAAAATGTGCAGGCTCTGACACCAGCAAATCCCACTTACTTGCTGTGTGACCTTTAGCAAGCTTCTGAACTTTCTACAGTATTCTCACCTATAAGATGTGTAAATGATAGCACCTACCACATAGAGTATAAAGTGATAAGAAGAATGTTTGATGCTTATTAAATACTTAATATACACATTAGCATATATCTAGTATCTGGCTCTCTAGTTTCTCTTGCCATATACCACACTTTTCCTCCCAAACTGTGGAACTAATTGCCACTTTAACTGTACAGAATCAGAAATCGTGGAAGACAGGAATCCATATCTTGGTCCCTCAGATTGTACATTTCTTGAAAGTAGGGACCATGTCTTATCACAATGCAATATATAAAAAAACCTCAGCAAATATTTGTTGATGGGCTTTCTTAAAAAATATCTTTCTTTCTTCCTTCTTTCCATTCAAACTATCTCTCCTTCAATTAGTTTAACTTAGTGTATTTGTTCTATTCCATCAGAAACCCCCAAATTAGTTTGCATTAATGGTAGAAGTCATACCTGTTTAATTAGCACTAATTAAGGCAGTAAGTTACCATTAATAAACAAGGAAAACATGGAATAAACTGACTCTTTAAAATCTTTAAAATCTTCTGAGTGTTGGGCCCTGGTGAAAGTCCACTTATTAAAATGTTTAAAATATCAAGGACTGTGAGACTGCCTTGGTATCAAAGCAAGGCCAAACAAAACAAAAAGAAACATGGAAAAAAGATGTCAGCTTCAAATAGAGTAACCAGCTGCTGTGGATACCTTTTAATCAGTAGGAGTTATGAACCAATCGCACAGTGTAAAGTTGAATAGAGGTGAGCAAAAATTAGGTCAATTGACTGAACTATTTTAACAGGCTAGTCAGAGTGCAAAAAGCAGGAGAAGGAGGAGGAGAAGGAGGGGGAGGAGGAGGTGAAGGAGGGGAAGGGAGGAGGTGAAGAAGGGAAGATGGGGAGGAAAGGGAAGAGGAAGAGGAAGGAGAGAAGGAGAAGGGGGAAGAGGGGAAGAAGGGAAGGAAGGGGAAGAGGGGGAGAAGGGGGAGAACTTAACTTGGTGTACTGGCATCTGTTGGATAGGAAGCTGAAGTCCAGTGTGCCTTTTTGTCATCAAGGTGATTCACATTCGATGAATCTGAAGGAAATGTTCTGTCTCTCTCTAACTGGTTGCTGTTATAGATAGGACCTACCTTACTTTTATTGACACTTTTCACTCCTGTCATCAGCTGGAAGCATAGCTGAGGCTGGAAAGAGGCATAATAAAGAGGATTTGCTTGGTTCTCTGTGGTCTTCTCATCTTTAGTTCTCCATGGGAGAGCAGTGCTGATTGAGAAAGAAAGGGGCATTAGGAGTCAAAGAAAGAGACACTACCATCTGTCAGAATCACATCTCGTAGGCTATTAATCAGGGTCAAGAGCTCATGAGAGACAAGAACAGTTCCCCACCTTCTGTTTCCCTCTATACGGTATTTATCATGTTTTCTTTCTGAATTAAGAAAAAAAATTCCCCTTTTCCCTTGTAATTCAAATCTGAAAAGTTACTTTTATTTTTCAGTTTTTCTTAAACTCTATTTCCATGACTTACGTGAGCTGCATGTGTGTGCGTGCATGTGTGTGTTTAATTCTACATCCCTCTCCCCATGGCCATTCAATTTTCTCTTCCACTCTATTTAAATATATTCCCAGAGAATGTGATAAGGCTGGTCAAAAAGTAGGTACTTGTAATCGCTAACTTCAAGTAAATCATGGAAGATTAACTTTATCTTTCTATAAAAGATGGAATAGTGTGTGAAATGGGCAATTTGAATATTTTCAGGAAAGAGGATTCTTGCCTTACTTGATTGCTTTAAACCAATTGGAGAGATAAAAAAACATTGAACACTTGCTCCCCCCAGCTCTTCTCCTACCAGGCACTCTCTCCTTTATAGAACTCACATTGACAACATAATGAACGCACAGCACAGCTGTCAAAGGAAATGTTTGAGCACTTGTGAAATTACAGGCTGCTGCAGAAATGACTTAAGCATGCCATTACCTCTTGCTGCATTTAGAACAAATAAGCCACCTGCCCTTTAGGTATTATCTGATCTGTTTGAATAGACTGCTATATAGACCCACATAGAAGACTCCAAACATTCTCTCCTACATTTCTGCTCAAAGAACTGCAGCTTCAGCATCTCACACTTCCTTTTCTCAGTGCTTTCCTCTTCAACTCAGCCTTGGCATACATTATATAAACAGTCACACTGTGTTAAAGGAAGTCTCATTTTTGTGATTGCAGTTACCTAGCCCTGGGCTGCTGTGTCTGCAAGCTATGCTAGTCTGACTTCAAACCTGTGTACCCTCTTGCCTCTAAAGCAAATTATTTGATCATGAATCCACATCGTAACTAAAATCCCTTTCCTTTAAGACATGGATTGAGTTTCAGAGTTGTTTTTTGATTGCATCATCAATCTAAAATGGATAAATTAAGATACCGTGGCTGCATTACCATAGCTATAATCTCCTCAGCAAGGAAGAACCTTTTAGGTTTGTGCCCTCAGGAGCACCACTCTTGCCTTTCTATACTCTTGGCCAACACCCTGGCTCAGGGGCACTTAGTGGTTCCTGCACCAGTCAGGACCCTGGCGAGACATCAGTGGCATACTGAAAGTGAGAATGTGAATAAAGTGTTTATTTGCTAAGGTATGGGCATAATGTGGGGAAACCATGGTACTTCAGGGCTCTTGGGTGGCCACAGTTATCACCTTAGGACTGAAGGGATAAGGAGAGAGACTAGCTCCCAGGTCCTTAGGGCATGGACGGGTTGATTATGGAGTAGGCCCCTGACAGGATCTCTGACCTTATATCAGGACAGGTCACAGCCTGGCCAAGTTAACCTTGTAGGGGGGAAAGTTGAGGATATAGACACTTCAAGCTCACTCTCCTGCTTCCCCCAGACCTCCTGTGGGTCTTCATCACTGGCTGAACATAATAGGAATCCAGAGGGGAAGGGAGATGCTGATGTAGTCAGTCTTTGAGGTAAGAGAGCAGGTAGAGAATCTTGGAAAGTGGCTTTGAAGAATTGGAGGCTACCTAGCTCACTTTCTGAGGAGAGTAAATACCTAATGCTTCTAATGACTTTTAATGATTTATTTCTTAGTCACCTCCCCCAATTCCCATTTATCCTTTAACTGGCTGCCAATGTATTATTCGTAAAGTATAGCTGATTTTATTACATCCTAACTGAAAGACCTGTGATGGCTCACTCCATAGGACATAAAGCCCAAATTCTTATTCATGGAATTCAAAGCCATACAAATACCCTTTCCAACCAACTTTTGAGCCTTTGCTAGCCACCTATCTTCTACCCCAATTTATTTCTTTAGCCTGGTAATGTCCTAAACTTTCTCCCACCCCATTCCTTCATTCACTCTCTTCCCCTCATCCAGAGCTCTCTTAACGCTTGATAACTTCTTCCTTTTTCTTTAAGACAAATCACAAATATCACAGTTCTATGAAGCTGCCTTCTTTCATCCTTCTCAGAAACAATCTTTCTCTCCAATATGCTGCAATGGCATTTTGCTTTTTTGTTTTCCATATAATATTTAATACATTCTGTTTTATGATTAATTGTGAATATGTTTGCTCATGTGTCTCGGTAGACTATGAACTATATGATACTCACTTTGGGACCCTGGGTCTGATTAGAAAGGATCCTCATTCACATGGATAGAATTGGACTGGGTCTGGGTATACCAGAAGTGACCAGAGGTAGGTGGAATTCATGGGTGAATCCAAGTCATGTCTGAGTACGTACATAGAGAGAAGGGCTAGAGGTACAATGTGAGTCTGGTAAGTGAATGAAGTTCTGAATACAGGGTAAAAAAAGCCAAGAGGTAATCAGTTCTGAAAGCAGTGGGTGTTAGGGTGGGAATAATGTAAATGTAAATGATTACAATTCCCTGACTATGAACAGAGCTATAATGGCAAGAACTATACCTGGGATTCTGGTCATCTGGAGCATCATCTCTCTGGCTGGCCGTAACGAAGGGTTGGGTTAGTCCATGACTATTAGTATTTTGAAGGCAGGGGCCATGTTTTATTCATTTTTGTTATTATCTTTCTCTCCTCCCTCTACGCCCCTGTAACATAGTGTCTGGATCTTAGCAGGTGCACTAAATATGTTTGTTGAATTGACTGGAAATCAGCAGATTTTATTTATATAAAAATATTTTATGGAATGTGAAAAGATGTGTGTACATAATAATGATATTTTAAGAACAGTTAAAAGATAGCCTGCTGTAAATATTTTTCAAAAGTGCATCTTTTGTATTTGTAGTGTAGGTTGTTGTACCCACCTCAGGTAAACTTGCCTTCAATAATGTCTGCATAATTGGGCTCCATTGGGTACCTGAGCCCATCAAGTGCTTATGTGGAGTCTGAGTAATCTAGGGTGAGGCAGAGATAAGGGAATTTGACCACTGTAGTCCTGAACATGTTGATGATGTAGGAAATCTTTACCCATTTCTCAGATGTCTTCACTGATGGCATGTTGGAGTGGTTTGGGGGAATAAGAATTGCGTAGTTCACTGAATCAGAATTGCCTGGGGTGGGTTCAGATGAAAATGTCAGTTTCTGAGCCCCAAGCTGTGCTCTTGAATCAGAATTTAAGATGATTTCTGTGAACACTGAAGCTAAGAATCTTTGCCCTGGATCACTGAAGTCACATTAAAATCACTTGAAGAGATATAAAAGATATTGGGATACCCTACTCTTTTCTCTCTCCTTTCTAGCGAGTCTAATTTTAAGGGTCTGGAGTAGAATTTCTAGCATCAGCAAACCCCAAGCTGTCTTCAGTAACAGCAGATCTTATATGGGCTTTGGAATCCTACCACACTGATTGATAGGTTAGAAACAGATCACCCTAACTTCACGGAGACATAAAGGACAGACTAGGTAATGTGCTAAGGAGAGCAAACAGGATGGTAGGAAACTATCAAAGCCTAATCACTAAGGGTGAAGGCTCTTGATTCTGAAGCCTGGGTCACCATAATGCCTCTGGCACTTGTGCCGGCAGGCATCTCTGTGTGTCTTCTGAGGATCATAATAATGCATACTCAGAGTGTTTTCTAAGAATTCAAATAAGTTGATATAAGTAACTTAATATAAGTAAAGTATTCAAACAGAGTCTGTCTGTGACATTGTAATTTATGAAGAATATATATTTGTTCATTCAGATGACCAAAATATACCTTTCATATATATTTGGTCTTTGTTCACAGTTCCTGCTCAAAGCAACCAAAACCCTTACAATTTCCTGTTGAGGGTGATAAATGTGTCTTTTGTTATGTGATTGAGGTGACTTTTGGAAGCATCTGAGGTTGGGGGCTGATTGCCAAGAGAATAAGCCAGGTGATTAGAGGGTTGGAACTTCCAGTCCTATCTTTCCACCTTTGGGGAGGGGAAAGAGGCTGGAGGTTGAATCAGTTGCCAATGGCCAATGATTTAATCAATGATGCCTATGTAATGAAGCCTCCATAAAATTCCAAAGGTCTGGGTTCTGAGAGCTTCTGGGTTGGTGAATATGTGGAGATTTGGAGAGAATGGCTCATTTTGAGAGAGAGCAGGAAAGCTCTGGGCCCTTCCCGTTTACTTTGTCCTATGTATCTCTATCATTAGGCTGTCCCTGAACTATATATATTCTTCTATAACATACAGTGATCCAGTAAGTAAAATGTTTCTCTGAGTTCTTGAGCCACTATAACAAATTAATTGAACTTGAGGAGGAGGTCCAGGGAACCACTGATTTATGGCCAGCTGGTCAGAAGTACAGGCGATAGAGGCACCTGGGTGGCTCAGTCATTAAGTGTCCGCCTTTGGCTCAGGTCATGATCCCAAGGTCCTGGGATCGAGCCCCGAATTGGGCTCCCTGCTCAGTGGGAAGCCTGCTTCTCCCTCTCACACTGCTCCTGCTTGTGTTCCCTCTCTCTCTGTCTCTCTCTGTCAAATAAATAAATAAAATCTTAAAAAAAAAAAAGAAGTAGTATAGGCGATAACCTGGGCTTCCAACTGGCATCTAGAGTGTGTGTGTGTGTGGGTGGGGGGGGCAGACTTGTAGGACTGAAAGCTTAATTTGTGGAATCTGATGCTATCTCTGAATAGATCAGAACTGAGCTGAGTTCTGACACCTTGCGTGTTGCTTGTTGGTACAATGGGCAACTCTTTCCCATCATGTTGGAAACTGAGTGCTCAGAATATCAATTTATTGTCATACCATAAGGACTCAATAAATGTTAGCTATTGTTATTATCATCAGTAATTACAGGAAAAAATTATGGCTTCCAAATTATGGTTTCCAAAATGGTGACAGAAAGATCTGTTACAATAAAAGGGTGTCAAAGGACTATAGGTTGTGCCTATTTTGTGAGACTTAGTGACCAGAATTAGGAACAAGGAGTAAAGGTAGCTGGGATTTTGATTAGGATCATTATGTGGAGCATTTTAACAACTAAATTCTCTAAACTAAGGAGTGAATGACTGTGTAAGGTAATGAATTATCAGTCTCTGGAAATATTCCAAACAAGTTGGTTGACCATTTAATTTGGAACTTTGTAGAAAGAAATTCATATAAAGGGTAGCAATTTGAACTATAAATACAGTTGATAAACCCTGAAAGCACTTTGTAAACTCTAAAAGCACCAAAATCCAATTAGTTATTATTACTGCCATAATTACTTCTAACAGCTAACTCTTAGAGTCCAGAATCCTGTGGCTTTATCTTAATTTTTGGAAATCATTTTTGTCACTCTTCTCCAAATCTTGTTGGAGGAAGCAGTTAAGAGTAATCACTAAAGGATAAAGATGCATAGATTGTTTTAAGGCTTTTGTTTATCATGAAATGTAACTATGGCCAGGTTTGAACAGAAGTAAAATGATGCTGCATAGACATATGCCAAAGGATGCTCAGAAAGTTTATTCTGTTAGGATTAACATTTTTAAAACTAATGATGTATTTTAAACATGAAATTTAAAGAACAGAACTCATTTATATGGCAATAAATCACTTTATCAGAGCACTGGAGATTTTAATTAAATAATGTGTTAGATGCAGCACTCCTTGAGCCCCAGCTATTAGACATAGTTATGGCTTTCACCACAGTTTCTTTATCTCAAGTCCCAAATACAAGCAGAATTGCATTAGACTTCTAGCATTTGCTTGAAAGAATATATAAAGGGAAAAATTAAATGGGAATTGAGTTCAGTGTGTGTGTGTGTGTGTGTGTGTGTGTGTGTGTGCGCATGCATATGCATGTGTGTAATTTTATGAATATATTATTGCTGTGGATAGAACTGTATTCTCTCCAAATAGGCATACTGAAGCCCTAAGTCCCAATGTGATAGTATTTGGTGATGAGGCCTTTGGGAGGTAGTTAGGGTTAGATGGTGTCATAAGGTTGGGGAGAGGGTGCTTGTGTGGGATTAAGGGCTTGTTGGTTTGTAAATCGACCCCTCCACACAGAGGACAAGGAGAGACCAAAGAAAGAGGCAGACCATCCAGACTGAAAGGTAGCAGTTTTAATAAGCAAGGGAACTTATCTATGAGGTTTATCTTGCCATAAGACAAGGCCACAAGCTTGCCTTAGGCACCCACCCACCAAGAATCTTAACAGTTTACGTAGGGGCCTTAATTAGATTTAATTATGTACTCAGTTAAGATGGTCTCAGCAACATATTATTTTCTCAAAGTTGCATATTTGAAGCTGGTTCCTACTGTGGGAATGGCAGGCAGAACATATATGTGGAACATACATTCCAAGGACAGGGGAGAGGGTGGGGTCACCTGGTGGTCATATCCTCTCAGTGATCTCATCTAACAGTGTCCTTTTAAGAAGAGGAAGAGAGAAATCTCTTGTTCTCTTTCTACATGTTGCCTACAAAGAACAAGTCATGTGAGCACACAGGGAAGTGATGGCCACTTATAAGCCCAGAGAAGAGGCCTCGGAATGAAACCTACCTTGCCAACAACTGGATCTTGGACTTCTAGCCTCCAGACTATGAGAAATAAATTTCTGTTGTTTAAGCCACCCCCATCTATGGTATTTTATTATGGCAGCCCAAGCTGACTAAAACAATTGTCAAATGGTTTACAGATTACAAAGTAGTATGTGTTCATTTATTCATTCAGTAATCTTTAGTTGAGTACCTAGCATGCATGAGGCCCTGAAGGATAGAAAGATGGATAAACCGCACTTTCTGTCCTTCCAAAATTTATAATGGTAGATGAATAATGTAAATCAGAATAGAGTAGGGGCACCTGGGTGGCTCGGTTGGTCGAGTTTCTGGCTCTTGGTTTTGGCTCAGGTCATGATCTCATGGTCATGGGATCATGCCCTGCATGGGGCTCTGCACTCAGTGTGGAACCTGCTTCTGATTCTCTCTTCTTCTCTCTCAAATAAATAAATAAAATCTTTAAGAAAAAAAAGGCAGAATAGAATAAGTGAGGAATTGAGGAAGCTATACCTGATTTAATCCTGGCTAAGGGATGGTTTTCCTGGAGACTGCCATATTAGACAAAAGGAAGAATAAGATTTTTTAAAGGTAGAGAAAATGAGGAGAGGCTATTGCAGAGTGACAGTAAAGGCATAGAGGACCGAAAATGTGTAAGTCTGTTAGAAAACTAGTATAAAGAGGAATGTATATCTGTGATCTAAACTGAGAAGACTCATGTATTTCCACAACCTGACTAGCAAGCTCTCACAGTTTAGTGAGAAGTTGAGTGGTAAAGAAATAAAATAATAATTTTCTGGAGTGAACCTGATCTTTTGGGAAACTGATAAAATATTATTAATGTAGCATTAAATTTTCTTTTAATTTAAAGATTTACTATGTCTTAAAAAATCCAACTTCTTAATGTCAGGAAGACTTAGGCTTGCTTCAAACTCACATTTGTGTCTTTACAAGTAAAATTTAATTATAAAGAGTGAGCTGCAAATCCTAATAATAAGGTAGCTATAATATATTAGGTGGCTCTTCTGGGTGAAATATTTGTGGAGGACGAATGAAGCAAATTATCTAAGGAACTTCAGTTGGGAAGATTGAAATGCTGGTATTGCAACTAGTGGCAGAGTGGAGGTAAGGGTAAGGGAGAGTTAGAGATATTTTGTAAGAACAGAGGGAAGTTCAATAAAACATTTCTCATGCTGTCATACCGACTTCTGCCGAGTCAGTTATCCCGTTCCCTGTATTCCCAAAGCAGTTCATCATTCTGATGATGCACTTTCCATATTGTTGTCTGTCTGTTTGCCCTGTTTGATTCTCCAGCTAGTACATGAGCACCTCCAGGTTGGAACAGTGGCAGTTATTCTGTAGTTCCAGGGCCTAACGTGGGGCCTGGCAGATATTATTTACTTATTTACATATTTACTGAATGGTGGATAAATTGATGATATAGCATAGCTGAAATTTTGCAAAAAGAAAGTCAATAATAAAGGATTATTGAATAGAATTTGAGAGTGGAAGTGGCTAATTTTGGGACTTAAGCAATTGAAGAGTGTGGATAAAGGCTGCAGATAAACATTAGATTGATTTAGTATTTTTCAAGGGAGGGAATACCTGCTGAGGAAAGGAGGAAGAATCATTAGTAATGAACTGTTCTGATGGTCTAAATAATGGAATGAGCAGGATGAAAAAGACAGGCACACAATGAGCATCAAAACTGGTGTTTGATTAAATACAATAGAAAATCATATTTAAAGTGTAACTTTACAGCATCAAGGCTGATTTCCATAAACTACACTGGAAAACATTATTATTAACTCAAGGAAACTTAAGACACAATTTTCTAATAAACTTGTCATTTTCTTGAGGATTCATATCTGAGGATCAGAAGGTGCTCTGAAAGTAAGGACCAGTAAAGAAGAAGCCAGGAAGTGCTTACTTAGCTACCACTGACTTGTTTTATGAGGGGCTACTGGGGACTCATTCCCATCTGTATGTATATTGCAATCCTTTAAGGGTACTGATAGACTGAAGTTTTATTCCAATGAAAGGGCTTGTTCTGCAAAGTGACTGGCTTTATTCCATCAGATCCTGCAGCATCATATCCCATGCTGAAAACAATCTGCTATGTCAGTTGCCATTTTCCAATTATTTCCTAGCACCTTTTTCCTCTGTATCTGTTGAGACAAAATCAAAATTTAAAAAACATGTAGAATTCATAGCTCATAGTAAAATAGACTGTAAAATGTTGAAAACTTGAAGCTTTTATCTGTCCTGTCAGGAAAAACTCTCCAATTCTAATTTGAATTAGGCCAGAGATGCACAGAATAATTTGAGTAGCTGCTGGTTAATGAGCTGTGGTTTACAGGTTGGGCCTCTGCATGCTTCCCCTGGAGTACATTGCATGCTAAGTAATCCACTCTCATTATAACCTCAGCCCAAGGAGCAGCCCATTTGGAGGCCATGTAGTGATGTGATGTTATATATCACAAAAATTAGAGAGAGGGAACAAGAACTGGTAGGTCATCTTGACTCTCCCCTGCTGAGACAGGCTTGTTTCCCACACTGTATCCTTGAGTGCTTTTGTCCAGTCTGGTTTTAAATGACCCGAACAATGGAGCTCAAACCTCTTCCCTTGAGAGGCCATTTGGCAGTCTAATAGGCTTTGCTGTTAGCACACTCTTCCTTGATGTTCAGCCTAAGTTTTCCTTTGCTCAATTTCATCTCATTACTGCTATTATTCCGCTTTTGTGCACCCCAAACAATTCCTCTCTCTCTTTCATGTTTAGTCTTTCCTCGTGCTAGTAAATGTTTTCCCCATACCTCTTAGTCATTGCCTGGCTACAGAATGTTTGCTACAGTCTTTTAAAACTTTCTACTCTTCCTCCATTCACGTTTGTAACTCCCCTCTGAGTTCTTCCCTTTTTGATCAAAACTCTCCTGATTTGTCAGGGCTGGGAACAGTATACTGTATTTCATGCTAGATGATGCTCCTAAAGGCAACACTAGGGCATTCTTCCCCTGCTCCATGACAGATGTGTTTGTGTTCACAGCCTAAAATTGCATTGCTTCTCTTTGCTACCAAGACACACTAAGAAAGTTGAGGCCTGATGTACTATTAGGGCTCACACTCCGTTGAGCTAGAGAGAAGAGTTACTCACCTGGCAGTGGTGATTGGGCATGTGCATTTGGCCATTTTTCTTTTCAAAAGTCTGCTTTAGGCTCTTGGCTTGATTAAAGTTTGATTAAAGACTGAAGAGAAAAACAAATTGCCCAAATAACAACATTAAAAATAATAATACCTTGTCCTCTGAAGCAAAGCATTTGGTTTTTTTTTTTTTCTTTTTTTACCCTATAATTGTAATGTGATGATGGTAAAGTGAATAAGCTCTAACTTTACCTGTTCTCCTTCATAAAAGGAATGAAACACAGGGTGTTACAAAAGATAGTTTTTTTTTTCTTAAGAGCATTATAGTTTCCCAGTTTGAAGGGATTAGTAAATGAGAGAAAAATAGAAATGAGAAGTTATTAAACCTCAACTTCCTTTTGCTCCTCAGAGATGAATTCACATATATGTGGAGGCCAGACTCTGAGAAGAGCCTCTGAAATATTTTGCTTCAATTATAGTTCATGAAATGCAAATATATGTTCAATAAAATAATACTTACTATAACATGATTTGACAGATACTGTGTGGATGTATTAGCTGTCTGTATTATTTACTCCAATAATCCTAGTATAATGAAGCAAGAACTATTATTTATTGCTATTCATAATTCTACTTGTTCGCCTAGAAGTACAGTCAACCTCATTTGCTTAGTATGAGTCAACTGATTTTTGGGTTTACATCTAGGTTGGTTCCTATACAGCCTGTAATGATGTGGCATCACTTGAAACACTGGTCAGGAGAAATCTTGTACTTTTTTCCCCCCGCTGATTTAACTTCGCTTACTATGCAGACAGGTGAATGTTGGGATGGGGCTACAAGCCTCTGCAGAACTATGCGATAGTAAGAATTGCTACAACCCAGGAAGTTTGACTAATAGTAAAAGCTTCCATCCATGTGCCAGGATACATTTTTTGGTTTGTAGTAAAAATATTTATTCATAATATGATTAACATGTGACCCTGGATTATCTTCTATGTAGCATTTGACCAATCGTATGATATTGAGGTTCATGGGTTCCGTGCTGGTTGCTTTTGGCTTTGTGGGAAAAGGCTAAGCTTTAAGCTTGGCCCACAGAGAAATTCAAATTTCTTGTTAGAGACAGGACTATCCATGGAAAATTAGAAAACTATCAATGGTAGTAAATCTAATGTTCTATAAATTCATGCTATTATATGTGAAATAATATAGGAGGGCCTGAAAGTGTAATGGTGAGGACAGTGAGAGTTCTTGGGATACAGGCCTAATAGCTATAATGAGCATTTACTGAATGCTTGCTTGCTTTCAGGAATAGTGCTAAGTACTACATATGGGTTATCTCTTTTAATCTTTACTTAAAAAAGTCTCACATTTTTACTTATGAGTCTCAGAGAGATTGAAGAACTTGACTATCACACAGGTATTAAGTAGTGGACTTAAAATTCATACTCTGGGCTTTTTAAATGCAGAGCTTATGGTATTAATTACTCTAAAAGAAGGATTTGAACTTAGCCTGGAGGTGTGGATATTAGTAACAGTTTGATTTGAACTTAGGCTGGAGGTGTGGATATTAGTAACCGTTTGAGTGAGGATTTTATGAAATTGGCATCTGACCAAGAAATCTCATAATACTTATGAGTTCTTTCTCAAGCCCACAGCTACTTCTTTGCTTATGAGATTCCCAGGGAGAGATGTACACAAGAAATGGCACATAGTAAATGAAGTACCACTCTGCCAGCAATGTAGGGCTCTGCAAATGGCCCAGCATAAATGTAGATCTTTCTCTATCTGTTTCCAAATCTTAACCCCACCTGGACACAAAGAATGTCAGATTCCCTGACAACATTTATGGCAAGAAGGACAAAGATGGCTAGGTTTATCCAAGGATACAGATTCTGGCTCAGGCTAATGCTGAGGAGTATGGGGCATTGGAAACTATCAGAGAGAGAAACTACACCAACATACATGACCCACTAATGCCCTATCACCCTAAACACTATGGTTCAATTATATCCATGGAAAATGATTCCACTCAGATTAATATTCAAGAGAGAGAAGAGGTGAAAAGCTCATTACACTCATGATAATAAAGAAGAGAAGGAACCAGACATCCCATGATAGGGGAGAAGTGTGACTATCAACTACATTAGAGATGGGAGAGTCTTTGGTTTTTTGAATATACAGATTTTGATCGGCCACTGAGTCATCTGAATGGGGGTATATGGATGAGTGGACCTACGTAAGTGAAGAGCCAGGGCTTGAGGTGAAGGTTTGGAAGTCATTTGAATTGAGATGTCAAGAAAGAGCAGAGGGCAAATAGACTCAATCTTCAAGAGAACTCACTAGAAAGAGGTCATTAGTAGATTATTATTATTTGTATGGAAGAGAGGTAAGGGAAAGCAAAATGGTGAACTGAGCATGAGTTACAGTAATGCTTATCACTACCTGATATTCTTGTTTGTTTGCTTATCTATTGAACAGTTTATTGCCTGTCACCTCCAGCTAGAATGTAAGATTCAGTAGGATGGAGGCCATGATCAAAGGGAAATATTTCCACTGGAATATAAGCTCTATGACACTTTGTCTCTTTTGTTCTTTGGTAGATTCCCAATACCCAAACAGTGCCTATCTCACTGTAAATGCTCAATAAATATTTGTTTAATAAATGAATAACTTAATGAATTAGTTCCTATTGTCTACAATAATGCTTAGCACACAGTGGGTGCTCTAACACCCACATTCATTATTTAATAAACTAATGATAATAGATAAATAAGGTGGTGATAAGACTCAGCAGAAGTTAAATGGCATATATTTGTAGTAGGTGAAGGTAGCATGTTCTGTATCTTCCTTTAGAAGTACTTGGTGGCCAAAAGTAATGGAACAATATTATTAATAAGAAAAAGAAAATTAACATCTTTTGTGACTCCACTATATTTTAAGGTTTATTCTAAGTGCTTTCTGTATTGCAACTTGTTTAATTCTCACAGCAGCCACATGGTGAGCACCATTATCATCCTCATTGTACCAGGAAGAAACTGGAGCACAGAGAGTTTAGCAGAAAAGATGGTCGAGATGAATCAGGATTTGAAATTATAACTATTGTAACAGATTGGGGTGACAAATTCTAGTATGCTGGTGAAGACAACATTAAAATGGCTTCCTCTGAAGTTCAATATAATGTGGAGCCCAGTGTAATCAGGAGATGAGCATTCAGAACTAGGTGAGAAAGAGGAATGATGAATGGCTTGGTGAGAATAATGGAATCATAATATCAGAGTCAAACGTATCTTAGAGATCATTTAGCAGAATTCCCTTATCTTACAAAAACACTTTGACTAACCTTTAACTGAAATTTTGCATTTCCTCGAATTAAGAAGGTAGTCACAAGTCACAGTATTATAATAATATCTATAATTTTGTTACCTACAGAAATCACAGATATTTTCATATACTTATTACCATAGCAGATATTTTGAAGTATCATTTATAATCATCACTACCCCAAAATTAGTCTTTTTTGGACCTACCAGTAAACCATTTTATGCATTGAATTAATAAAGAGGCATAGATATTATTATATCGTAATTCTGTTTTTCAAATATTTGATAACTGTATTTCAATGTAATTGGCTTTTTTGTATTCCTATTATTTTATTTTATACATATAAATGCATTCTTCTGAGAAGGGTTTCACAGGCTTTGTCAGACTGTCAAAGGGTCTCTGGTCTAAAATGATTACCTCTGAGAAAAAAAATGGAGACCTAGACGTCTTATGGTACCAAAGACATTACAGCTAATTAGTGTCACATCTGAAGCCAGAACACAGATCTCCTAATTCTAATTCAGTGAGACTCTCATCACTACCATACTGGTACATTTTGGTATGGACGAGAATGAGAATGCTTTCAGGAATGGAGGAGTTCTGGAGTTGTAATGGACTGAATGTGTGCCCCCAAAATTCACATATTGAAGTCCTAACCCCTAATGCGATAGTATTAGGGAGTGGGGTCTTTGGTTAATAATTAGGTCATGACGGTCATGCCCTCATAAATTAGATTAGTGTACTTATGAAAGAGACACGAGAGCTCCTTTGCTCTTTCTGTCTATGGAGACCCAGGAAGAAGATAGCTGACTGTGAACTAGGAAGAGGGTTCTCACCAGACTCTGAATCTACCATTGCCTTGATCTTGGACTTTCTAGGCTCCAAAACTGTGAGAAATAAATGTTTGATCTTTTTTTAATAATAATATTTTTTATGATATTATCTTAGTTACCATACAGTACATCCTGTTTTTTTTTTAAAGGTTTTATTTATTTATTCATTCGACAGAGGTAGAGACAGCCAGCGAGAGAGGGAGCACAAGCAGGGGGAGTGGGAGAGGAAGAAGCAGGCTCATAGCAGAGGAGCCTGATGTGGGGCTCGATCCCACAATGCCGGGATCACGCCCTGAGCTGAAGGCAGACGCTTAACCGCTGTGCCACCCAGGCGCCCCAGTACATCCCTGGTTTTTGATGTAAAGTTCCATGATTCATTAGTTGCGTATAACACCCAGTGCACCATGCAATACGTGCCCTCCTTACTACCCATCACCAGTCTATCCCATTCCCCCAACCCCCTCCCCTCTGAAGCCCTCAGTTTGTTTCTCAGAGTCCATAGTCTCTCATGCTTCATTCCCCCTTCTTCGTACCCCCCCCCTTTCTTTATCCCTTTCTTCTCCTACGGCTGTTCCTACTTGTTATGTTCCATAGATGAGTGAAACCATATGATAATTGTCTTTCTCTGCTTGACTTATTTCACTTAGCATTATCTCCTCCAGTGCCGTCCATGTTGCAGCAAATGTTGAGAAATCATTCTTTTTGATAGCTGAGTAATATTCTGTTGTATATCGACCACATCTTCTTTTTTTTTTTATTAATAATGATTTTTTATTATATTATGTTAGTCACCATACAGTACATCCCCGGTTTTCGATGTAAGGCTCGATGATTCATTAGTTCGACCACATCTTCTTAATCCAGTCATCTGTTAAAGGGCATCTCGGCTCCTTCCACGATTCAGCTATTGTGGACAAAGCTGCTATGAACATTGGGGTGCATATGGCCCTTCTCTTCACTACATCTGTATCTTTGGGGTAAATACCCAGTAGTGCAATGGCTGGATCATAGGGTAGCTCAATTTTTAACTTTTTAAGGGACCTCCACACTGTTTTCCAGAGTGGCTGTACCAACTTGCATTCCCACCAACAATGTAGGAGGGATCCCCTTTCTCCACATCCTCTCCAGCAATTGTTGTTTCTTGCCATGTCAATTTTTGCCATTCTAACTGGCGTAAGGTGGTATCTCAGTGTGGTTTTGATTTGAATTTCCCTGATGGCTAATGATTTTGAACATTTTTTCATGTGTCTGTTAGCCATTTGTATGTCTTCATTGGAAAAGTGTCTGTTCATATCTTCTGCCCATTTTATGATTTGTTTATTTGTTTCTCGCATATTGAGTTTGAGAAGTTCTTTGTAGATCTTGGATACCAGTCTTTTATCTGTAGCGTCATTTGCAAATATATTCTCCCATTCTGTGGGCTGCCTCTTAGTTTTTTTGACTGTTTCCTTGGCTTTGCAGAAGCTTCGTATCTTGATGAAGTCCCACAAGTTCATTTTTTCTTTTGTTTCTCTTGCCTTTGGAGATGTGTCATGAAAAAGGTTGCTTTGGCCGATGTCGTAGAGGTTGCTGCCTATGTTCTCCTCTAGAATTTTGATGGATTCCTGTCTCACATCGAGGTCTTTCATCCATTTGGAGTTTATCTTTGTGTATGGTGTGAGAGAGTGGTCAAGTTTCATTCTTTTGCATGTAGCTGTCCAATTTTCCCAGCACCATTTTTTGAAGAGACTGTCTTTTTTCCACTGGATGTTTTTTTCCTGCTTTATCAAAGATTAGTTGCCCAAAGAGCCGAGGGTCCATTTCTGGGTTCTCTATTCTGTTCCATTGCTCTATGTGTCTGTTTTTGTGCCAGCACCATGCTGTCTTTGTGATCACAGCTTTGTGGTACAGCTTGAAATCTGGCAATGTGATGCCCCCAGCTTTGTTTTTCCTTTTCAACAATTCCTTGGTGATTCGGGGCTTTTTCTGGTTCCACACAAATTTAAGGGCTGTTTGTTCCAGTTCTTTGAAAAATGTCATTGGTATTTTGATCGGGATAGCATTGAAAGTGTAGATTGCTCTGTGTAGCATGGACATTTTAATTATGTTAATTCTTCTGATCCATGAGCATGGAATATTTTTCCATCTTTTTGTGTCTTCTTCAACGTCTTTCAAGAGTTATTTGTAGTTTCTAGAATATAGATCCTTTACGTCTCTGGTTAAGTTAATTCCGAGATAACGTATGATTTTGGTGCTATTGTAAATGGAATGGATTCCCTAATTTCTCTTTCTTCAGTCTCATTGTTCGTGTATAGAAATGCAACTGATTTCTGAGCATTGATTTTGTATCCCGCCACATTACTGAAGTGCTCTATAACTTCTAGTACTTTGGGGGTGGATTCTTTTGGGTTTTCCATATAGAGTATCATGTCATCTGCAAAGAGAGATAGTTTGACTTCTTCTTTGCCAATTTGGATACCTTTTATCCCCTTTTGTTGTCTGATTGCTGTTGCAAGGACTTCTAGTACTATGTTGAATAATAATGGCGAGAGTGGGCATCCTTGTCGTGTTCCTGATCTTAAGGGAAAGGCTTCCAGTTTTCCCCCATTGAGAATGATATTTGCTGTAGGCTTTTTATAGATGGTTTTTATGAGATTGAGGAATGTACCCTCTATCCCTATACTCTGAAGGGTTTTAATCAGAAAAGGATGCTGTATTTTGTCAAATGTTTTTTCTGCATCAATCGAGAGGATCATATGATTCTTGACTTTTTTCTTGTTGATATAATCTATCACACTGATAGATTTGGAATGTTGAACCACCCTTGCATCCCAGGGATGAATCCCACTTGGTCTTGATGGATAATCCTTTTAATGTACTGTTGGATCCTATTAGCTAGGATCTTGTTGAGAATTTTGGTGTCCATATTCATCAGGGATATCAGTCTGTAATTTTCCTTTTTGATGGGGTCTTTGCCTGGTTTGGGGATCAAGGTAATATTGGCCTCATAGAATGAGTTTGGTAGCTTTCCTTCTGTTTCTATTTTTTGAAACAGCTTTAGGAGAATAGGTATTATTTCTCCTTTGAATGTTTGGTAGAATTCCCCGGGGAATCCATCAGGCCCTGGAGTTTTGTTTTTTGGAAGGTTTTTAATCACTGCTTTAATCTCTTCATAATTAATTGGTCTGTTTAAAAAATCAATTTCTTCCTGTTTCAATCTTGGTAGTTTATAGGTTTCCAGGAAGGCCTCCATCTCTTCCAGGTTGCTTAATTTATTGGCATAAAGCTGTTGATAAAAGTTTCTAATGATCCTTCCTATTTCATTGGTGTTGGTTGTGACCTCTCCTTTTTCATTCATAATTTTATTAATTTGGGTCCTTTCTCTATTCTTTTGGATAAGTCTTGCCAGTGGCTTATCTATTTTATTTATTTTTTCAAAGAACCAGCTTCTAGTTCTGTTGATCTGCTGTACTGTGCTCCTGGTTTCTAATTCTTTGATCTCTGCTCTAATCTTGATCAACTGCTTTCTCGTGTGTGAATTAGGCCTGTTCTTCTGTTGCTGTTCTAGCTTCTTGAGGTGAGAATATAAAAACTGCATTTTAGATTTTTCTATTCTTTTGAGTGAGACTTGGATGGCTATGTATTTTTCCCTCAGGACTGCCTTTGCAGTGTCCCATAGGTTTTGGACCATTGTGTTTTCATTCTTATTGGTCTCCATAAATTGTTTAAATTGATTTTTGATTTCCTGGTTTATCGAATCATTCTTGAGCAGGATGGTTCTTAGTTTCCAAATGTTTGAGTTTCTTCCAAATTTTTCCTTGTGATTGAGTTCCAATTTCAAAGCTTTGTGGTCTGAGAATACGCAGGGAATAATTTCAGTCTTTTGGTATCGGTTGTGACCTGTTTTGTGACCCAGAACATGATCTATTCTGGAGAATGTTCCATGTACATTAGAATAGAATGAGTATTCTGTTGTTCTGGGGTGTAGTGTTCTATAAATATCTATGAGGTCCATCTGGTCTAGTATGGCATTCAAAGCTCTTGGTTCTTTGTTGATTTTCTGCTTTAGTGATCTATCTATTGCTGATAGTGAAGTGCTGAGGTCTGCTACTATTAACGTATTTTTATCTATATGTCTCTTTATTCTGGTTAAGAGTTGGCTTGTGTATCTTGCTGCTCCCCTGTTGGGGGCATAGATATTTATAATTGTCATATCCACTTGTTGGATACATCCTTTAAGAATAACATGGTGCCCTTCTGTATCTCTAACTATAGTCTTTAGTTTAAAATCCAATCTGTCTGATATAAGAATTGCTACCCCAGCTTTCTTTTGAGGTCCATTGGCATGAAAGATGGTTTTCCATCCCTTTACTTTCAGTCTGGATGTATCTTTAGGTTCAAAATGAGTCTCTTGTAGACAGCAAATGGATGGGTCATGTCTTTTTATCCAATCTGCAAGCCTGTGGTTTTATGGGCGCATTTAGGCCATTGACATTGAGAGTGATTATTGAGAGATATGATTTTAATGATGTCATGTTGCCTGTAAAGTCTTTGTTTCTATAGATTGTAACTTTCTGTTTTATATCCGTCCTGGGGCCTTTTTACTTTTATAGAACTCCCCTTAATATCTCTTGTAGGGCTGGTTTCGTGGTTACGATGTTGGTCAGTGACTGGCGATTCTGGAAGGTCCTTATCTCTCCATCAATTCTGAATGACAGCCTTGATGGATAAAGGATCCTTGGCTGCATGTTTTTCTCTGAAAGAGCTTTAAAAATGCCCCCCCCCCCAACCCTTTCTCTCATTCCATGTCTGTGTAGACAGGTCTGACTTAATTCTGATATCTTTGCCTTGGTACGTGAGAAATTTCTTTGCCCTGGCCGCTTTCACTACTGTATCCTTGGATCTAATATTTGCGAATTGCACTATGACATGACGTGGCATAGGTTTGTCATGGTTGAGCTCGGGAGGGGTCCTCTCTGCCTCTTGGACACGAATGCTTATTTCCTTTGCTAGATTAGGGAAGTTTTCAGCTATAATTTGTTCAAATATCTCTTCTAGACCTCTGTTTTTCTCCACCCCCTCAGGGATGCCGATGATTCTGATATTGGAATGTTTCATTGAGTCAGTAATCTCCTGTAACCTACATTCTTGAGGTTGGATTTTTTTGAGCCAAGTTTCTGTTTTAGCTTTCTCTTCTAGCAACCCATCCTCCAATTTGCTGATTCATCTTTCTGCCTCATTTACCCTGGCCGTCAGAGCATCTAGTTTTGACTACATTTGATTCATAACATTTTCTGCCAGATTCGCTCTCATTTCTGCCCTTAGAGATTCTATATTCTCGTTAATACTTTTGTTAATATTTTTTTCAAGTCTACACATCATCTTGACCATTGTTACTCTGAACTCCATTTCTGATAATTTGGTTATATCCATATCCATCAGTTCTGTGGCAGAGGCCACAGACTCATTGTCTTTTCTTTGCTGGGGGGGGATTTCTCCTTCTCATCATTCTGATGAGGAGAGGTTGTGGGGTTGTCCAGAGCCCAAATTATTGACCAGGACCCATGCAGTGTGCCCTTGTTTTATAGGGACCTTAGGGACGTGGGCTTCTTGATTTTTCATCCTGCCTTCTAGGAGAGGGGCCTGCCGCATTGATACTCAGGCCACCCTGTTTGGGTAGAGTCTCCCTGTCCCCTGCAAGGGGGGATGGGGATGGGCACACTGTGAGCAGGTATTTCCAGGCTTTTGTTCTCTGGCGGCTTTCCCTGGCGGTTTGCTGTGCCTCTTTTGAGAGTCAGAGCAGCGGTGGCCGAATCCCAGCCTCTGTCTCAGAACAGAGAGATCGCAGTCCGCTCTCCACTGAGCTCTTCTGGCCACTTTAACTCTGTTCCTGTTGGTGCTGCCAAACCCTACAGCATCCCGGGATGTGCGCCCCACAGCCGGCATCCCAGCCCTGCCTTCCAGGGCCGCACATCTCTGTTCTTTGTGTTTCTAACACCGCCGGCCACCAGCCACCAGCCACCAGTCGCCCCCGTGCGCTCCGGGGCTCCATTTCAGTGTGGTTCACGTGCACTCCAGAGTTCTGGTTTTCAGACTGGTTGTGGGCGTTCCCAGGCTCACGTCTCAGTCTGTTCTCTCGTGGGTGCCGGTCCCTGAGTCAGCCCGCTCCCCAGTGCAGGTGGCTACCGCTTTCCGGCGCCCGAGCGCAGAGGTTCCCTCCCCCTTCCATTTACCTTCTGATATCTGTGCGCGGATTCACGGCTCCCTGCTTCGTACCTCAATACTCAGTGCTAGAGATGTTCATTTATAGAGATCCAGATGTATCTTCCTGCGTCTCAGGCTGATTCTGTAGGTGTTCAGGATGGTCTGGTACCTATCCAGCTTGACTCAGGGGACCAGCTGAAAAAGGGGACCCCTACTCCTCCACCATCTTAACTCCTCCCCCTGAATGTTTGTTCTTTAAACCACCCAGTCTATGGTATTTTTGTATAGCAGCCCAAGCAGAATAAGACAGAGGGCATATGGAATGGTTAGAGATGGGCAATTTCCTATTTCATCTCCTTCAGCTCTCTTTTACACACATGTTGAGTAAAGAGAAAGTAAACCCTTCAGTTTAGTGTAGTGGAGAGAATTTTGTGAGCAGCCTCTATTTGGGAAATTTATGCATAATATTTGATGAATTATATTTCTTTTATTTCGTTATTAATTCCCAACTTATCTGCTCAACCTCACCAAAGCTTGAGTCAAAACCCAGTCTGTCTTTGATTCTGACATTTCTTCCTGCTGTGCTGTGCTTTTGTAAATCTATCACACTTTTCCAGAGATGTTTTAATACTATAACTTTCCCACTTTGGATACTATTTCCATGGAAGGCTTTCCAATCTTCTTTTTCTTCCTGGAGAGGAAGTACCTGGATATTTCAAGGGAAAATGAATTGGGCGATAGGAACCAAGGAAGTGCTAGAAGAAGAGAGGGAGAAAGGAGAGAGTTATTGGGGACATGGGTCTGGAATGCAAAAGGAATTCAATAGGGTACAACTGAAGGATCTAGCTGATAAGGTTTAGGTGGTATTAGGTTTAGGATATAGTGGCATAGTTAAAAGATTTTCTCAGGAAAGTTTTTGTGAAGAATGGTGAAGGGAGATGCTTTGAGGAGCACTTTAATGAATAGGTGAGCATGATGGAAAGGTCAGGCGTCCTGAAGGAAGATGAGAGGAAGGAATTAATCTTGACCGGGGTTTCTACCATGTGGCAGAGATGTATACACTTTACATATTATCTCATCTAATCTTTAGGTGTAGGATGGTTGTGATCCCTATTTCACATAAGAGGAAAATTATATGCCTAAAATCAAATGACTTGTCTAGTGTTACAGGGTTGGGAATTGAGATTTCAACTCAAGTTTAATTTGTACCAAATCCCTTGTGTTTTTATGTGTGCCTTGATGCTTCCCAAAGAATAAGGAAGCATTGAGAGGTCTAGGAAATAGGACAAAGTGAGAAGATCTGTAAGGGAATGCATGCATAGACTGGTAATACAGTCTGGGAAGTCTGCCCAAGAAAAGGGCGGAGAGAGAATTAGAGGTTTTCTTACTTTTCCTTTCAGGTGTCTGTTATTGACTATTCCTCCATGTGAGATATGGTTTCTTTTGGAATGAGAATGACTACATTTCTGTATTACAGTAACACAATATAACAGCCCTCTAAATAGTTTGCTAATAAAACAACAATGCATTGCACAATGTGTTTGCTTCTGGAGATTTTTATTGTAGTATTCTGCTAAGAGTGAACTTTGTTTGAACCGCAATGAGCAAACTATTTGGGAAACATATATATATATATATATATATATATATATATATATATATATATATGGCATAAGAATAAACTCTCTTAACTGCCAATTGGCAATATCACATAAGCCTGAAGAAAGATTGTCTCATTGCTAAGGATGGTATGTAGCCTTTGAACAGACCAGGTCTGAAAGAGAAAGGTGTCATTCCATTGAAACAGAAGATACTGGCTGGAAATACTTGAAAAATTCTAGACGTTGAGGGACATCTTGGTGGCTCAGTCAGTTAAGCATCCGACTCTTGATTTTGGCTCAGGTTATGATCTCAGAGTCATGAGCTCAAGCCCCGTGTGGCTCATGCTGGTCATGGAGCCTGCTGAAGATTCTCTCCATCTCCCTCTACCACTGCTCACCCCCTCCCCACCCTGGCTCACACGCACTCTTTCTCTCTAAAAAATGAAATAAAATAAAATAAGAAATTAAAATAAAAATTAAATGTTGAGTATTTCTAGAGGATACATATCCATTTGCCATTTCTCAAAAAGCAAACATTAAAAAAGTAGCTCTGAGATTTTTCTCTCATCTGATTAATCTTACAGAAAAATAGCATACTTCCCAAGTTAGAGTCTAATATATCTGTCATACTATATCAAGAAATCAAATTTCCTTAAAAACAAAAAGCCAGAAATTGTGTGTTTTTTTATATTTCACTTTTCTTTTGTAGTCAACAGTTAAAAGTTAAGGAAATAGAAATTAAAACCTTGAGAATGAAAAGTTTGTATGAGTCAATAAGTCCAGTTTGTCAAAAATGCTTATCAGTTTTCATTCATTCAATAAGCACAGTAAATATAATCAGTAAAAATTTTAGTCATGCAAAGGGTTTTTGTACATGTCTATGTGAAATGAGAACCAACAATTTAATTCTGTTAAGTGATCTTCTTAAGTTTACCTGTGTGTGTGTGTGTGTGTGTGTGTGTGTGTGTGTGTGTGACTTCTCTTTCCCTCAAATATCTCAAAGCAAGGTATTTTTTCTCCCCATTAGGTGCTCTGGGCAAATCTAAATATCACTTGTGCTATAGTAAAACAGATTTTCCGTTTTTATTTCTTCTTGGATGAACATTTGGCTTTTCTGTTCATTCATCTTTCTTATTTGTTTGTTTGTATGTGTCAAATAACTAAAGGTATAGAAAAACGATATTTTCTGCTCTTTGCAATTTTTCTGGGATGCCAGGTTCTGTGAGAGTCCGGGCTTATTAATGTACATGACTTTTTCAGCATTTATCACAAATGTAAATGAACAGTCTATGGTGTAGCCTGTTTTCAGGATTGCTCTGATGATCACGTTGCTATGGTGATAACAGAGCATACAGGTTCATGAGATAGTATTAGTAATGCAGTAGCTTGAAACTTAATCAGTGCACTGTGACTTCTCCCTCATATTTCAATATCACTTCGGCAAATTGAATTCCAGGCAGTTGTCAGTCCAATGTATTCCCTGTGGTTTCTCCTCTGCAAAATTGCCTCTTTATTCTATACACTGATGATCATGGAGTAATTGAAATCTGCAGCTGTTTGTCATGCTATTTATACAACTCTGTCTTATAGCCAGCAACCTTTGTATGGTGTGCACTGCAGGTAACAATTAGATCAAGAAACCTTTTTTTGGTTGAACAAGTGAATGATTGTTTTCCCCCAATACTCCCGATTTCGGATACTTTATGTGATACCTTGTTTTGTGAGGGAAAGTTCAGTCAAGGTTTAATCACAGTCTATTAGGGCAGCATGCAGGGCGGGGCTTTGCATTCTTTGCTTCCAATGACTATGAGACAACTGGAGTGTTGAGAACAAGGGCTCACTCCTCAGGGAAGGTGCCCCCCGATCCCTGACAATCTGCTCTCCAGCCGTGTCAGAAACAGGACCTTCCAGCTTCTAGTGGCCTTGAAACATTTGCAACAATAGATGTGAAAACACAATTCAGTGTGGAAAAGAAGGCAATGATCTGGGCATGTGGCATGGCCGGGTCATGGAATAATGCTTTCTCTTTAGGCTGCTTTGTAACTCGGGAACTTAAGCCTTTTGCTCTTTCCCAGTGAACTATTCCATTATCAAGTCTCCCTATAGCCCTTTTGGGGTTGTTTAGAGGGTCACTATCTGATTTTTTTTTTTTTTCCCTGAATGTGAACTCCAAGGGAACATAAACAGAGCTTTATTCGGAGCCCAGCAGGCAGAAAGTGTCCCTTCTCCTTGTAATGTGTGCTGAAAGAAGATGGAAGCTGTGGCCTTCCCCATCCAGCTGAAGGTAAATGGTTTCATGTTATATGTTCCCCTCACCAAAAAGGTGGGAATGGGGGATTTTCTGTTTTTATAAAATGAATTAAAGAAATGACTGGAGTAAAATCAGATGTTTAGAGATTGGAAGGGATTTGGTGTTTCCTGTCTCTCCATGACCCATCAATAGTCTTCTCCAGTACATTCTGTCCTTTTCCTAGCATTGACTGAGGACCACAATTTCTTGCTTTTTCTGCTAAGCCTCTTCCCTGCTGTGTGCATTCTTCTCTTCTCCTCCCTCCAGCTCTGGACACTCCTCCCCAGGGCTATTATGGTATTCAGACACTGACATTGTCTAGGGGTTCTTTGTACAGTTTAGAAGTTACTGAAGGTCAGTCTGTGAACAATCGTTTTATAGTTGTTGTGGAATACCAAGTGGGTATAGAAAAGAAAGTTGCCAGAGAACTCTTAATAGAATAATCAGAACAAACATGGATTGCTTCTGTACCTCGTATAGCTAATACAAATACGAGAGCTGAGTTTTGCACTATTTTAAAATATCGGAGATTTTTTCCCTGAAATTTATCAAGAAAGTTGTCCAGCAATTGACAGTGTTCTGATTTAGCTAGCTATCACCATCCAGCCAGCATGTATACCATATACTGACCTCTTCACAATACATGACTTTATATGTTCATGGAAATCCAATGACAAAGCTGAAGATTACTGGCTACTGGGGGACTGATGGTAGCCAGTGATCTTGGGCATCTGTGTTAAGCATCACTTAGATTTATCCTTTCTTTATTTTCCTAAACTCTTCATAAATATCTCCCACCCCCAATCCCTTTCAATGACACTTTAGTTCAAATGCCAATGAAACAAATTTCAAGGGCAGCGTTGTAACTAAGGCAGAGGGCACAACAATTTAGAGGATACCCAAATTTAAAATAATGTTTAAAAAGATTGTTACATTTACATGTTTACAGCATGTGCACTCCTTCAGCATTATAGGAACAACTAATCTTAATACCTACTTAGCAAGAAAGATTGGCTAAAACAGGAGGCTACCAGATGGCTCAGCATTGTTAATTAATGCCCCTCTGGGAGCTGCATCATGAATCACAAAGTTGAGGGCAAACTTTAAGGCTCCAGGTGGCAAAATTAAAAGAAGAGATTGTTTCAATTTTTAATTTTTTTTAAAAGGAAAAGAATGAATACTAAAATGCGAAGTGGAAACACTCTTGCTATATACTCGTTGTTACTCGGTTATCCAGAATTTGCTATAACCTGACTTGCTGTAAAAACCCCCAAGTTGTTTAAATATGTCATGCCATGGGTTTTTTCTTTCTTTTGAATTTTTTCATTTTGAATTATTTTCTTTTCTTGCTTTCTTTCTTGTGCTAGGATTATCTTGTTACAACAAAATTACATGCTGATGATACTAGGAAATCTGTACAGTTATCACCCTGGGTTTATGGGTTTTTTGTTTTCGGGGACCCCAAATAATCCTTTTCATACCATAGAAAGAATCATGTTGAATTATGCTCAAAAGTAGCCCTCCAAGATTGAGACTTTCATAGGTTCCAATCTGAAGGGGATCCGGTATTTCTTAATTACTCCACATGTATCCTCAGGAGTGCTGGGAAGTCTGCCTGAACTGGGCCTCTTTAGCCCACTCCTTGGAACTCTTAGAGGAAATCTCATTATCCTTTCCCTTTAGGAACTGACTAGACCAGGAGTAAATAAATTAATTCCCTAGCCCACCTTGGGTCCCAGAGTCATTGAATTGATTTAAATGTATGCATACTCTTAAAATTATTCTCAGTGGCCTTGTGGGTGTGTATGAAAACATTGCCTGCCTGTGGATTTTCATTCCTTGTGGGTCCAGATCACATTTCTCTGAGCCCCTGTCCATTCCACCCACATGGAACTCGCCCCCTCTCAAAGTTCCCCAGGCTATTTTTGGGAGACCCTGAATGGGTGCCTCATGCATGTCCACAATCCAATATGCTCTTGTATTCCCAGGTCATGGGGACTCCGAAAGCCTCACCTTGGTTACTGCTAAGAGTATTCACTTTTTGTGTCTTTGGATGGTCCCAAAGCTCCAGTCCTCAGAAGGGTGGAGTTGAGGAGAATTTCTTTTCAGCTCTATGGTATATTTGGTCATTTAGGCTCTAAGGCAGCTCTATTTGTACCAAAATTTAATTATTAATTACAACTCTTGAGTGCTTGTTATGTATTATTGCTTTGTTTGTTTTCTTTTAGTCTTACAAAAGCTTTAATAAATAGTTTCATCAGTGCCAAGCCCTCCACCCTTCACCAACTTCTCAGCTTCTCATGAAATTCATCTGTCAGTCATCTCTACTCACCCCATAGATATTCAGATCTTCTTCAAACTGATGGGAGGAACTTTCAACACTCCATCTCCTAAAATGACCCAATCTTCCTGATGTGATTATCTTCTCCCCAAAACAATCTATTTTGTTTTTCCTTTTTTGAACTCTCTTCTATGCTCACTAGGCCAGGTAGTATTTTCTTCTTCAGACTAAAGTAACCTGAAAACCTCAAGTCCAGAATATGTGCTTTGCTTTGTGTTTTGCACAATTAAAAAGCTTTGTAGAGTGAATAGTTCTTAAGAAATGCCTGTTCAAAAGGTAAATTCAGACTTCTTGCAGAATAGAGAACTGCTTGAACATTTGATTTTCAGTTTTTCTGGGTTCTACCTTCCCTATCAGAGACACAAAGACCTCTGGGCCAAGTTTAAGTCATAGCTTGAGCTCTCAGAAATCTGTGCTTCCCCATCCCTTAGCAGGATCTGGAAGAAAGTTGCATCTCTCAAGCATATATCCAAGGAATGGGATCTTAGTCTTGAGATGTAGAAAGATCAAGGTATCTCTACTTTTCTTATTTGTGTGTGTGTGTGTGTGTGTGTGTGTGTGTACGCTTGCACTTATGTTTTTCAGGTAAGTCAGGGACAATGCCATCACTGGGCAAATGAAGCTGATTTCATGGCAGCACAAAAGAGGGCAGACTTTGCATACTGGTCATGAAGTTATATAAAATAGATTGAAAATCCCATTTAAACTCCTGGGACATTTGGTTTCACCACTGGAACTAAGATGCAATATGTGGGCTTGTGTGACACTGGCATTCACTCATTCACTCACCCATTCATTCACTGAATACATGTCTTATACTATGTACCAGGCATTTGTGAGGATAGTCAAGAACAAAATGGTAAAAAAAATTCCTGTTCTCACGGAGCTTACAGTCTAGTCAGACAATAAACAGAATACATAAGTATGTAATGTATCATCTAATGATAAGTGCTAAGGAGAACAATAACGCAGGGATGGGAATATGTAGTGCTGTAGTGGAGATGGGTTGCAATTTTAAATGGGTGATCATAAGGGCCACACCTGAGCGAAGATCTAAAGAAGGTGAACCATGAAACTATCTGAGGGAAGAAAGCAGGTGGAGGGACAGTAAAGGTGGAGGCTGTGATGCGGGAGTGCGTCTGGCATGAAGAGGCCAATGTGACTGGTGCTGGGTGAGGGTGGATGGAAGGTTCGTGGGAGAGAAGACAAGAAAGGTCCCTATGGGGTGAGGTCATGGAGGGCTTCCAGAGGACTTCCCGCTTTTACTGTGAGGGAGGTGGAAAGCAACTGGAAGAATAGAGTTGCATTTCCTGAGGTGGGGAGGCTGTAGGAGAGGCAGATTTGGGGTGGGGAGTGGGGAACAGGAGCTTGGATTTGGCCATATTAAGCTTGAGGACTCTGTTAGACCTCCAGGTAAAGCTGCTGAACAGGCAGTTATAGACACAAATCTGGCACCCAGGGGAGATAGCAGGGTTGAAGACATAAAATGACATCTCCAGCACAATGATGTTTAGAGCCATGAGGTCAGAAGAGATTTATTAGGGCAGCACTAAGGCCCACCTGGAGTCAGTGTTGACTAATTTGGAGTGAGACCAGCAGCATGGCTGAATGTCTACCTCCAGCTGTGCTCACCTGCCAGCATGTAGGCCCAGAGTTCACAGAGTTAGATTTAACCAAGGCTGTAGTTTTACCAGGACAGTAAGATAAAGCAAGAGGGAACAAAGGAGGAGAGACTGTGCAGAGAACTGATTATAATAATGAATCATAGGATTTATTTCGTGTGGAGGGAAATAAAGGGATGGATTCAAGGAAAAGTGGATCAATGGGTTATATGTCCTGGTGGTGTAGAAGAAGAATTGTAGGAGCTGGGGTTCTCTGAGGAATACGCTGGAAAGAAAAGAGGGGGAGAATTGAGGATCTGGGTGCTTTAACAGAGGCTATGGAAGTGTTGGAGTTATTTGTAATGACAGAAGTTATGGCTATCATTTCAGGGTGGGCCATGACCCGTGTCACCTATTGTGAAATAGGTTTAGCGGGTCAAGATCAGCATTATTAAAATAAAATAGGGTAGAATGGAAAATATTAGAGTGTGTTAGAAGTAATAAGGACAAGCATTGTTTTGTGGCATGTTTTTTCAATTATATATATTATAGAATACATAAATTCATATAAATTATGTATATAAACAGGTCTGTTTGTATCGGATCACAGTACAAAATGCATTTCTTTTTTTTTTTTTTAAAGATTTTTTTATTATTTATTTATTTATTTGACAGAGAGAGAGACAGCCAGCGAGAGAGGGAACACAAGCAGGGGGAGTGGGAGAGGAAGAAGCAGGCTCACAGCGGAGGAGCCTGACGTGGGACTCGATCCCGGAACGCCGGGATCACGCCCTGAGCAGAAGGCAGGCGCTCAACCGCTGTGCCACCCAGGCGCCCCCAAAATGCATTTCTTAATTTAGAGCAAGGTCAAGAAGCTTAGAAAACTCTGTAGGGTTTGTTCATGGGAATGAGTGGCTGCAGATAAGATTATTGGAGGTGTTCTTATGTCTTGAACAGCCTAGAAAAAGCCAACTAATTCCTCAGCCTCTGGTATATAGTGAAAGTTAATATGCCACCATGCCCAAACCAATGCACACTTATGAGAGACTCAGGTCAAATTTGAGTATTCTTCACAATTAAATACCATTAAAGCTATTCTTTTCTTTTTCTGTCCCTTACAAGTATGGATTCCTTTAAATACTAGATAAAAAGTTAGCCCTATTATGATCCTATTTCCAAATAAGGTCACACTCTGAGGTACTGGTGTTAGGTCTTTAACATAACTTTTGAGGGGACATAATTCAACTCCTAACAGTGAGCATTTGGGAAGCCATGAGGGGCTCTAGCTGACAGAAACCTAGTGTGGAGGACTGGGAGCTTCCATGGCTGGTGTGTTATTGGCAGGACCTAGAGAGCACTTAGTTGGATGCATAGATGACCCATAAGTCAACTTCATTATGGATGCTTCTGTTTTAAATCTCACAGTTATATTGGGTGGAAATAAAGAAGTAGGAACATTTAATACATAAAGGAATCATATTCACATCTATAAAACTTTCATTTAAACCACGCTGAAATGGTATCATTTCTTCTCTAAGGATCTAACCATATCACCATCAGAGTGAACTGCAATTTCAGGGAAAGATGGCTTCAGTGTGAATTAGGCAAAGGGTGAGGTGTGTTACATAACACCTGGTGAATTACAGGATGCGGTGCACAAAGACTGCTGATGGTCAGCCGGAGTCTACTCTCCACATGCAGCTCCTCAGCAATGGGCAGGAGAGTGTGAGCCTCTAGGAGCAGGGGTGAGCTTTGAAGCAAATTGCTTTTTCTACAAATGTTCTTTTCTTTCCAAGCTCACTTCAGTGCAGATGTGTCTCCTGAATAAGTAAATTTCAAGGACCAATTTATAATCTTGGATTCATTCTGTGGACGCTGTGCTAGTCAGTGTCAGCAGCAAATTTGGGGACTAGAAGGCACCAAGGATTATGGTTCAGACTGGGGAGTAGGGGGATTAACATTAAGTCAGCTTTTCTTCTTCATTGGCTTCTTAGAGAAATGTTCTTTCATATAAAAGGACCCCTGATGTCCCAGTTTATTTCTTTCTCATCCTTTGATAGGTAAAATATTAAACTGAATTAAAATTAGGAATAATATCATATGCTTATATTCTATCGTTATTTTAGCAAGCTTCATAAAAAGTTGAACGTGTGCAGGGGAAAAAATTAAAACAGTGAAAAAGGCATGTACTGAAAAGTAAGTTTCCTCCCCCCAACAGCATATTCTTGTTTTATCTTCATAAGATGTTCCTTTTAGTGTTGTCTTCATTTGTAAAGTTGCCACTCCTGCCTCCTTGTCAGTAGAATTGGTGTGATGAGTTGCTCTTCCAGCACAAGAAAATGGTTTCCTGATAATCAGACTCTCCTTTCAGTGGCCAATGTCAAGGATTTAAAAGGTGGTGGTCAGGAAGAGGAGCAGCATCCGTGATCTGGTCACCTCTGGCATCTGCATGTTGTACTTAGACATTCTGGGAGAACCAAGTGCAGGAAAGCTCTCCCAAACTGAAATCAGAATAAAGAATCATCTGGGGAATGAGATTATCTTTTCTCATTAGAAAAAAGGAAGAACGGGCTTGAGAGGTTGTCCTTATTTGGATGGAACTTAGAAGCTAGTGAAATAGGTAGTCCTCATTTGAATGCCACCCAGGTGCTTCAATCCTCCTGGGAAAATTTGGTAGTTTTCCCAAGACAGGGTCAGGCCTGCTCAGGAAATTCTAAATCACATCAATTATTCCTATGCAACCCCAGAATCCAGTTTCTGGCTTAAAACCTTGAAACTTGTTAGGAGTCTTTTGCTCTTGCTGTGTGGACCCCAACGAAAAGGTATTATAAAAGGTTATTGCAGCCATAAAAGCTCTGTGGATTGAGAGGGAAGAAAATGCAAGTAGACATTATAAAAGATTACTTTTTTTGTGCTGCTAATGATCACTTTTGGTTTTGGTTTTCCTGAACGCTTAAGAAAGAAAGAGAGCTCACAGGAAAGGAATTTGTTGCAAAAGAATAATTGTCCAGTATATTACACAGCACAGTGGGGTTATAATGAGTATGAGAAAGTGCAATATCTAACCAACCCTTAGAGTTACAGTAATAGTTTGATTCAACTTCTCAGACTAATGCTGAGCAACCAGATAGTTTTGCCCAAAGGATCAGACTACAATTGTTTTGAAAGTTTCTTGGGGGAAATGCAATTAGTGACAAGATTTAATAAAGCCAAAACAACTGAATGTGATGAAATGAGCCCCTATTCTTTTGTTCTTTCTATGTAATGTAAGAAAATAGCAAGAAAACGATTACATTATAACTAAATGAATTAAACAAAGCTCCAAAATATAAATTAGAATTTAACTATGCCATTAAAAACTAATTTAATTTGCAAGCCATCATTACTAGATAATAAAGACCCACTGCAAAATGTACAACAGTATCTTGTGAACATGTAAAAAAAAAACAAGTAATAAATCTCATTGAGCAGATGAGTTTCTGTTACATTAGCAGATAAAAATGCTGAATGGATGTTTCAGTATATAATGAAAACTAGCAAGTAATGGAACAATTGGTTTCCTTTTTTTCGAGGGAGGGGGGAGCCATAAATGGTTTTATAGTTAAAGGAAGGCCTGAGGGAACGTTAGAGAAGCACACAGAGTGTATGGATTTGGTGTAATGAAACCTGCTCTCAAACCAAGACAAAGAAAAGGCATTTAAATATTTGTCAATATATGAAATATAGTGTAGTCTACTGCATTCAAGTGCCAACAGTATCTTGTTTTAGCTAATTGAAAATCTGATGGCAAATGCAGCCTTTTCCCTATAGTGTATCTTATTAAATTGTGCTGGAAAAAGCAAGGTATACATAAAAAATTCAAGAGATGCGAATAAAAAATGTGTTTCTCTTGGGGTTATTATTTTAAAACTTACTTAGAAAATATAATTAACATTTCCTTATCTGATTATAATACAATGAAAATGAGTTTCAGAAAACTCATTTTATTGGAAATGAGTTTTAAATGTATATTCTCTAATAAAACAGCTAATAAGCAGTGTCCCGCCCCCCCCCCCCCCCCCACCTCCCCACCTGTACTGAATTGCCAGCAGCGCCCAGGCGGAGCCTGCAGGTAGAATCTAGCGCTCATTTACTGACAGTCATCATAGACTACTGCCAGAAGATGGCAGTATAACCTTGTTTTTTTTCAGTCGGCCTGTGCCGGCATTTGAAATTATCATAACAATTTTTATGGCATCGCAGCTTTAATATAGGGTGGAAAAGAAAACTTCTGTATATCTCCTGCTTGTGTCATTTCCTTTGAGGTTCAGTGACTGTGCAGTGATCTGCCTTTGAAGGACCTGACTGATTCTTCCACATCATCATGCTCTCATGCAGGTTTTTACAAAAGGTCATGTGCTAATCTATTGTGATAATAATTTTACTAAATTTCTTAGTGATTTGATACAGTTGGACATGCTCATTGTTAGAGACTGAATGTTTGTGTCTTCTCCCCCACTCATATGTTTACGTCCTAACCCTCAGTGTGAAGAGATTAGGAGGTAAGGCCTTTGGGAAGTAATTAGGTTCACAAAGGTACAGCCCCCATGATGGAACTAATGCCCTTATGAGAAGAGAAGGAGACACCAGAGTTTGTCTCTTTACCATGTGAAGATGTAGCAAGAGGATGGTTATCTGCGCTTTGATCTTGGACTTCCAGCCTCTATAAATGAGAAATAAGTGTCTGTGGTTGAAGCCACCCAGTCTCTGGTATTTTGTTATAGCAGCCCAGACTGACTGAGACACTCATTCATGTTTTATATTCTGTTGTGGAATCTTAATATTGAAAAGGGTTAATGTCTAGCTTAAATATTACCTCACCTGTGCTGCGGTCCTTAAATTACTACTCACTAGATTGTAAGCTTCTCAAGGACAAGTATGACAGTTTCGTTCTTGAAGCCCTGACACTTCACCCAGTGTTGGGCATTTTGTTCTTACTCAAAATAATTTGCTGAACTGACTCAAGTCTAGTCTGAAGGCTCACAAGAAATAAGTTTACTCCAAACTATTGCTCCATTTTACAGAGCTACTAAAAGAAGTATTTAAGGAGAAGCCAGGAATTTTTGCCTTCCAAAATGAAGCAAAAGACCCCTAACTTTATTTTCCTGAGCATAAAGAAACTTTACTGATCATAGTAATAAATAGAAAATGGTATATTGAGTTTCATTGCCCAACTCAGAAATGGGGCTACTTTCTAACATAGGAACTTTCTTACAGTTCATTACCAAGAATGAAAAAATTTTAAATCTAATGAAATGGCAGGGGAGACAGAATGTCAATGCTAAGGTGAAATGAACCTTTAAATGCAGAATTATCAATAAACGTATTATTGATTTGGGGAGAGTAGTCATAGATACAGTCATTTATTTATGAAACCACTTACTTTTGGTAAATGATTTATTGCAGAAGGAGTGAGAAAAGACTATGTTTCATTTCAAAATGCTGGATGCAAAGAGATGAAATAATTGTCCAAATGACCCTTTCGCCAACTACATTTCCTTTATTTATATTACTTTTAATGCCATTGAGTTCTTTATTATATCATGTACTAAGTGACATCTTAAAATTTCTAAGTTGAAAGACACCATCTATAAACTATTATGAATATGGAAACATTTACTGAGCCCCTGGGACTTTCAGCTGGATAACATTTCCCCCACAGCTCAAGTTTACTTGTCTTCACAACGAGATTTACTGGTTTCATATGGCAAAGAGGCGTGTCAGTACTGCGTGTCTCCCATTCCTCATGGCAACAGCATCTTGCTAGCACCAATTCCAGGACCCTCTTGTCTTTAGAGGGGAAGGATTCTTCCTGGTAGAGGATTTTCCTGTCCACTGGGGCAGACCGTATGGATTACAGGGCCCAGGGTGCACGTGCTCTGCCTGGGCTGTGATTACTTAGTACTCAGGCGGCGCACTCATTCACACGCTCCTAGGTTTTAGCCTTGGCAGGTCTTCTTTCAACATAATTCATTTAAATGTAATTCATAAAAGGAAAGGAAGAGGCTGCTGAATTTGAAACAGACTTTGCCTAGTCCTTCTGCATTTGAAAGTGTTCTTGCAATTTATTTTTAGTGATTTAGATTAATACAGGCCCAGTGAACAGTTAAAGCTTTGTAAAACCTTGTTATATAGGGAGGAAAACTGAGGTACCTAAGGAGTTTTGTATATCGGTGATCCGTTTGTTGTAGAAATGAGGAAGATAATCAGCTACTTTATCTCTGTTCCCCCCCCCGCAGGATCAAATAAAAAATGGAAATTAAAATATGCTTTGAATATGACTGTTCCCATTATAATTGATATTATTATTGTTATTGGTGGTGAGTACAGACCTTGGAAGGAGATAAATCACATTCGAGGTCATTGGGCTAATGATTTGAGGAGCATTGATTCTAGTCAGTTGCAACTCACGTCATTATGACACTAATGGGACAATATTCCCTGATTCCTTTGCCTTTTACTGAGAAACAAAGTGGATCATACTTCAGTAAAAACCAGACTGGTAGGACCATCTCCAGAGATCCTCTCCCATGACTGCTGATCTCTGTTCAGGAAGGGGTGGACGGGCGGGGGAGGTATACTGTGTTGGAAATAATTTTCTCTTGTTCTGACCTTCTTAGTGGCAAAGGTCCTCAGCAGGGAGTGGCTGTTAATCTAGAGGCTCCTGCTTACTTTATTCACCACGCTAATTTACACTAAAGAAGACAACTTGGCATTCATTTGTTCCGAATCGGGGAATTCTGCATTCAGGTGGTGGTATTTAGCAGCGGGTTCTGCTGTTTCGTCTTCATCCTGGTGGTACACTGGTATTGCTTCTCACAGAGTTAAATTGTAGTAGGGAAATACGAAAAGAAAGCGCAAAGATGCTGTCTTGTATGGAACATAATGCACAGTTATAACAAACAGAGCTTGATAAAATACCAGCAGCAGGGAGCACAGTTATTTATTGCTTCAAGAGAAAATCAAGCAAAATAGCTACAAATTGTTTAAAATATGTTCTCCCCCAACCCCCCGCCCCATCTTTCTTGAGTTTCAGTCTCTTTGGCTCTGAAACAGAAAAGACCTTTGTTATTTTCTAAGCCGAGATCTGCCTTCCTTGGTGTGCAGTGCCTATCTTGGCTTCACGTGAAGGCATGAGTTTAAAGCAAACGCTAAGAACAATTATCTCCAAACCATTACAAAACATGTGCAAAAAGCTAAGTGTGCGTCTCCTGGTGGATTTACTTCCAGGGGTCTTGACGTGGGAGCCATTGCTTCAGAGCTAGCTCATTATAAAGTCATATCACGTTCCTGCTTTCCACTGAGAGGATCCTGGGGATGCCCTCTCTCATTTCATGGACAAATTAAAGAGTTAGGTGAATTGAGTACTGAGCTGAGGGTAAAAACCTTTGGGAAAAGTGCCAGGCTGTGTGGAGAACCTCTAAATTCTGTCTTCCCCGAAATGCTGTAGTGGATTTCCATCATTTCTGATTCATACTGCCTCATTACATCATTATACGAAACAGTGACAAACTTACGCACGACCCGCTGGCAGAGAGCTATGCATTTTATGGATCATCTAAAAATAGTCCATGCTTCGCTGCCATGACTGACTTCAAAGATCTCTAGTAACTAAGAGGAAGGTTGCCTCCACTAGGCTCAAGGTGTGATCATAAATGTTGTGAGAGTATGTGGAAATGCCCATGTTCAAGGCAGCAGGTGACCGCACTTTATCATTGAGACACGTATTATTTTGATAATGTGTTCTACAATCTTCACTTTGTTCTTCTCATAAGAATATAAGGTCAATTAGAGTATAATTGAAAATAAAGAATAAAGTGAAATCTAGTTAATGATAGGGACTGACAATGTATGGGGGACTAGTAAAATAATTGAACATAAAATGTATATGCCTACAGGCTTCTGGGGATTATCTTAGTAAACAGAGCATGCTGCTGAGATCAAATATTTGCAAATAGTCCTCAAATAAATGTTAAGAAGTAAAAAAGCAAAGATCTAGACGTACTACTCCAAGTCCAATTTAGAGACCAGCTGCTGTAAAATATTCTGGGTTAGAACCACCAAACCAAGCTAAGAAATGTGGACAAACCTTTGAGGTACAGATGCTGCTATTTAACAAAATCAGTCATGCAAAACATTGGTTTGTTTAGCTTTCCTAAATAGAAACAGGATAAAATATTTTGCAGAAATGAATGAGTAAGAATGTGGTGATAATCCTTATCAAAACATCTAGAATGATTACCTAAATGAACACAGTTAGTGAATGGCAGAGGAGTGAAGGCAAGTGCAGAAACTATGACTCAGCTAAAGCCAATTATGGGATTTCTGAACAACATTTTTTCCACGTGAGTTAATTGGTTGGCTGTCTTACCAATCTGGACAACTACTATGCTTCGGGATCAGCCAGGAATATAACGTCTTTTTCTGGTGTTTATATTTGTCAGTTTAGATTGTTGATATGTGTTGGGTTAGTGAGTTCCATTCTGTTATTATATGATTGTCCACAGAGTATTATTTGATTAACTCCACAAGAATTGATTAAATATATCCTTGGGATTTCTGGGGTTACAAAAATGGTTAAGACTTGCTTCTTGTTCTCAAGGAGTTTACAGCTTAGTAGAGATACAAGGAAGGGGGTTTATAAATAATGAATAATTCAAAGACATGCATAATGAGTGCCAAAAGTTAGATCCACTGTGCTTTGGGCAGCTCCATTTAAAACTGGGATCCGGGGACTGGATGCTCAGCCACATGCCAGCGGTTTGACCAAAGCAGGTTGCATGACTTTTCTCAGCTATATATTAGAATAGATATTATAATATTTTTGTGAGTATCAATATATAAAAATACATGAAAAAATGCTCTAGGAAATGTACCTTGCTACCTTCTAGACTGCAAGCAGGATTAAGATAAGGGTGATGTTGCATCTGGTTGAGGGATTTTACTAAGAGGAGTATTTAGTCAGCAACCTTGAATGAAAAGTTAGGTTTCAAAAGCTGGAGGTAGGTGGGGACATTTCAGTTTAAAGGGACAAAGCTATACAAAGCAAAATAAGAATGAGATTAAAAAAAAACCACTGTGGGGGCGGCTGGGTGGCACAGCGGTTAAGCGTCTGCCTTTGGCTCAGGGCGTGATCCCGGCGTTATGGGTTCGAGCCCCACATCAGGCTCCTCCACTATGAGCCTGCTTCTTCCTCTCCCACTCCCCCTGCTTGTGTTCCCTCTCTCGCTGGCTGTCTCTATCTCTGTCACATAAATAAATAAAATCTTAAAAAAAAAAAACCACTGTGGTAAAATAATGCCACATAAATTTACTGTTTAACCATTTAACTGTACAGTTCAGTGGCATTAAATACATTCTCATTATTGTGTAAATATCACCACCATGTAGCTCTTTTTCTCAGCCATCTTTTGCATCTTGCAAAGATGAGATTCTGTATTCATCAAATAATAACTCCTTGTTGAAGAAGGTCAACAAGAGGACATGAGGACTGGTCAGCCCCCGGGCTGGATCCAGGCTTTTTACCCCTTCCCCTGTCCTTGGAATGTACATCTACCCACCACTCCCACTGTAGGAACCATTTTCAGGGGTGAAACCTTGAGAGAGCAATGTGTTGTTGAGACCATCTGTTTGTACACATGACCAAACCCTGTTAAGGCCTCCATAAAAATTTTTATGATACTGACAAGTGACTGCAGAGATTTACTTATTGCATGGCTGCTCAAGGCAAGTCTCAAAGAGAGGTGTAAGTTCTCTCTTTGCCTTTCGTGCAAGGGGGCCCGTTTCAGATTTCACCCCAAAAGTTCCTGAGGTTGCAAACCAACTTTCTTCATTCCCTCTTCCTTTCAATCCCTGGCAACCACCCTTCTGCTTTCTGTCTCTATGAATTTGACTATGTACCTCAAGTAAGTAGAATCATAGAGTATTTGCCCTTTTGTGACTGGCTTATTTCAGTTACGTTAATGTCTTCAAGGTGCATTCATGTTGGAGCATCTGTCAGAATTTCCTACTTTTTTAAGGTTGATTAATATTCCATTGCATGTATGTAGCACATTGTGCTTATCCATTTATCTGTTGATGAACACTTGGGGTGCTTGCTCTGTTTGACTATTGTGAATAATGCTGCTATGAACAGGGGTGTACAAATCTCTCTCAGAGACCCTTCTTTTGGGTATACACCTAGAAGTGAAATTGTCAGATTATATGGTAATTCTTTTTTAAAAAATTGTATTTATTTATTTATTGAGAGAGAGAGAGAGAGAGAGCAGGGGGAGGGGCAAAGGAAGGGGGAGAGAGAATCTCAAACAGACCCCTTACTGAGCACAGAGCCTGATGCAGGGCTTGATCTCACCACCCTGAGATCATGACCTGAGCAGAAATCAAAAGTCAAACACTTAAGCAACTGAGCCACCCAGGTGCCCCTATGGTAATTCTGTTTAAGTGTTTGGGGGACCATGCTGGTTTCCATAGTGGCTGCACTATTTACATTTCCACCAGCAGGGCACGAGGGTCCCAACTAGTTTACATCCTCGAGAACACTCGTTATCTTCTGGTTTTTTTTTTTTTTACATTTTGATAACAGACATCCTAAATGGATGTGAAGTAGTATCTAATTGTAGTTTTGATTTGCATTTCCCTAATTATTAGTGATGTGCTTATCTCATGGGCTTATCGGCTTTTTGTGCATCTTCTTTGAAGAAATGGGTATTCAAGTCTTTTGTCCATTTTTTTGGACCAGTTTGTTTCTGTGTTGTTGAGTTGAAGGAGTTCTTTAATATTCTGGATATAAGCCCTTACCAGGTATATAATTTGCAAATATTTCTCCCATTCCATAGTTGCCTTTCACTCTGTTGATAGTGTCCTTTAATGCACAAACTTAGAATTTTGATGTAATCCAATTACCTATTTTTCTTTTGTTGCCTGTGCTTTTAGGGTCATATCCAAAAAACCATCATTCCTAAAAAACATCATCATGAAGTTTTTCCTCTGTTCTAAGAGTTTTATAGTGTTAGCTCTTAATATTTAAGTCTTTGTCCCATTATGATTTAATTTTTGAATATGATGTAAGGTAAAGGTCCAATTTCACTCCTTTGCATGTGAGTACCTATTTTTGCAGCACTGTTTATTGTTGAAAAGACCATTTTTTCCCCTAATGAATTAAATGTTTTTGAAGGAGGGAACATGCATTCAGTAGTTAAGGATTAGTCAAACAATAAGCCGAAGAGTTTGTTTGTGGTCATATTCTAGACTGAATGTAGAGCTCAGTAGTTTGGGCTTAATTTAGTAGAGACTAAGGTGTCACTGCTTAGGGCTGAAGTTTAGGAAAACAAATCTGTTGGCTAGCACAGGGTGGGTTAGAGTGGGAGGGAGTGTGCAGTATAAGTGTGTTTGGAGGCAAAAGAGAATATTGTAGAAATGTTTTGTTTTCTTTGTTAACACTATTATATGGTATAGAAACTCTCGGAAATGTTATTGACTGGTACTTTCACATTTTTATGATCTATAAAGCACTGTTAATGAATTTTGCACTTTGAATTTTTTTTTCTCATGAAAGATTTGACAGCTCATCGTTTAGAGCTTGAAACATAACAGAGTGGCATAAAGAAAAAAAATGTAAATCACCATTAATCCCACAATCCAGATGTTATTGCTGTTAATATTGGCTGCCCACAAGCCTAATTTTATAAACATATGCATTTTACATAACTAAGAATACTATTGAATGTGAAATTTTGCATATTTTCTTTCACTTGGCACTGTTCCTGTGAGCACTTTTCCCTGCCATTTTGATGAGTTTTAAAGTGTGTTTAAGTAACAGGTATTGCAAAAGAAGGCAGAAGAACTGGTTTTAATCTCTGCAATAGCACAGACTTGCTCTGTAACCTTTACCCAGATGTCCACCCAATCACAACCTCACTTTCACTGCCTGCAAAATTGGATAATATTGGCTACCTATTCCCCAAGGGCGTGATGAAGAGCAATGAGGTAATGCTTTGGAATTGCTTTTTCTCCCCTGTAAGAAAGGTGCTACACATGTACAGATTATTATATCACATTGGGCCCTTGCTGAGCTACCAGTGGAACACTTTCTTACCTTCTCTATCATCAGTCCCTGCATCCTATCTCTCTGAGCTTATGGGCCTGCTTTCTATATGGAGTGCTTATCGCATTGTGTTTCTGCAGCTACAGAAAATATTTGTGGCTTTGAAAGCAGTCATTCTTGATGATTTGATTAGCGCATTATGAACACACAGACAATATCGGGAGCATCCACTAGGATCTCAGTATTCCAACTTCATGTATTCCTCTAGTTATAATTCTCATTGTTCTAACTCTGAGGTGGCTGCTGCCTCTGCTGACAGTGTTTCCATCTGTGTGAATAAGTGTGACTGTGTGACCCGCTGTCCTTGCCACACTCCCTAACTGTGTCGTTTGTCTGCTCATTGCAGGGCCAGCATGTGTTAACGTACCTTCTTTTTTTCTACATAATGGAGTAGGCAAGGTGATTGTTTCATGTCTTTCTTCTGATTATAGGATCCCAGGTTTATCTATCACATCTGCCCACGAACCCTGCCTATAATGAGTGATAGAGCTCTCAGGAGCAAATTCATGGAGCAAATTTCTTTGGGAAAGTTGACTGCATTATTCATTTTGTGAGACCAAGATTTTTGTGTTCTCTGCAAACTTCTTTTCACCCTGAATCCACCCACTGCTCAGTTTTCCACAGATGGGAACTGAATGATTTCTCTGTAGTCTTCATGAAATTAAAAGGCAGTAGATAGAGAGCGACCTTCTCCTTACAGCTTCTTATATTGAGAATTTACAGTTGACAGCATCTTTGGAATCACTTTAAATAGCCCTTTAAACAGCCATCCTTTAAACCACCCATGGTGTAGGAATCACATACGTGCATTTTAAAGATGAGTGCACATAGGTGTGAAGTACCTAAGTCTTGCCCTGTGTAATTGGCTGAGTCTGGATGCTAACCCAGGACTCCCCAGTCCAGCCCAGCTCTCCACTCATTACAGAGAGAGAAGAGGAAAATGATTTTCCAAGTGGAGCAATAAGAAATAAGAAATCAAAATAAGAATTTAGGATAGCTGTATTTTAATCCAGCACTTTTGTCTTTACTCTAGTCCGTGTGATGTTAGTCAGCAGAGACTTACCTTTTTGGCTTATATATTGTACAGAATCCGAAATAGCACTCTGGACAGTCAGCAAAGGCTCAAGGTCTTATTCTGTTCTCCAGATCAAACGGTGAACTGTTTGTTTTGCCACAGAGGCCTTTAAATATCACAGCCATGTGGACAAAGCCTCCAGCATCTAGAGAAATCTGCCCAAGTATCAGGAATATTTGAAAGAACGTTTCTGAATAGCAGTCTTTGTGCTTTATTTTTGTTACACTTCATCTGTGCATTTTGAAATTCATTCCCAGCCCATTTTTATCAATCCTGCTGCCTCTTGGATGAGGAAGGGAGTGCATCTTTTATCTCCATTTTACAGATTTACAGACTGAGTGATGGGCTGCTGAGAGAGGTTTTTTGGCTTTCTGACTTACAGGATCTTATAATGAGAGCAGGGGTCCTCTTGTGCTCTTCTGCTCCACGTTAAGTTTGCTTTCTCACCTGGAGAGGGCATTTTCATCCTTGATTTTTGGATAATAGTTTCAAGTTTTATTTGCACCACCAGACCTGTAAATTCTTTTGTTCTTTAGAAGGCTTAGTCTGGGTGACATCTCTCTCTTTCTTTTTCTGGAAGGTGGGGGAGTGGGGGTGGGAGATAATCTAATAGAAAGACCTGCACCAAAATGAATCATTTTCTTTGCTTTTAATTCTGCTTAGTTTATTATACGCTGAAGGCTTAGATTTAGGTTTAAAAGAACTGGCAATAATATCTATGATAGTATCATTTACAATTGGTAATACAATACCTAACTTATTTATATCTCCTAGTACTGGTTATAAACATATAAATATAGATAAGCCAATCTTAGAAAATTAATTGGAAATCAGAAAATATATTCACCAAGGTTTTTTTTTTTTTTTTTTGAACTATGCTCAGGGGAACTAAGGATGAGTCTCTATTTTCGATGTACAGAGCTATAGGCAATTAGTATTATAAATTGGTTCTTGCAGCCATTATGCTATAGAATGTGGTTTTGTCTATGCTTTCTTTAAAAAAAATCATAACAGGAACTGTGTAATGTGCTTAATGAGTCAACCAGCAGAGAGGTTCTATCTGCTAGTTCCATGCCTTGTTCAGTAAATGCATGCTGAAGGGATGAATAAATGAGTGGATGAGTATATAAACTGAGTTGATAAAGAAAACTAATAGAAATAAAGTAGACATTGGAGGGCAATTCATGTGATACTTGTTAGGAGATCAATAGGAACAGCCACCAAGACTCTAGTAACTAACCTAAGGAAAGTTGGTTGGAAAAGTTATAAACTAGGAGGTGACATTTTAGAGTCAATTTCCAGTGAAGGAAGATAATCTGGAGAAATGACAAGGGCATTGAGCCTAGCAGGCCAGGTACAACTCTCCTAGATTCATTTATTTAATCAACAAATATGTATTGACTATCTATTCTGTGCGAGGTATAGTGCTAGGGCTGAGGCTACAAAAGTCAATCCAGTTATGGCTTCTGTCTTAAGCACAATTCAAATGGAGGATGCAGACTAGAAATCCAATGATATCAATGTAATATTATTTATTCCATTATTATGTATTAGTATTATTTAGAAATATCTATAAGATTTGTCAAAATACATAAAAAAGGAGTGGTCACTTTTGCTTGGCAGAATTACAGAGTTTTATAGAGAAAGGAACAAGAAAAAGTTTAGTTTTGTGTAGGAACAGCACCTCAAAGTGAAGGATGCATTCGAAAACATGGAATACTGGGGGAGGGAAGGAGTGAGTGTCTCCTTGGATTAGAAGTAGAGGCTATGTTGTGTGCATGACTGTCTGAGGACCACTGTGTCAATAAAAGGATTTTAATGTATCTTCCAGCCTTGAGACTTTATAGTAGTTAAAAAATTATTGCTGGCCACAAGGGACTTAGAATTCTTCATTAATTTCCAAAATGCTATTAAGCATTTACTATTCACCAGGCTCTGTTCTAGGTGCTGGTGATACAGTAGTAAGCAACATAGAAAAAGTCCCTGCTCTTATGGAGCTTATATAGAAAGGAAAATAGATCACAAGCAAAGGAACAACAAAGAAACAATGTCAGATAGTGATAATCACTCTGAAGTATAAAAGTGAATGGTGTGGGTTACATATGAAAATCATGGAAGGTCTCTACAGTAAGTTGATATTTGAGCAATATTATATGGCAGAGGAGACCAGACATATATATATATATATATAAGCACCACAGAATAAGATAGTATGTGATAAATACTGAAAAGGATACAATATAATTTAAAGAAACAGATGAACATTTATTATGTTAATATGTCAGACAACACTCACTATATGCCTAAAAGGCATTATCTGTAGCAATTTATAGTTGAAAGAACTGAGAATCAGAGACGTTAGGTAACTTTTCCAATGACATATAACCTGGTTTCAAACTCAGATTTGTCTGAATCCATAGCTTGTGCTCTGCCCCATTCAAACGACTGTGAGAGCCTTCTTCTTCTGGCATGGATATGGAAGCTTGAAGGATGATTTCTTGATAGAGGAGGATGGAGGTGCAATTCAAAGGATGGGTGGGAATTTGATATGTGAAAACGAGAAAATGAATGGGAATGGAACACCCAAGGCAAATAAAGCAAAAAGGGAGCATGTGGGATATGTCTAAAAGCAAGTTGGTTGAAGCCCAGGCTGAGTGGACCCACAGGAAGAGAGAAGACTAGGAGGATCAGATTTCAGAACAGAACAAAAAAGGGAACAAACGTGCAGGACCTGGAGAGCCCTCTGGAAGGGTATGTTTTTTATTTAGTAGGCCATGGGGAATCACCAAAGGTGTTTCTCATGAGAGAGCTGCTTAGCCATAGGGTGGATAAACCTTTTAGGGGGCTCTTATAATTCTCTATTTCTCTGAATATTTTAATAACTCACCAGACTGAGCAGCTTATTGTCAATGGGTATTATCCACACTTGCTCACTGTAAGATTAGATCTAACATTAACCTGATGCAATGTGGTATTAGGTTAAGGTACTTGCACATAGCTTTGCATGAAAAATTTCAAATGTGCCAATTCTCAATTGATTCCTTGAGAAACAGCATTGTCCCAGATGTCACATTGTTAGATGGATGTAGTGTATTGGATGAACTCCATCTGGCTGATCCAGTCTCCAACAAATTGACGAGATGCTGACAGGATGAGGAGGTAGAGGCTAGAAGTGCTGGCATTACAGTAAGAGGTCAGGGAGGTGTTATTCATAATAGAAGAAAGAGCACAACTAAATTCACCTTTGCTCCCAGCTGGAGAGCAGATTACATTCTTTACAGCAATGTGATGACTCAAACCACCTGCAGTGGAGGGAAAATAGGCCGGGTGAATTCTTTAAGGAAGAGCTCAATGGTATCATAAGAAACCGATATATGCCAACATGGTGCCATGCAGGGTCAGACTCCTAGTGTCCTTCAGGCATTTTTGGTGGCCTATTATGTAATCTGCCCTCTTGTGCTTTCTATCTGTATTTTTTCCACTTGTGTATTGTACATCCCAGTCTTTGTATATCAAGCTGCTGAATGCCAAAGGTGACAGCCAAAATGTGTTTGAAAATCATCTTTCAGTTATATTTTTCATTCAGAGACATGGTTTCACAATAAATCCCAATGCAAGGGTTCAATCTATGAATGGGCTTGGAGAGAGGTCTGTACTCTTGAACTTGTTTGCAGATTTTTGTATTTAGATGCATTTTCAAGGGCGCAGTCATGAAACAAAAAGATTCTGTTACCTTGTTAAAGTCAGACCCTTACTTCTCTTGGAATTTCTCTCTCCCTCCCTCCCTCCCTCCTTCCCTCCCTCCTTTCCTTCCTCCCTTCCTTCCTTCCTTCCTTCCTTCCTTCCTTCCTTCCTTCCTTCCTTCCTTCCTTCCTTCCTTTTCTCCTTCCTTCCCTCTCCCTCCCTCCATCCCCTCACCTTGCCTTCCTGCCTTCCTCCTTTCTTCCCGTTCTTTCAACTTGCTAATCATCTTAGTAATTACTTTCTAGCCAACTTCTCAATCTTCTGTATCTCTTCTCTCAAGGAAGTTTTTAGCTCTCCTTTTCCCCCACGGGCATAGAGAGGAAAGGTTAGGAACCAATGGCAAGGGGTGAATGGGAAGAAATGAGAATAAGTAAGTAAGAGTTACAGGAAGTTAGCCATGGGTTAGATTTGGGCACCAAAAAAGTTGTTATTACTTCTTTTCTCCCACACTTCTCATTCTTACCTTTTATTGGCAATGGTAGTTATAGCGTTTACAAAACAAAATCAAAAAGGTAAATGATAATCAGAAGAGATTGTGAAGGCCTAAATACTGCTCCATACAAAATGAACAAAGGATGGAGGGACACCACATAGTAGATTTATTATTTAGGGTTTGAAATGGAAAGTTTTCTTAATGACATAAAGGTTAGTATTTCAAGTGGGTCAAAGAGATGATGTTTGAAACAAATCTGAAGCAACTAATGAATAGAAGGCAGAAACTGAGTATGATGAAGACATGGGAAAAGGGACTCTACTAATTTGGGTGTAAATATCACAATATGTGTTACACTTTTGTTTAAAAAAAGATTTTATTATTTATTTATTATTTTATTTATTTATTTATTTATTTATTTATTTATTTATTTGAGACAGAGAGAGTGAGAACAAGTGGGGGGGGGAGGGAGAGGAACAAGTAGACTTCACACTCAGAGGGGGACTTGATCTCATGACCCTGAGATCATGACCTGAACTAAAACCAAGAATTGGATGCTTAAGTGACTGAGCCATCCAGGCACCCAAAATATGTGTTACTTTCGGAAAATATCAATAGGGGTGTCTGATGGCTCAGTCAGTTAAGCGTCCAACTCTTGGCTTCGGCTTAGGTCATGATCTCCCCATCATGAGATCAAGCCCCGTGTGGGCTCTATGCTCAGTGTGGAGTCTGCTTAAGATTCTCTTTCCCTCTCCTTCTGCCCACCCCACTCTCTCTCAAAAAATTTTTCTTTTTCTCAGAATGTACACAAAGTCAAAAGTCCTTTAGAATTGTGTTCTAATTTCATGGGCCATCAGGAATCGCAGGGTCTTTCTCTGTTTGCAATGTAAATTAATATTATTGAAAATTGATATTATTTGTATATTAGAATTGCTACAAATAAAAAAAAAAAAAGAGAGAGAGAACTAGTTAGGATTAAACAGACCTGGTTTTGAATCCTGGCTTTGACAATTGCTATTGCTGTGCTATGAACTACCTGCTTAAGCTCTCTGGGTCTTAATTTCTTTTATGTGAAATAAGACAAATAACATCTAATCCATAGAGTTAGTGTAAAGTTGAAGTTGAATGATTTGTACTTGGCTTATGATAGATGTTCAAGAAATGTTTGCTTATACTATAAAGACAGACCAAAGCAAAACAACACAAACATTTTAAAATTAGTAAAGTAATCCATCTTTTGTATAATTTGGTATTTTTCTCTATAATCCAGAATTTTGACCTTATCCATGAGTTTTGACAGTAATTATGTATCATGGTATGATGTTTCCTTTTCAACTCAGCAAGTAAGTGGTTTCAGACTGTTTCAGTGCTGCTTTAGCTATTATTTTTTTTTTTTTCAATTTTCCCCTCGTTCGACTACCAAAGAGGAAATAGTCAAAAGGAAGTGAATCACAGCCCCAAAGTGTCTACTCTCTGGTCCCCTTTTTCTTTCACTCACCCTCCTGCCTGCCACATGGTGCGAGTTCAAAAAATATTTGTTGTTGTTCTTATTACTGTCATTACTCCACTCTTCTATGCAGCAAAAGCAGGAAGATGAGAAATATCTAAGTAATGGTATGGAACTCTAGAGAGGGTTGAAGTCCCTATGTCTGCTTTTCCTCTAATTAGAATGAAGTGTTTCTCCTGACACTCAAATGGGGGAGTGAAGCTACCCCTCCCTTTTCTTCCTCTGATGTGGGTTATTTTTTATGCAATAGATTGTTCATTCATTAAACACTTCACACTTGGTTCCCCTTAGCTGGACCCCTACACATACTTTAAAAGAAAGCATTAGATAATAGCTTCTATTAAAACTGCTTCAATCATACTTTTCTTAAAGGGCCATTATCCATTAAACAGAACCAAATATTTTGAGCAGAAATTTAAATAAGATTTTTTAATAGAGATTTTAACTTTCTTATTAGTAGCTGAAAAATATGTGCAACTTTAGATACCCAAACACCTCAGGAATTACTGTAAGACAATTCTGATAATGAGACAGTTCTGAAGAAACAGCTCTTCAAATAAGAGGGATTCCCAGAGACATGTACAGGGCTCGTGCACCTGTCAGTCACAGCCATGGGTATCAGCGGCTGGCTGACACAAGTTCATCCATCCTTTCTCTCCTACCTCCTGTTTATTTCATTTTTATTTTGACACCTTTGGCTCTTCTTTAATTGCCTGAATCCTTCTGTGGAAATAAAAACATTCAAGGTTGCCATCTACTTCTTAGCTGAGACTTTTTTTTCTTTCAGCTTTTGTTTGTAATTGTAAATTTGAGAAAGGTAGAGATCTTCTGCTCCATTATACTTTCTGTCAGTGGAAATATTTTCCAGGGTGTTGCATATCAATTGTATACAAAGTCATAACTTTTTCATTTTGAGGAGTTAATCTAGCTTGCCTGACTCGATACTCAAATTTTTTATGGTTTGTCTTATTTTTCTCAAGGGTAGAGATGTAGTATTCCCCAATACTATCAACGTTTTCTGTCATTTGGCCCTTTTCATGGAATTATATCCAACGCTATGAGTGTTCTGTTCCCAAATATTTGGAAAAATAAAAGTTAGCTCTACAATGAACTCTTGGGGGAAACAATTTGATAACTATGGCCCATCGAAGGTTCAGTTTATTTTTCCTGTTTACTTACCTTCAGATTAACTTTGTTTAGACTTTCCTACAATTGAATAGCAGAAAGTACTTGTCAGCTCATAATTCTAGCTTACCTAAGTCATTGTTAGTTTTATTGTTTTCCTACCTTGTATTGGAGAAATTTCTCCACTTTGTATCATCAGCACATTTCATCACCTTACTGTATTTTCTTTCCTTTAGGTCAGCAAAGTAGCTAAAACCAATACTAATGCTGATCTTTATGACATGCCACAAGTCACTTCCCTCCATTTGGCACAGCTGCCACTTACAAGCACCTTTGGCTTCAATATTCTATCCAGGTCATTATCCACTTCAGCGACTTGTTTCTCCTGGTTCACTGTGTGTCTTCCCGTAGTCCACATTGCTCAAAGGAGAGGAGGCTTCCTTTGAAAGAGACTCTCATGTTGAGAATCACAGATTCTTTTTAAATTGAATAGAAGTGCCTTGGAGGAAGCAGTGATCATACAATAGCATGTTACTTCTCAAGGGAAAAAAAAAAAAAGCTCAGTTATATTTCAATAGGAAGGTGGATAACAACTGGACAAAATTCAGGAATAGGAGACAAATGACATAAATATTAAACTAGTCCCTGATTTACTCTTTGCCACTGGTGACACCAGTGGCATTTATTTAAACATTTATTGAATGTTTATTTGTTTAATTGTATCTTTATACTGGAATCCTCATTAATATTGTGTTAGGTTGCTGTACAATATCAATGCAATAATAATGCATTGAGAACAGGGGTGCTAGGTGACTCAGTCGGTTAAGTATCAGACTATTGATTTCGGCTCAGGTCATGATCTCAGGATTGTGAGATAGAACCTTGTGTTGGTGGGGCGCCTGGGTGGCACAGCGGTTAAGCGTCTGCCTTCGGCTCAGGGCGTGATCCCGGCGTTATGGGATCAAGCCCCACGTCAGGCTCTTCTGCTATGAGCCTGCTTCTTCCTCTCCCACTCCCCCTGCTTGTGTTCCCTCTCTCACTGGCTGTCTCTATCTCTGTCAAATAAATAAATAAAATCTTTAAAAAAAAAAAAAAAAAAGAACCTTGTGTTGGCTCACACTCTGGGTGTAGAGCCTGCTTAAGATTTCCTCTCTCCCTCTCCCTCGGACCCTCTCCCCCTCTAAAAAAATAAATTAAAAAAAGAATGCATTGAGGGGCGCCTGGGTGGCACAGCGGTTAAGCGTCTGCCTTCGGCTCAGGGCGTGATCCCGGCGTTGTGGGATCGAGCCCCACATCAGGCTCTTCCGCTATGAGCCTGCTTCTTCCTCTCCCACTCCCCCTGCTCGTGTTCCCTCTCTCGCTGGCTGTCTCTATCTCTGTCAAATAAATAAATAAAATCTTTAAAAAAAAAAAAAGAATGCATTGAGAACATTATCTATAAAGAGAGATTTAGTGCTTACCATCAGAAAGTGAAAGAGAAGAACTGCATTCCTCCCTTAGAAATGGGATTTTCACAGACCTTCTCATAAAATATTACTATGTCTAAGATCCTGGAAAAACATGATTATTTAATTTAGATCCAGAATTATAATTACAATTCTGAATCTCACTCAAGAGCTCAATTAATTCTCATACAGGTCATAATTAACGAACAGAAACTTAAAGAAGTTGCTTACATTATTACCTTTTTTCTACTGCTGTAAATATTTCTAAAGAGTTAAAGAATAAAAAACCCAAGATTTCCAGGAACTTTCCCCTATCCCATGTTACTGATAATATTGTGGGTTTTCAATACTGTGTGCTCTAGAGTTCATGATTTTTTAAATTCACTCTACTGTGATATTTTCAGTGTGGCTTATGATATATAGAACCTGGCATACTTCATTTTGCTATAAAGAATGATGTCCATTGTGCAAAATTATTATCATGTCTATAAATTGCCACTTTGCTCTGATTTCATCAAAATCAGAGGGTTGGATGACTAATTACTTCTGTATTTTTAAAAAAATCACAGTTGATGCAATTTCAGCCTGAAATTATTTAGCTGGCAGATAATTTTGTAGCATGTGTATAATATTGGCTAAGTCAAATTCTTAGGTTAATTCTGAAGGAAAAAAGGACATCACATAATTCCTGAAGGCAGTGAATTAGAAACACAAACAAAACAGGTGACTGAGGGATCAGAAGAGGGTGAAGAAGAAAGAAAGGTAATATTTATGTGACTTGTAGGTGTATCACGCTGTACTTTCTCCCCTTGGTTACATACAGGCTAGATTAGGGTCTGTCTACATCTAATCATTTTAGCTGTTGTTTTAATGAATGTCAAATTACCACAGTCTCCTAAGATTTCAGTTAGGAAGACCTTCTGATGAGTCTTTTACCTTGTTTTCTTTCAATGCAGTTGGAATTATAATGAAGAAATTAAATCATTCTTCACAGACAATAGGAATACAGTCCCAAAAGCTTTTTATGATTTGATGTCCTCTTGGCAACAGCATTAACTGGGTTTCAAATTTGTGTTTAATATTTTGGAAGATTGCCTTTTCAGGATAAAAAATAAGGTTCTGAAATAACGATGTCCTTAAAGTGAATACAGATCCCCATATCTTTGCATTACTCAATAATTTATGACTCAATCAAATAGAAATACCCAGGCACAATGATACCTTTGTTTACAATTAAGAAAGAGCTAAAAGATAGTTTATGTTTACATAAAAAATATTCATTGAGTGACTGTTCTGTTGCAGGGATTGTGTTAAGTGCCAAGTATATGTTTGAACAGGACAAGTATACCTGCTTTTATAAAGCTTGTGTTATAGAGGGGTTATAATTATAGCTGTAGTGAATATAATTATATATTCAGAAATACAGACAAGCCATTGGATAATGGTGTGGGAAATCTGTGAGAGGGAATTAGGTATAAGGCTCCATGGGAGTACCAAGGAAGGGAATGACTCAACCTGGATTTGGGATTCAGGGGAGGCCCCCTGCAGTAAGTGGCAAATAAGCTGAAACTTGAAGGGAGACTAGGAAGAGAATAGTGCTCTAGCAATGAATAAGTGAAAAGGTTAAGAGACTATGACTCAGTAAGACCCAGTGATTGTGATAATGGTAATGGTGTTGTTGGTAGAGAAAGGGGAAGCTAAAGTGTTGGACAAGATCTATGCATATTGAAAGACATGTTAGGGAAACTGAATTTTATTCTAATGCAATGGACTGATACAACAAAGTTTAAAGGGGAAGATGGCATAATCAGGTTTATTTTGAAATATCAGTCAAATTGTTAAGCAATATGCAGCAAGAAGCTGAGCTTTCAGTATCTCAAGTCATAGGGAATGCAATACATATATAAGTTTATGCGTATATTTCAATACAAGTGGACCTCTGTTTTTAGCAGGAAGTCAGTCTAGATTCTTTGACAGATCTGGCTGAAAAACAACTGAAAATCTCCTGCATTATTATGTCATTGGCATTCTGGCAAGGAATTAAGAAACTCTCAGAGGCAAAACATAAGTGAAAGAGAACTCAGAAAACTGGAGGAATGAGACTAGCTTTCTCTGAGAGTATTTGCCAATCCATGTGGCCTGATCTTTACTTTTCATGTCTCTATAGGGCATGGAAAATGGGAGAAAAAGAGTAGGACCTTCTAAATTTGGGAATTTAAAAAAGAGACCCCATATAAAAATGGGAACTTAAAGCCCTGTGCCCTTAAGGTAAAGACGAAGTAAAAACTAGAAATAATACTCCTTGCCTTGCCACTCTTATCACAGCAAGAGAAATAATTTCTTTCAACGTTTGACATTGATTTGAGAGAAAAAAGGTCTCTTTAGAATTTTCTAGCTGCAGGACAGTCTGCAGGTAGATTTGAAGTGATGTGAGATTGGTGTGCTTTAGGATTGTGGAAGAAGTAAATTCAAATCCTTTTGGAAGAATCTGTCTTCAACTTAATTCTCAAAAATTACCACAAATATCCTAAGGAATATGAGCTCACAGCTAAAATCCCCAAATACACAAAGAAACAAAACAAGAAAGTGAGGACTATCAGAAAATGGTAGTATCAAGACTAGCAGAAGGTAATATCAAGTTCAAAAAGCCTTCAGATATTGGTAGTATTAGATAAAGTACAGAAAATGGACACATTTAGTGTTTTTATAGAAATAAAATCTATTTTAAATGAATAAGGAGCAAGCTAATAAGAAATGACCATGCAGATAAGAAAATAAGCATGTTTAAAAATGGAAAATGCATTTTTAATTAAAAACTCAATGAACAGGTTAACAGAAGATTGGAAACAGCATGAGAGAAAATTAGTGAATTGGAAGACATACCTGAAGAAATTACACAGAATGAGACAAAGAGATGAGAAATAGGAGAGGTTAAAAGTATATAATACAGAATGAGAAGGTATATAACACAGAATGAGAAGGTGTGGTATATACCTAGTCAAAGTTCCAGAAGGAGAGGACACAGAGAGACACAATGGGAGAGAGAAAATATTTCAAGAAAAACTGGCTATAAATTTCCCAGAATTGACAAGAGATACTAACATTCAGATCATAGAAGGCTAGTGAATTTATCCAAGAAGGGTGAATAAAGGAAAATTTGTATTAAATTCATCATCACAAAATTGCAGAATCAAAAATAAGAATATGTTTTTTTCATAATGAAATAATTTGACTTTAATTTGAATGTAATAACTTATTACATATTCACATTTTTTCTTTCTTTTTAATAAGGAGGTAAGCTAATTATGTATCTCCCAGTCCCCTTCACCCATTTTGCTCATCCTCCCATTTCTTTCCCCTCTGGCAACCATCAGTTTGTTCTATGTATTTATAGGTCTGATTCTATTTTTTTGTTTATCCATTTAGTTTTTAGATTCTACATGTAAGTGAAATCATATGGTATTTTTCTTTCTCAGCCTGACTTATTTCGCTTAGCATAGTACTTTCAAGGTCTATCCATGTTGTCTCAAATGGCAGGATCTCATCCCTTTCATGACTTCATAATATTCCAGTGTGTGTGTGTGTGTGTGTGTGTGTGTGTACCACATCTTCCTTGTCTATATATCAAAGGATACTTCGGTTGCTTCCATAACTGGCTATTGTTAATAACGCTACAATAAGCATAGGGGTTCATATATCTTTTCAAATTAGTGTTTTTGTCTCCTTTGGGTAAGTACCCAGTAGTGGAATTATTGGATCATATGGTATTTATATTTTTAATTTTTTGAGGAAACTATATACTGTTTTCCATAGTGGCTGTACCAGTTTACATTCCCACAAACAGTGTACCAGAGTTCCTTTTCCTCCACATCCTTGCCAACACTTGTTATTTCTTCTCTTTCTGATTTTAGCCGTTCTGATAGATGTAAGGTGACCTCATTGTGGTTTTGGTTTGCATTTTTCTGATGATTAGTGACGTTGAACATCTTAGGTGTCTATTGGCCACATGTATGTCTTCTTTGGAAAAATGTCTATTCATGTCCTCTGCCTATCTTTTAATTCGATTATTTGGTTTTTTTGTGTTGGGTGGTATGAGTTCTTTATATATTTTGGATATTAATCCATTATCGGATATATCATTTGCACATATCTTCTCCCATTCAGTAGGTTGCATTTTTTTGTTGATGGCTTCCTTTACTGTGCAAAAGTTTTTATTCTGTTGTAGTCCCAATAGTTTATTTTTGCTTTTGTTTCCTTTGCCTTAGAAGACATGTGTAGAAAAATGTTGCTACGTCCAATGTCAGAGGATTTATTGCTTGTGTTCTCTTCTAGAATTTTTATGGTTTCAGATCTCTCATTTAGGTATTTAATCCATTTTGAGTTTATTTTTTTTTTTTTGTATGGAGTAAGAAAATGGTCCCATTTCATTCTTTTACATGTATCTGTCCATTTTCCCAGCACCATTTTTTGAAGAGACATTCTTTTCCCCATTGTATATTCTTGCCTCCTTTGTTGAAGATAAATTGGCCGTATAGTTGTGGGTTTATTTCTGGGCTGTCTATTCTGTTCTATTGATCTCTGTGTCTATTTTTGTGCCAGTACCATACTGTTTTGATTACTACAGCTTTGTAGTATATCTTGAAATCTGGAATTGTGATACCTCAGTTTTGTTCTTCTTTTTCAAGATTGCTTTGGCTATTCAGGATCTTTTGTGGTTCCATAGAAATTTTAGGATTATTTGTTCTAGTTCTGTGAAAAACGCTGTTGGTATTTTGATAGGAATTGCATTGAATCTGTAGATTGCTTTGAGTAGTAGGGACATTTTAATGATATCAATTCTTTTTATCCATGAACATGGAATATCTTTCCATTTGTTTTGTCATCTTCAATTTTTTCATCAATGTTTTGTAGTTTTTAGAGTACTGGTTTTTGGTCTCCTTGGTAAAGTTTATTCCTAGGTATTTTGTTCTTTTCGGTGCACTTATGAATGGAATTGTTTTCTTACACAAGAATTTTTCTTAAATTCTTAATAAATACTGCTTTTTGAGTCAAAGCCACAAATTGCATTTTAATTAACCACTAAATAATGATACTATATGTAAAGATTGCTATTGTAATTCACAAAACATCCTTTCCCCAAGACTGCTGAGAAGAGAAAGAAGCTACTTTCTTTTCCAAGGGAGAGAATACTTTTAAGAGATGTAGTTTTGTTCCTTGTATACTACATTCTATTTCTAAATTAAACCTACATTTAAATTAAACAATTGTATGTCCAAAACAATTAATAACATAGCATAATAATTCCTGTCTTCTCACTGTATCTGGCCTGAATATTAATAGAAACATTAACCCCCTTATTTGCTTGGCCTCCCACCCCCATAAGCTCTATATGTGTAATAATGTCTCCAAATTTGGTTTCTTTTTAAATAGCTGTAGTTATTCTTGTTTTCACAATTTTCTAGACTATTTTAATATATATTAAATATCTTCACAACTTCATTCAGAGAAATGGCAAATTTTTTAAGAGGAAATTTTTATTTATTATTTTTAATTAATTAATTAATTTTAAAAAAGATTTTATGTATTTATTTGTCAGAGAGAGAGAGAAGAAGCAGGGAAAGCTGTAGGCAGAGGGAGAAGCAGGCTCCCTGCTGAGCAAGGAGCCCGACATGGGACTCAATTCCAGGACCCTGGGATCATGACATGAGCCGAAGGCAGATGCTTACTTGACTGAGCCACCCAGGTATCCCTAAGAGGAAATTAAAAAAAAAAAAAAAAATTCTGTAAGACAAGTTATGCTGTTAGGGGGAAATGTCATAAAGATGTGGAAAGAAATAGACATACCGATTTTGGATCCAGAGGTCTAAGGAAAACCCCCATGTGATCCTCTGAATGTCAGAATAAACTCATTTCATTCAATTACATGGGTATCACACCAACTTGTGTGTACCTGTCAGTAATTCCGAAGCATCTTGCTAGAAGGGAACCACTTTTCGTGAACTCCCACATCCATTTGTCTCCACCAAGTCCATGCATTTTTAGAACAAAGAGTGAGTAAAGGTGACCTCTGCACACCAAATGAATAGGAAAATTACTGGCAATACAGGATGATAATTAAAATCATTTCCCTGCTTGCTGAATTGATAGCTGGCTACTATCATTTCTCCCTGTAGATGGCAGTGGAACTCTTTCATTCTAGACTATTTTGCCCTTTTTCTTTTTCTTTTCTTTTCTTTCTTTCTTTTTTTTTTTTTTTTTTTAAATCTGTTCTCTCTCACTCTCCTGGCTAGTAGTTCTCAGCTCTGCTGGGTGATGATTTAAACAACACTTTGATGCAGTAGGATGTTGGTGTTCACAAATCAGGTCTATCCTTTTTTTTTTTCTAAACAGATAATATACTGCTTTTTCAAAGTCAATTAACACTTAGGGCAAATGAAATGGGGAAAGCAAAAGGTCACTTACTAAAGGGTTGCCTTGAAACCTTTTGGTATTTTTCAGGTTTCATCCAGGAATTACAAATAATTGGAAAAAGAAAGGAAATAATAATTAGTTCATTTTGGTTCTTGATCACACCCAATAAGATAGCTTAATAAGGCTTTTCTGCTCTATTTCCTAGTGATGACTGTGGTGTGCTCAGAGTATTGGCTAATAATTTCTATGTGTCTTGCAGTCACCAAGGCAATGGGATGCTTTGGGGACAATTTATGTGTTGGGAGAAGGCTGATGGAAAGAATCAGTAACATTTCTGGATTGCGATGTGGTTGAGTTATGTTTTATAAAAGAAATTTGTCCAGATTGTGGCATGGCAGGAGATAGGGAGGTGATCGTCAGAATGGCAAAAAATCATAGGACTCTGTTTTACAATAGCATCAGCATCAAATCCTACTCCAAAACAATGCTAAGTGAGCTAAAGTTCAAGAGTTAGGGAAAGAAGGCTGCATAAACACGGAGTTGGTCGATGTTCTGACCGCAGATGCCCTTGGCAATTATTGCTTGAATATCAAGATTGTTCCCAAATGAGCATCTCAGATATAACAGCTCAAAGTTTGCATAACTTACTTGAATTTCATTTAGAAAGCAGGTCTGGACACCCCCAAATAATAAGCAAATATTAAAAACTATAACCCAAACATATTGCAAATTAAATTATTAACAAATTGACTTTCAAGTTGACTGCTGGCAATGTGCCAGATTGGGTAGCAGGATTTGGAGCTGTGCTCTGCTCACACTTCTCGCATCACACCTCATAGTTACAGCTGCAGTCAAAGTTCTTTTCTGTCCTTTTATTTCAATAGAGAAAGGCCTTCACTTGGTTTAATAACCTTTTCCTTCTTGAATAAGGAGTTTCTGTTTGCAATCACATGAATAGAAAAAGACCTGCTCCAGAAACTCTGGGAGATTATTTAATGCCTAGCTACAAAAATAAGGTTTTGAAAGAGCAGAAGGGATAGAATAACTACATAATGAGGAAATTCTTGTGAGGTAAATTATTGTTCGGGATTTTTAAACTGATCTTTTAAAAAAGCAAATAGTAATAATAATAATAATAATAATAATAATAATAATAATTACAATCCTGCAAATACTGTTGCCTAGTGTGAGACAACAACTCCAGCTTTGCTGGAAACACCACTGGGTGCCTGCACTTTGTTCTCCTCCCACTGTGCAGCCTGAAACATTCTAAACCCGGGAAAAGACCTGCCTTCACCCAACAGCAATGTCTCCTTGCTTTGAGTCTGCGTATATTTCCACCTCTACAGGGATAGACACAATAATGTGATCCTTTTCACCTATGTGGGTCAGAATAATGTTTGAGGCTTCAGGTAAATTATAAGCTAGCAGAAGAGTTGATCCAAACTATGCAGTTTCATCATTGAGAAATGTTTCTGTTGGGGTGTGGGTGTCTTCTGAACTTCCTTGGTCAAACCAGCAATTGGGTAATTGAAATTAATTGGAGGAGCAAAGGAGAGTGTGAGTGCAAGCCTGTGTTCACAGGTCAGAGTTTCTCCTTCTAGTTCTAATATTCCCATTAGAATCTTCTGCTTCACTAAGCCTGGACCCGTAACCTTCTTCACTAAGTCTTTTCACATCTAATAGGACCAACTTGATTCCCATTCTTGAAACTGTGATGATGACAAATATCTTCTTTTGCATTCAGCTGAAGATTTTAGCTGTATTTTGGGAGAGAGGTTTAAACTCCGAGCTGATTAGAGCAGTTAGGAAGGTGTCTGGTAGGAGGGAGGGGGGTGGGGAAGAAGTGATTTCTCTACCATCTTCAGAATCTCTGGGTAAGGAAAGTGGTAGTTGATCTGAGGGCAGCAGCTTACTGTGCTCTTGACCTATTCTTGGTCTCCCTGCTCTCTCCCTCTCCTGCTGTCATGAAGAACTTCTGTGCCTGTCTTCCCCTCATCTCCCACATCAGCACATTCAGTACACGAGACACAAGATTGTCACCGGAAACAGACTGGGCCTCCCCTTGTCAAAAGGACCATCAGCACCTGACCCCCCTCTTCCCAAGCGACTCAGTCTCTGGCAGGTGTTACAAGCTAAATTGAGTTTTGTGGCAGCTGCTTCTGGAAGCTCCGAGACAGCGTGGCGCTCCTGGCATGAGGGGAACAATGAGGAAGCTGCCCATCACGGTCCTGTGCCAGTGCCTGCTCCTCCCTCTGGAGAACGTGGCTGCTTGCAAAGAAAAGTTGTTTTATCCTACATGAAAAGAACTGTTTTTTGTTTCTTGTTTATCCAGTGTTCACCGTTTAAAAATAATACGACGTCTTAGTTAAGGGGTAAACTTAGGAAACATTACTCCTACTTGCATTTTTCTCTAGGTGCCAACACACCTCAGCAAGCTTTCAGACAACAGTCACCTAGCAACAGTTTTTTCATACATTAAATGATTTTAAACTCTCACATTTTCCTCCATGAGAGCTATATATTTCACCTTTTGTCTCCCTCTTACAGCTCAAGGAAAGAACAACCAAGAAAGAGAACAGTCTATTCAGTTTCATCATAAAATACCAGTTTTAAACTATTGCTTTTAAATGTGTATGTTTTCTGTAATCGTTTGCTAATCCATTTGTGACCTTTTATTTAAGTGGTCAGATATTAGTTGGGATTAGGTTCCACTGCAAGTGACAGAAATACCAAAATATTGCAAGTTTAAGCAGATAGAAATGGAAATGCAGGCAGTCCTGGGCTGGTCTGGCAGTGCCAGTCTCCCTGCGGATCCAGGTTCATTAGTTCTGACTTGCCTGCCAACCTCTACATGCAATGTCAATTTCTTTGTCTGATGTGGCTGTTGGAGGACCAGTCATTGTATCTTCATTTCAGATATCAGGAAGAAGAAAAGAGAAATAAAAGGGCATATTCCCTCACTTTAAGATTACTTCCCAGGAGTCTGGAAGATTGTTTGTGCCTACATTCCATTGGCCAGAACTTAGTCCTGTCTCATATAACTTCCAGGCAGCCTTTATTTTGTGCCTTCGTGTGATCAACCGATGTTCAGGGATTCTGTCACTGAGAAAAAGGGGAAGATGAATATTAAAGAACACCTAATAGTCACTGCTGCAGGTCAAATATTAAAATTTAGATAAACTGCAGAATTTATATTCAATTACTAGCTCTTTTGTTCTTCAAGAAAGAGAAATACTTTCTTCTTTTCTCCTGAGAGGAATAGATGGCAGAAATGAAGATGTAAACATGATCTAAGTTGCAATTGTTACCAGGTTTTGAAGACATTCTAGTGGATTACACAGAGGCTTAAACAATATTGGAACAAGACTGCACAGATAACAATATTGGAACTTGATTGTGCTATTTGTTACTGTAAGAAGGTCCACCTTGGTGTCCATTCAAGGGCATTTTCATTAAATATCTTACTAAAAGAATTTCCTATGAGTTGTGTGTCACAGAAGAGAGACAAGGTTATAGAGTACCAAGCATTAAAAGAAAACTTACTGAGATTGAGAAATGTGTGCTGAAAAATATCTGGGTTTATGGAAATACTGAACACTTTTAATAATACATTTGGGTTTAAAGACAGGAAGGATTTACATGGTATGTGGCTTGGCATTTAGGTCTTTACAAGCTGCCTGTTTCCTGAGCCAACACTGACCACCCTTTCATTAGTAGAATACTTACGCTTGGTTGGATCTACACAATTAAAACACATACTAGTATATGGATGCCTGTTCCTCACCCTGGAGGTGCTGATTAATTGGTCTTGAGTGGGTCCAGACACTGGTAATTTTTTAGAAGTTCTCCAGATAATTCTGGCCCTCAACTAGTCTTGAGGACTAGTAAATAAGATGCCTCCAAATCAGACTCCTATGAATCCCTGCAATAATCTCTTAGGGAGTAACTTCAACCTGAATATTAAGGCCATGGATAACTTTCTCATCTTAGAAAGTTGTTCAGTCCATACATTAAGTGATTTATCATTGAAGTTTGTATTTTTGGGACCGGTCACTTAATCTTTATGTGGCTTCCTTTCTTTACCTGAAAAATGGGATTTCCTTATCTGAAATGGGGTTTGTTTGATGATTAAATGAATGATTTAGGTAGAATGAACTGCATGGCATAACAGAAGAGCTATTAAAATATTTTTTATTATTCCATAGTTATATTTTATAGTATGTCTTTATGATTGATAAGACAGTTGTCATTAGTATACTTTAGTAATTAAATAATTATGGGTAGGTTAAATACCTTACTCTGGATAATTTGATTAATCATATTGGTTGATGCCTCCAGTGTGGAAATCCTGACTCCTCTAGACCCTATGAGAATATAAAATGTAGATATAATATCCAGTGCAGTTAAGGGTATAGAAGGGACAAAGTGGAAATATAAGCGGTATATTTGCAGCAGAAATTGCATATTGATCACTAAATCTATTTTCTCCATGTTCCATTTTTGAATATAATAGGAGGCTTCTAAATTTTCCTTGCAGTTACTGTGGTCAGATGACTTAGTTTTTGCAGTTGGAATGTGAGTTAAAATGACCTGTGTCACTCTTGGGTCTGGACCTTGATTTATTGGGTATGCTTTCCAATTCCCATTTGATGGAACCTGCACATGGCTGAGTCCCAGCTTTGACTATGTAGAAGATAATGTCCTAAGGAATGGTGGAGCAACAAAATAGAAGAAATCTGTATTACAAATGGCAGTCCTGATGTGAGCTGTGCTAGGTGTTTGTACAAGGGATAAATGAATTTTTTTTTTTAAGTGCCTGAATTGTTGAATTTCTTTCATAGGAATGCATGGCCTTCACCCCGAGCCCCAGATTAGTTGCAGATTCTACAATAATTCTGCAGAACACTGGTTTTCAAAGTGAGGTTCCCGGGGTAGCAATGTCAACAGCAGCACCTGTAAATTAGTTAGAAATGCAAAAACTAATGATGTACTGTATGTTGGCTAATTGAACATAATAATAAAAAAAAATGCAAAAAGTCAGGTCCTACTCCAGACCTTCTAAGTCAGAAACTTGGTAGTGGGGCTCAGTAGTCAGTGTTTGAACACAATTTTCAGGTTATTTTGAAACAGACTTAAGTTTGAGAACCACGTCTATGTAGGGAGAGGAGTTTAGGAAAGGGTAAGAGGGTAGAAGAAACATGCTAGAAGTGCTTCAAGAGAATGCGCTTTGGAAATAGAATGCCGAGGTTTGAATCCTGGCTTTGCTACTTACTCTGGGTGACCTTAGGCAAGTCAGCTTCTCCGTTTCTTAGTTTATTTATCTGTAGAATGGCGATAATAATTGTACAATAATCATAGGATTTTTCGAGGGTTAAGTGAGTCAATATGCATAACGCATTTAGAACAGTGCCTGGCATATAATGAATATTAACTATAATTATTTAAAGCAACAAAATTGAAAAGTGGAGAATTGATCTATATGAGAAAAGGTGTAGAGGTGGGTCAGAGAACCTGTCTATGGAAAACAATGGGTCTAAGATTCATTAAATAATTGAATACATATTTATTCCTTTGCTTCAATACTTCAAGAATGTAACTCAACAATTCCTTTTTTGTGGAGCTTTTCCTAATACTGACTTGAATCTGTCTCCCTATTGTATTCCTAACTCTCCAAACTGACATAGAGTAAATCTGATTCTTCTTCTACATCAACAATCATTCTTTTGCAGTGATAGTGGCAGTGATTACTCCAGGGGAATCAGTCTATTTGTAATAATAATGATCCAGCCTCATTGTTTTAAAAATACTTCAACATAATAACTACAACTTCTGACTCTCGTAGCCACTCCACACTCAGTCAGCTTTATAATCATTTCCTTTTCTTCAGATCTCAAAGCCTGGCTGGTTATCCAAGTATATCCCAAAGACTGGAGCCTTTGGGGTCTCTAAGCTAGATTTTAGCATTGAGGTTCTGGGGAGGAAAGGCCACATTCCCTCTAATGTCTTGGAAGAGTATGTAACAGAGTCATTATCCTGTAAGGACCACCTTGCATAGATCTTTATGTCTTAGCTTTATCCTCTTATAGACATCTATCATGTCAAAGCCAAGCCCCCATTGTGGACTCATTTCCTTTCATTATCATGGGTTTCTATTGCACAACACAATTATAACTATACTATAAGCAGGTCATAGGGTACTATATCAATTATCATTTACAGGTCTTGTTTAGCTCCCAGAAGTAGCATAAATCATCTTGTCTCTTCCTTCATATCACACCCAAGTCTTAGTTGGTCTCTTTCCATTTCAAGATGTCTCCCATCCCTCCCCAAAATAATAATAATAATAATAATAATAATAATAATAATAATAATAATAATGCCCCTTCCCTTGACTTCTGTATCCTTCCTTCAGCTACTATTTCTCCGAAGAGTTTTTTGTAATGCTGTCTCTATTCCCTCATCTCTCATTCTTTCTAATACATTAAAAAAATATTTATTGAACATTAGCTCTATGCAAGATACTGTATTAGATGCTGTAATAAGTAAAAAAGGGAAAGACACACTAGATATGAAAGGCTTTAAACATGGGTTTATTGACCCCTAATTCCAACCTAGATTCCACTGTCTTAAAATTATCTAATATCTATAATTCCAGCCAATTTCTAGTCAATTTCAAAATGTGGTATTCAGTTATTCCCACATTCATCAGAAGACATACCAGTTGGTCAGAGTCACAAAGCACAAGGCATTTAACTGCTTATCTGTCTGATTTTAATGTTCTGTAAAAGCTGTTTTTTATCAGAAAATCTGGGCTTTTACATCAAGTGATGATTTGACATTAATGCATATACTTCAGAAGTAATCAAAGAACTGAGGTTTTCTATCAAAGTACCTGATTGCACTTTAAACATTATTTTTCTATGGTATGGAATGAACTGAGAGCACTTCTGTATTCCATCTCATTCTATATATAGTAAGTAGTAAGTTCAGGCTTACAAGCACAGTAAACTAATTACAGAAGAGAAATTCCGATGTTTGGTATGAAGCACAATTTATTATTGCTGCTGGGAGGACATATATTTCAACATTAAGAAGGCCTTGCCAGTTTATTTTAGACTAAAACATCAGCAAATGTACACAGAAGAGACCACAGGATTTTCATTTCCTAAGCAAAACTTAGTCAAATATTAGAATCTTTGCTCTGCTCTGATATTGCTTTTAGAAACAGGAGAGACTGTTTTCCTATGAGATTCTTGCTTTTTCTTATTAGAAGCTCAACATCTGTTCCTCTGCAGCTGAAAGAGAGTGTGGCTAAGGAAAAAAGAGAGAGAGAGAAGAAAAGAAAATGCAACAATAACTTCAAATCTCAGCAATTAGAATGTAGGCCTCTGTGACTTGGCATCCTTAGAACTATTCTGAAATAGGGTGAGAGAAAAGAGAGGTTTAGGTTGGATATCAGAAAAAATCCAGAAGAGCGACACATCTTTGAAAGAAAGAGAATTCTCCTGAGTAGAGGACATACTTGGAATCAGATTAAACCAAGCATAGAAAAATATATTGAAGAAGTACTCTTGACTGGTAGGAAAATGCATATTATGACCTCAAAATGACTTTCCCATTATTAATATGAGGATTTCTAAGTAATATTTAGAAATCTAAAAATCTGTTTAGTTTGAGATGCATATAACTAGTTTGAGAAAAATTTGGGTACTTATTGTAAATGTTCACTGTTGCTCATTTTTGTTTGTTTGTTTGTTTTGCTATTAAAAACTATATACACACACAAATCAAATGTATTTTTAATCATTCTCTTTCTCTGCCTCTGAGTGTGCTTGAACCATGATGAATATAATGAGCTGTTATTTGTAATACAAAATGTGGAGTGAAAACTAAATGTTTGTCTTTGTGGAGAAGAAATTTCTTTCAACCTAAGTTATGGCTTCCTTCTAGAAATGAACTATCATTACAAATGATGAGAAAACTATCAATTAATTATCTAACTACATGCAGGCATACATGCGGTACTGAGCAGACAGATTTACACTGTTATAGCTAACTGTCCTCTTGGCAAATGTTGGTAACTGAAAGCTGCTTCTTTTTTTTTTTTTTTCCTAGAAAAGAGAAATTTAGGTGAAATTCACTAATGTTTGGTAGGAAGCCCAGTTGCCTCTGTGCTGATTTGTTCTGATTTATGACTTTGAGGAATAACAGTGCAAGTTCCTGAGTTTGGTTAATGCAGGCTTTTTCAATTAATTTTGGATTTTAGACACAGTGTAATTCTGTATTAATAACTCAGTGTTACCGGTCAAAATAAATATCTCTTTCTGACCCCTGCTAGTTTGCAAAATGGAGCATGCAGAGGATTATTACTTCTTTGCACATTCTCAGCTGGACTCGAGGGTCCTTAAAACATTGCTTCTGCTAACCAGTCTTAGGTTTACCACCTCTGTTTACTATTGCTTGTAGCTCAGTTCCTTCCAGAATGGGAGTAATCATCGAGTAATCATCCAGGGATCTTGGGTTCAGTCTGGCCTCTGCTTCTTGAATGGTTTCCTTTACTGCCTATTTAAATTCTAACCCCATCTTATGGTTCATTCCAAAAGCCACCTTCACCACAAACCCTATCTTGATCCTAATGACTGTAAGCCATCTAGTCTGCTTTGTCTCCCTTCCCTGCCATTGTTTATAGCCTCCTTGACCTTAGTGTAGTCTGACTTTTATATTTACATGAGTCTTCCCTTTCTCTCCCAACAGATTATATTTGAGGTAGAGATTGGGTCTTATTTATTATTATTTCCTGTGGCACCTACTGCAGTGCTATATATGGGCATAATCTGACATTAAATAACATTAAATAACCCTCAAATAACAAGGAGCACAGGCTTTCTTTCAGGCACTGGGTGGGCATTGTGAAAGCCTATGAACTATTACTGTCAAAAATGATCAAACTGGTGGGTAGTTTAAGACTTATGACAAGATAACTATTTTATGAGAAATAATTCATGAGAAGTCAAATGAAAGATAATGAACACCATAGGTATTTGCAAAATGGGAAAAAAAATATTGTGCATATGGTAGGGTGGGGTGTGGAGTAGGCAGTGAATGTCAAAGAAAACTTCAAGGAGAAAATTCCAGCTAGACTACGAGGGATACTAGGGACAAAGATAGGGATTGATGGAGGTGCCAGAATTCCATGCAGAAAAGATTAAAGGAGCAAAAGATCAAGCTGGATGACTGAGTATATTCAAAGATCTTATGGGCTTGGGGATAAGCTTTTAAATGGTCCTCAATGACAGTCAGAAATCATTGCAAAGGAATGTATTAGGAAAATCCATCTGGTGTTTGTGTATAAGAGTTTCCAAGGGAGCTGAGGCTTGTCACATTAATATGGTCTCCATAAGGTGCTGTCCTTTTAACATACATACAGGGTAGTTCTCCATGTAAAGGATAACAATTATTGACATTTATACAGTACAAATGTTCACAAAGGATTCATTGCTTTTACAAGAGGTTTAAACATAAAATTCTTTGGAGAACAGCAAGCACTTCTGGTGAGCATAAAATTATTTTTATTCAACTTTTACAAAACTCTTTCAGAAACTTAACTAGAATGTAACACAAGGCACAGCTGTCTGCTATGTTAGTATGCCAATGTATTTCTGGTTTATAAGGAGTAGTATTGTGAACAAAAGCTCCTGCACTATTTCATTTAGATTTTAAGTCCTCCTCAGAGTCCTGACCTTTGAAGATCTCAAAAGTGAATATTCTAAGCTGCATAGAAGTAGACAAGACAAAGTGTAGAAACTTAAGAGCTCATAGATTTTTTTCTTGAAATGCTGCAATGACTTCTTAACTTCCTTGAGATATATGAGATTCACAAGGCCCACTCAGCCATCTGTTTTGCTTGATTTCAGACCATTTCCATCTTTTCCACGGACACAGAGGCAAATAATGTATGTGCATATTATGCATGTGTGTGCATTAGCAAGCACACATATACATACACAGTTTAGGTTGTGTTCTCCATATCAAGTTTCGGAAGTTGTTCTTTTCTTGGGGTTTGATGTACCTGGTTATTTAACAGTAACAGTTACTATAAAGTTACTGTTATTTTTAAAATACAGAAACTTTTTAAAATCTTTTTTTTTCCTTTTAACAGAAAAAAGGTAGCATGGATGATTATAGCAAACTTTGGAAGCCAGTGTTACTAAGTGTCCTTTTCATGGTAGCAGGATTAGTTAGTTTTTATTTTTATACAGTATTCAGAAGCTTTTGGTGGATGTTATTGAAAGAATTTTTGTTAAGAATTATGAGATTTATGTACAAATATGTATTATGAGAGTGTTATGGTTTGAATTCTGCTCCCTCAAAACATTTGTTGAACTCCTAATATCTAGTATTCAGAAATATGACGAAATTTCCTATTTGGAAACAGTTTTAGTGCATGTAATCAAGTTAAGATGTGGTCATTAGGGTATCTTATGAGAAGAGGAGATGAGACAGATAGAGCTACACAGGGAGGAGAAGGCCATGTGAAGACACAGAGAGAGTGCCATGTTAAATCGGAGGCAGAAATCAAAGTGATGGTATCTATAAGCCAAAGAATGCTAAGGGTTGCCAGTAAATGTCAGAAGAATATTTTCTTCCCCAGATCCTTCAGAGAGATCATGGATTTGCTAACACCTCAATTTTGGACTTCTAGCCTCTAGAGCTGTGAGAGAACAAATTTCTGTTGTTTTAAGCCATTCCAGTTTGTAGTACTTTGGTATGGCCACCCTAGGGAACCTAATACAGAGAGTGATATACAGTTCAGCTCTGAAAGTAAATGAATCTAAGAATGTCAGAGTGACAGTATTTTCTATACTCATAACAGTTGAGAACAACACAAGTAACCCGTCCTCTCGAGGACCACACACACCACTAATTCTGTTTTGCAGTGGTCTAAAGTCTAAAGAAGAATTGTCAAACAAAATAACAATAATAGTTAACATTGAGCATTTATTAAGTACCAGGTCTTTTTCTAAGCACTTTATATGTTTCATCTGGTTTAATCCTACAAATACCTGTATGATATAGATACTATCGTTATCCCCTTTACAGATGAGGAAATTATAGTACAGAGAGGTTAAGCAAGTTGCCCAAAGATACAGAACTGAGAGCTATGGCTTGAACACTCACAGTTTAGCTCCCTCCTACCAACTGTCCACTTCCTTTTTAGTCTTTCCAGAATTTCAAAGCATCGTGGTTTTTTTGGAGCAGTGGAATTAGAAAGAAGAAAATTAATGTTTAGAGAAACCCTTTTTAAGTGAGTAACATACTCAAATGTGTTATCCTACTTTATTACTTACTTCTCATAACAACTCTTAAAGAAAGTTACTATTCGTATAGCTTACAGATAAAGAAATGTGCCCTATAATTTGAAAGTGGTGCCAGGATTTGCCAGAACCTAATTAATGGCCTTTGTTCAGTGCCTACTCTGTGTAGGGAATTTATATATGTCCCTTTTGATCTTTACACAGGTAGTTGTCTTTGGGAGTCATGAGAATGAGAAATGAACAGAGAATCTTTAGTAGGTTTCAGCCTGTGGAAGGCAGGCTAACTCTGTTGCTGTGCTATACTGTACCTGCTCATGGGATGAGTAAGATCTAGATTAATCCATTACGTGGAACTTGCTTTGATTAAGAGTGAGGTTGTGAAAACACTGAGAAAAAAAGGGCATTGGCTTAGGGTCATGCTATCTTCACAGATGGGTGGGAAGCTGTCCAAAGCAGGGAAAATATATCATTGGGAAGGAGACATGACATATGAGGTTGAGCTCTATGGCTGTGGAGAAGATCATTCTTGTCAACACCTCTGGAACTGAATGTTTGATCCTGAGGTAGAAATCATTGGCTTTTGTAAGTCCCTTCATACATCTTGGTCAGATTGTCCATTGTCTGAGCCAGATGGAAGCTGCCCATGCACGACTTCCACGATGTCTAGCCAGTATTCATGACTATAAAATTTCCCAATTTCTGTGAGTTTGATTGGCTTCTGCCTATGTTTAAATTACCCCTGGTCCCCCTGGGTGTATGGCTGTTGAAAGAGGTTCCTGGTATCAATGACAGGTAAAACTCCCATTTTTCAGATACGGAACTGAGACTTAGGTCTAGTATCTTGTCTGAGGTTAGAGAGAGAATAAATGACAGAGTTTGGATTTGAAGTTATGTCTATTGATTATTATATATATCAGAGTATAGCAACATACTCTTTTGCTTGTATCATTATTTTTCTCTCTTGCTTGTATAGTTTTTCATTTCAGCAGTTTCTTCTGTTATTCAAACTTTATGTGAAGCTGTTCCAGCAAGCTTGTGTAAAGGAGAATAGCATTAGATGTTGGCCAGTCTATATTTAGGAAGTACTTTTGATGCCACTTATCCTTAAACTATTGCAGAATTTTTCTAAACATTCTCTAGTCCTTAACTTTCCTTCTTTTACAGAAAATTGTCAGGAAAAAAATTATTAAAATAGATCAGATCACAAAAACCTGTAGTGGCTCACCATTACCAATAATAATTGTTCCTGACTTCTGTGCCCATGAGACTCAGGTCTGGAATGTTTTAAAATATGCAGATGTTCATGTTTCACCCTGGACAGATGTTCTTAAGCTGAGTACTGAGCAGATAGGTTATATATGTGCATGTAATTTTTTTATTATAAGAAATCAAATTTATATGTCTGTGGTCATCTCCCCATCTCCTACAAACGGCAATAACAACAAACAAAACACCCAGTAACAAAGGGCATAACATGAAAATCAGAAGTCCACATTTCACCCTCAAATCCATTTCTAGGCCTCAGAAGCAACTTCTTCCTGGTGCAACTTTTGTTCCTTTTATGACTGGCTCTCTAATGCTAGATAATGGCTATCATAAGAAAATGCTTTATGGTTGAATCTGACTTACATCAAAGGTTGCCACACACTCATTATAGAATGAGGACCAAACTCGAGCTGACATTCAAAGTACTTCATAATCTTATTCTTTAACTACATCTTTCTCGGGTCTGATGTTCCATGCATAGGTATTTTCATGATCCTCGTGTCTTTTCTCACATTGTTCTCTCAGCCTGGTATGTTCTAACCTCCAGTCTCTGCCTATTATTATTATTATTATTATTATTATTATTATCCTTCATGCACTCACTTACAAATGCATCCTCTATGTAAGTGTCATCTAATCGATTTTTTATTGTTTTTTTCCTCTCATTTTCTTGATGCATCCAGAGCACTGATTTTATTCTACGCAGACATATTCAATGACATTGCACGCCATGCTCGTTTAACTCACCAGACTTGAACTGCAGACCTTTCGAAGGGAGAAAGAGAGAAAGAGCAAGAGATGGTGAGTAGAAATCTGTTATTCTGCAGTTAGAGTCAGTTCTTCTATTTATGATGTTGGCCATTGTGAAGCTTTTAAAGTAAAATGTAACTCTACTCAATTTTCACATTGCTTGCTTACTTTAGACCCCCATCCCCTACGAAGGTACTAATCCTCTTCAATTAGTTGTTTGTATGTGTCAATGCAACTTTATCCATATTTGACTACTTGCATACATTATACTACAATGCTTTTTAAGCACATTTTCCCTCTATTTCTTATGACTTCATAAGGGAAGTAACTGCTAAGTATATCTTAGTGATTAAAGTTCCAGGCTCTAGAGTTAGTCAGCTTGGGTTTGAATCTCAGCTTCACTGCATCATTGGATAGAATAACACGTATTCTAGTTTATCCAGGACAGCCCCTTTTTATACCTACTCTCCTAGCATCCTATCCAGTTAGTGCCTCCTTTCATTCTGAAAAATGTTCTGGTTTAGGTGATAAACCATATAATCACTTCACCTTGGAGTGACTTACTTAGTCTCTTTAAGCCTCAGATTTTTGTCTATAAAATGTAGAAAGTGATAATATCTACCAAAAGGCTTGTTTCTAAAACATGAGGAACAGAATTTTGTACGTAGTAAATTTTCAGTAAGTATTAGCCATATGTATTGTTTTATTTTCACGTGGAGTGTGTGTCTAAGTCAGAGTAGAACTTTTTCACCATTATTCAGGACTGTAGCTTACCTATACAATTTCCCTTCTTCACACTATTCTACTTTCAACTCTCAGAAAATTGTCGTGATATACAATTTTGAACAAGACATTTCATTGCCTTATGGCAAAAGTTGTCATTATATTTGCATATATATAGAAACACCTATCTATCTATCTATCATCTATCTATCTATCTATCTATCTATCTATCTATCATCATCTATCTATCAACACACATACAAACATAAGTTTTGTAAGGTTTTAGTGTGACTACCCCTCACCCCCTTAGATAGGGTGTCTTCATGCACAACAGAACATATGCAACTTCACAGGGTGGTCTGCAATATTCAAGTAATCTGAAGAATAGGGATAATAAGACATAATCTTTTATACTTTTATGAGCTCAATGTTTAAATTTTTTTTAAAAGCTTAATGGACTGAAGAAGTCAGAAATCAAAATTACTTAAACCTAATGACATATCAACTAGTTTTTGTTTTAATAAGATTGGGGTCAGAAAGCAGATTTTAGGGACATCCTGTAAATAATACAAGACAGAGAAAAGGACAGTGAGTAATTAGGCCACAAATTCATTGACATAAAATTTCATACGATATAATGTAGATTTAGAAACTATTTATTAGACTTCAGTACGTGGTTGCGAATCTGAGCTGTAAGAAATGAAGCTCACTGAAATAAATAACTACCGAGATCAGAACAAATGGTCTTTGCTTTATAAACCTTGCTCTGTATGCCTCCAGAATTGAGGTAGAAACTACCTAGAATGCAGTCTCATTCCTAAGCCTCTGAGAAGCATGTCATTACTCTTTCCACTTTGAGAGAGGAGCCTGTCAATCAAGCAAGCTTATTTTGCAGGTCCTGGAGGGGAGGAATAACACATTAAGTTTTACTCTCTCTTATTCTTGGTAACACTTTATCTCAAGTGCCCATTAACCAGCACACTCTATAACTCGGCCTGAATTATGATGAAAGCACTCTCGTGGGAATCCAAGGCATCTGCCATCAACCAGCCGCTGCCATTAGTTTACAAGAGTGATCCTCTGATCACACCCGAACATAGGTGAAGGGCCCCTGTCCAGAAGCTACAGAGCCTATCCTAATGAAGGATCAGAGAAAATTCCTTTGTTTTCTGGTGCTCTCAAACCACCTGTACTACCTTAAGAAGTCAGTGGGCTTCATTTCTTCTTTTTATAATGACATATGTGACACCTCATCCTAGGATTCAGATCTTAATTTTTTAGTTCCTTTTTTCATGTCATGATAAAAAATTCTGGGGAATATATAGTGTCAGCTTTCTTTCAGATTCATCATTTCAATATTTTCATCTGCTACAACTGTTTAATTAGGAAAGGCTCCTTTTGGTAGGCTCCTTCTGTATAACTTTAATGAAACTGAAGAGCATGAAATGTGGTTTCCCTGCTTTTAAATGAAGCTACTTTTATAGAAATAAGATGAGAAATGGAGAAATTGTTGAAGTCACAGTGCATGAAATTAAGGGAGCCCAAACTGTATTGGCAATAGTGCTTTTTTTTTTTCTTCTTCTTCTTCTCTTAAGTTGATGTTTTGAGGACCGAGGTTGTGGTTGCTAACAAACAGGGCTGATGCTGTTTTCTCTTTTATTTTTTTTTTCAAGTTCATAGACTTCTGACAGACATGCCTTTAAGGATTCAATTTGTTGTTGTTTAGGAAAATTGTATGAAGCAAACTATTTACAATAGAGGGTTGTTTTCAAGTAACACAAAAGCAAATTAACAATGGCATCTAGTTATGAGATAAAACCTGAAGTTGTGCTGGATTTCGTGTAAAGCAGGATTCAGTGTGTAGCATTGAAACAGAATAATTAAAGAACATTTCAAGCAACTTGTGCTATAATCATAGGGCATGTACTTAGAATGCCCCACCAAACTGCTAAGGGATTAGTTATGTGGGTATTCTAGTCATCATCTAATTTTCTATCATACTATTCTGTCTCTACAAATACAAAGGGAAGAGATGAAGCAACACTTTTCTCATACATTAATCAATATAACAACCTCTTTGAAAATTCAAGTACTGAATTCAGGGGATCTGCATTGCTTCACTATACAATCTAGACTAATTTGGTAACAGGCATTTTTTGGGGGGGCAGATTTTAGAAGTGGTTTTAAGTGCCAATTTCATATTATGAAGATATTGAGTAAGATTTTCCTGGTGACCCAGAATAGCTGATCAGTATTCTTAGAACAAAGAGCCATTAAGTACCCTCAAATTCAAAGAGAGAACCTCTAAGAGCCAGCAACAATTGGGGTCAGAAAACTCCATCAGAGATTATTAGCTCAAGAACTCTGACCTTTACTCCAGCACCCTCTCATTCTCATCCCAAACTATGTAAAGGACAACTGAGGAGGCAAAGAGAACAAGAGAACCTCATGGGCTCAAGTTTAAGGGCTGCAAAATTTCCCTCTTCTCCCTATGGGATAGCTAGGTGTTCGTCAGTTTTTACTCCATCATCTTGTAATGTGGAGGAGTCAGGCATTGAGGGAGTTGGGAGATATGACCAGAGATAGCTTCCTCTTCCAGAGAACTGAGAAATGAAGAGAATCTCAAGGGCCTTCTGGTAAACTCTGAAAAACAACCCCTCAGTCAGGACTTGGGCTTCTGACATTCAGTGGGCATAGATGGCCATTCAGGGTTAGCAGGAGGGAAGAGAAGGAAGAGGCTGCGGTTATAAACAGTTTGTCAAGAGAACTTGGCATCTCCTTTCCATCTTTCCCCTAACCTTCTCAAACTCCAAACAAATCAAAACCACAGTGAGATATTACCTATGTCTGTCAGAATGTCTAAAATCAAAAAGACAAGGAATAACAAGTGTTGGTGAGGATGTGGAGAAAAGGGAACACTCACGCACTATTTGTGGTAATGTAAATTGGTATAACCACTATGGAAAACAGTATGGAAGTTCCTTAAAAAATTAAAAATAGAACTACCAATAATTCCACTCCTGGGTATTTACACAAAGAAAACGCTAATTTGAAATAATATATGCAACCCTATGTTTACTGCAACATTATTTGCAATAGCCAAGACATGAAAGCAACCCAGTGTCCATCAATAGATGAATAGATAAAGATGTGGTATGCATATGCATGCACACACACACACACACACACACACACACACACACACACAGAGGAATATTATGCAGCCATTAAAAAGATGAGATCTTGCCATCTATGACAATGTAGATGGACCTAGAGGGTATTATGCTAAGTGAAATAAGTCAGACTAAGGAAGACAAATGCCATATAATTTTTATCATATGTGGAATATAAAAAAACAAGACAAATGAATAAACAAACAAAAAGCAGAATCAGATCTATAAATATGGAGAACAAACTGATGGTTGCCAGAGGGAGAGGGGTTAGGGGAAGGGCAAAATGAGTGAAGGAGAGTGGGAGATACAGGCTTCCAGTTATGAAATGAAAGTCACAGGAATAAAATGTAAGTAACATTGTAAAGAATATAGTCGATGATACTGGATCAGCATTGTATGGTGACAGATGGTAGCTACTCTTGGGTGACCATAGCATAACTTACAAACTTGTTGAATCACTATGTTGTACACCTGAAATTAATGTAACTCAAATGCTAACTGTACTCAAAAAATAAAAAAATAATAGTGCAAAGTAACTAAGGATTTTATAGTTGTCTGTCTAGAATGATTAACTTTCTATTTTAGCTGTAGGTAATAGACTATCCTTCTTATCCCTTTGTCTCTGGTTGGGCTTTTTGAGAAGCAGACTCTGTGGTGGAGATTTGTGTGTGAGAAGCTTATTGGAGAGTGCCATTGGATTAGCACTTAGAAGGGAGTGAAGGAAGCCAGACTGAATATAGGGGGAGGTCAAACTGTGATGCAGTCATGGCAAAGACTGCAGTGGCTCCCTAGAGTTGTCCTGAACTGGAACCAGGGGGATGAGCTCTTATAACTGTCTACAGAGACCAGTCCTGGATGAAGGATGCCCTCAGGAAGGAGATGTGACTTGACTCAGCTGAGAGCAGGCTCTTGAATGTCCTTGATTCAGTCCTGGGTGGGGTGCGTGGGTGGGGGATCTTGGTGTGCGTCATTGCACCCACCACACTGACCTTTTTCTATGTAAAGAAATACTTTTAAAACTTTAAAATTTTTTCAGCTATATTGGGCTCCTCATAATAAATAGTTGCAAGTTTCAACTCAGTGAAATTAAATCACCCAGAGTGAGAAAGTCATTTATATTCCATGATATCCCAACAGCCTATTCTTATTTGGCAGTCTCAGGCTCTGAACCAACAACAACATCTGCTGGCAATTTATTCTCTATTATCTTCTGCCTACTACTTAACCTACTGGATCAAGCAGTTCTATGTTCACTGTTCCCTATCCACCTGTAAGTTGGAGTGCTCACTTGTAAAAATTTAAATGTAGCTTTAGAAAAAATTTTAAACCCCGTTTGGAAATCTTTATAAAGATTTCAAGTATATAATAATCATTTTCTCTAATCCATTGCTGTCTTTGGCCATTTTTTAATTTATTTCTTTATGATTTCAGCCTGATTGACTTTCTGAAGGCTTAGGAAGGGCAAACAGTACAAAAGGCCTGATGAAACAAAATGGAGAGGTGCTGAATGATGGTACATGCTGTTGATGTTTTGCTTTTCTGGAACTCATAGAGATTACTGACCTCAGAGCCTTATTTACTGTTCTTACCCATTCATCAGAGGCTCCCGTCTTCTACCTGAGACTCTTGCTTCTATTGTCCACTATGGAATTGAATGTAGCACACAACTTCTCCCATCTTCTCTCTAATCTAGGGAAAGATTGTGTGCTTGCAATGTAAGAGTTGCACAATAAATACATATTATTTTGTTGGATGAGATCATATTACTCTAACAATGAAAGCAAGCAGACAGGGTCCATGAAATTAAACACAAGAGGACAATAAGGTATTTCCACAATAGTGTTTTCATAGTAGTTATCTGTAGTCTTCATTAAGGTGTAAAATAGATCTCAGTCTGATTTTTTTATTCCATTTAATTTCTTTTTTTTGTTTTTTTTTTAAGGTTTTATTTATTTACTTGGGAGAGCGAGCAAGAGCATGAGCAGAGGGAGGGGCAGAGGGAGAGGGACCAGCAGACTCCTGCCGAGCAGGGAGCCCGATACAGGGCTTGATCCCAGGACCCCAAGATCATGACCTGGGCCAAGGTCAGATGCTCAACGAACTGAGTCACCCAGGCACCCCCATCCATTTAATTTCTTAGTTTTCTATGAATTGGTGGTTTCCTTTATTTCTGGAGGAGACTCCCTGAAATTGTCCTACCTTAGGCAAGAAAGCCCCATAGTCCCTAAGAAGGGACAGAAATGTGAATGATACATTAGTTGTAACAAAGGCTAAGCTGTTGCAATGGAGGGAAATCAGAAATAAAATGGCTTAAGTAAGATGGAGTTTACTTTTAGATAATACTTCAACCAGTTCGGGCCAGGGTAATAAGGGATAGCTATACCTCATGAAGGACAAAGTCCTCTAGGAACCCATATTTTTTTCTGTCTTGTTCTGCCATATTCACTATTCTCTAGATTGTCGTTCTAATTGGCCAGGGCCCAGCTAGGATCTGGGATGCTAACATGGCTGTGTTCCAATTTATTGGAAGTGGAAAAGTCCAGAGCAGGAGATTTCCTTTTAATAAAGAGACAATGAAGTTTCAAAATGTAAACCTTTTTTTTCTCCTCATATTCCATGGAGGTAGGAAAATGTCATTTCTAGTTGGATGGCCATGAAAGTATATGAGGGCAGATTTTGAGGGATAGCTAGCAATCTGCCACTGTGACTCCCTGAATATTCTTATATACATTTTTTACCATCTTCTTGTGTCCCAAGAGAGACAGTCCAAAGTCCCATCCGTTACTGCATCAGATCAAACTTTAGGAACTCTGTCTGATGATGGATAGTTTTCTTTAATAGGTCTAGATGGAATTCTTCATGATCTAGTGACTATAAACCAATAAGCAAATTATCAGCCTAAAATATGATAACTACAGTTCAAAATCCCATTCATAAAACAGAAGAATTGGAAACATAGCAGTCCTTAGTTATTATAAACACTTCCTGCCTGAGCAGAAAGTAGAGTATGGTCTGTAGTTAGCCTATCTGCCCCCCCTGCTTCTGCTTTGTGGGAGAGTTCCCTTGTCCATTTTCCCCTGTGGATCCCATCTTTATCCTTTTAAGAGTCTCACTTGTCAGTTTTTCTCTATCTGAAGTAGATAGTGAAAAGTAAAATTTTTGTAGTCTGCTCTGGCTGAACTGGGCCAGAGGCCTCTCATACTTGTGGTTTCTTTGGTAATACAATTTGCTAAAAAAACTTACGCCTTCAATCTATTTTCCTCCAGCCATTAATGCTGGCAAATAACTGTAAATGATTCTTTTTTTTTTCTAGACATCATTCTCATGCCTGCTGATTTTCTTTTATTTGCTGGCATCTCTTCTCAGTCCACCCCCCAGTTTTTTCAGTTGGGCTTGGTTTGGAAGATAACACTCTAACTGATTTCTATAACCGTTTGCATCTTATGCCAAGACATCTTTATGGGAGGTGTTTGAGAGAGGCTCCAGGTAACAGACTTATGTTCTGCTGTTCTCAGGTGTAGAACCAATCCAGTCTGTGTCTCTAATCCTCTGAGTCCCCAATTCCTGGATTCTTAAATATAGATACAGATTTCAGACTGCAGGCAAAGAGTGTCTCAGTTGGCAGATGTGTAGCTCTTTCCATGTCTGCTTTCAAACTGGCAAATTCTTGCCTGAGTTTATCTCTTTCTTAGGTATCTTATTAAAAGTGGCGAGGCACCACTAATCCCACCACTTCCTCTAGAATTTATAGGCCCCTTGGGCATGTAGCCTGCTTTCTGAGTTAACACAGGTGAAAGTTTTGCTAAACGCTTTAAGTTACCAGACTCAACATGGGATATGGAAGACCAGCAGGCAATATCTAGTTCTTCCCTGCCCACTACCTAATTTCTAAATCAGTTTAGAAATATATTTTAGGTTTTGTTACTTAGTATCCTGTTTCCAGGTGCTAATTTCTGAATCAAGCTAAGCCAAAGTAAAGGTTATGTTGCTATAGCAAAGAAATTCCAAAACAGGACTTGAATAGGAAATATTAGTCTGGCTGGTCCAGTCTCTTAGGGTGGTTCTGCTTCTCAACATCACTGATAGGTCTGGATTTCTTCTATTTTTTTTTGTTCTACCCACCTATACAAATGCCTGTTTTTGTGGAAGAGGAGAATGTGTTTGGGGGAAAAATTAGTAGTTTGCCAAAATTGTTAGCAAGTAGGCCCCAAATGTTCCAAGATTAATCAATATCTTAGAAATCACTGCACTGTGCCATCCATCGCATTGTCTTCCTGTTTTACAAAGAGTAGGAATCTAAAGCCATTCTCCATACATACCTTTTGACTGAAATCATGAAGTTGAAATCGTCCATTGTTTCTCACTTAGAGGTAGTCCAGCCTTCCTAGGGGGCATTCGTGGTGATGTTTGGTAGGTGAAATGTCTGAGGATGACCGTTAGCATTAAATACCCAAAAGGCCTGAATTATGGGTGAGGGTTATGACCTCAAAATTCAGCATTGCCCGACCCAAAATGTGTAAAAAACTAAATTTCCTAATCCACAGCCCTCATTTTCAGGTCATTAGTTCAGGATTGAGATAAGAATATAGATTTTCTGACTCTCTGTTAGGCTCATTTTCTAAAATCCAATCCCTGAAGAATAGTCTTGAGGGAAATTACACTTTTTTTTTTTTTAATGTGCTCTTGGCTTCCACCTGTTCTATAACAGCAGCAACTTACCTGCATAATTCTGTCTTTTCTTACCATATTTGAAGAGCGAAAAAATCTGTTAAAAATAGAATGACAGTTGTAGGGGAAGGAAATAAAAATCTAAATACAGTATCTCTATATGCATATATAAATAGGAATATAAACAGACAAATATAGACTATGACTATAAAGCAGTTAAACTTTATTTTAGTATGAAATTTGTAGAATCAATCTCACTGCTTTATATTCAGGCTTATATATATGAAGGTGCTGTGCTTTCCCTACTTAAATAAAGGTTCTGGAGGGAAGTGTGGAGGCATTAGGATGGGAGTGACTGAATCCATGGCCCCAGGCAGAAGGCTGTGGACCAGGTGTTAGGACAGACGCTTGGTGTCGAGGAGGCTGGGACCAAGAAACCAAGGGAAGGAGAAGAAGCAAGGGAGAAAGCTTGAATCAGGGAAATGACAGGGACCCATGCAGAAGGGAGCCAGCAGCAGACTTGTTATATAGGCAAGTGTCAGGGAAATGAGCCAGGAGGCACCAGGAAAAGGAGGTCTCAACACTGAATGACACAATAAAGCCTGGGTGTATATGTTTCCTGCCGCAAACCACATTATCAGCAACAACAAAATAAAGTAGAAGCACAAGATAGTAATACCAACAATAATAATAAATTCCCTAAAAGGATTCCCTGAGAAAGTCACCATGTTGCCTGGAAGGGAAAATGAAATAAGAAGCAGTAAATATGGCATTTTGACTAGAGGCACAAAAGTTAGATACAAATTGCAACATTTTTATCTTAGAATGTCGAGGATACTGAACAGCACATTGTGACTGCAGGTTTCACAGTGGCCCCTGAGGAGGGACAATATACCATTTGGCTCAGGATTTTTTTTCCTTCTTTTTCACGTGTTGTTCAAACAGTGAAAAAAAATCTGTTAAGCATATAGATGACAGGTTTTGGAGAAGAAAATGTAAAATTACATACATTAGGCATATGTACATAAATAGGACTAAAACCACAGAAAGAGGGAAGAAGACATAATAATAAGGCTGTGCCCCTGACAGCAGTCTGCATTGGGGGTGTATACAAAGATGCATCCTTTTTTATAGGTCCCTGAGCTGTTTATTTTTATTTGGATATTGCTGAGAGGGTTGAGAATGTGTGAACTTGCTCACTCTTTTTAGAGTCTGAGACTGTCAGGTTCTGGAGCTCCTCTGAGTTCCCCACAATGTGCTGACTTTAAATAGTTTAATATATGTTTTTTTAAAAAGTGTTAGTAACTTATTATTTGCCTCCTTAAAAACCTGTCCCATTTTTACTGCTGTATAGTTGCTACAATGGGCATTTTCAAATCTGGGACCAGGGAAGGTCACCTGAATGGACTTTTTTTTATCTACTCCTTTCTCAGAACCCGAGCACCATCAGACTTCTGCCTTTTCTCTGTCAATGGCCCTCTTTCATTCCCACGCACACAGCATTTTACTTTCCTTCCTTCTTTCTTTTCTTTTCTTTTTTTTTTTTTTTTTAAATAGCTTTAGTTAACTACTTACTTGGTGGGTGTGTTTGAAAGATGAGCTGGCTAGCCGCTCACCAGCCCACGTACCAAACTTCTCGGCTTGGCTGTTCTCAAATCCAGAATTCAAGCCTTTAGAGTGGGAAGAAACGGGAGATCCGTAATGCAAGATCATTCTTTTTCTTTCCCTCCATTGCTAAAATCTCTTGCTACCATGAACTGCAGAGCCACAGTTGACTCATGACAGTGAGGGTGGTGATCATACCATGTCACTGAAATCATGTCCATCTCATTCTTGAGGCTTCTATGCCACAACTGCTTAGGCCATCTAGATGTTTCTTTGTCTTCCTCTGGCTGGTTTCCAGGCTTCACGGTGGACAGTGATCTCCCTGGCTGCTGAGAGAGAATCAAAGGAGAGGATGTCAGACAGTTAGCGCTTTAAAGGAATTAAGGACCATCTGCTTCACTTCCTCTTTTGCAGACTGCAAGGAGAAATCTGGTGAAATGCTAGCTGGGGAAGCTAAGAAAGTCAGAGTTAGTCCTGGAACTCAGGTCTCCTTCCGGGCTGTTTCCACCAGGCCATGTATATTTCCTTGCCATTGGCAAGAGACCGCACAATGGTATCCAAGTATTTGCTCTATAAATAGACACTTCTTGGGGTGCTCTATTCTTTATGTTCTATATAATAACATTGTTGCTTGCAGCAATTTCCTGCCACAGCACAGTTCGCAAACAGAAGAATGAAAAATCCCTATCCCGTCCTTTTCTTTTCCTGTTTTGTGACTTTCACCAAGGAAGACCTGGATCGAATCTAAAAAAAAGAAAAAAAAAAAAAAAAGGAGGGATGTTTGAATCCCTCTTCTTTGCCCTGTGTAATTTTTGTATTTGGGGGGAAAAAAATCCTGTTCCAATTTCCAGAGAAGACAGTGGATTCCTCTGCCCCCGTTGGAAATCTCCTCTTTTTCTTCATCCAGTATCCTCTCAGATTTAATCTTGAAGTGCAAAATATTGTTGGACTGCCTTGGCTATTAGGTGGAGTAGCTACACGCCACTGTAAGTGGAGTCACGGACATTGTTCCTCACAGATGGTTGTGTCCCTTTCTCTTTGTGACAGTGTCTCAGCTAAAACACTTTCAGGTGTGTGTTTCCAGATGGGTGCTTGGGCTTGTGACTGCCATCTGGTGTCAAGAACAACATCTGCATTGATATCTTCTGGATAATAAGTACCTGAAAAGCATTTGTTAGGGGTTTGTGGGAACCCTAGAGATCTGGATCTGCAGTCATAACGTGATATGCTCTTTATTTGTCCATGTATTTGTGCTTTTTTCATTCAGCAGATACTTAGCTCAGACTGTGAACTAGGTGCTGGGGTTATGCACCGAATGAGACACAATCCCTGCTCTCCATGAGCACAGAGTCCAGTTGGGGAGATGGATAAAAATGAGAATTACTACATAACCAGGTGTGATAATCACTCTGAAAAATGCGTACTGGAAGAATCATAGAGGAAGTGCAAAGAGATTGCCTTTCACTTGCTCTCTGAGGGCAGAGAAATCTTCTGGGCTTGAGTGAATGTTTAAGGATAGATAGGCATAGGCCAGGTAGTTAGGGAAGGAAAGAAGCCCCAGGCAGAAGAGAGAGCATGCGTAGCAGGGCAGAAAAGTGAGAACACATGTCCTCTTGGGAAACTGCAATATTTCGGTATGGCAAAGGGGGACTACCTAAGAGATAAGACTAGAAAAGCAGAGGAAGCCCAGATCTCAGCCAGCCTTTGCAGCCAAACCTGGACTTTGTCCTTTCCTGTGAATTTAATGGAAACTATTAAAGCCTATTGTAATCACATTTCTGGACTGGAAAACTGACTAGGAAATAGTGTGGGCTTGGGGTGAGACTGAAGGCAGAGAGATGGGTTAAGAATCAGCTTTGTAGTTTACACAGAAATGTTGGTGGCTTGAACCAATGCTGTACAGAGGGGTCCCAGTGCTGTTGTCATGTTAGAATTGATAGTACTTGGTAACTGCCGAATGTGGAGAAAGCAACAGACTGGAATGCCATTCAGCAACTGAATTGGAGCTACCTTCTGTGATAAGAAGCACGGGTCAGGTTATCTGATGGGGGTGAGGTTGGGGTTGAGGAACACAGAGTGAAATGCCTGTAGTGCATGCAGGAGGATCTGTCTAGGAGGCAGAGGGGGCACATATGTGTGTAACTCAGCAGACATATTAGCTCAGAGATATACGCTTGTTGGTCATTGGCAAATGTTTGGTAGCTGAAAATCTACAGATGGCAGGGGAACCAGAAATAGAAACTAAATAAAATACTGGGTATGAGTCAGGCTTCCTGGATTCAAATCCTGGGTCTACCACTTAGGAGCTGTGTTAACTCTGGGCAAGTCATCTTATCTCTCTAAACCTTGGTTTCCTATGTAAAATAGGAATAATCATAGTAAGCACCTCATTCATATGAAGTCCTTAGTCTAGTGCCTGGCACATTGTAAATGCCAATCAATATTGGCTACAGTTATTGATGTTGTTAAATTGAGTCTAAGGTGGGAACTGAAAAGAAGATTGCAGATGAAGGATACTAAACATTTTGGAGAGAAATAGAGTGAGAGGAATAGCTGCAGAGCTGGGGGTAAGCCATGAACAACTGAGGATGGGAACACATTTTGGCAGTGGCCAGTAGTGTCACATATTACTGTGAGCTCAAGAAACAGTAGGTTTGGAAAATAGTGTGATACTTTTCAAAGAAAAACATATTAGAGTGTAGAAACAGAAGGCAGACCCTCGTGGATTTAAAAGTAAATGGAAGAAGAGATGATAGAGACTGGAGTATGGAATATTGTTTTAGTAAGTGCGGCTATAAAAGTTAAGAGAATTTCAGCATCCAGAGGAGGTTTTGAAGAAGAGAGAGGGCTTTTGCAAAGTTGGAGGAATCGGGCATGTTCAGAAACTGAAGGAAAAGAAATAGATGCAGGATGATGAGACCCAGGTTAAAACTCAATGTTGATCTCTCTTCCTATGCCAGATAAAGTTGAGGTATGCCCTCAAGTCCAAGGTCAAGGGAGAAAAGAGGAAGAGAAGCAACTTTAGCTGATTTCCAGGCTTTGTGCAAGGTGCTTTCCATTCAATCCCTTATTGAATCTTCATGGAGACTGGGCAAGAGAGTTGCCTATTAATATCTCTTTTCTACCCAAAGAAATGAAGATTTACAGAGAGTACATAATTCACACAAGGTCACAAATAAAAGTTGGGATTTGACCATGCTCTGTTGCTTTCAAAGCTTGTATTGTATCTCTTGTGCGATTTAGTGGTTTCATTTACATGACAGATTGTTGGAGAATGCATACTTATTATGATGGATGGTTGTAGCAGATAGTATCAGCACTTGGTCACATCGCCTTGGTTCCCTTTGCTATTTTGCCACACACTGGCTCTCATTGCTTGCTTTCTCTTCAGCCAGCATCTGAACCTCTTGAAAATCTGTTCTTACACTATATTTTCCTATGCAGAGAGCAGGAAATTCCTGGAAAATTAGGTTCTCCACTGCCACTCCATTCTCTTTGCCCTTAAGCAATGCTTGCTGGATGCCAGGGTATAATACTCAGCATTCTGGTCCCTGATATAAAAACTCTGAGGTATGACCTTATAACGCCACCAGATTTCCTCCAGGAAATTCCAGTAGTTACCCTCTATGGTATGCAGTGTGATATCATGTCTTTACTTTTGTAAGTTTCCTATTGTTGTAACAAATCACAATTTTAGTGACTTAAAATAACAAAAACATACAATTTTATAGTTCTGCAGGAGTCTTGTCTGCAGAAGTCCTAGGCTAACAGGTATTGACAGGATTGTGTTCCTTTTTGTAGGAGTTATGGGAGAATCCTTTTCCCTGCAGAACTTCAGTTCCATGTGGTTGAGGTCCCATTTCCTTGTGGGCTATCTGCCCTTAGCTCCTAGGCCTCTCTCTGGTCCTTGTACATAGCCCCCAAAGTCTAAGCGGCAGCACAGGAGGACATCGACCCCTGCTCGTGCTGCCATCTGCCTGACCCGCTCTTCTGCCACTCCCTTTCACATTTAAGGACTCTCATAATTAGATTGGGTCCTTTCATATAATCCAGGATAATCTCCCTATTTTATGACCAGCTGATTAATAACCTTAATTCAATCTACAACCTTACTTCTTCTGCCTTGGAAGGCAATACATTCAGAAATTCTGGGTATTAGGAAGCAGACATCTTTTTTGAGGGGGGCCATTATTCTGCCTACCACAACCTCCTCTCCTTGTGGATCCATTTTCCTTCTCCCCCTACTGTTTTTTTTTTGTGTGTGTGTGGAAACACTTCCTTAAAAATCATTTTCCCCAGAAACTTTGTCTCGGCATCTGCTTTTGGGGACTTCAACCTAAAACAATGATGCATGTTCAGAATTCAAGAATTGTTTTGGTTCGTGAATTGGGAATGGCCAGTGGGGAGTGTAGGCCAGCACACCAAGTATAAGCAGACAGCAACCATTACTGTGGCTGTGTTTGTACTTGCTGGGCTCATTGGCTTTCTTGCAGTCAGACAGGAAGAACAGGGAAGACCTTGCTAATGAGATTCTCCCCGCTCACCTGAAATCCTCAGCACCTCATCAGCGTGGCACCCTCAGCAGCCTTGCCTACCAGCGAGTCTCTGTGCACGACATTTATAAATATAAGCGTGTGGTTCTGCCACAACTGTCAAAGGCAACAGCTCGTTAGTTAGCAACAGATAGCGGCCAAGGCTGGCCCAGCCCTGATGCTACGTGGTGAGGCATAGAAAATGAACATGCCACCCAGTTCAGGGTCAATATGCAAAACAGGAAAGGGAAAAATGGAAGCTTGACAGCCTGTCACAATGATTATTAGCTGTCTCCCAGAGTCCTCTGGGCCCCAAGCTCCATGTATGCATTTAGCCAGTCAGCGTTCTGTAACAACTCTTTCTCTCGCACTCCTCTCGCTGTGTGCATCACTTGGGTCTGTTTCATCATGTGCCAAATGCCTTGTCCTTTAGATACACAGGTGCTCCAGTTATACCCAGCGTGACACGGTCCCCAGGGATGGAGGTACATATACTTAAACCCAGGACCTCTTCTGATGTGTTAGCCAGGTTGATCGCAGGCTTTGCTAGGTAATGAAAGGGGGAAGGGGCTCAACCAGAGCACACCCTGCTGAAGCGAGTTTACACCTGGTCCTTGAAAATACCACTTCAGAAACCATTAGGTGGGAGGCCATGACTGAAGGAGGCCTCAGTGTTAATGGTTGTGATATGTGCCCCAGGCTTACTTTGCCTTTGCCTTTACTCCCTTTCTTTCACCAACTTAAAGCTCCAATTCATGCTTCCACCTCCCTATACCACATAATCCTCACTCCCTGAAATTTACACCTACATTCCAGACTCCACATGATAGCATGCTCATAATGCTACCCGTGAAAAGGCTTTTATGAGCTTGAATTTTATACTTCTCAACATTTTTTACCACAACTTTCAGAATATACATTCTTAATGTCTCAACAAAGGGGAGCAGATTAAAAAGAAAAATACCATAAAATAATTCAGTGAAGACCTAATAAAAGATGCAATCAATCAAGTGAGTGACAGTAGCAGTTTCTTTTAACATCAAATCTAACGGTTTCTTTTTCTAGTACAAAAGTGCTCCATTAACAGTGTGAGTCTTTTATTTAGGTAATTCACACGAGTGGTTGCCAGATGTAGTTTATTTTCAGGAGGGCACACTTATAGAAGCAGCACACTGAGCCGAGACAGCGTTATCTCCATCTAACGTACTCTCTGATGACCTTTCAGAGTGAAAATAGCAATGAAATCTGAAAACCAAAACCCTCAAAATCAGGCCCAAGTAGCACTTCACATTTAAAATGATGGTTGGATGTCAGGGCTGGCCTATAGAGAATTGTGGAGTGATTCTTTGCCTCCTCGTCTATCCCTAATGCACAGCCGTGGTTGGTTTGCCGGGGCCTCCACCGGCACTGGGCACTGCCCCAGCCACTGGCCCTGTCAGCCAGGCCTGCTCAGGCTTCCCATCTGTTCTGACTCCTTCTTTTCAATCAAAACTCACCTGTTTGAGCCCCTTTCCCCTAAATGCTTCTTTTCTATGAGGTACTCCAATCAATGAATGTTCACTAATATATTCACTTTGTACAGTGATTAATGAGTGTCTGCTCTGAGTGTCCAGAAACCTTCTGAAGATGATGCTTTGACGCAGAGAAGTGGCTACAATGGTGTCAAGTAGGAGGTGAAATAAATGGGCTTGGTTTCAGAGAGACTTGGGTTGGAATCCAGGCTTGTCGTGCATAACCTAGTGCCTTTGGATACGTTAAATGTGTCCTAAAGACTTATGTCCTATTTTGATGGCAATGTGGAAGATAGTGCCTAAATTGTATTTCTTCTTTCAAAAATACACATTGAGTGTCTATTTTTAGTGCTTAAATGAGAAGAGGTAGATTGAAATACTTAATGTGATGTCTGTCTAAGAGTAATTTCCCTAAAAAGTTATCAAAGAGATGATGAAAATTTCTTGGAAGATGGTTTTGAGTTGTGTAACCTTTGTTCTCTTTCAAACTTATCATAAGTCAGCTGCTTACTCCACTGACCAAAGTGGGGGATGTAGGGCTGGCTTTGGGTGACATAAATCTAAAATGCTTCAGAAGATGTTTGGGGACATTGAGATCTGATTGTAGTGAAACACAGCAGACAGTCTTACTTCAGGAAAAGTCCATCTGTGGTTGACAAGATAAGCAAATGTCTTAAATTAAAGATGACTTCTTATCAGTGGATGAATGAATGGCTTCTTAGGTTAATAAATCTGTGGACACGAAGATTTAGGGATAGCAATTCTGTTCTAGGTATAAGGCAACTAGAGTGGGTTTTTTTTTAACTTACTTTTTAATTTAAAGTAGGGTTTAAGTCTTGGGTATGTCATCACCCAGTTACATACTCTAAGAAAAATTATTTAAACTTCTTATGCCTTAATTTCTTTATTTGTAAAGTGTTTGGGATGTAGCATGTTATCTCTAAGATTATTTCTGGGTCTAGAATTCTCTGCAGACTGTGTTCTCATAACTTCCTTAAACATCTCAGTGTAGGAGCTGCCATTGCACATACTATATTTGGATTGAAGCTTGATCAAACCCTTGCAAGCCCTTCAACTTCTTTCCACATTTCATTTGGCTGATTTTTCTCCCTTTTTTCTCTCTTAACCTTCTCTCATTCTCTCTCTTAAATCTCTTGCTTTGGGCAGGTCAAGCTATGAATAGAATTTACTTTATAGAGGGCTTGCTAGGCAATTGCATCCTTGAGGGATTCAATAAACCACTTTGTTAGTATAAAGACAAAGAGAAATTTAGACAAATGAGTGGGATGCATTACAAGAATGGGAAAGAAGGGTTTCTAAACAATCGACAATTCTGGGATGAGGACAAAATATCATTGTCCTGAAGGTAAGCAGAAAGAAGAGGAGCAGAGCAGAGCCATGTGGCTTGTTCAATAGGACAGAATAAGAGTAATGGCTAATATTTACTGAATTTTCACTTTGTAGAAGGAACTGGGTTAAGTTCTTTACTAAAACCTTAGAAGAAGATACTTTTAATAATCTGACAAAGATGAGGAAACTGAGGTCCAGAAAATATAATTTTATTACCCAAATTCACCCAGTGAAGAAGTGGCGTAGTTGGCAAATACAGTAATGTCATTTGCATTCAAAGCCAGGGATGTTGCCATTATAGTCTAAGGTTTTCTAGGACCTGAAAATGAGTTTGGATGGAAATGAGGTATGAACCCTGCATGGTATGCACCTGACTGACAGACAGGTGCTGAGCAAATCAAGAAGAAACCAAGTTGAGTCAGATTGGGAAGGATATTACTACACGTGCTTTGGGCTGGGTCGGGGGTGGGGGGTGGGAATGAAGGAGATTGCTTTACCTGCTGTTTATATTAGAATAAAGGGAAACATAGGATATTCTCTATTAATATCCACAGGTTTTCTGAGATCAGTCACCAATAGCATGGAGAAACACAAGGTAAAACTTTTAAAGTGAGAAAGTGTGTGTGTGTGTGTGTGTGCACACGTGTGCGTGTGTGTATGTGTGTATTTGCTGAAGTGTTATTTGGATGACTCACTGAAAAGGTAGGTTAATGTATTCACTGAATTTTTCAGTTGTTTAAAGAATAATCTGCTCTCTTGCCTTATGCCAGACTAAAAGGGCTTTCCAAATAGTCACATAAAAAAATAAAATAAAATATACCAAACGGTGTTGTCCTTGAACCTCTCTCATACACTTGTTTAAAATTAATATACTTGAGTAGAATAATCCACCTATTTGTGGCACCCAGTGGCTTAGAGCTATATATAATACATATTAATAAAGTAGGAGAATGTGGTTCCTGCCACACTCGTTTTGTTTTCGTTCTCCTGACGGGGCTCTTGCTGTCAGAGGCTTCTTCTCAGATAATGAAAGGCAACACAAGGCATACACATTCATTCCTTCTTCCCCTCAATCCCCTGTCCTGTCATCTGTGAGCAACAGAACCCTCCATTAGTGTTCATTTTAATAAGCCAATTTCTTTGGGTTTATAATTGACAACTTTTAAATTAGTGGGGATGCATGTCAGTTTTTCAAAGGGGGTATCTACATGTTACTCTTTCACAATTAGGTTTTGATTTAGCAAGGTCTTTACTAATTTTAAGAGAATGCAGAAGGGCACTTTTTCTCTGCCTCCTTATTTTGGTAATGTCTGGTTGTTAATGGAATGATATGTTTTATCAGGACACACCTAGATAAATGTCAACAATATCAACAAGGAATTGGGCCAAAGCTGATTCCTCTGGCACTTATACATAGATTTCTTCTCTCATGATAGTTCTGCCCTGTATGTATGTCCTATTTCTGTGATTTATGGATGCATATCGAGAAGACTTTATAAAGTTGTGTGTGTGTGTCTCTGTGTGTGTGTTTGATTCATGTTTTCATTTTCCATTCCATTTAAATAGTTTAGAAATGTTCAGAAATTAAAAAACAGAACTTGGTATTAAGTTTGGGCAAAAGTTGCAGGGAAAAACAGAAGGGCGGGGCAAACGTTGGGAAAAAACAGGTTTGGTTAATGAAGACAATCCATTTTCAACTGGGGACTCAATAAGAAGGTAAGTCACATAAATGCTGTTTGCTGGGGCACTTCTGACTGTCTAAGTTCTTTCTGTAGATTTGAGGGTAGGTAGTGGGAGTGCTGAAGTTTGCCTTTGTCCTCTTCAGTCACTGTGGCATTTTGGTATCCCAAAAATGCTTCTGGAGCATTTGACCATCATATCATTATACCACACCTGCTATCACTGGTGGACCCTCCAAATGGCTTTGTCCACAGCTCCTACATCTTGTGCAGAAGGCTTTTGAGTTAGATGTTGAGACTGAACAGTGGGGATGGTAAATAGCATTGTAAACCCCCTTTTTGAAAGCTCAGCTACAGCAAGTAAGGGCAAGCCAGATGCTCTAACAAATAGAGCAAAAGTCTGAAAGCTCAAAAGAAGTTCATTTCTCTTTCATATTAATAGTCCAGGTAGGTGTTCCTAATTTTATGCTTCTTTTAGAATCATCCCGTAAAACCAACTTCATGTGTGGTTGTGAAAGATAACCTATATTAAAATTGTGAAAGATAAACTATATTAAAAAATGATTTCTCTAGAAATGGGCATTTAAGAATTGGAAGGGATCTCACAGATCTTTGAGTCCTGGAGGAGCAATGAGTGAGTGTAACTAAAAAAATTGTGGCTGGCAACTGAAGAATCACTCTGAGATTAGAATAAATTTTCTATTGGTTTTTAAGTTCACATTTTCTTGCTTGGAATATAATCCTTGTTACTGTGGTAATTTTTGAAAATGAGTGAAAAAGCATGTGTGTGTTGGTATTTAGCTAGATGAGTGATACTCCTGTATCTCCCTGTCATGGAGATGACCAACTGTTGAAAAGATTTTGTCAATGAATTTATTTCTTATTGAAATCCCAATCTTCTGGGCTCTTCTGTGGTTCCTCCTGGCTGTGTAACTTAGAGGAAGTAGAAAGGATTATGTTTTGTCAGGAAAGAAAGCCAGCATAACATTTCAACTCAATACTAACAACTTAACACTTCAACAGTGTCATTCAGCCTTCACTATGAACTTTAATTAACTTAAACTTCACTGAAATCTGACTTGTATTATTTGGCACTTGTTTATGGTTAATTATTTTGCTCTCCAGACCTATATTGTTGAAATATCAAATGCATATTTGTAAGTAATATTGGCAACTTTTCTTCTTTCATGACTGCTAATAGTTTCTCCCATGATAAGAAAGCCACCTCTTGCTATTCTTAAAGAAAGCTATCATTTCTTCCAAAGAAGGACTAGGACTGAGTGTTATTACAGAACCTGACTAAAAACTTTGGCAGGAAAAAGTGTGTGAAAAGCAGAAAACAAAACACTGCATCCCCCACCATAGGCTTTCACACTGCTCCCACAGAGCTACTGACCTCCTCCTGAAACTGATCAATTTTATCTGTAAAATAGGTAAAAAATGTATCCCAGCAAGATAAACTCTAAGCTGTTCCTGCGTTAAAAAAGGCAACAAGAAGGTGTAAGCAAGGCTTGTATTTGAAGGGGCAGAAACACATGCGATAGTATCCAGGGACAAAGCTGGACTCCAACATGGGTTGAATGCCAATGTTTGACCTGTTGAAAAAGCACTTGATATTGTTGTCTATATAAAGAGAGTTTATGTTTACAAGGCCATCTGACAAGCTGAATCTTTTCTCTCTATAATCCTATCAACATCTCCGTGGCAGTAAATAATTCAAGTCAACAAATATTTATTGAACAACTATTATGAGCAAATCACTGTGTAAGATTGTCTAAGGTTTAAGAAAATAAGCACAACATAAACCATGGTAAAAGAAATTAGACATTTAACAAGAATAAGACAGGTAAGCAAATAACAGTATAACAAGCCATAATATGTCATTTGATTCTATACAAGTATATACTGATGGAATTGAAAGGACTTAGCAAAAAAATATTTTAAACAGTTAATTAAACATCAACTCCAAAAGGGCAAAGGCTGTGTTTTATGTTCTGTTTAATATTAAACACTCAACACAGATGACATATTTCATAGGTTTTTCAAATCACTGAGGTTGTATCCATTGGATGTTCATTAGCAACTGTTATACCAAGAAATCACTGGGGGGAAAAAAACCATCTTATGTATAAAGATGGATTTGCCTCAGTGAAGAATGTATCTGATCATTTACTTTCCACCTTTAGTTCTAGGGCAATTTTAGATACTTAAAATATCTTTAAAGGATTATAAGAGAGTCACTTCTGTTTAGGGATCTTGATGATGTCCTTATGAAGATTACAGTGAACTGAATTCCAGGTGCAAATGTGGAGTCAAATTGGAATTCTTGGGTCCTTTCAAAGGATAGTAAAGAAAGGACCTTTCAAAGGTCCTTTCAAAGGATAGTAATATCCCAGAATTGGGTGGGTCTTTAAAAAGTGGCAAGAGTTGGGTATTCACATCCCAATATTAGCCTGATTGCAATTAGAGATACTAGTGCACGAGGATCCTAAGAATCTTTGCCAGGCTTTTGGAACCATGGGTATTTGGGTTACTTCTGTTTTTCCAGTTACTCTACTGGTTCTTCCCCATGTAATTTATATTTTTAGTTCTTCTGAATAAATCTCTAAACTATCTATCTATCTATCTATCATCTATCTATCTATCTATCATCTATCTATCTCAGGAGGCACCAGGGCTGGGCTTTATGAAATACCCAGTACTAGGCTCTAGTACTGCAGTTCTGAGGCTGTAAGTTATTTGAGTGCAAGAACTGGACTTTATATTGTATTAACATGCTCAACAGCATACTTCAATAAATATTCATGTTGACTCAAAATGTCAAAGGTAGGGACACTTCTGCTTTATGTATCAAGTCTAAGGAATGACAACACTTTGCTCCAGTTTTTAATTGAACTTCTTATTCATTTATTTTTATTTTTGTTGGTCAAACAGCCAGGAGACGTTATGCCTCTGAAGGAATCACTGTATTGCATTAGACAAACGCTGGAATATGTGTGAGTCTATTTTCCTCACACACTATGTCCTACCAAGCTAGTGAGAAAAGGAGACTGAGCAATACTATAACATGGCATTGAGTTCAAATTATAGAATTCAAACTTAAAATATTAAAATATATGTGAGGCTGAATCAGGCTGTGTTTATAGCTTGCTAATAAATCACATTTTCCACTTGCTGCTCTGATGTTAAGAACCAGCAACTGGGAACTAGAGGCATAAAAGAATAGGCTTGGAATGAATTTTAAGGAATAATCTAGTTCATTTTTCTGCTGTTGGCAGATTTTGGCTGAACTCTTCTTTGTAGGGGGGAGAGTCTCTCCTATTTGAAAATATCTGCTGGGAAGGAAATTCTAGCATTCCCTATAATGCCATTATGATCTGTGAAAACAACTTGTTTCCTTCAAAAATAAATGGTTTTCTCAGGTTTTTTTTTTTGTTTGTTTGTTTGTTTCTGGCAATGCCCATTTCAGGAATAATAAATTCCAGCATAAGTGCCACTTTTTAAAAAGGTTTTGGAAGAATATATTAGATGGAGAGAAATATGTATTTAATAGTGAAGAAAAAGTTTTTTTCTTGCAGATCAAGGTTAATTCTAATAAGAAAATAGAAAGTCCATTACTAATGCCTTTGCACTAAAGCTCACTTCCTCTTGAGTGAACCTGAAGGATGTTCTTGCATATCAATGTTGTACCAAAGGCTTTCATTATCTCTGTGGTTTTGTTTATTCAAATGTTTTCCCCACATGTGATTTCTTCATGTATAAACTAAATAGATGCAAATACATGTCTTTTACGAAGTCCATAAATCTTTTTTTAATGAAGGTGCCCTTCAGTGCAACAGGCCTACTTGGGGAATGTTTAAAGATGGGTTTACTATCATTAATGTGTTTTCATTTTACTTTTAATCAGAAATGGCAAAGTGCAGATCAAACAGAAACAAAAATTTCTCCTTTTTGTTATTATTCAAGGGCTCTTTCTCTTCTAGTGTTCCAGGTAGCTGATTGTTCTCAGCACAGCAGGATTTAGGCCTATGTGCAGAAAGGGTTAGAATCACCCCATTTTGGTGACCCAGGAAAACTGCCTGAGTTAAGCAGAGAAAAAAATTGTTATTTGGTTAGTTGGTTGTATAATTTAAATCATTAACCACATAAGCACGGCAATGTGCTGTGACTAAAAAGCAAATAATAACTCACTCCTGTCAAAAAAATGTAGTTTTTTTTTAAGCTGTGAAATTAACTATCAATTCATATGCAATCCCAGATAAAAAATGGTGGTAAACCAGATGCACTGGTGCATGAGAATGGAAGTAATTGTTTGTGGTTTTCATGAGAAGATTGCCAGTTTGCAGCATTTAAATTACACACAAACTGCTTTTTACATCTCTAATTGTAGCTCTGTTGTTTTCAGGGAGGGTTGAATTGACATTGACAAACATAGACTTAGAAAGAATACAAAGACATGAAAACAGCACTAAATTTGCCCCAAAAATGATTCAGTGAATAATGCTGCAGTGTTCTATTTATTCCTTGATATGCCAGAATTTCCTTTTTTCCCCTAAGGAGCAATGCTGACTTTGGTAAGTTAATGAGAAGTAGTAACTGCAGAGATGTTGAGTAAATCAAGCACAGGACTTTGGTGAATTATTGTATGCCTGCTCTTTTATTTTTTAAGAATTACTTAAATTTAATGCAATCCTTCACCTGCTCCTTCTCTTTAACTCTTCAAATTCTCCATTTACTTTAAGCTTTTAATTCACCGGTACCAGCTTTTCTCCGTTCAAATCTTGCTATAGTAACATTTTAGCTCTGGGGAAGGGTAAAAACAGGGTTCTATTAATATTCTACTCATGGCTTTTTGCTTTAATCTCTGACTTTTCTGTAAAATAAGGCCACTAACCTCTTGAGCCTAACGAATGAAAAGCTGGCTTATCAGAGAAACGAAACAATGAAACAAAGAGGTAATTTAGATTTTGAATCTGTAAAGCCAATTGAGTGTGTGGTGTTAATTCTAGTGTACAAACAACTGCGACAACAACAAAAAACAATTTCTAGATCTACAATTCAGTATTGGTTTATTGTGAAAAATATATTTTTTTCTTAAAGGGTCATACTGAGTTAAAAATACAGTTATGAAGATAAACAAAAGCTTAGCAAGAGGGAATTCAAAGTACAATACGTTGGGGAAAAGCAGGGAAACAAATGAAAAAAAAAAAAAACCTTCCGCATTTGGGCAATACTACAAAGAAAACTGCCCACATTTTGCTTGGCACAGCCTTCTGAAAGTTCATGCAGTGAGAATAATTAGCAAAGGCCATTTACGTGTGCACTTGCCGAAGAGCTGGGCCCCGTGCACACTTGCAGAGGACTGTGCTGGGTGAAGAGTCATCCTTTACCTTTACAACGCTAAGGTAAGCAAGGAGCCCTTTGTCCCATAATGTTCATAAGCTCCGAAGGAAGTAGAGGTATGGGACTCTGACAGAGCAAGCTGACACAGCAGTGTAAAGATTCACTCAGGTTCAAGAGGAGGGAACACAGATCCCATTTGGTGATGGAGGAATGTCAATGTCAATTATAAAGCCATATGGGATGTGATATAGACTGTTACAGCCTTCTATGAAAAATACCTTCTGCTGCCGTGGCTTAGTGTATCTAGAGTACTCTAGATCAGTAGAGGACATGGTAGATTTTAACAGTTCCCAAAGAAAGACAACCAAGAGCTAAAAACTGTTAATGTTTTATTTTATTTTATTTTATTTTTATTTATTTATTTTTAAAGATTTTATTTATTTATTTGACAGAGATAGAGACAGCCAGAGAGAGAGGGAACACAAGCAGGGGGAGTGGGAGAGGAAGAAGCAGGCTCATAGCGGAGGAGCCTGACGTGGGGCTCAATCCCATAACGCCGGGATCACGAAAAAACTGTTAATGTTTTATAATAAACTTCTTGGCTATTTTGGATAAAGTGACATTCTCCTGAAATAAAGAGAAACTTTCATCAAAACTGACTTTCAATTTCACAGACATGTAATTAATTTGTCTTGTAATGTAATAGAGATATTACACATTGTCATGATTTATATCTACCAATTTTATCTCAAGATGCTTTGTTATATTTTTCTACTTTTCCTAGTATTCTCATTTAAACTAATACTTTTTGATATCCAGGATGGGAGAATATCCTCAAACTTTTAAGTAAAATTCTTAGGCTAGAAAGTGATATTCCTGTTTTAGATATTTAATTTTAATGTCTATATGATGACTACATAAATGATTAAACTGTATTATACTGAATATTGAAATTCTCTCAGTGGATGAAAAGTAACTATTTTTCTCTCTCTCTCTCTTTTTCTGTTATCAGTTAGGTTGTTTTAGGCTGCAATTCCTCATAATGGCTTCACCAATGTGGATCGCTATTATCTTACTAATAAGAATTCAGGAAACAGGACTTCTCAAGGTGTCCTAGGTCAGGGCTCTGGCTCTGCTTCTCCAGGGTGCCCTTAGCTCTGCCTCCTCAGTGTGCTGACTTTATGCCCAGCCAGGGAGCAGCATTTCTACTAGGCTACAGATGTTCTAGGCTTTATTATCTACAGGCAACAATGAAAAGCACAAAGAGCTGATCTCTTCTGAAGTTTTCTTCTTATGAAAGAAAAACTTTTTCCAAGAAGACCTCTCCCTCATATCTCTTCGACTAGATCTGAGTTACATGCCCACCTCAAACAACTACTGGTGAAAGAATAGGATCAGCTTGAGGGATTTCTACTAAAGAATATTTAACTTTGAGAGCTGGGTTAGGGTCATGTTTCCTAAATCAAGCATTGGCAAACTATAGCTGTGGGTCAAATCCAAGCTTTTACCTGTTTTTGTAAATAAAGTTTTATTGGGTTGTGGCCATGCACATTCATTAACCTATTGTCTATGGCTGCTTTTCACACTAAAACTGTCAAGTTGAGTAGTTGGACTAGATACCATGTTATCTGCAAAGACGAAAATGTTCACTATCTGTCCCTTTGGAGAAAAAGTTTGCTAATTCTTACTGTAAATCATAGAACAAAATTGGAGATCTGTCATCGAGGGTTGTTGGGGTTAATGTCGAGCATGAACTCAGCCATAATACCTGGCTTGCTAAAATGTAACACAGAAACCACTAAGGGCAGGGAAGATTTCGGAGAAGGGCGTAGGCCTTTGGAATGCCTAGGCCTATGTGACCACTCTGCCGTGGGAATGCCTCGGGGAGTTGCCTTTCTGAAGCTTTCCTAGCCCAAAGTCACCAAGCGATCTAAGAGATATAGACATTGTCCCTTAGGCTATGTTTAGCAGAACTGGTAGAACACGACGCCCAAAGTAGCATATCGTATCTTTTCCCGTAAACAGATCCTCCCAGTTTCAATAAGACCAGTTGTCACACAACATGTGCTTGAGCAACAGTGATAAGGATTTGTGATTATCTTGAAGGACCAATGAAAGCAGGAGCAGAGAAGAACAAAGGGGCTTCACCTCTGAGCATTGACCCCATTGCCTTCTCTATTTCACAGCAAAATTTGAAGTAATCTTTCATCCATTGGTACAGGGGTTGCTGGCCATTCCTGGCAGAGAGTAAAGAGAGGATAGGATATTCAATAGAAAACAGGTTCTACTAAATTTCCTACTTGAATTTTCCAAAAAAACACCTCCTGCTAATTTTCACAAACCTCATAGACATTACTACATTTATACTTTGATATTTTATGCTGATATTTTATGTCAGTGGTCCTGTTAGTTTAATAAGTTTATTATGCTGCTGTATGTAATTCTTTATGCTCTGAATTTCAGGACATAATTTACTGTAATAGGTTAAGATTGTATTCTTTCCCTTTACTTGATAGAGTAGCCAAAAAGTCCTACTGACTTCTAATCCTATTAGTAATCAAATCACATGCTCCATTGGCCCAAATGTACAGAATGAATTAACTAGAATGAAACTTCACAAAGGACCTTTTCTATTTAAATATTAGTATGTATTTTTTTCAGATTTTATTCATTCATTCATTCATTCATTCATTCATTCATTCATTCATTCATTCATTTTAAGTAGGCTCTATACCCAGCATGGAGCCCAACATGGAGCTTGAACTCACAACCCTAAGATCAAGACCTGAGCTGAGACCAAGAGTTGGACATTTAACCTACTGAGCCACCCAGGTGCCCCTTTCAGATTTTATTTTTAAAGCAGTTTTAGGTTACAATAAAATTGAGAGGAATATAGAGATTTCCCATATACCCCTTGCTCCCATGCATGCATAGCTTCCCCCATTATCAACATCACTCACCAGAATAGTACATTTTAAATCCAGGATTAACCTACCTTGATATATCATAATCATCCAAAGTCCATTATTTACCCAAGAGCTCACTCACTTTTGGTGTTGTACATTCAGTGGGTTTGGACAAGTATATAATGGCATATATCCATTACTATTATAGCATACAGAATATCTTCACTGTTATAAAAATCCTCCTTGTTCTGCCTATTCATCTCCTCCAGTTATCTTTCTGTTATTGATTTTAATTTAATTCTTTTGAATTCTGAGAACAGATATATAATTTCTGTTCTTTTAAATTTGTTAAGCTGTGTTTTATGGCTCAGACTGGGTAAATGTGCTTTTTATTTTTATTCATAGGTCAATTTCGATCTAAGCAGAGTTCAATGCAGATGAGTTATAACTATTTCCTGAGAAGGCCTGAGTGCCTGGGGGCACCTGGTGTCCGCTGTTGGGGTGTGTGGGTGGTGGGAGCATTGATTAAGGCATATGTTCTAATTTGAACTTTTTAGAATAAAGAATGTGAAACCTACCTTCTATCCAAGAATGAACTAGTTGTAAGCAATCTAGAAAACTTACTAGGTAATATTACCTTGAACACATTGGTCTAAAAGTTTAATTATGGGAAACAATATTAGTTGCTGGAAGATAATTCAGTCTAGTTATATATTCCCCAGGAATCAAAATATTTAAAATTGCATTCTTCACTTAAGTCTGGAATATCTGAGAAATATATGCATGGGTCATATTATTTTGACTTCTCTTAGAGGTGTTGTTACCAAAGAATTCTTTGGCATTATGCCCTCCTTTGGTACTAAAAAATGTGCAAATCTCTATAGCACAAATTAGACGGCTGTTGTTAAAAATAATGTCAACTCTATCACTCATATTTGTATGAATTTCAGCATGAAATTCAGCATGAAAATGATATCTCTCCTCAGTAACTGGAGTGTTTTTAAATGTATGGTTGATAAGGGTTTTTTTTTTTTTTTTGTATCCTATTTTCATATATAATTATATGTAAACTTCAAGTAAAACATGTCAGACCAACAGGGGACCTCTGTTTGAAACAGAGGTAGCAGCTGAATCACCCACTCCACCTGTTCAGGTTCTGATGAGCTTGACTGGAATCTACCCACAGACCTATTGCATTTTCACTTGGCTTCACACACCAAGAAGCCTAGAGTCAAATTTGTAGTCCAGCTTTATGTTGTCTAACTTACACTGCTTGACCTGATGATTCTAACCTTGCTGTACCTTTCCTCTGAATTCTATATCCTTACCAATAAGAGCAATAATAGTTTATTGTGTAAGAAAAACATTTATTTCTGGAAAATGCTTCCAGTCCTTTTTAGAAATGGTAAGGTATAATTCGATAATTATAAATATTTCTAGGTTTGTGACCAAGAATTTTACCAACAATCTATAATAAGCTCATTAGATACTTGTTTTATGCAGCGTAATGAGCCTGTCACATTCTTCCTGTAATATTCTAAACTACAAGTAAACACACAGATTAACACCTATATTTTAAAGATGTTTGCTGGCCTCCCTGTCACCTGAAGGCACAGCTGATAAAAGGTGAGAATTGTAGGTGGAGGCTGTACCTTATGAAACTCGTTCCTGTTTCTTACATGAAGTTTTATCTTTTCACCTTTGAGATTGAAAAATTGTATTCATTCTGGCTCCCTTCATTCTCCTGAAGCTAGCTGAAATCCTAGCTGGCAACATGCTCCACCATTTCCTCTATTAGCTTTTATCACAACAGAGCAGCAGACCTTTCCATGGACTTTCTCACAAACTCTCTGGGAGTTGGGATTTTGCTCTGGCTCTTAGAGCCTCTCAACTTTTGTGAAAGCGTTCAGAACCTGTAACATGCAAACCACCAGACACAAAGTCTGACACTCTTCTATGTGGCATTTTTATAATGCTTACATCTGTAAAAACCCAGATTTCTTTGGAATCAATTGAAAATATGAAATATTTTTAAAGACTTTTTTTTTTTTTTTAAGAAAAGTGATCTACAGGTATCTTAGCAAATCCAACCATCTTTGGTACAGACATGGGGCAAAGTTCATATAAAGTGTCTGAGTGATAGTTGGAATGGGAAATAAAATGTGTGTGATGGTGGTTGCTACCTCACTGGCATCCTTTCCTTCTGTGAGATACCCTCTTTTACCTTTATTTTTATTTTATTTTATTTTATTTTATTTTATTTTATTTATTTTATTTTATTTTATTTTATTTTATTTTATTTTATTTTATTTATTTGACAGAGAGAGAGAGAGAGAGAGAGAGAGAAAGAGAGAGAGAGACAGAGCACAAGCAGGGGGAGCTGCAGAAGGAGAGGGAGAAGCAGACTTCTCCAGCTGAGCAGGGAGTCCAATGCTGGGCTCGATCCCAGGCCCCCAGAATCATGACCCGAGCCAAAGGCAGATTCTTAACCCACTGAGCCACCCAGGTGCCCCTCTTTTGCTTTTATAATCAGGAGTTCCAGTGTGGGTTCAGGAATTGTTTCTATGTATTGGTAGCATTACCTCCCCTTCTGCTTCTAGTTCAGGTGGCTTAAACATTTCTGGGTGGGAAAATGAAATAATGAAAGTAGGCTCTTCATTCTTAGATTTGATATTCTCTCTAATAGAGTGACTGTATTCACAGAGTGACAGTTAATAGATTGAACCTGGACAGATAGATAATATGAAGGATAATAGAATCCAGATCACTTTCATTTCAACATACTCTCAGAATAGCTACACTATTTGAATAGAAAATAGTGGTGGGATTAGCTTCTTTAATAGGGACAGTGATAAACCGGACAGTATCTAAAGAACAGAGTTTAGGATGAGGAAAATATTATGGAAAAATACTATATGAGAAAGAGGAAAAAGAAGTAACCCTTTTTACCCAGAGAACAGGTAAAGTAGATATGTATATGGGCTGTGTGTGTGTGCGCACGGGTGTGTGTATAGTGTGTATTGATATGCAGGGCTGATGAAGAGAGAATTTTGAGGGCTCTTATATAGAAATAGAAAAGATTAGATACAAACCCTATTTGTGGCTTCAGAGGCTGCAATATATATAAGGAGTTTTCTTTAGCAATTAGTTGATAGCAAATCACTACTTGGAAAAGCGTGATTTTCTGTCATTGGATTTCAGTCCCTGGCAATTTCCCAATAATTATTAGACCCTTTTCAGAGGTGCTGTAGGAGGCATCCTGCATACAGGTTGCCTTAGAGAACTCAAGCTAAAAGTCCCTCCAACTCTGAGCCAACATAATTCTCTAATTTTAGTGTAGACTGACATACTTTTTCCTGATTTCACCTGGCCAGAGTTGGGCAGGTTCTAAAATAGGCATGACAGTGATGCTCTGCCTAGTGTGTTCTTAGATATTGTTATAAAAGTGTGTCTTCTCTTTGACTTCTTGGTGGTCAGAGGGGTTTCAGGCAGCTGAAAGCTTCTTTCTTTCATTAGAGAAGAGCTAAACATTCCTACCTGTGGCACCTCTTCAGGATGGCAGGTCATGTTGTTCTTTCTGTGACTGATTCTTGCAGTAGCCAACTTTTCCCATTATGGGCTTCACAGCAGCTTCCTTGCTTCTGTAGAGAATTGCCTATTTCCTTATTCATCTAAGTCACTTCCACTGAAATTGTTAAGGAGATAGAGAAGACAAGATCTGATACATTCTACATGTGAATATTATTATCAGTTGCTTGGAAAGGTAAGAAATTTCCTTCTCTCTCTTATAGTTTATCACATCACACCTTGCTGCCACATTGCATGTTTCCTAAGGAATACATGCCTACAGGCACACTCCAGGAAAGTATAAGGGATAATGCACTACTCAGGTATTAGTACCTGGGCCTGAAAGGAGGAGGGAGGAAGGTGGAGGCAGTTATTACCACCTGGAAGGAAAGTCTCTTGTAGCGATAGCCATCTTGAGAGGAGCTTTGACCTTAGGTTGAAGCTAAAATCCAGTCTGAGGCAACCCAACAAGGAACCAGGAGAACAAATACCTGACTCAATGATCTGATCTCTCTTTCTTCCCTCCTGTAGGCACTCCCCCACACACACACCCATTTTATATATTGTAGTCTCTGAAGCTACAAGTAGAGTTTGCATTTAATGAAAACTCTTCTGCTTCTTCCATATGATAGCCCTCAACATTCTTCCTTTGATGCGGTTTTTTATCCTCAGGCTCCTGGAGCCTGGTGAAGCATGAATCCAAAGGGGAAAATGGCAGGTTTCTGGCACCCAACATTTGCCTGCTCTGGCAGCATGGGCGGAACTTTGGGGAGGCCTTAATTAAACAACTTTGATTCTTCTCCTTGAATGCCTAGAACAGACTGGTTTGGACCCCTTTCCCCTTGAATCTGTTGTTTTACGTGCTTTCTGAGATAGTATCCCATGTGTAATATGAAGGGAAAGAACTGGGAGAAAGAAGATAACTTTGTTTTTTACCCTTCTCTCACCAAAAGGTCTGTTCTCCAGCATGGTGGCCCTGAGTGGCACCTTTTGTTACTTTGCTGATCTCTTTCAGCAATAGGTTCACTTTCCCTGGGGGTAAAGTAGAAGGCTATCTTTAGTTTCTCCTTAGACTTTGGATTGAAGACTGTCAGGGAGCAGAACCCACAGCCATCCTGAAATTCTCAGGGAAACCTATTATTCTGAGACTGTACTAAGAAAATAAACCTGAAAACAGTACTAGAACATGAACTTTCATCTACTTCTACTGACTTTATTGTCATATTGTCTCTTTAGGAGGTGAGTCCATCTTCTTCCTTTTGTATTCTTTTTAGGAAATACTCATTTTGAAGAGGTATCGGTTAACATTACTAGCTCTGTTTGATATTATAGCCTGTGTTTGATATTTGCTTCTTTCTTACATGTTGCCGAGTGAGAAATCAGAATATTCAACCCAGCAAACCCAAGATTTTGGTCTATAATGTCAAATATACTGCCATGTTGAAAGTCATATGACAATTTTAAAAGTGGAAGTCTTTAGCTTATTTATTTATTTATTTATTTATTTATTTATTTATTTATTTATTTATATCTGAGAGAAACCATGACTGTTTTTGAGGACTTGATGGGAATTAGTTGTTTAATAAACAAAATAAAGGTAGTAGACTGGAAAAGGTTTTGATAAAAATACATTACAGGTAGCATAAGAACGCATAAGCACCCACTCTCTTCTCTTTTTCTGTTAGCCCTGCTCAGTATAACTAGAAAAAATAATGTTCTAAGGATGGCATTAATATTCTCTTGGTCTTGGTAAAATTAGATGAAGTAATAAAAATTTGCCTACATTAATGTGTATATCATTAATACAAAATTAGAAGTTGAAAGATATTGTACCCTGCAACATGATACAGGAAAAATAATTATACTGATTTTATATTTTAAAAAAGATTTAAATAGGTCTTTGGCAAGCTGTTTTTCTTCTTTTTAAGCGAGATCTGGGGCTGGCCAACTTTTGTGTAAATGGCTGGATAGTAAATATTTTAGACTTTGCAGGCCAGATGGCCTTTGTCACAAACTCAATTCTGTCATTGTAGCTCAAAGGCCACCATATACAGTACATAAATAAGTAGGTATGGCTGTGTCCCACTTATACTTTATTTACAAAAATAAAGGCATGGGCTGGACTTGGCGTACAAATTGTAATTTGTGGACACTTGAACTAGTTCTAAACATTTTTTTTTTTTTTGGTCTACCATTTCTGAAGTTTTATATACTAATGGCCTGGGTAAAATTGGATAAAAATTAGATATTTTATTAAATTTGAGTTATGAGACATTTCACAAGAATTCAGAATGTTAGGAGATCATCACATCCCTAGCAGTCACCATGTTGAGAGAATGACACTCTGGTAGGTACTATGCATTTAAAAGATATCCTGTAACAACTGATCATTTCATGGTTTCAAAACAAAACCTTAAGTGTTCTTATCACACACAACACGCACAGAGACACACTAATAATAATGAGGAGGAGTGAATGAGGAAATTTTTGGTAGTGACAGAAGTGTTTATGACATAGATTATGGTGATGGTGATGTTTTCACAGGCATATATTTATCTCCAAACTCACCACATTGTATACATTAAATAGGTACAGCTTCTTGTATGTCAATAATACCTGAATAAACTGGTTGAAAAAAAAGGACCTGGGGACTTATTCCAGGTAAGAAAAAAACAACCAAAACCCTAAATATGCTCTTAGCAAAAAATGTATCAATGTGACCCAACCATTGAGTACATGAAAATATAACTTTCATCTTATTTGAAATGGATCCATCAAAGAACCATGAAACTGTACTAAATATTAATAGGGGAATTTTTTTTTCTAATTTCAGAAGAATGGATTTAAGTCAATCATGAGTGGAAAAGCAAACTATGATTTTTCTTCAGTTACTTAGTGTCTCCATTTTTTTCTTGCTTTTGTCAATGCTCTTCGGCCAAAGACCATCCAGAATACATCTATGGTTGAACAATTACTAATTGAAGGTAGAGACAACAGATGTCATAGGAATTGACCAAGATAACTTAAAACAGGCTTCTTCCTGACTATAGGCCCCTGACTTCCCTTTCCTTAAAACATTTAGTTTAGAAAACTTACTATCATAAATTTTATAAGTTCTTTCTGTCCTTTCAATATAAATCTTCTCCTAGCCTCTTGCCAGTTTTATAACAGAAATGTGTTTCTCCAGGACATGGAAGCTCTCCCTCTGAATGGAATTATCAAGGAAGATTGTGTCCCTGTCTCCTGGTGTCTTTGGGAGCGTCTTCAGTAAGCACCAGTTAGTAAACACAGATGGTCTAATCACATTGATCATCCTCTTAGTTAATGTTTTCTAGTACTTTTCCACTAGCTTGACCTGGGCTGTGAACTTACCCACTTTTTGTTTTAGTGAAGCTGAGTTGAATCTCTCTTCCCTATAGCAGTAGTCTTGAATAAAATCTCCCTTGCGAATTTAACTCCATTGCTGCAATTTCTTTCTTTCTTTCCCTCCCTCTTTCTTTCTTTCTTCTTTTATTTTTTATACAGTAATAATAGAACTGACTGAAGTCAGTCTGCTTTTTTTTTTTAAGTTTTTAATCTCCCAGTGCTCATCATGATGAGTTCACTCCTTAATCCTCATCACCTATATAACCCATGTCCCCACCCAACTCTCTTCTGGTAACCATCAATTTGTTCTCTATAGTCTGTTTCTTGATTTCTCTCTCGCTCTTTTTGTCCCTTTGCTTGTTTGTTTTATTTCTTAAATTCCACATATGATTGAAATAATTTGGTATTTGTCTTTTTCTGAGTAACTTATTTCACTTAACATTATACTCTCCAGCTCCATCCATGTCATTGCAAATGGCAAGATTTCATTCTTTTTTTTTTTTTTTAAAGATTTTATTTATTTGACAGAGAGAGACAGCCAGCGAGAGAGGGAACACAAGCAGGGGGAGTGGGAGAGGAAGAAGCAGGCTTCTAGCGGAGGAGCCTGATGTGGGACTCGATCCCAGAACGCTGGGATCACACCCTGAGCCGAAGGCAGACGCTTAACGACTGTGCCACCCAGGCGCCCCAAGATTTCATTCTTTTTTATGCCTGAGTAATTCCACTATATATATGTACCACATCTTCTTTATCTATTCATAAATCAGTGGACACTTGGGCTGCTTCCATAATTTGGCTATTGTGAATAATGCTGCAATAAATATGGGGGTGGCTGTATCCCTTTAAATTACTGTTTTTGTATTCTTTGGCTATGTACCCAATAGAGCAATTGCTAGATTGGAGGGTAGTTCTATTTTTAACTATTTGAGGAAGCTCTATACTGTGTTCCAGAGTGTCTGCACCAGTTTGCACTCCCACAACCAGTGCAAAGAGTATTACTTTTCCTTCACATCTTCACCAAACACCTTTGTTTCTTGTGTTGTTGATTTTTGCAATTCTGACAGGTGTGAGGTGATTTCTTATTGTAGTTTTGAGTTACATTTCCCAGATGATAAGTGATGATGAGCCTCTTTTCATATGTCTGTTGGCCATCTGTTTCTCTTCTTTAGAGAAATGTTTGTTCATGTCTTCTGCCCATTTTTTAATTGGATTATTTGTTTTTAGGGTGTTGAGTTTTAAAAATTCTTTATAGATCTTGAATGCTAACCTTTTATCTGATATGTCCTTTGCAACATCTTTTCCCATTTTGTAGGTTGCCCTTTCGTTAATTGTTTCCTTTGCTGTTCAGAGCTTTTTATTGTGATGTAGACTCAATAGTTTGTTTTTACTTTTGTTTTTGTTGTTTTTGCTTTTATTTCTCTTGCCTCAGGGGACCTGTCTAGAAAAAAAGTTGCTATGACTGATGTCAGAGAAATTAATGCCTGTGCTTTTTTCTAGGATTTTTATGGTTTCAGGTCTCACATTTAGGTCTTTAATCCATTTTGAATTAATTTTTGTGTATGGTGTGAGAAAGTGGTCCAGTTTCATTCTTTTGCGTGTTGCTGTTCAATATGTATTTCCTAATCCATTTATTGAAGAGAGTGTCTTTTTCCAATTGGATATTCATTCCTTTGTCAGAGGTTAATTACCATATAATTGTGGGCTTATTTCTGGATTTTCTCTTCTGTTCTGTTGATCTCTGTCTATTTTTGTGCCAGTACCATACTGTTCTGATTACTACAGCTTTTTAACATAACTTGAAGTCCAGAATTGTGTTGCCTCCAGCTTTGCTTTCCTTTTTCAAGATTCCTTGGGTTATTTGGGGTCTTTTGTGGTTCAGTACAAATTTTAGGATTATTTGTTCTAGCCTTGAGAAAAATGCTGTTGGTATTTTGATAAGGATTACATTAAATGCGTAGATTGCTTTGGGTAGTATAGACATTTTAACAATATTTGTTCTTCTAATCCATGAGCATAAAATGACTCTCCATGTCTTTGTGTCATCTTCATTTTTTTTTCATCAGTGTTTCACAGTTTTCAGAGTACAGGTCTTTGGTTAGGTTTATTCTTAGGTATCTTACTATTTTGGGTGGGATTGTTTTCTTAATTTCTTTTTCTGCTGCTTTATTATTGGTGTATAGAAATGCAATATATTTCTATACATTAATTTTGTATCCAGTGCAATTTTTCTTTGCTAAGTGTGGATATCTCAATAAGGGGGAGTAGGACTTAATAGGTTTTGGTTGCATAATTTTGGAGAGGCTTTTAGGAAGTAGGAGCTCACTCTGTCAGAAAGCAGGGAAATTTAGAATGAGTATCTCAGTGAATCTTATTTATAGGGTGGGCAGACTAGCATGAGGACACAGCTGTAGCTGGTAAAGAAGTAGCAGTCAATCATTTAATGAGAAGGGATATTTTGTGTTTTGGGGGTTGCACAGTGACTTTGCTTTTGCCTCAGTTTATCATGGTCTTAGAGTGACCTTATCTGATGTTGGTGTTTTTTGAGGCTGTTTAAATCTAACAAGAGAACGAAATGACCTAATTATGAGTATCAGAGAAGCTTGTAATAATATTGAGGCCTGAGTTTCTAAACAGCTCCCAGATGTGGAGAGCCACTTTTTTTCTTTTTCACTTTGTTACAAAGAAAAGAAATATTGCTGGTATGAATGTGAAGATTTTAAAATCTTAGGACAAAATAATGGTTTTGGAATTCATAGCTTCAGAAGACCAGAAGGGTCTATTCAGACACATAAACACAAACATACACATTTTCTCAATCTTTCTCTTTTATTTTCATAATAGCAATAGTATCTGATTCCTATGGTCTTGACGAACTCGGAAAAAGCCTTACCTTAAGTAGTGGTGTGAGTAAAATGCTCTTAAGTAGTTACAAGATCCAGGGCTATTTTATTTATGCTTATCATATAGTCTAGATGAGTCGCTGTGCTTTGAGGTTGATAACTAGCAAATTTAGGATTCATTTTATGTTATAATGAAGGTCCTTTAATAAATAAATATCCTATGATCTCATCTATTTTTGTTGAATTATACAATCATTCTAATGAACAAGGTCTTTGCTGGAGGTGAGATGAAACCCTCCTGGATGAATAATATGCCACAGCCTACACTGTGAGCTGACCATATTGAACCTTCAGGGCCCATTTTTGTTTGATGAGAATTTATTTGGTCAACTCACTTCAACAGGCTCACTTTGATCTTGGTGGAAATTTCTCCCTAGTCTATTGGATCTTCCATTCATTGTGTAAAGGACACCTGGTATCTAAGTGAATTAGGTTTAAAAGAATAAGATTTACTTACTCATCCAAAAGTATTTATTGAGCATCTCCTATATATAACAGTAATATATAACATATATATTACTAAATACTGGTAAACTGGTAAACCAAAACAGACTCTCATAGATCTTAGCATTTGTGGAGACAGACAATGAACAAACAAATCAATAAATAATATGGCAAGTATTATGAATGAAAACAAAGGCCTGGGAATAATACATGGAAAGGGAGGAGCATAGAATCAGTTATTCTGAAGAGCTAAGTTTAAGCTGAGATCTTAAAGTTGAGAAAAATTATGCAAAGATGGAAGTGAAGAACTAGTTCCTTTTTTTTACTCTCCTTCATAGTTGATCCATCAACATAGATTTAACTAATAGCCTGATGCCATTGTTTTGTTTTATTTATACAATATTTGCTTGTTTGGCTGGATCTGTAACCCTCATTAAATTTTGTTCTTTTACATTTATACTTACACTCTTTATTAATATACTTGCTGTTACAGTGTGATGGGTAATGTCTCACATAGATACTGCCTTTAAGTTGTGGAGTCAGGATATTTAACCTATCTTACTTCTGGAATTCAGTTAGTTTTCTATGGTGTTAAGGACAGTTTTCGTTTCATCGGTGTTTCTGACAGTGAGAAGTACCAGCTTGAATTTGTAGGTTTGATATATAGGTTAACTTCCAACAGCTTATCACATTTTTATATAGATCAATACAGCTAGGGAAAACATGAAACCATGGTTCCCGGTCGGTTTAAATCTTTTTGTCATTTCCAATGTCCTGTTGACAAGTTTAGAAGATGTCTATTGAAAGGGGGAGGAGGGACAATAAAGAGAGAGGGAAAAAGAGAGGAGAAATCTTCTCTTTTTTTTTTTGTCTCCTCCAGTCTTTATAAGTAGCATGAACATATTTTATTTCCTCTGATTCTAAATCTTGGTATCAGTTAGGATTCTCCCTCTCCCTCACTTTGCATATCCAAATAGTCAATTTGTTCACTCAACCTGTTTTTGCTCTCACTTTTTTTTCTATCTTGGTGTCTCTATTTTGAGTAGATATTACTGTAGTCTATGCTGTCCAATAGGATAGTAATTAGCTATAGGTGGTGATTTAAATTTTAATTCAATAAAAAAATTAAAAATTCAGTTCCTCAGTTGTACTAGCTACATTTTAAGTTATTAAAAGCAACATGTGGCTTGTGGCTACCATATTGGTAGAACATTTCCATCTTTGCAGAAAGTTCTATTGGAGAGTGCTGCCCCAGACTTATGATAGCATCTCTGCTTATGAAATTGTGTGGTTCTCAAGGAAAGTCAATCCTATCTTATCCTATTTCTTGCTGCCAAAATTTATCTTTTTAAAAGGGCTGATCTAGCTATTTTGCCTCCTTGATCAAAAATCTTTAATGGGTTTCTCATTAACTTCAGAATTAAATTCAAACTCCTGATCCTTATATTCATAATGCTCTAAGATCTAATCCTGTTTTCCACTCATACAACTAGCAAATATTATTTTAAAATGATGATATTATTTTGGGCAAAGGGGCTAGTGAAACTGATATTCTTACATGCTGCTGATAAATTGGCATCTTTCTAGAAATAAATATGGCAAATGTTACAAGATGCATAAAAGTAGTATATCATTTATTCTGCTAATTTCATTTCTGGTAATCTGATCTTTAGGAATAAACTAGAGATGTAGTCAAAGATATGTACGGAAAGGTATTCATCACACCTTAATATGTGGGAAAAGTTGGAAATACTGTAGATTCTCAACCATTAGGAAAATGCTTAAATCGATTACACTGGATCTGCAAGATTGAGCCTCAACTTTCTAGTCTTGATAACAAAAATATATTTATAGCTTCCTTTCTTGCCACCCCACTCATTTGTCTCTACTTCTCTATTTAGTTACATCAAATACTCTTTTACTAAACCTTCATTTGTGTGTGTGTGTGTAAGCTGCTCTGTTTAGAATGTTTTCTCAGCCCAGATCACCAAATGTCTACTGATGCTTTAAAACCAGCTCAGAATTCACCTACTTCATGAATTCTTCTTGGACTTTCTCCACCAGATATGCTACTTCTTTTCTGCATATTCCCATGACACTTGTATAACATTTATAATATTGGATTTGCAATCCATAACTTACCCATTCATCTCTCCCACTCTCTCACAAAACACATATCACAAAGGCTGGAATAGTGTTTTTTAAAAATTTATCATTGTCTTTTTAACATGTGACACGGTACCCATTTTTGGTCCTAAATAGTGTTCTGAAGTAAATGAATGCAGGGAAAATAAATATAACTGGAATCATTAATACCCAGAGGAGTTTAGTGAACACTGTAAGGTACCTCCTCTTCCTCCTCTTTTTTATGATCAAGTTGGGGAAATTGATGTGGGAAAAGAAGAGACAACCATAGAAATGAACTGGAGGAATGTCAAAGGTTTAATTTTGTATTATTGTTAATGTTAATCCTCCTCAGGCTGTGTAAACTTTGTTCAGTTAAGCAAATATGCCAGAAGACAAAGATTTTATATTTGCTGGGAAATTCACAGTTGCAAATGCCTGTGTGTTTTCACTGTTCTTAGGAACCTTAGCAAATAACTAACAGATTTGCATTTTCCTTCCACCTAGAGTGAAAGGTCTCTAGGTCCCTTACTGAACAATGACATTAAATAAATACTTAGAATATAGGCACAGAGATGGTAGAAGGGATTTGGGTTGATCTTTGGTTTTGAAATAGATTACTCACAGATACTGTAGCCCGGTAAAGAGAATAAAACTAAAATTACATTTATAATTATATTTGTACTCACTCCATATGCACTGTTAACATAAGGTTTTATAAATCATGACTTCTATATATCAGGCAGGTCATGTAATTTTGTAACAAATATTCAACTCAGAGTGAAGCAAACTCGTGTAATGGAAAAAAAAAAAAGAGAAAGAATCCTGATACATAACCAGTGGTAGCTTAAAAAATTACATTGAAAAATTCATGCATAGTATTTTACCACCAAATCACCCAATTTTATAGCATATATTTAGGAAACAGGAACACTAAATTCATCAAACTTATCTAATTTTGGATGCTTCATAAATAAATAATGAAAGAAAGTTGAGAAATCCAAATCTCCTTTCCACATATTTATTTATATAAACTTATATATTTCAAGAATTTACGTAATAATGTATGTGGGGAAAGGCTCTGCAGGGATTTTTGTCATCGATCTTTGTCAAAGCACTTTGACTTTAGCCAAATTTATGAATTCTGTTTTACATATGGTTTAAAAGAGATAGCAAGATGGTGATTTCCTAAAAGTGACAAATCAAGATACTGGAAACTTGAATGGAAAAAAATTCTTGATTTCCACTTGAAAAGAGGACATTTGAATATCAGCATTACTAGAAGCTATGAGTGTTATCAATAAGAATGGTACAGAGAGGGAGATGGTAAGGTCTTTGGGGTCCTGGGGTGATACATAGATGTGAGCAGAGTTTAATGAAAAGATGGCCTATTTATAATCTTTCCTCCATGGAACAAATATTTATTTGTCTATTTCTAATTTCTTATTAGTTTTTAGTTATTTAATTGTTTTAAGTTATGCTTGTAATAAAATGTAAGGATACAATTTCTGATCTATTTTATTCCTTAAAATAAATTACCCAGTCTTGGAGTATTGAAGCTATTTCATTTGTGTTCCCAAATAACAGGCATCTGTTCACACATGGTGACAGCAGTATTTGAAAGATGATGAAAAAACTCTTGACTAGATTCTTAAAAGTCCAGTGACCTAAGTAAATCCAGGCTCAAATACAGGGGAGTAAGAATGTCACCACCACAGGTGGCCATAGAAGCCTTTTCCCAGTTAAGGCAGGAAGTTGAAGAGTAGGGAGCCTTTGAGATTCCCTTCACATGGGAGCATGCAGGCCCCATGGGTTGTTCTGCTGGAGAATGCATCCATGTGGCTGGAAAAAAACTGCCATAGAATTTGTCTTCAGTAAGTTGAGTCACCGTACTCACTGGATCACGATTCTCCCAGAGGCATAGTGATTCTCTGAAGGAGACCACTGAGCAAGTTGGAGAGTTCTCAGAGCATTTCAGAATTTTCTAGTAGAATTTGTGTTGTATAGTCTTGGCCCACTTTAGAAAATAATACAGTGTATTTTTGCTTCTAAATACATTTGATTTTCATTACATTTTCTCAGTCTGGATCCCGGAACTAGGTGACAATTTACCTCAGCAAGTGTCCTCTATTTCCTTTTATTCATTGCTTTTTTGGAAAGAGACAGAATCACTTTGCTGACAAAGTAATTTCTAAAACTTATCTAACCTGCATTTGCTGATGCAACCAGGTTATTCTTTTCACTAACTATTTCTCCAAATTTTGTTTTTGGCATTAAATTGTTTCTTTTCTATAGCCTTCATCAAGTCTGCATAGTTTATGTTATATATATTATCTCCTGATGATCTGTTTGTTTTCTTTGATCAAGAAATGAAATTCTTTGTGGTCCCCTTGTCTGGTCCTTTACATTTACACTAAATGTCTTCTTCTTTGCTATTTATATATCTAAAATGAGAGATTTCTCACTCTCTATAGATACAAACCATCTTCCAAGAAGTCTAGCTTCATTAGTTAAAGCAAACAAAGAGCCCTCATTTGTTCAAGTATGGCTCACTACCCTGTCAATTTCTCAATTTGACCCTACAGTAGCTTCAGGAAACATTTTCACTCAGGTTTCTTAGGCTTTTTTTCTTTTTTTTTTTTAATCTGGGAAAGAAAAAAAGTTAAAAGTTCTCAGTTTTGAATATAACTTTATTACATGTACAGGACAGAACATCATTACACATCTTGGGTTAATTGGTCAAGCACACATAGGGAATTCAGACAAATGGTCCTTTAGCCCAGTGTTAACAAGGATGGGGGAAGTGGGAGTCTATGTGGAAGTTCCAGAATGCCCTCTCCATTCTTGAGAATTGCCCTTAATTCCAAAGAGTTGAGGGTACTTTAGTCTCAGGGCTGAGGTCTTCCCAGTGGCTTTTCATGGAAGGGGGTGGGGGAGGTGTGGAAACCCATTTAATTCTTTAAAATAGTTCTCTCTTTTCCAGCCTTCTGTGGTACTGGTTGTTCATGACTTAAATTTAACTGTTTTCTCTATGGATGAGCCTAGGGCCATGGGGGACGAGTTTGGATCACGATGATTAAGTATCTAGAAGACAATTAGAACATTCATACTGCAAGATTGCTTACTTTCCAACAGATCCCCATATATGAATTAAACATCTTTCTCATTATTACTATTTGACCAGTTCTGCCACCTTAACTTTGATTTTGATACATGCTCAGCTTCAAAAAGGAAGATGGGGAGAAAAAGGAATCCTATTAATAACACTTTCCTTCTGTGGAAAAACCTTTTGAGTCCTTGAAAGTAAGACTGTCCATTTTCATGTTAATGTGTAGAAAAGCCTGCTGAATTGAGTAATCATGGATAAATTTAAGGGGTATATGACATCACTTCCTTGCTTAAAACCTTCTACTGGTTTCCTGTCACACAAACAATGAAATCTAGTCTTTATGATAATCTGTGTAACCAAACAGGATTATTTCCCCAACTTCCTCTCCAGTCTCATTTCTTACCACATTTCCTTGAACATTCTCTGGCTCTATTAGCACAGTTGCCATTTCTTGAGTATATGTAGTGTGATCCTGTCTCAGAGTCTCTGTACTTGCTAGTCCCTTCTGCTCAGAACAATTTTCTTCCAAATGTTTACCTTGTATCTCTAGTGAACTGCTACCTCCTAGAAGGGGCATTCCTGACTAAGACAGCATGCTCATGCAAGTTTTATTTCCTTATAGTCCTTATGATCAGCTGAGGTTATGTTACATAAACCATCAGTATAGGGACTTTAATGTATATGTATTGTCCTATTCCCCAGTGCCTAGAGCAATGCCTGGCTCATAGGAATTAGTCAGTAAATATTAACTAATTTTGATTTTATTAATGAGTCGCTATATTGACTACTATTGTACCTCATAAATGGGCTATGGTTATCATTGGTACTGCCTTAGCAATGCTTTGGTCCTAAGAATGATGATGGAATGATGATTTAGATACCTAAGAAGGATATGAAGAGTACATTTTATTAATGCATGGTTCTTATGGTCCAAGATGATAGATAATATTAAGGCAAATATGACACACAGCCTTAATTCACTCAGGAAATAAATAAATATGACACATCTTTAATATGTTATAATCTATGATCCATTGGAATCAGTTAGCATTGATCTTTTGTCTTTGGTAACTATCATCTGAAACATGGGTGACATACCATGATGACAGCTTTCTTTACCTCCTCCAGTCAGGAATGAGTAATTCTTGGGATGAGTATTTTTCCATCCTTGAATAATGTTATAGTGGAAAAAAGAGGCTCCCTGCTTTCACTCATTCTGACCACCAACCAAATTTAAGAGTTAGTTACCATGGAAAGTGTTCCAATTATTGAGGATCAAATAGTTTAAGACTATTGCATATCACAGTCAAATGGATCCACAAGTAGTGAAACTTAGTAACATTTAATTAAAAATTGACTGAAACTTCTGTGATAGCAAGCTTATAAAGCTGGTACATGGATTTTCCACTCCATGCATATAGAATGATTTCCCTTCATGTTGTTGCAGGTTCACAGGCCCATTAACATCTACTTTGGGGTGAGGGGAAAAGAAGGCAGGCAGGGGTAGCTGCTGTAAATATAATATTCCCAAACAGAAAGGAATGTTTTCATATCCATCTAAAGTGCTAGGGATTGGAGACTGGATACTGCTTTGTCAAGATTGACCTCCTCTGCATTATTATGCTTGCAGAATCTTTTTCTTTGGCTTGAGTTGCAGTACCACATAACCTTTCTGGCACCATAGCCATGCTTGGTAGCCAATAGAAAAGGAAAACTGCCTTATACCACCCAATTTCCCATGGGTTCATTTTATTTATTTATTTATTTATTTATTTATTTATTTATTTATTTATTTTTAAAGATTTTTATTTATTTATTTAACAGAGAACGAGAGCACAAGCAGGGAGAGCTGCAGGCAGAGGGAAAAGCAGGCTCCCCCCCGAGCAAGGAGCCAGATGTGGGGCTCAGTCCCAGGACCCTGGGATCATGACCTGAACTGAAGGCAAATGCTTAAGTGAGTGAGCCACCCAGGCACCCCTTCCATGGGTTTAAACACATCAAAATTTCTTTGGGATTCTGATACAAAATTAATTTAGTTAAATGGAAGTTACAAATGCTATGATTGACTTGAGAAGAAATATTGTAACTCTTATTCCTTTCCATTGTAATTTCTTTTTTGATCGTGAACTTCATCTCAATAACAACATTAAACTGCCACCTGTAGGTTTCAATTAGATCCCAATTTTGACTAATAAGTGAGGCTTTTTATATATTTGAGTAAAAAAAATCCCACCTTATTTCAGTAAATTACCAGCTGCCCTGCATCTCCACAGGTCCAGCTTTGTTTTGGTTTCATTCCTTTAGTTGCAACTGTAATCCATATTCTTAAAGTTAGGAGCACAAAGCCTGCAATTAGCTCATTTGTGGATTTGGTCATTATGCTCAAATTATACATTAATTTTACCTGAATTACTTGGAGCTAAGTAACAAAAAATACTGCCTCTATATGTGCTGCCTTAAAGGTTATTGAATTCAATTGTATTGAGATAATTGTTTTAAAATAACATTTATATTGAACTTTACAGATATGTAGTTCTTTTTTTTTTTTTAAAGATTTTATTTATTTATTTGACAGAGATAGAGACAGCCAGCGAGAGAGGGAACACAAGCAGGGGGAGTGGGAGAGGAAGAAGCAGGCTCATAGTGGAGGAGCCTGATGTGGGGCTCGATCCCAGAACGCCAGGATCACGCCCTGAGCCGAAGGCAGATGCTTAACCGCTGTGCCACCCAGGCGCCCCCAGATATGTAGTTCTTAAATTATTGAAACTGGTTACTTGAATCATAGAAATGCCATCCCAACTAGCTCTTCTCGCCTCCAGGCTTTCTTTTCTCTCTTTCTCTCTCTCATTCATTAGCTCATCACCAAAATTGTTTCTCTAAGTCACAGATTGGCTTACGTGGCTTCCTGTTCGGAAATTTGGAATGATAACTTCCAACTTACAGAATTGAGTTCAAACCCCTTTGATTAGTTGTCAAGGCTATTTATAATGTCAAATTAACGTATCTTTTTAACCTTATCTCCTGCATGCACTTGGCTTCTCCCATACCTACCTTTTACACACTGATCTTAACCAATAAGCCATAATTTTCTAGTCATGCACACACTTCCATATCTCTAGAATTGTGCTCATACTTTCTTCTCTGACATGAGCTTCCTCCCCTTCTTCATTTGGTTAAATCCAACTCGATCAGTATGTCACCCTTCTGTGCAGCTTATCCTCTACTCTTTTCTTTATCTCAGAGAGAAGTTATGATTGTCTTCTTTAATATTCAGCATAGAGGGGAGTGTTGCTAAAAAGTAAGTAATAATAAAGTAAATTTCTTACCCCTGGACCAGGTAAGCTCTTCAGCCTGTAGGTTTTTTTAGAGTATTCTATTTATTTTAAGCTGAAAAACTTTCATCAGATGAGTTGTATGCAAAATCTGTGCTCTGTTGTTTATGTTTACAGAACATGTCCAAGAGGCTTTGTTCAAGTTGTCTGTCGACTCTTAGCCCTGTGAATCACATAAACTACAATGCCTACCAGTTCATAGAGAGGTCATTCATGCAGAATACTCAGGACCCATTGCTAGGCTGAGTGTGGTTGGATTTTCCTGGAAAAGGACCATAGCTGTTGCTCTGGTCTGACAGACACATTCCCACCTGCCCATCTGCCAGTGTGGAGGAAGTTAGGTGTGGTATGTACTATGATAGAGGAAGCAACAAGAGACAGCGGGATGGTTTTAGAGGGTTAGGGAAGGCTTCCAGAAGTAAGGATCATTAACTTGAGACTTGAAGTAGGACTCAGTTTAGCAGTCAGTAAAAACTCTGGGCAACAGGAGGGAGTGACTCTCAGAAAGATGAAGATAACCTGGATGTAAAAGACAACAGAGAAGCAAAAGTGATTCGGTATAGCTGGAGCTGTCCGTGTCTGTGCGTGTGCGTAGCTGCATACATACAGGCGCGTGTGTGACGGCGGCTTCCCCTGGAGACAGAACACAGAAGAGGCTAGATGTTCTAAGGAAGCTCAGTTCAGTAGTCAAATGCTTTTTTTTTTTTTTTTAATAAAAGTAGCTTTTAAATATTACTGTTTTCCTCACCTAGTCACTGTTAGCGTTCTTTCAGACAACACTAATGAGTGCCTACTATGTGCAAGACAGTGTACTAAGTGTTGTGGGGAACAAAAAGCATTTTGTGATCTTATAATAATATAAAATAAAACCTGCATACAAATAATTATAATACAAGGTAGCAAGTGATAAGTGCCATATGAGAGATAAAAATAAAATGTTAAGGGAGTTCAGAGGAGGCAGAATTCACACATTTATGTGTGGCTGACCTATTTTTACTAACACTATGATAATCTTAGCTATGCAGCTCATCTCAACTGTGGTGATGTTAATTTTGCAACTACGTTGACCTTCTGTAGGGGACAGTCTTTATAAAAACATCCTATTTATAATACAAACTTGGTCCAAGTACCGAGTGTCTGTAGGCTGACAGACCAATGGCGCCAAAGCTGGAGAGTTACAGTGGGTTTAAGTTCTAGAGGAGTAAAGGTAAGAGATGGAGGCTTAACATTAACCAAATTCGGGGGCTGTACAGAGCCAGGGTAGGGTTTTAATTGTTGGTAATGGGCAAAGGGAAAATTTAATTATTAAAATTATTATTAATGTACAAACAGTGGGGTTTTTTTCCTCAGTACAGTTGCTAATGCTCTGCCTGTGGAGGAAACAGTATGTGAAAAGACATCCTTCCCTTTACCATAAGACACCTTCTATACACTCCCTCTGGGCAAACACCACCAAACTAGAGGGTCTATACTCCATCAATCGACTGGTGCGCATAGTTGGTGGTAGTCAGCTTACAGTTTCTCCGGCTTGGGCAGGTTCAATGATGCCAGTTGGTGAGCTCAGATTTGCCAGGTCAGGTAAATGGATGTTATGGTATATCAGATAGAGAGATTAGAATTAGTTCTTCTGCTCTGAATCTGGCTTTGTGCTCACTGAATCGTTATCATTTCTTCTAAATTCTGCTGAACTTGCCTGGCCTCTGAGACTGGATTTCACACCCTTCCATCTTTAAGCAATGGTGCTGTCTTGTAAACAGGAAAAAATTATTACTTTTAATCTCCTGGAATAATAGTGGTCAAAACCAACATCTAGTACTTAAATCTGAGCCCTCAATAAACATTTATAAAAGGCAAATATAGCAAATGCAACATAGTGGAAAAGCTTCAGACTTAGAGCTGGAATCCCAATTCAGTTGCTTAGTAATTATGTCACTAGGGCAGATCGGTGAATTTCTTTGAGTCTCTGCTTAATCATCTGCAAAATGCATTGTTCTGAGATTAAATGTGAAATATAAGCAAACATAGGCTTAAAATGCTGTATAAGGTAAGGCATTATTTATTGAAAATCAATGACTCTTTGGTATTGAGAAAAGCTTTTGCTTCCCCCCACAATCTTACATGCATGGATCTTTATTATAGCCATTCGATCTGTAGATCAAAGTGAAGATGTCATTCTTCTGGACTTGTAGTTGGAGGCACTTCTATAGAGTAGGGTAGATGTGATTTTATCTACCTTTTTGAGGGTATATACTTGGAAGCTTGTTAAAGAAGTGGTCCTCTTGTTAAATCTAGTCAGCTGAAAAGGAGCCATGTATTCCTTTTTTTTTTTTAAAGATTATTTATTTATTTATTTATTTATTTATTTATTTGACAGAGAGAAAGACAGCCAGTGAGAGAGGGAACACAAGCAGGGGGAGTGGGAGAGGAAGAAACAGGCTTATAGCGGAAGAGCCTGATGTGGGGCTCGATCCCGTAATGCTGGGATCACGCCCTGAGCTGAAGGCAGACGCTTTAACCACTGTGCCACCCAGGCGCCCCCCATGTATTCCTTTTCTAAGTGGCATATTATTTCATCAAATTCATTTTCATACATTTCAGGTAGAACATGAACATTTCAGAAAAAAAAAAAAGAAAAGAAAAAGGGACAGGATAGTAATTACAACCAAACTTTCCTTGTGCTGACAGCAACCAACTCATTTATTAAGTCAATGTAGTCAAGTAACACAGCAACATCACACTTGATTGAAATCTTGGCCAAGTCTGACAGATGTTCTCTACTCATTGTCAATCTCAAGTATGTTTTAATGAGTTTCAAGTGGCTGGTGCTCCCCTCTGCAGATGCCACTGTTGCAGAGATTGTGAACAGATTCTTCAGGGCAATGGGTTTTGTATTTAATAAGTGGTGCATGGTAGGTGACAGGTAGAAATCATCACTGAAAATGCAATTGCAGCTCTGGCAACAGCCTCTCTGTCTGTAGTTGAGCCTCCTTCAAATCAGTTAAATTCAGAATAGTGCCCAAAGCTAGTCTGTGTGTACATAGCATCTCTGATCTTAAAAGTTGATAAGAGCATTTCAAAACCTCGATCTCTTTGAAGATCTAAGATTCCCACTGTAGGAGACTCACTAAAGCCATAACATTTTAAAATTTGCTTTGAGATATATATATTTACCATTATTCTTTAATGAAATTGCAGTGTCTAAAAGTGAGAAAGAGAGAGAGAAAGCTTACAAAGTAATTCCTATTTACTTGTTTATATTTCAGATAGGTTCAGTATAAGGTTTTAGATGCTTCTTTAAAAAACAGTTTTCAGAGAAATAGTTTGATATTTCTACTGGTTTATAGATCTGTTCTTTTCACTTAAAAAATTATTACTTGTGTAGAGAAAAACCATGAGGATAATATTTTCTTTGGTCCATCTCTATCTCAAAGAAAATGGTTTATATATTCTGTAAACCATGCCATAAAAATAAATATTGCTTAGTTGCCTTAGTGTATTAGGTTTTTTCCCCCACACCTGGATAAATCTACTTCCTGTTGCTGGTCTAGCTCTCCAGTTTAAACATAATAGTTTATTTCTTTCTTTCCTTTTTCTTTTTTATACATCGGATATAAACCTTTTAATGAACTAAAGTGTTTTTACATAATGGTCTGAGTTGAACAACAATTCCCAAGAAATTTCTTTGGTCTTATGATGCAGAAATTAAGAGCAAAGAAACTCTTGAGAAAAGTGTAAACATCGATATATGTCAGAGGAGATGTGTTGAAGTCCTAATTTCATTTATCCAACACATTGTCTAAAATAAATGAAACTTGCAAATATTAAAGGAGTGCTTTGTCAGACTTTGATATTAACAACTTTTCGTGCTTCATGCTTGATTTAAAACCCAAAGGCTGTCAGAAAGCCAGATGGCAAGTAAGGGCATCTCTGATACATTACTGTTTAGCTACGGCAAGGCAGACAAGGATTTCCTTGCTTCTGAGGAAGTGTGGGGTAGAGTAGAACACTGCTGTCCCAAATATATACTGGGGTGTGATAATGGTGAGAGTTTCTGTGAAAAGATGGTTTCTTTTAAAATATTTATTATTATCTGTTAGGTTTCTATAACTCACGTTTTGAGAGTCTGACTGTGGCATACAGCAGTTAGTTTGTGCCAGAGAGAAAATGAGTAGTGAGAGAAATCTCTGGGCTGAAAGGCAGTGTGTGACAGACATAGTGGAATCTGAAAGAGCTGCTTGTTAGTTAGAAATTAGTCATTGGCTGGCCCCAGTGTGGGCGAGTGGTAACTTTAGATTATTCATTCTCATCTTTGTTTGGGTAGCCTTGCCCTTCTCTCAGGCATGGCAGGCCCTCTGGGTAGTTGTCGATGGCACTGCCAAAAGTATACAACATTTAAATGGAACACCAAGTGAGAAAAGGATTCTTTGCAGCTTGGAAAGGCAATCAGTAAGATGGGTATGGAGTCTGGGAAGGGATCTTTCTTCTCTCCCAAAGAGAAGGGCGGGAACGGGTGAGGTCTCTTACTGTAGACTGATTACCAGGTACAAAGATGGTGGGTTGATTGAAGGTGTGTAAACAGACCACAGAATCTGTTAATCTAGAAGGGCATATTTGAATATGCTCATTCGAATGTAAAGCTGAAAGGTGGCTTAGATCAACGTGATATTTAAAGTTCTTGTTTACCAAAGTGGCATTCCAGTGTCCCTGGCATTCTTATAAATTATGGGAAGGATACATGGACTGGAAAATTCAACCTCTGAAAAAGTGCTGCTTCGAAGCTGTAAAAAGCCACTAACTACTTTAGCTGATTACATGGCAGACGCTTTAGACAGCCAATCTCTCGGCAGGCATCCCTGCCGCACGTTTTCCTATTTATTTTTGTTGAAACTCTACCATGAATTTTAAGCTAAAAGAAAAAATAAACATGCAGGCATTTGTTTAAGAACCTGGAACCTCTCTGATAACGCTATGTGAGCTGAGGAGCACCGGTGTGGTGGTTTGTTGTATGCAACCAGCTGTAACCACTTCAGCTGGAGAGCACTTTATATTCTTCTTCTTTAAGGCAGTAATTGGTAAGTATATTTTCTGCCTGTAATCAATAGCTTTTATATTCAATGTAATATTTCTCTTTGTTTAGAAATATTACATTGAATATAAAAGCTATTGATCCCAGGGAGCAAATGTCTTTTCCGCATACCACTCTCCATGACCAAATAATACCAAAATTCTGTAGCACTACCAATATGACAAATGCCTCTCTTATTAATTGGCCCTTCAATCTTTAAGAACCAAGGAAGGAAAGAAATTTCTTTACTGAATCTCCAATGAAACCATGACTTATATATAAAAATAATGTCATGGATGCGAAGTCAACCAGAAAGTATGATTTGACAAATTTTTCTAGAAGTAGTGATGAGTTTTCATGTGTGTGTGTTTATTCATATATATATTTGTTATATGTGTGTGTGTGTGTGTGTGTGTGTATATATATATATATATATATATATATATATATACATGCTTATTGATTCTGCTTGAATCACATGTCCCTGGTCTTCTCCATGACTGTTATAAATTGAACTTCCCCATTGCATCTATATCTATACCTGTATACTCTGTCATATATATCCACACTCACACATATGTATACACACATATGCACACACATACATATATTTATACCGATTTCTAGTCTCTTATCACTTGATCTTCACGTGACTAAGGGTAAAGATTTCCAAAGTAGCTGGTTCTTATCAGCAATATGGCCTCCGAGCTGAGCTATTTTAAACCTATGTGAAGATGCTTCCTGTTATCTAAACCAAGGAAACAGTCAAAAAAAACTAAGAGCCCACGGAATGGGAGAAGATATTTGCAAATGACACTACAGATAAAAGACTGGTATCCAAGATCTACAAAGAACTTCTCAAACTCAATACACAAGAAACAAATAATCAAATAAAAAAATGGGCAGAAGATACGAACAGACACTTTTCCAATGAAGACATACAAACGGCTAACAGACACATGAAAAAATGTTCAAAATCATTAGCCATCAGGGAAATTCAAGTCAAAGCCACACTGAGATACCACCTTATGCCAGTTAGAATGGCAAAAATTGACATGACAAGAAACAACAAATGTTGGAGAGGATGTGGAGAAAGGGGATCCCTCTTACACTGTTGTTGGAAATGCAAGTTGGTACAGCCACTTTGGAAAACAGTGGGGAGGTCCCTTAAAAAGTTAAAAATTGAGCTCCCCTATGATCCAGCCATTGCACTACTGGGTATTTACCCCAACTCACTACAGACGTAGTGAAGAGAAGGGCCATATGCACCCCAATGTTCATAGCAGCAATGTCCACAATAGCTAAATCATGGAAGGAGCCGAGATGCCCTTCAACAGATGACTGGATTAAGAAGTTGTGGTCCATATATACAATGGAATATTACTCAGCCATCGGAAAGAACGATTACCCAGCATTTGCAACAACATGGACGGGACTGGAGGAGATTATGCTAAGTGAAATAAGTCAAGCAGAGAAAGACAATTATTATATGGTTTCACTCATTTATGGAACATGAAAAATAACAGGAAGATCAGTAGAAGAAGGAAGGGAAGAATGAAGGAGGGGTAAACAGAAGGGGGAATGAACCATGAAAGACTATGGACTCTGGGAAACAAACTGAGGGCTTTAGAGGGGAGGCGGGTGGGGGACTGGGATAGGCCAGTGATGGATATTAAGGAGGGCACATATTGCATTGTGCACTGGGTGTTATACGCAAATAATGGATCATGGAACACTACATCAAAAACTAAAGATATACTGTATGGTGACTAACATAACATAATAAAAAATTATTATTAAAAAAATAAACCATGGCAGAAATGTGTTTTCATAAAAGAGGCAATCTTTTTCTGATTTGCACAACAATGTTCTATGGGTTAGCAGTGGGTGACCTTGCTTACAACATGATCTATGAATTTAGCTGATGAATTAGACACTGATGTATTAGTATTTTTCATATAGATTCATAAAATTTGTAATTTGTAAAAGCTGGTAACTTGTGGATGATCAAATCAGAAAAAGTGGATTATTTTCAAATGAGAAAATACTGCTAAGATGTGAAACTTTGTCAATTGTGGCTAAGCCAGAAAGGGGTGGAATTCAGACATCACCAAGGAGAGATGGAGTATCCAAGAATCTTTGAGTCAGAAATTTACAATATAATGTAGCCAATCTTACATTATAGATTCCATCAGGATACTGGCCACTGTATAAATAAATGAGGAATCAGTATAGAAATTTTTTCTTTGGATATGATATTTTAGAAAGATATTCTGAAATACAAATATGTAGGAGTGAGGTAGGTTAGAATGGGGATTCCCCCCCCCCATATGAATAGATAGATCAAATAGTGCATTCTTTTAAGTGGATTTATGCCAACAATATTTAATCTCTGGCCTTTAGTCTTATTATACAGAATAGCGTAAAATTTAAACAGATAGCCTCAATTTTATATTTCGATTTACATATGGAGTCCAGAAATAAATGAAGGTCCTCATAAACTGCGAATCGCTTATTGGTGATGAGCTGGCCATCTTGAAAATTTCCCCATGAACAGGATCTTTATTTCTGGGTCCACAGTCTCAAAGGTAGGTTCAGTGGAATCACTAGTGCCTGAACAAGAAGAGACATCAAATAACCTCCACCACTGAAAGCAGGTCCCTTTAGAAGGGGCTGCAGAGGAGAGAAGACAGCTCTCAGAATTTACTTGGCATATGAATAGAAGAATTCGGGTTCCAAAAGAGACCACCTGCTACCCTTTATAGGTGCTAAGAAATACCAAAATTAAAAGTGCAAGAAAAATGATACTCTAAATAGGGAAGGGAAAAGAATGGTGATGAACTTTCAGAATAGACAAGTAGACTGCACTGGTTGCTATTAAAAAATACATATCCACAGGCAGAGAAACATTCACCCAAATTGTACAAGGATGCTATAGTGCTCTACGGTAATGCTTTTAACTTATAATGAGGCATTGTTAAAAATATTCCTTTTTTTTGTGCATATGTCTATAGGTCTGTGGGTTCACTCATCAGAACATGCACTGCTTTCTCTCGCGCACGTGTGTGTGTGTGTGTGTGTGTGTGTGTGTGTGTGTGTGTGTGTGTTGGAGGGAAATTCATTTCTTTCATAATGTTTCATTCCCTAGGGAAAGCCATAGAAGGAGAGTTGTTTGTTGTATGAAAGAGTATTTTATACAGTATTAAATCCAGGAGTTTATTATTTTGGGGACAGACTCACATTTCACGGCAAGACCAGTATGCACCTTAGTCTATTCTGTCCTTTTCCTGGCAGAAACATCCTGTAGGGATCTCCAAATAGCAATTCCCTTAAGTCATAGTATCAGAAAGTATCTTATTCTCAGCAGAGAGGCATTTTTTTCCCCCAAACATGCTCTGAGCTATAAGATTCAACTGTAAATCTTAACTCTCCCTATGCTCATGGATGGTTTGTTGATACTGTGTGGAAGCACAAAGTAGAAAGTTATACATTACAGTTGTTTTAAAATGTTACACTTTAAAAAGGGGTGTTGTTTTGCATAGTTTAGAACACATACCTATTCATGGATCCAGGTACTAATACTGAATAATAAATCACAAATTCCCCTATTCCAATGTAATAATCCTACAAACATTATTTGGACCAGCAGAATAGAAAGAAAATCAACATGCAAATTAACTAATGAACTGGTTGAATCCACGACAATTCATAATTCCTCGTGTAGACATAATCTGGCATGGATATACAGGTCACAGGACAAACTTTGTAACTACCACCCTCATCACAAATACTATAACAGTGCCTTACATTTCTGGACTTTTCAGGTTTTATGCTTCTTAATCTAATCCAAAGGCAATTGTTAATTGATTAGAGTATGCAAAAAAAAAAAAACCCAGCTTTTGCAAGCATTTAATTTAATCCACATGGCCAGTGTTAGGTAAAAGAGAATGTTTTAGAAAAAAGTGGAAATTTCTATTTGGATAAACATATTCCTTCTGATACTTGAATCTGAAAGCTTTCTTAGTTGCAATATAACTGTCTATGATCACTTGAATGGTCACCCCTGAGGATGAAACATACTTAGCATATTAGCAGTACCTCAAAGGAAGACTCCACTCTTCCTTTTCTGCTCTGTAGAAAATGGAGTTCTAAGTCATCAGGCTAAATGAGTCCACATGCTATGGGCTCACTCCTAATGTTTCCCACTCTATGACTCTTGTCTAAAGCTAGTGACCTGCTTTGCATCTGAATATATATAGCCAATTTACATATACTGATGTTAGAAATGAGAATTAATGGTTTTTATAAGCACGGTTGAGAGAACATTCCATCTAAAATGCTGAAAACTCTGGTTTAATATATGAAAATAAAGCAGCCAAAGAAAGATTTTTTTTTTATATGTTCTAGGCTTCATGCTGCAGCCTTTCATACGAAAGGTGAGATGACAGACAGCAGATGGATTTATCTTTTTACTTAGCTGCAAAACTACAAATCAGTTTCATATAAACAGATCTCTCAGACAAATATAGCTTGACAGTAATTCTATAAGATTCATCAAATCAAGGAAAGTGATTATGTCTGATGACATGAAATAACGTAAAAGTAGGATATATCACATTATTTCAATATATTAGACTTCACAATCCATTAAATATAATCTTTTTAATGAAAAATCTTTTCTGTGTACCAATGACTTTAGTACTCATTTACTCTTTGGAATGATAAATAATTCTTATACCTTTCATATTTTTTACCCAGAATAATCTGAAAGCATTACTAAAATAGTTTTCAGGTTACAATGTTTTTAAATTTTTAGAAACATCAGAGGTCAGGGTAAGTTTTTAAATATATTTTTATTTTACTTATTAGACTAACATTTGTACATTGAAACTGCATACAGGGTTTAGGTAATTAAATTTCTTATAAGAGAAGCAATAAGACATGATGTGCATAAAGCACTTAATCAATTGTAGTTTAAAGCCTCTTTTACTTCTCTGTAATATTTGGAGGCAGACCCAAACCAATTCCAGAACAGTGATGGTGAGAGATTCTGTACATTAGAGCAAGGCTCTCAGGCTGCACTTAATTCTGGTATAATGACATCTGGCCAACATTCTAAGATGAAATTTTCAATAAATGCTGGCAACTAACACAATTCATTATGGTTTCTCCTGATAAAGGATGTGGGCAAAAATTGCTTTGGCTCTAAAAAAGCTTTCACTTCATTATGAGACCGGATCAATCACCATCAGCAGAAGACACTCGTTGGGCTACTTCTTTTGCAGCTGTTATGCACTTTGTTATCAGGGCCTGTTGAAGGCACTAAGAAATTGTTTCTATTAGGCAGGCATTATTGCTGGACTCCTCTAAGCTAAATTTGCTTTTAAGTGTATTTCTTTAGTAAAGAGATGGAACAATCAGTTTGAGCTGAGATCAGTGTGAGATCACCTGCTTATCCCTATAAAAGCAATGCCATTTAGATGGCATTATATTTGTATTTCTGCACAAAAAGAAATGAAAATATATTTTCCCACTAAACTGAGAAATGGAAGTCAAGTTTCTCAGTGATCACTATGCATTTGAAACAAATGGAGAGGTTAAATTTCATATCTAGCACTTCTCTTTTTAACACCCCTCCTCATAAGGAACATTTAAATGCTGTTATAGGTTGAGGTTGTAGTATAAAGTAGAGCTTGAAACCATATCTACCTGCTTCATCATTTAACATCTTTTTTTTTTAATCGATTTTGTGTCTATGTTACTGGGATCACATAACAAAAGAATTAGATAAAACTTGAAATAAAGTTTTTCAGACGTTGAAATGGGTTTTTAATAACCATCTCTCCAAAGACAATCTGATGTATAAGCATTATTTTGCATTTTACACTTGTGGTAAACACTATATGTTGTAGCAGCTTCCTTTGGACAAGCCATATTTAAATTTTTACTGCTTTCCTTCCTCCTGAGCCTTCTAGGAAAAAAATTGCAGAATGTTATGTTACCCAGAGTATCAATTAATCCCTTCAGTCAGGTTCCGTTTATTAGCAAAGAAAAATTCAAAAGGTCGCCTACCATTTCATAGATAGTTTATTTTGAATGTGCCTAACGAAAAGCATATAGATTAGAATATATGACTATGTGCAAGGGTTCTCACACGTTAAAGAAGTGTGAATTATTGCAAATGAAAAAGATATCTGAGAATAAGCATGCTGCAGTGATTGAGAGTAGAAACTAAAAAATTCCAAAATAGAACTTCTGAACCATCCCCAAATATCCAGCATAACATTTTGCTCTGCTCTATCTCCACCAGCAAAAGAAGAGCAGCGATTTACCACCACTTTTCAAGTTGCTTAGTGTTTCATAATTGCTAAGGCACCAAAGCATTATTGGATAGGGCTTACCATTATTCAACCTTCTTTAAACTGCTTGAATCAATAGTAAATAATTGGCTAGAAAATATAGCTGGAAAACTTTTTGAAAGTGGATAATTCTCAACTGTCCTGTAATACCATGCAGGAGTCTTGTCAGAAAGGATATTTTGATAAATTGGTAGCATTTATGAGTTTCTCTAAGGGCCCTAAATGAGATAGCATTTTAATGTTTGGTATAGATAAATGCCAATTTCACTGTCATCTCTATCAGGTCTTGAGAAACATTAATTGATGTGGTTAATGAAATGTTCTAAAGATCAGGTAAATGGTTAAAAAAGAAAAAAGAGTAGGTTCAGAGTTCACATGTTTGTACTAATCAAGGTAACATCATCTGCTATAGCAAATGAATCCTAAGATGTTTTAATGGCTCGAAAAATTATGGGTAGCTCCAGTTTGCTGAAGTGCATTTCTTCATACTGTCATTCCAAGATTCAGGCTAAGAGACAGCCATCTTCAGCTTGAAGCTTCGAGGTTGTTGTGGTTATTAATACCCAGCAATTAGTAGGGAAAAGAATGTGGTTGTTTTAAATGGGCTGGAATTGTGAAGTTTACTTCCACTCATATTTTGTTAGTTAGCCCTCAGTCATGTGGTAACAGCATTATAAGAGAGTCTGGAACTGTAGTCTAGATGTGTGTCCAGGAAGAAGAGGCAAACCAGTCACGACCGGCCACCGGCCCATTCTTCTCATTTCCATCTTTCCCCTCCATTTTGCTTATCTTTGGAGAATTACACATTACATCACAAACTCTAAATACCACCTAGTCTGATTCAGCCAATGTTTAGATATTTTCAGCAGTAGTATTGAAATCTTAAAAATATTTATTTATACTTACATATTAATATAAGGACCCTTGTTAAAATTGATACATTATGCAGAATCTCAGTTTGGAAACCATGCAAAATCAGACCTGTTTTGGTTGAAGTAGGGGTAGGACCCCTAGTCTCTCCCATTCAGCTTGCCCTAACCTTATTTCCCACCCCATGCCAGACCTTAAAGAATCTCTAAGAGGCAGGGCTGAATCAGCTGTTCCACTTTAATATCACCAAAAGTCATATGTTAACAGTCATTTTTTGTGTGTTTAATCCATAATTTACCTGCCACTATGTCTCCAAGTTTTCTAGCCTATTTGGGTCATTCTGTTGTGTGATGTTTGAATGAAAATGATTCAGTCCCTTATCCATCTCAACTTCATCTGTAGATACTAATCAATATTTCCAAAGAATCTCAGACCAAATCCACTTCTAATCACTTCTTATTCCAATTTGTTGAATCTGATGAATTCAGAATTGATCTTCTTCATTCAAAATCTTTTTCATTTCCATCTTTCTGTTCTGAGTTGATCCAAGTGGGCAATATAGCTCCTACACCACAATTTTCATCTTGAAATTTACAAAAGACAATTGTGTGAACAGACTTTTGCTGAAGATGGGGGGTCATTCAAGAAGGAGGCTGCATGTTTCATTAAAGCACAATAGATAGACAATTTATTCTGATCATTAACCATCCCCATGCTTAAATATGGGCACACCACCTCCAGGAAATTCCCACTGGCTCTTTCTCCTCCTCACGTCCATCTCTTGCTATTATGCTGGGCCTTCTTCCCTACTTCTCACATCTCTTCTGTTTTTCCAGGTTCCTGGGACTGCTGTTGCCCTTTCTTTATAGGTCAGCTGGTGAAAACTCGATTTTTGCCTTTCTTTATTTTGCAGTTTTCTTTGTTTCATTTGAAATCTATTCTAGTCATGCCAAGGAAATTATCTGCTCATATATAAAATAGCCTCTTAAGGCTATTATTTGCTAAGCAACACATTTCTTTACTTAAAGAATTTTTCCACCAGCTTTTAAAATAAAGCTCCCCACCCCCTAAACTGAGGTTTCTACAAAAGGAAGCTTATATGTGTAGGCTCTTCTCTTTTGGAACTCGTGGCTAAAGAAAGATATCTTGGAATGAACACACAAGTGGGACCTGTATACAGAGACAGAGAAGTTAAGACCATAAAGTCCATGTCTGGATCTCAATAGAGACAATGAATATATATGGGTATCATCTTCCACACTGTAATACCTCTTTTCTTTACCTTCTTTGTGTATATGATCTCTTGGGTTTAAAACTTTCTTTGCATTATTGTACCCTTTGAATGAATAGTGCACTGTAAATAGAGGGGTGGGTTGCTCCTCAAATATATGCTAAGCAGAAATCTTGACCAGGCTCTTTAAAAAGAAAAACTCTTTCTGATATATAACACTTATGATTTTTTATGATCTCACTATGCTCACATTTCTTACTCTATTATCACTCTCTGGGCTCTCCGTCTGATTTCCATAATGTATGTTCATAGTGCATATGTTTATTACAACAGATTGCTAAGTTAACTTATCATGGCTTTTCTGCACTTATATTTTCTACCAATTTAAAATTTTAAGAGACACCCAGGCAAATTTGACAGTTACCTAATAAAGCTGAAATTCTGTCTACGAATGGAGTACCCTGGGACTCTGACTGCCTTTGGCTCTATGAATGCATGCTGTATGCTAGTGTTGCATTGAGGAGAATGAGTCTGCCTGCAGTGAACCCTGGGCATGCTCTGGGCCGTGAAACTTAAGGGGAGTGAGGGACGGTGTAATCATTGTGAGAGCAGCTTAGGTACAATCGATCGATGCTCATGACACCAACAATGAACCTCTCTCTAGAGGGGCATATTGCAGTTGTGAAGTCAAGCAAGTATAAGTGTGATGGGGTGGAACTTCAATTTTTCTCCAAGTAAAGAAACTAGTCCAGAGGTCACAGCTGATGAATGATCAACTGCTCCATTCTTTGGGGTGTCTGCAAAGATGAGCTAGTATTTACAAAAACCTATTGATAATTCCATAAAAGGTCTCTCTTAATTCTAAACATATGCCTTCTCTTTGGCTATTAGAGAAAGGAAATTGATTTAAAAGAAACCTGGCCAGGTGCAATCAAATATTGGGAACAACTGCACTCAGAAATCTCTCTTGAAAGTGAAATGCTGATGGTCCAAAGGGTTTCGGGCAGAAGGGACCTTTAGAAGTTCCACATTGTAGCTTCTTCCATAGTGCTTGAATGAGTGCTGATAGTCATTTCAACTCATAGGTGGAACAGCTCAGTGATGAGGAGCTTACTTTCTTGCAAGGCCATTATAATTTTATTTACTTGGAAATTGTACTGGGCTAAAATTTGTCTTCCTATTACTTAGAGTTTTAGTCTTAGTTCTGACATTCAGAGCTACCACACAGTTCCTTCTAATCTTTCTTCTGAAATCTTTCAAATATTTGAATGTAGCTTTTAAGTTCCTGTTATGCTTTTACATTTCCAGTCTTTAATAATTCTTAAGATCCTCGGGGCGCCTGGGTGGCACAGCGGTTAAGCGTCTGCCTTTGGCTCAGGGTGTGACCCCGGCATTATTGGATCGAGCCCCACATCAGGCTCCTCCGCTGTGAGCCTGCTTCTTCCTCTCCCACTCCCCCTGCTTGTGTTCCCTCTCTCGCTGGCTGTCTCTATCTCTGTCGATAAATAAATAAAATCTTTTTAAAAAATAATAATTCTTAAGATCCTCGAATGATATAATTTATAGAACCTTAATTATTTTTGTTGATATCTTCCGGATTATTCCAGAGTGTAATATCTTTTAAAAATGTAGAGCCCAGGACAAAATGCAGTATTCTGAATTTGGAGGGAAAAATTCACAGTACAATGATAGTATACCTTTCCTTGAAATTTATCTACAACTCAAGGTAACATTTTTAGCAGCCACATCTCGTTATCATTTTATGACAGGCATCTTTTGAAATAAGAACTACTCTCATATTATGTTTCTCTCATTGTAAAGTTGACTTTTTGAGCCATTAGTCAGTTTTTATATCTATTTCCATCAAGTTGCACATTGTTAGATACAATCAACTCTTCTAACTCAACAAGATTTAAAAAAAATTTTTTTTGTCAATTACTGTCAATAAATGGATCTATCCCTTAAGTGAGAATCACCTATGCAGTTAATAAAAATGCCTATCCACTTAGTAAAAATTCCTTGTGTGACTTAATCAGATCACTGATAAAAACTGGAAAGGGCAGGGTGAAGTATATGTCTCAGCTGGCACTCTATCTTGAGGCTATCAATATATTAATTTAATGTTTGTATATAGTTCATGTAGCTCTTAATCCCCTGGATTCTACTATAATCCAGCCTCTAATTCTCCTAGAGGATCACAGAAAAATTGGTCATATTTCTTTCTGGAACTCATCTACTTTATGTAGATTATTCTTTTCAAATGTAGGAATTCTGCAAAGGAAATGAAATTGTCATGATTTGTTCTCAGTGGAGCCAATGTAGCTGCTAGTAATTAGTTTAATTTGAAAAATGCCCACAAAATACCCATTTAAAAGTTCGTTTTCAAAATTTTGCAGAGATGAATCAAAGGAAGCATGGAGGGTGGTAGGGATCAGGACACTTAGCAGAAAGGGTCACGAGTGTTAGAGCTACATAAAGGACTCCATTCTAACTCTCACTTGTAGGATAAGATTAACATCCATCTTGTGTCTTAGCTCGGGCTGCTATAACAAATTATTATGGGCTGGGTGGCTTAAACACTTGTGTTCTAGAGGCTGGGAAGTACAAGTTTAAGGTGCCAACAGATCTGGTGTCTGGTGAGTGTTTTTCGGTTTGCAGATTGCTGTCTTCTTGCATCCTCATACGGTGGAGAGCAGAGACAGAGCAAGCTCTCTCTTCTCTTCTTATAAGGGCACTAATCCCATTCATGAGGGCTCTACCCTCATAACCTAATTACTTCTCAAAGGCTTCATCTCCTAATAAATTCACATTGGGGGCTAGGATTTCCATGTATGAATTTTGGGGGACACAAATATTCAGTCCATAACATCTTGTCTCAATAAGATTGGTTCTGGAAGGAAGCCTGACCCTGATGGATTCATTGCTGAGTTCTCCCTTGAGGAGCAGAGTATAACAGAAAGCCAGAGCAGGGAGCAGGGAGATGGTGGCAAAGACTGATACAGTATAGCATGCTATAATTTCCAAAGTCTGCTTTCTCTCACTTTTGAAAACTGGGGAGATTTTTGACTATGTTCAGTTTTTCTGAATCTTATCCCATTGTCTAGATATTTGCCAATAGCCATGCCACAATTCACATGGATGTTCTTTCACTGCCCTTGCATACGTTTCATTTGTGCTTGTGATTTAAAGGTAATTTAAAGCAACTTGGCTTTCTCTTAACATTTCCTTGTCTACTTTATTTTTTTTTTTAAAGATTTTATTTATTTGTGAGAGAGACAGCATGAGCAGGGGGAGGGACAAAGGGAGAGGGAGAAGTAGACCCCTCCCACAGAGCAAGGCGCCGGACACAGGCTTGATCCCAGGACCCTGGGATCATGACCTGAGCCAAAGGCAGACGCTTAACCAACTAAGCCACCCAGGCGCCCATCCTTGTCTACTTTAACTCCGTCCCCTGGTAACCAAGTCTCTTCTATCATTTCCAGTTTGAGGATCATTCATTTTATTAAAGAAGTGGTAGTAAAATGGAAATTGAACAGCTTTGTTTTTTCTCTGCCTGTGTTTATCATTGTATCATGTATCTCCTACTCTGAGGCTGTACCATCTCTTTTTCCAAGCACTTAAATAAAGCAAATGTTCATTGTGTGCTAAGTATGTAGTGGATATGGGGCTAAGTGTTTTAGTTTTATGTTATTTTATTCAGTCTTTAAAAAACAATGTAGAAGTATTGTTATTCTCATTTTACAAATGCAGAAACCAGGGGTGCCTGGCTGGCTCAGTCGGTTAAACACCTGACTCAGGTCAATATCTCAAGGTCCTGGGATGGAGCCCCTCCTCTGGCTCCAAGCTCAGCAGGGAGTCTGCTGGAAGATTCTCTCTTCCTTTCCCTCTGTGCCTTCCCCCACTCTTTCCCTCAAGTAAATAAATAAATTAAAAAAAAAATCAAAACAAATACAGAAGCCATAAACAGGAAATATTAGGTAAATTTGCCAAGGCCATACAGCTAAAGAAGCAACAAAGCCAGGATTAAAATCAGGTCTGTCTGTCTTAAAAATCATGTTCCCATAAGCAATATATTCTGTAAAGTCATTTTAGAATTTTTAGCATTTTATTTTAAAGCCTTAGTGTAGGACTTTTGCCATCTTAATTATATTCTTCTTAATCTTTTCCTCCCAGGTTTATGATGTGTTTTGTCTGTTTCTGGCTATGAGAGTTTCCTTCCATTTTTAAAAACATCTTTTAAAAATCCAAACTCATCGCATTGGTCTATCTATAGCTACACTGATTTCTTTCGATAATTCCCTGTGTTCCTTTATTTAGATTGTATTTTCAGGATGATTCTTAAAAACAGCTCATTCCTCTTGAGCTACATATCTAAACTTTCAGAACTGATATCCTTTGTAAATGAGTTTAGGTCATCAAGGCAAACCCATACCCATCTGGAGCCAATCCCACGGGTCATCAACAAGGGGCTGCATGGGAGTGGAGGGCATCCTAAAGGCATCAAATAAGTAATGCAGGACCTGTGACCAGCCATTGCAAAGATTGCAGATTGAATTTATTATAGTCACATAAAGTGTAGCACACATCTACACATACTTGTCACTCAAAATCACCCATGTAAATTGGTGACAGTATTGGTTCAACTGTCATCTGCAAGGGTGACACTATTGTTGTGAAATGATAATTATCTGGCTAATTCTGATCCTTAATAGTGTTAGTGAGGGGAGAATAGTTTAGAGGGGGTAACACATTGTACTTTACTTTTTAGATTAGAGGCTTGAATTGGTTGTTGCCAGATTATTACTTAGGCCTCATTTTCAGACTTTTCTAGTCATGTTACCTAGACAAAATTTAGGTTCCTTGAAAATTGAACCATTTAAAAAAACGTTTTGTAAATTAAAAAAATACATGAATTTGCCACTCTTTAGAACATAGCATGACTCTCAGAATTATTATTTTTTCACTTATATTAAGGTTTTCTAATGAGAAAAGAACAGTTTAGCAAATACAATCAATAGGTACACTAATTTCCTACTCTAATGTCTTTGTTTATATTTAAAGGTAGAGTTTTTGACCTCCCTCTCTTTTAAATAGATTCAACAGTTAATAAGTAGATGTAAACGTATAATTTTACAATTTTTCCACAATTGTCCTCACGGTAACTCTTTGGGAGCTCCACATATCTAGAGAGAGCTTTTGCAAATACTGAAATATGTGTAGCACTTTAATTCCTTCATATCCAAGTGTCCACTCTATGTATAAAATGTGACTTGAGACACAGAAACAGAACTAAATGAAGCTCCTGCTTAGGATGGGCACTTGACCATCTGGCTCTGAGCTGTGAAATAGGAATAGTGATACTATTTACTTCACACAGTTTGGTGAGGAGTAGAGGAGAACTCCTTACAGATGATAAAACTATGAAGACATTAGTTCTCTAAAATTTGGCCTTGGAATCTGAGCACACCTGATTGCCACTTTAGTCCCATGGAAATTGTACTGTATCTATTTCAGAGCCTACATCCAGTTTCCGCAAATCCCTTGCTCTGATATATCAGTAGAGAACATCATTTTCCCAAGTCAGGTATAGAAAATCATCCACAAAGAAGCTTCTCATTGAAAGATTGTGTCTCCTATGTAAATCAGTGCATCTTGTTCATTAACACAACTCAGGATAATCAGGCCACAGAGCCAAGAATGTGTTGGAAGAGGTCCAGAATGTCCCAAATCCAGATAGATGGAAGCAGATTGGAATATGTCTGGAAACCAGAGTCTGCCTACCAAATACTACCTGCTTTTCCTGCAGTCACTGATTAGGAAAAAAATAGACTCTGTCCCCCACCCCACCTCAAAGAACTCTCAGATGAAGTCAAACAGAATCTTCTTCCCTTGCTTTGTATAGATCATAGAAAAACTCTCAAATAACCAATGCTGCATGCAATTATTTTCTCTTACCCTCTGTTCTTCCAAATGACACCACTTGGCAGGAGGTTTTGCCACTTTCAGAAGGTTCAGGGCCTGAGTGGGTAGCAGGCTGCCTCAGTGGAGATTTATCATGTAGAATAATTCATTGAGCCATATGTTCCAATGAATATATACAGAATGTTGTAAATACTTCCACTGAATTTCTCATTTGCTACCAGAGGGAATCCATCTTTCACATTTTCCAGCAGAACACTTGACTGCAGATGTTAGAAAATATTTTGCTTTAAGTTTTGTTCTGACTGTTCCCTCTGGTATGATTTACCTGGTTTTTATTTTCTGCTAAAGTCTAAGCTCTGTGTGAATATTTCATTTAGAAATGCCATAAGCACTCTTGGGTATTCTCTGGCTGATTATTTCCACCAGAATAATCTCTCCTGGCATTTGCCTATCGTAATGGAGTGACAGTGTCTCATATACCACCTGTTTAGGCACTTGTTCCCATGCAGTGCGTGAAAGTATTTGATTTTAACCCTGAATTCAAGCAGTGTAACAAAGTGTTCTTCTGTCAGAGGTCTTTGATATAGATTTGGTCTTGTTCAGAGTCCAGTCCAGGTGCCCCTTCTACCTCCACCTTCCAGATTAAGCCCGTGGTCCTTCCCTCTGAGTGACATTAACATCAGTTGTTTCAGCTAGATCTCAACTTGGTCAGCTGAGATCTAACTAAGTGTCTATAAATTTTGTTTAGTGACCAGGAGGAAAGGGAGTTAATATTGGGGTGTGGGTCCTTTTAAATGAGTTTGTCTTAGACAGTATTCGGAATTTTGGAGGCAAGCATAATAAAACATAGTCTGGAACTGGGAAAAGATAAACTTAAGAAGGAAGTAGAAAAAAACAAGGAATAATTGTGTCTGCCTTTATTTTGTAGGGGATCCTGAGGATAGTTTGTGAGCCAGTGAAGATTGTTTCCTTTTGCTTTTTCCATATGTGTTTATAGTTAGTTGCCAAAGTATGAATTTGGATGTCAAGACTATTTTGAGGCCTTAAAATGAAGAATTGTACTTATTACTTGGTTGTCTTCCTAGTACCCATTATTCTAATCTCCCCCTTTCCAACCTGCTTCATCCATCAAATGCTGCTCCATGTTCCATTCAGGATAGAAGAGGAAAAATAGAGAAAGATAAAAGGGAATAAAAAAATAAGAGGGTAAACTGGTAATGAATGCCACAGAGAAAGTGAGCCAGTTATCTTTTTTATCATTTTTATTTTAGGATCTCAGAGATCTCTTAAAACCTATTGACCTTCTTTGAATTCCAGGAGCTGCCAGTGCTTTGGAGAAGATTGGGTTCATATTCTAAATGAAGAGAAGGGAGACAGTGGAGGTGGAGCGTAAATTGGTTCTGGTCGAAAAGTTATCAACTTACATGTGAAACATAATTTAGGTAATTGATTATTCATACTTCATTTCTATCTGTGAATATGTGGTGAGACCTAAACAAGAGAATTAGGAACTAAATCGCTCTCAAGTACGTATCAGTTGTAATTTTCTAATACAGTTAATAAAACATACCTTTTAATTTTTCACTCTCCCTGCTTTCTTCAGTTGTCTAATAAAGGAGAATTCCCTCTCATTCTTTTGTCCCCTGCAGTGATCTGTTAATAACCCAGGCAAAAAAAAAAAAAAAAAAAAAAAAAAAAAAAAAAAAAAAAACTTGCCATTGGTTTACTACAATTGTGTGAAAGAAGCTAGTGACAGCAGACACAGCTGCTACCAAAAAAGACAGTTTGTTGGCTGCCTGACAGCTGTTGACTGTTTGAGTGTTTAAGTACCAAGGCCCTGAATGCCCTGCAGTAATCCTATAGAAATATTGGAAACTCTCCAAGTTTAAGGCACCAAGGATGTGACTGTCATGCCTGCTTGTGTCTTCTTTTATCAAATGTAGTTTTATCTTATCAAGTTAATGTCATTTCTGAGGCAGAAAAGAATGTACCTTCTAGAAAACCAAATTCAAAATGGCACCTGGCTCTCTGGTACCATGATTGTCTATAAAGTTGTAATTAATGATACAAGATCGGGAACCTGGAATTCATTTTTAAAATCCTGTTGCTGTGATCACTTACCAGTTATAAATGTGCTTTCGTCTTCATCTTGAAAATGCCCAGTGTTCTGCAGAGTAAAAATCAAATAAAACCATTGTAAAACTTGTTTTACTTCAGAATTTCACAAATCTTTGGTATAGAAACGTTAGATTATCAAATAAGAAAATTTATAGTTTGTCACATTATGAGGAAAATAAGAAAAGATGAGATTCTGCTTTAGAATTGAGACCTAAAATTAAGGAATTTGTAGATATGTCCACAACTCTTTCTGGACATTAATATTGAGTATGTTTCTATAATGTGCATTTCTATAATGTAAGTGTGGTTTGCCAAACCGTTGTCATTAGGTTAGGAGTAAAATCTTTTAGCCGGGAATTGCTAGTATAGTATCTTTGTCCTGATTCTGCATCATCCTTTAGTTTCTTGCTGCATCTCAAGCTGAATCAGGCTTTTTCATGTTGTGCTGGTCTCATTCTTGTAGAGAAGAGTGCTACACTAATTGAAAAGAATTTTTAGTTTATTTGCATGCAATTGGTTAATGTTCGGTCTCCAGGACACATCAACTTCTCCTGCACTAGCTATTTCTGTGTCTATTTGTTATCACACATAATTGCACGATGCTGGAGAGACAGTTCTTTATGTGTCTTCAAAATGCATGTAAATGCCTCCAGAAAAAAAAAAATGTTTACAGCAGCTGCAATGGGAGGGATTTTTTTTTTTTCAGCCTCCCTGATGTTAGGAGAAAATAAGAATAACTTCTGATTAGATTTCTACCTGGGAGACTTGACTTCATTACTCAAAAGATTTGCCTTTCTGATTGTTTCCCACAATCAAACATCACACCACCTCTCCACGTAGGACCTGGAGTTAAGGGATGTTTTCTTGATGCAATTCAAGATTTTGGTGCATAATTTAATCCCTGTTGCATGTGAGTTACATGGAGTACTATATCAAGCATTGTTGGGTAGCCCAAGAGCTGATTCTTGAAGCATTATTAGGATTTAAAGAAGTTGGAGTATTAAAAGAGGAATTATAAGCCCATGAAATCTTACCAGTAAAATCTCATAGGAGATGACTATGGGAGATGATTGTCAAATGGTGAGCAATCTGTGTTAGCTGTAGTAGAGGTACTTGACAGTGTTGGAAAGAGAAAGGGATAGGTTGCTGAGTGGCCCTGTGCCATGAAGAACTTGATTTTGGATTTCTTTCAGTAAATTGGGGATCCATTCAGTGCCATGTTAAGAAGATTCACTTGGTAGCACTATAAACAATGGACTTGAAAGGACGCCAGCCTATCCCTGCTCCAGAGAAGGAGCTATCTGTTAGAGGCATCTGTAAATTGTGTGAGAGATACTAGTAGTCTACGGTAAGATGATGACACTAGGAATAAAAAGTAAGGGATAAGTATAAGAGGAAATAGGGAGGTCTCATTTAAAAAGTGATCATTTACCTGTATCCACACAGTCTCCAGCATCAGTGATGGAGAATTTAAATGTAAACCTGAAGTTTTCCATGTATGTGATTGTGGTGGAGTTATTTTCCAAAAACAGGACAGAGAACAGCGTGAAGATCTAAGGACAGAGAGAGATAAGTTTGCTTTTAAAATGCATTGTATTTGAAGTTCCAAGGAAAACATCTAGATGGAAATGTCAAGCAGGCAGCTGGAACTGTTTGTCTAGGGCTTGGGAGAGAGAACAGAGTTGGAGATGCAGATTTGGAAGTGGACAGTGTGGGGGTGAATGAGATTTCCAGGGAGGGAAACAGTATTCCTGTACATATGAGCTATTCATTGGCTTTGATGGTTATTTAAAGGGCACATTTTATAGGATTAAGTCACTTTTGTTGGCCAGTGCCTCATTAAGTGACACACTGGGAAGCACATGAAGAGTATGGGAAAGAGGAAGGGAATATATGGACACCTTTTACTGATGGAACCAAATATATATAAAGTTCCAAATATAGAACCAATACGTATAAAGACCTCACCAAATTATTAGAGAATGGTATCCACAGTTTTCTTGGCATTTTTTGTTCGTTTGTTTTTCTGCTTGCTTGCTTCTTTTTGTATTGTATTTGGTTTTAAGATGTAGAGGATTCTGCTTGCACTGTTATTTAAACAATTTTTTTTTTGGTTCTTCTACACAAACTCCTCAAAATACTTGTTTTTAATGATTACATAGATCTGGATTATATTTAACTGCTATACGTCATGAATTAAAAACATTTTAGTAGTGTAAACTGAATTGCAATACAGAGTTCATATTTTGGAATTACTGTTTAATTTTTTCATGTGAGTATAGATAACTTTTGGAAATTTAAAAGATAAATAGACTATGGAGTATTTGATAACTGCCTAATATTCACTCCATTTAATAATTTAAATCCCTAAATTGTTGAAAAACATAAGATATGTTATAAAAGAAACTTTCAGTTATTCAGAAATTAATGTTTTCTTTAAAAATGCTTTGTTATTTTTCTTCAGCTTTATTGAAGTATGACTGACAAATAAAATGTGTATATTTAAAGTATACAGCATGATAATTTGATATACATATGTTATGAAATGATTGCCACAATCAGGTTAATTAACATATTCATCACTTCACATAGTTACCGCTTCTTATTTTTTGTGGTGCAAATGCTTAAGATCTACACTCCTGGCAGATTTCAAGTATACAGTACGGTATTATTAGCTATAGTCACCATACTGTTCATTAAATCTGCAGAATTTATTCTTCTTGTTGACTGAAGACTTGTATCCTTTGACCATTATCTGCCATTTCCTCCATCCCTCAGTCCCTACTAATCACAATTCTATTCTCTATTCCTGTGAGTTTGACTTTTTTTTTTTTTTCAGTTGCCACATATACAGAGGTCATACAGTATTTGTCTTTCTCTGGCTTACTTCACTTAGCATAATGTCCTCTGGTTCATCCGTGATTTTACAAATGGCAGGATTTCCTTCTTACACTGAAAAATATTCCCGTGTGTGTGTGTGTGTGTGTGTGTGTACACCACATCTTCTTTGTCCGTTTATGTGTCAGCAGACACTTAGGTTATTTCCATATCTTGGATGTTGTGAATAATGTTGCAGTGAACATGGCAGTGTAGATATTTCTTCAAGATACTGATTTCCTTTTCTTTGGATAAATACCCAGAAGTGGGATTGCTGGATCATATGGTAGCTATATTTTTAATTTTTGGAGAAACCACCATACTGTTTTCTTTAGTGGCTGCACCAATTTACATTCCCACCAACTGTGTACAGGGTTCTCTTTTCTCCACATCCTTGCCAGCACTTGTTACTTCTTGTCTTTTTGATAAAAACCATCTTAATATGTGTTAGGTGATAATGATTTGTTTATTTTTAATTTAAGACCATGTCGAGGCTTGATTTAAGGAAATGAATCTAATATTCCATATTTTCTTATTTCAGGAGAGGCCGACCTGTGCAAGACACACTTTTTAAAATAACTGACTTTGCAGAGCTACTCAGTATAAAAGTAAAATTCTGTCTAAACTTTTCCAGTTAAATAGCAGGCATTAAATACAGCCAGATTGGCATTTCTGTATTTAGCCACTAATCTAAATTGGGATATGTGAGGCTTCATAAAATGGTAAAAACCAAAGAAAACAAAATAAACAAACAGAAAAACTTTCTTACCCCCAAACTTAATAATTTTTGACACTTTTTAAAAATTACCAAGCTTTTGGAAATTAATGCTTTTGCTCATTTTCTCCCCTAAGCAAGTGCATTTGGGATGAACATTTGTGTTCTGTGCTGAATAAAAACCAAACACAAAGTTGATGTATAGCACTCTTAAATAAGAGTGCGGAGTTATGCTTCTGTAATCCCACTGCTGGGTGTCTGTTCTTGTCTGTTGGCATATGCTTAGCAACCCACTTATATTTAGGTGGTAGTTGTATGTAACATCCTCAAGGAAAGTTTTGATTGCTACTAAGAGGAAGGAATGGTAATTGTGTAAGTGACAATCTTTTTAAAGGGTCGGAATTGAGTTACATACTGTAAGGTATTAGGGGTTGTGACATATTGATGTTAACCACTTATGTTAGTAATATTATGCCTCCTGTCTTGGTTGATTTGCACTCCATCCTTATTAGTTTCTTCTCAGCTTTCCATTCTAAGCTATGGTACAAATGGGAAGTTGCTTTTAAAAAGACTTATAGCACAATACCATGCTTTCCACCCATGATTCAATCTGTGAATATATACAAAGGCTATCAAAGAGCTTCACAAATAGGCTTTTGCAAGAAAAGCCCTATTTTGAGGGGGATTACTGTCAGGAAATCTCACTAAATACTGGTAGTCTCCACACTTTTATTTTTCTGCTGTAATATCTGTAATTAAAAATTCTCAAACATTTTAAAAATAATAATTATTCAGAGATATTAAGAATAGTATCATTAATCCAAATACTGTTTCATATGATAATTTTAGTTTTATTGTTACATTTTTAATCTAAACTATTTTGTCATTTGTCCTAATGCATAGATGAAAATAAGCTCAACAATTATATAAATTACCAAATGTCTATATTTTTATTCTTTATTATCCTTTGTGAAGGAGGGAAAACATATATTTGCATCTTCAGAAATCATTCAGGATTCAATATAATGAATACAGACTTTTTCATTATTTAATGGAAATCCTTTCCATTTTCTGTACTTTTGAAAGGGACTAAGTAGAAAATACAATATTACACATTAGGAACTTTACTAATAATATATTTACTCATGCCGCATTGTTGACTTGCCAATATTTAAAATAATACTATGCTCTACCACTTTTGAATTAATGATGCCTGTAGTAAAGTATAAAAGGCAAGAATTTACCACCTTATAATGCAGTATTATTAATTTTTCAAGTTCTCTTTGCTATTAATAACATCAGCATTAATCCTGAAATAAATTAAATAGTAACTTTTCAGTTATTTGAATTACCAACATAAACTATTGGGTTTGTGGCAAAAAGTTATACTTCATACCTCTCACTTGCTATTTAAATTTAAAATGCCTTTGGCCATTGCCCTAGTGTGAAAGCAGAATATGAGACCTAAAGCAGAGCCCAGCATGTAGGTAGTTTATTCAGGAAGTGACTTCACAGAGGAAGAGGCAGGGGCAGGAAGAGTGAAACAGGGAAGGAGGAACAGCACAGGATGATTATGGGCGAGGGGTGACATTGCTTTTATCTCATGGGACTTTCTGAGGAGCCTATGACATGAGACTCAGCACTCTCTGTCGAAGTATTCAAAGGGGAAAACATTGATCTATTGGTTCCCATTCCCCATTGGTCAAGGGTGAGGTCATGGACAGAAGTTAATTCCTTTGCATTTCTGGATAAGACATGCATGAGTGCTAGCGAGTTCTCTTGGGTCTTTCTGAATCTTGGGATTATAAGGGCCTCAGAGCAGAAATAAGGAGGTATGGTACACCAGGTGGGTGCTGTCATGTTGCACTCATAGGGAGCAGGTAGAGGCCTGCTTAGAACTGATGTTTAAGGCAGATGCTGGAGTAAGAGGTAAAGCCAATAGGATTTAAAAGGGCAGGGGCTGGGTGGGAGTGGGGGTTGGGTGGGAGTGATATAGCTGTTTAGATGTTATAACTAATATTATGACTTCAATTTTTGCCATTCTAACTGGCATAAGGTGGTATCTCAGTGTGATTTTGATTTGAATTTCCCTGATGGCTAATGATTTTGAACATTTTTTCATGTGTCTGTTAGCCATTTGTATGTCTTCATTGGAAAAGTGTCTGTTCATATCTTCTGCCCATTTTATGATTTGTTTATTTGTTTCTTGTGTATTGAGTTTGAGAAGTTCTTTGTAGATCTTGGATACCAGTCTTTTATCTGTAGTGTCATTTGCAAATATATTCTCCCATTCTGTGGGCTGCCTCTTAGTTTTCTTGACTGTTTCCTTGGCTGTGCAGAAGCTTTTTATCTTGATGAAGTCCCACAAGTTCATTTTACCTTTTGTTTCTCTTGCCTTTGGAGATGTGTCATGAAAAAAGTTGCTGTGGCCTATGTCAAAGAGTTGCAGCCTATGTTCTCCTCTAGGATTTTGATGGATTCCTGTCTCACATCGAGGTCTTTCATCCATTTAGAGTTTATCTTTGTGTATGGTGTGAGAGAGTGGTCAAGTTTCATTCTTTTGCATATAGTTGTCCAATTTCCCCAGCACCATTTATTGAAGAGACTGTCTTTTTTCCACTGGATGTCTTTTCCTGCTTTGTCAAAGATTGACAAGGCAAGAAACAACAAATGTTGGAGAAGATGTAGAGAAAGGGGATCCCTCTTACACTGTTGGTGGGAATGCAAGTTGGTACAGCCACTTTGGAAAACAGTGTGGAGGTCCCTTAAAAAGTTAAAAATTGAGCTCCCCTATGATCCAGCCATTGCACTACTGGGTATTTACCCCAACTCACTACAGACGTAGTGAAGAGAAGGGCCATATGCACCCCAATGTCCATAGCAGCATTGTCCACAATAGCTAAATTGTGGAAGGAGCTAAGATGCCCTTCAACAGATGAATGGATTAAGAAGATGTGGTCCATATATACAATTGAATATTACTCAGCCATCAGAAAGAATGATTACCCCACATTTGCAGCAACATGGACGGGACTGGAGGAGATTATGCTAAGTGAAATAAGTCAAGCAGAGAAAGACAATTATTATATGGTTTCACTCATTTATGGAACATAAGGAATAGCAGGGAGATCAGTAGGAGAAGGAAGGGAAGAATGAAGGGGGTGGTAAACAGAAGGGGGGAATGAACCACAAGAGACTATGGACTCTGGGAAACAAAATAAGGGCTTCAGAGGGGATGGGGATAGGGGATTGGGATAGGCTGGTGATGGGTATTAAGGAGGGCACATATTGCATGGAGCACTGGGTGTTATACGCAAACAATGAATCATGGAACACTACATCAAAAACTAAGGATGTACTATATGGTGACATAACATAATAAAAACCTTTTTAAATAAAGCTTCTGGGTTGTAGGAAAAAAACTAATATTATGACTTCATAACCTGCTGAGTTGCATACATAAAAATCTAATAAAGATGTACATGTGAACCATTTCATTGTATTTGCATGTTCTCTCTGTTGTCTCTTCCCTAAAGATGGGCAATTTCTGTCCTGACTATCCTCCTCTTGTTTATGGCACTGGCCTAGCTGTTAATCTGGGTATCATCATGGTCTTTCTCCTTTAGTCCCTATATCTAACTATTCACCAAGTCTTGATGGTTTAAAGTACAAAATATTACTCAATTTTATCCTTTTCTTGCAATCTCTACTAATATGGTTCTTGTTAGTGGCTGATTATTTGGGGCATCTTTCTTTTTTGTTTATGATGGTCTTGAGCAATTAACCATATAAAATAATTTATACCCTCTTAGCAAGCCTTGACAATTCATCGTGATTAGTGGGGAAAGTAACATTGCTTATGGAGATTTCATTGAAAAGATGATTATTAGAATATGAAACAATATATTGGGTTATGGGGGATCAGAAAGGAAATGTGAAATGAAATAAAGGGCATGGAAGGTGATTCTTATCACAACATTTCATGAGATTTGCAAAGTTATACATTTCATATTTAACTGCTCCAGTGAAACCCGGGTCCATATATTTTCTATGTGTGAAGTTTGCATTTCAATGTATTGCTTATAAAACATTCAAACAGAAGGCAAATAACTTTGAAGACTAAGATATTCAGAGCATATGAAGAGATCAATGTGAAAATTATAGTATTTGTCAACTGTATTATGAATAAATCAGATGGAAATGTGTGCAACATTCTTAAGAAAAATTCTGCATATATCATTGGAAGTAAGAATAATGCCCATTTTATAGGGTTATTCTGAAGATTAAATGAGTTAATACATGCAAAGTACTTCACACAAGTTTTGGTACATAGTACATGTTCAATAAGTTATTATTATTATACCATTTTTCCTATTTTAGCTGAATATTTAAGATTTTCCAAGTTCAAATTTGTTGGTCAAGAACATAAATACATGTGACTCTTGAAAAGATTTTTCTATTTCCTTCAAATATGTAATTTGTTTAAAGTAGTCCTTTGCCCTGTGTGTGTGTATATTCATGTGTATGTGTGTTGTGTGTGCATGTGTGTGGCAAGGGGGTGTTTATAGAAATATCTACTATTTAATTAACAAAACTATAGAAGAATTGTTTCTACTTTTTGTATTTCAGAACCTCAAATTGTTAGCTACAGTAATTGGTCATCCTAATGACCAAATCATGAAATAAGATTCTTGATTGGAGGCATAGAAATTCTTTTTTTCTTCTGTATCTTTTTAAATTGTTATATTGTATACCTTATTGTTATAAGGAATTCTCTTTGTATTTTCTAATTTATTGATATAATTATTTTCTGATTAAATGTAATGCTGGTTGAACCAGTAATAGGTGAACTCCAAAAACAGCCTCATTAACATTTTGTTGAAAAAATTTTGTGGTAGTTGTAGTAGAAAGAAAGCAACTGTTCAACTCATTGTCTGGGCAGTTGTTTTCCTGAAGAAGACCAAGAACCCACTTGCCCACCAGGACATGACTTACATCATCAATTCTATTTAAGGTGAGTTGTTTTCAGTTTCTTCTGGCTAGAGGACTTCGAGGTAGAGGGGTCATAATTACTCTATTGCTGAGTACCACTTCTGCAGTCTTTTCATTGGCACAAGAATCTAATACAATGGAGATGTCAATCAGTGCATGTCTTAGTCCAAAATACTTTCCTTGAAAACCAGATAACAACAAACACTTCAGTCTAGCCAGCTTTTCTACTTACCAGCAGACTGCAAAGGGTGATCACCAAGGGTTTTGTAAATGAAAAGCCTTACACTCTTAATGCATCCAGGCAGGGGATAATTCTGAAGTGGAATTTTGCAGAAACCATATGAAACATAACAAAAGATTGTAAGATGCCACACAGGTAACTCCAGGGAGCACAATGTGTCACTCACCATTGACTGTATCACCTCCTGCCTGTCCATTCAATACATGAGTCCAAACAAATAAATTCTTGGTTCTCTAAAAGAAAGAGGTTTCTTTTTCTTCTCCAATGTATAAAGTATCAGTAAAGAAATGAGTAGTAACTAAGAGAAAAATATAAAGTAAAATTATCATTAGTACATTTTTGATAATGACACTAACTTTAAAACTTTCAATAATAATTTGGAGCACTTCAGGGCAGTGTGGCCTCACAGTGGTGACTGGTGAGTCCTCACATAGGTCTTATTACTGTTAACAGGAATCGTGAGTGTTATTCCATTCAAAGTATTTTGACAATTTATTCCACAGAGTCTTGCACATTGTGGAAACAGAAGGTCATTGGTAACACAGAATTAGAAATGAAAGTTAACATGAAAAAAATCCATATTTTGATAGGGAAGCAACTTGGGAACAACATAATATCCTAGGCTGCAGAAAATGTGAATAATCAAATGGATCCTTGATCGCTTAAATTTCTCAGTCTTGAGCATTATCAGATTGCATTTGATATTGCCCACCAGAGTGTGGTTTAGGCCCCATAGAGGAAAAACAAGCAAAGAGTAGCATTAACATGCTGTTTTTGAGATGCAGGATGAAGTAAAAATTCATTAAAAACCAAAAAAAAAAACAAACCCCCAAAAACTAAAGATAGCAAAAAGAAAAACACTGCTAATTTCAATTTTAGGTTGTTTTAGATTTCTCATAAAACACTTCAAGCTTTAACCAAGACTTAAAAAGAAATCTTCAACTATATTATTTACTATATCAATATTTAATTTTGAGTACTTTTATTCAAATATTGGACTCTTAAAAACCAGGGATGTACTGTATGGTGACTAACATAATATAATAAAAAAAATATTAAAACAACAAAAACAACAACAAAAAAAACAAATATTGGACTCTTTCTCCTGTAAATTATCAAATGTTCTCTATGCAATCCTTACATTTCTATATAAGGGCTCTTATTATCTCCTGAATTAATGGGTTATTTTTGATAAAAATAATGTGTATTGGGTTGAATATTTCCCCCCTCCAGCCTCTCTTTCATGTTCCTCAGGAACCTGTGAGTGTGTATCTGGAAGTAGAGGCTATGAAGTTGTCATCCTGTTAAGATGAGGTCATATTGGATTAAGATGGGTCCTAAATCCAATATGACTGGTGTCCTTATAAGAAGGGGAAAATTTACACACAGAAACATGGTGACAGAGAGGAGAATGACATGTGAAGACTGAGGCAGATTGGAGTGATGCATATATAAGAGAAGGAACACCAAGAGTTGCTAGCAACCATCAGAAAGTAGAAGAAAGGCATGGAATCGATTTTCTCTCAAAGCCTACCTAAGGATTCACACCGCCAACACTTGATTTCAGACTTCTTGTCTCCAGACCTGTGAGGGAATACATTTCTGTTGTTTTAAGCCACCTTAGTTTGTGGTTCTTTATTATGGCAGTCCTAGAAAGCTAATACATAATCATGGTTTGCAACTTAGTGGGGGAAGATTGCGCTTTCTCTTTCTTCTTATTGAAAAAATTCAATCTAAATTATGATTCCTAACATGACTTGCATTCGTTCTTTGAGTTGGATTTGCAAAATAATGCCCACTCTGAACGTCAGAAGAGATATCAGTGCTACTTCCTCAAGGAACATTTTAAGAGTAGAGTTAAACACACATCTTAAGTGAGAGGTTGAAAAGAAATATACAAAGAGAAGTATGAACCACATAACCTTGGAATCAGGCTTTAAAAGGAAAAGATGCTTTTGTGAACCCATCACATGCCGTATTCTTGCTGCCTGGGACCGTCCTCTGTCCCTCAGTCTTCAAAAGTAAGCTTAAGTGTTCCCACCATTTTACTATCTGAGACCAATGGATCCTTTTTAATTTTTACCTTTTTAGTTCATGTAGCAAATATGGAAGTGAGAATAAAGGAATACTGAAAACAACCTTATATGAAATGTTAATAACAATTTAAGCAGAACAAACCCAAATTTTTATTCCATGTTTTCTGTTTTTTTTAAATGTGTATAAGCCTGAAATGGATACCGTCTTCTGAATGAAACTAATGCTCATCAATTGTCACTCAAGTAATTGGAACATATCTATCTTGTAAATACTGATTTCACATTTCAGATACATCTCTAGTAAGTCCCAGCTTATCATCAGATCTGGCTCTTCTTGCACTTTCATTACTAAAATGTATTACTTGAAGAACCTTTTGAAATATTGACAATGTGTCATTTTGCTGAAGATGGCCATGTTCTTTCTTCCCTAGTTGCGGAGTATTTTTATTTTTAGATTTATAAACACATATTATAACGATGAACACATTTTTTCAATTTTACATAACTTATTTCCTCCAGTTACTTTTGTATACATGTATGCCTTCAGTATTTGCCCACCTATGAATTACAAGAAGAAAAGATATTGTCACCCATTCTTTTAGCAAAACAAGATAGTTCAGGCTCTTGTCCCAAAACATTGGGATCAATGAAATCCTTTCTGGCAAGTGATTAAGCAGATAAGAACACTACATTTCTCTTTTGTTTTTCAAAAATATTGTTCAATCGTTAATCTTGAATTTGAGAAAATTCATATAGGATATCGTCATTGGAAGTCTCCTAGTCTAAGATCTTACTTATACCATCAGTTTCATCATATTCTAATCTAGAGCTGCTGTTTGTCACTTACATTCGTCTTCTGATTCATCTAATAATTGTGAATCATCATCTTCTGTCAATTTTCTTCTCTTGTCAGTGTGAATAGAAAATAAAACTTCTGCATTCTCAATTGAGTTCAATGAAAACTAAAAGCAGACCAGAAATCTGTGTCTCCAGTCTTCTTTTATCTTTTCTTAAAAGATAATGATGTAATGCTTTGGTCAACTCAATATGAACATTGAAGATGATGCAATACTGCGGTTTTGTTTTACTGTTGCATCAACTTTCTAGATGATCCTATCATTGTTTTCTTATTTTAATCTTTCTTAGCATTGTTGAGAATAATCAATAAGAATCAATGACATAGTTCTTAGATAAGGAATAGCAAATTGTTTCAAGATAAGTAGTATCTTAGATTTATAAAAAGGTTGAATGGACACATATTGTAATTGTGAGATAGAATGGATTTTTTAAAGTAAATTTTCTCTTTAATAGCTTCAATAAAGAGCTTTAATAAAGAATAAAAGAATACATATCATGGAGTACCAATCTTTACAAATAGTTAGAGCTTCTCATCAGAGAAACTCAAAAGCTAAAATTGGGTCCCATGGACACAGATGATATACCAAGGGATAAAGGAGTGAAGATAAGGGGTCACCATACATATTTCAATAGATGTCAAAATAAGGGTTAAAATTCTTTTCCTCAAGAATTTTGCCTTAGATATCCCAGACCAAAAAAAAAAAAAAAAGATCCTCCATGATATGTCCTTATATCATCATGTACTTTTCCTTAGCAATAATCACAATTCAAGTCAATTATTTGGCTAATGGCTATATATTCCACCTGTCTGTAACTACATAAAGGTAGGAAATTTATCATGGGTTCACGCTGGTATTTACCCAGCAGAACCTGGCTCATATAAATTGCTCAGGAAGAACTAGTGAATGAAAAGTTAGTGAATGTTAGTGAATGAAAGGAAAAACTTAAAGGCTATTTTGTTCACTCACCTGAACAAGAGGTCATATGATCAAGAATATGCTTCTCCCCTTCAGTAAAAGGAAACTTACTCTCTTTCAAGATAATCTTTTGCATTTCAGAGAGCTCAGACTGTTATAAATCAGAATAGTATCAAAAAGACAAGAAATAAGCATTGGCAAGGATGTAGATAAAAGGGAACATTTGTACATTTTTGGAGGGAATGTATATTGGTGCAGCCACTATGGAAAAACAGTATGGAGGTTCCTCAAAAAAATTAAAAATAGAGCTACCATATAACCCAGCAATTCTGCTTCTGGAGAAAACAAAATTCGAAAAGATATGTGTACCCCTATGTTGCATTATTTACAATAACCAAGATATGGAAGCAACCTAAGTGTCCATAGATAGATGAACAGGTAAGAAGATATATGGGTATGTGTGTGTGTATGTGTGTATACACACAATGGAATACACATATATGCATAATGGAATATTACTTAGCCATAATAAACAATAAAAGCTTGCCATTTGTGACAACATGGATGGATTGTGCTAAATGAATAAGTCAGACATGGAAAGACAAATACCATATGATTTCACTTATATATGGAATCCAAAAAACAAAACAAATGAACAAACAAGACAGACACAGACTCATGAATATAGGGAAAAAACTATTGGCTGCCAGTGGAGGGAGGATGGGTGAAATAGGTGAAGGGGATTAAGACGTACAAACTTTTAGTTACAAATAAGTCACAGAGATGAAGTGTGCAGTGGGGGGAATATAGTTAATAATATTGTAACAACCTTGTATGGTGACAGATGGTGATAGACTTATTGTGGTGATCATTTCAGAATGTATATAAATGTTGAATCACTATGTTTACACCTGAAACTAACATAACATTGTAGGTCAACTATACTTCAATTGAAAGAACCGTTAGGCTACAGAGTTCTGAAGCAGGGTTCTGGGCTTAAATCCTGTCTATGCCCCTCACTAGTGTGACTTTAGGTAAACTGTGTAACCTTTATGTCTCAGGCTCCTCAACTTTAAATTGGAGATAGTATTAGTACCTTCTTATAAGATTGTTGTAAGGATTAAATGACTCACTGTATAGTACTTACAGTAATTTCTGGTCTTTAGTAGGCAATATAAATATTTGGTGTTATCATCATAATCAAGTTTATTATTATTATATTGACCTGAAATCTGACCACCTAGTACTTCCACCCACCATTCTCATTCTGTTTCTAGAGACTCAAAACCAATATTTCCCACATAACAGCCATTCAACTACCTAAGTTGGCTGTATTTCCTCCTCCTTAAGCTGAATATCCTCATTGCTTCAGTATTCCTCAAAAAATTGTTTTCTCTCTCCTTATTAGTGTAGTCACCTGAGTCTGAATGCTTGACCATAATTTGACTTCTCCAAATTCAGTGTCAAGCACTGAATGCTATGCCCTAGGCATAGTCAAACCAGCCTAGAATGGGGCTATTCCCTCTGAGCCAAACATGTTTCGTCCATCACTAAATTTGGGGGTTACATTATCTATTTTGGTAGACAGATCTCATTGTTGAGTTTACTGAAGTTGCAGTTATATAACATTTTTTGCATTATTTTTCCTTCTTGCATGGCTTCCAAGATGTATATATTCCACATTCTAAACTCTCAGAGTTTTAATTTTGGGTAGGTTATTTTACATCAAATAATAAAAATTGCATATATATACATATACAATATATATATATAGCTTAAATTTTAATTTTTTTTAACCTAGATTATCTTTTTTAATTATCAAAACAAACTTGTATGGTAGAAATTTTTGAGGGAACCAGGATAAAGAAAGGCCAGGCAACATTCCCAGGATAAAACAACCAAGAAATGACAGAACCGTCACTATTAACAAAAATCTTATTCTTTACCGTATGACATATCATCTTTCTATAAATAGTTATTATTATGATTCATATGATTAGATATACTTTGGCTAGATTTACTATCCCTTCTGGCTTTATCTCATCAACTTGCCATCAGTGTCCTCATTTTGCATATTATTAAAATGTTGAACTAATTAAGACAGGGTCAATGAGGATTGTCTAGTGGACATTCTTTTAAACATCTCCTTCCAAAGGGGCATGTTCCCATTAATCCTTAGCCTTTGTGATGACCACTGAAGTTGTCTACCTAAAGGTTCTATTCCCTAGCCCTTTTGCTTCATCTTGCCTGCAGGAATATTTTGTGAAATTTTGTGAAATATCTATTGAAATCCAGAAACACTATGTCTTAAAAATTTCTCTGACCTTTGAGAATGGCAACACTGTCAAAAAATAAAATAAAACAAAATAAATCAGTAAGTCTATTCTTACTGAATCTAGCCAGCTTCTTATAATTAAATGTTACAATATTTAGCCCTCAAAAATATTTTAGTGGTTATCTCAAGAATCATTTCTAGTATTAACCTTAATCTCATCAGTTTATAATGTATAAATCACCTTCTTCACTTTCTTTATGATCTAAACTCATTTTGTCCTTTTCTAGCCATTGAGTTCCTTCCTCATACTCTGTTCGAGTCTTTTAGGATTAACCCCCAAACATCCTGCCAGGCCATCAGCCAGACCAGAAACTATAGAGTTATGTAGGTATCTGACTTAAAGTTTCTTTGACAATGGTTTTTAAAAGTGATTTAGACTCTGAGGTTATTTTGTATGCTGGAGGAGTCAAGAGTAAAATACAACATGAACATTTCATTAACAAAAAAGTGTCTGATTTGTGTTCAGGGTTGTCCTTATTTAGACAAATAAGACTTATTTCTGGATCTCTATGAGTTCCCAATCTGTGGAATCATCAGCTAATATTTGTACTTTCCATTGTACCAAACATGTTAGCATACCTTTCCTCAATTAATTCTGCTTCCTGTGTCATTTTTCCTCTTCTTCCTCCCCCTCTTCCTCCTCCTCTTCTGTCTTTTTTTTTTTTTTGGCATTACATCTTCCTTTTGTTTTTTCATACTCGACACACCTGAAATTTTCCTTTTTTTTTTGTTTTTAGAATTTTCCTTAAATCTAAGTTCATTTCATTATAGTCTATATTAGTTTTTTTTATTGCTTCTGTAACAAAGTATCACAGACTTTTTGGCTTGAAGTAACATCTTATGGTTCTGTAGTTTAGAAGTTCAACACTGACCCCATTGGACTTAGATCAAGGTGTAGACAGCCCTACATTTCTTTTTGGAAGTACTCGTGAAGAATCTTTGTCTTTTCCAGCTTCTTGAAGACACCCATATTCTTTGGCTCCCTTATTTCATCTTCACCATCAACAATGGCAGATTAGTTACTATTCATATTACCTCTCTTTGACCTTTCTTCTGTAGCCACATAACATTGTGATGAGAGCTGCGAAAAGTTCTCTGTCTTCATGTGATCAGATTGGGTTCACCTTGATAATCCAGGATAACCCCATCTCAATTTAATGACATCTGCAAAGTTCCTTTTGCCATAAAAGTTTAACCTAATCATGGGTTCCAGGGATTAGGATGTGGACATCTTTGGAAACCATTGATTCATTTTGCCTACTACACAGGTTAACTAGCAGGTCTGCATTCTTGTCTTAGTTATACCATACTTCCTTTAATATATTTTAAAAATATCTGGTCATATTGAAGAATACCAATTGGGAAGATTTAGTGGTTTATTAAGGTGCTTTCAACTTTTCTTCATAATTAAGCTAACATGTTCTGGCTTAACTGAAATCTTGGTTTTGAGTCTTTTCAACTTTTTTGAAATATCTTTTCATTTAGTATCTCAGGCCATTGTTCTAATATTTTTGAACTATTTGTAGTCTCAGTTGCAGAATTCTCAGAAATTTGTAGCAATAGTAGTTCCCCTATTTCCTATACCTAAAGTTGATCAATCTTGAAAAACAAATTCTCATAGATTCACTCAGATTGTGCTTAAACTAATTGTGGATGCACCATTGCATTTATACATGGTATTCTGAACAGGTATGTGGAATGGTAATATGTGCAGTGGTAAGAAATATGTGTATAATGGAGATACTGTTTGAGTCTCTGTCTTTGCATGTGGTGAAGTCTTGTGAATAGACTATGTGGACAGGAATAGGCTATGTGGACAGATTTCTTTTTTTTTTTTTAAGATTTTATTTATTTATTTGACAGAGAGAGAGACAGCCAGTGAGAGAGAGAACACAAGCAGGGAGAGTGGGAGAGAAAGAAGCAGGCTCCCAGCAGAGCAGGAAGCCCAATGCGGGGCTCAATCCCAGGACCCTGGGATCACGCCCTGAGCCAAAGGCAGACGCTCAACGACTGAGCCCATGTGGGCAGATTTCTAACAGCTCTTGTATCAACCTCAATTAGTTGTCTGCTTATTAAAGGAAATTATGCTATAGGTTTTTTTGTTTCTGTGGAGCCAAATGTTATGTTCACTCTTTTTGTGCAAATGTTGTCGAATTCAATGTCCCCAAATATAATGTGTACATTATTATCTTTTTAAATATACATTGTGATATCTCATATTTCAAAGAAAATTTTCTCTCGAGTCCATTTCCATTTTACCCATCCCTTTATTCTCATTTTCTATACTATCTTGTCATATACCTTAAATTAGCTAGTATCTTTTTATATATTCACATCACATTTTTGCAAGGTAGATAAAAGAAATTGCTCTCAAGTGATGGGATTTTTACTTGCTGTGTTTCAGCTTAAAACATACTTTTCCCCCACAAAAACTAGTTTTTATAAACATTTGCAAAGCTGGCTGCATAAAGGAAATTGCTGACACAACTTAACTGCATCTATAATCGTGCAAATGATATGACTGCATGGGGAGAGCGAAGAAGATAGAAGCAAAAATTGGACTATATTTTCAAGTTAAGCCTCAGTATGAAAAAGGGGACTGATGCCATTTAGTTATAATTTGAAATATTTGGAATATCTCTACTTTGTAGACACTTGGCCAGAGTGCTGCTCCAAATAGAGATAGGTATCTTATGGACCAAATGGAGCTGTGTGTTGTATGCCAGTAGATTAAAGGTCTCTAATGATTTGGAAAGAGACAGAACATGCTGTGGTCTGGAAAAATTCACCTCACTTTCTGTTTCTTTCTTTCTTTCTTTCTTTTTTTTTTTTTTTTTTTAACACAGAGGGAATATTATAGTGCCTTTCTCTATGGTGCCAAAAGAGCTCATTAAAATGTCTGCAAATTATATATATATTTTAGACTGTTGTACAGACTAGTATATCTGCTTTTGTCAGACCTCTTTTCCTCTGTCTTTAGCATAAAATCTGTGAGCATGAACAATTTCTGCAGCTCCAGATATTTATATCTATTTTTGCAATTTCCTTAAGTTAGGATCGTAGTTCATTTGATTAGCTGTTTAAATCGGATATTTTGTTTACTAAATAAATGCTCCAGTGTATCATATTCCTTTTTCCCCCTATCAGTATATAAGGAAGGCTTTTGTGTTTTGTTGGATCTGTAGTTCTGATCAAACAGAACACCGATTTAAGCCATCTTGCCTGTTTCCACTTGCCACCACTGTGACTTTGAACAAGTCATTTACTGTTTTCAAGCCTCAGTTTTTACGTCTCCAAAATAAGGAGGTGAAACCCAAATATCTCTGACCCAACCTAAATTCCAATATCAATATGCTGAGTTTCTGAGATCCTGATAATACGAGTGTAACTAATACTTACTGATTTTTATTGTGTGCCAAGGTGAGGAAAGTGAGGTACAAGAAAGTTAAGGAACTATTCGTAGGTCACAAAACTTGGAAGTAGCAGAGCTGGGATTTGAATGCAAGAACCTGGCTCCTGAGCTCACTTGCTTAAAATCTGTATCAGGTTCTTGTTTTTGGTAGATGGGCGCACTTCCTGTTGGAGCCATCCTTGGACAAATCATGAAGTACCATCTTGCTTCTACTCCAGGGAACATTTGCCTTTGTATTACTCTGGGTTTCTAAAGCACCTCATGCTGTTTCCTCCTATCCAGAGCTTACCACCCTACTCTGGAACTTTTCCATGTATGGAGGATGTATCCACTTCTTATGTTCCCAGCCTCCACTACTGTGTTCCTTTGGGATTCTGCTTATGTTGAAGAACTAACAAGCAGATTCAAGCAAAGGCAAAACATGTTTAAGGGAGAGATATTTTGGAAGGAAGTATTTTTCTCTAAATCTAAAATTTGAGTAGATGAATGGCTACTTATGTGATTAAGTCCATGACTGACCCACTTCTGGGTACTTTTGACACATGTCAGTAAATTTGAAAAAAATTTCATGTCCTTTTCTGCTGTCCATTAAAATCAGAAATGGATACCAAATGTCTGCCTCTTTTAAAACACCCTGAGATTTCCTGGACTGTTTTAAATTTCTTTTGGGTCTTTGGTGCTGCATTAATATGTCCCTTGAAAACAGAACAGTATGACTTAAACTCATTTCTTAGAATCATAATTAGAAATAAAGCTAAAAACTTAAGACATTTCAATTTGAAGTGACAATGTCTTTGTAAAAAAACAAGAAGGAAATTTTTATTAAAGTGAATTTACTGAACTAAGACTTGAGAGGGGTTATGGTTTTTTTTTTTTAAGTTTTGACGCACTTTGAGTCTCTGAGCCTTGCAAGCTCATTAAAATACAGTATTAATTTTTAAAATCTTGCAAAAGTGTTTGATTTACACCATTCTTGTTTTGCCACATTTATGGCTAGATCATCCTTTAGAGACAATTTTGAACTATTTGAATAAGCCTACTTTGAGATCATGTGTAAACAATTTATTTTTGTGTGATTAGACCATCCAAACTGTTTTCTGTTCCTTTGCTCTTTATTTTTCTAGAGGATTATAGCAGATGCTTTAGACTTCGTGAAAAAGGTCAGGTTGTTCTCTTCTCTCTAATGCCACTAGGAAGAATACAAATGGAAAGCTATTTGTTATACAGTAGACCCCCACTTATCCACAGGGGATATGTTCCAAGAACCCCAGTGGATGCCCGTCACTGTGGATAGTACTAAACCTATATTATATACTATGTTTTTTTCCTATAAGTACATACCTATAGTAAAGTTTTATTTATAAATTAGGCACAGTAAGAGGTTAACAACCACAATAATAAAATAGAAACAATTATAACAATATACTGTAATAGAAGTTATGTGAATGTGCTCTATCTTTTTCAAAATATTTTACTGTTCTCACCCTACTTCTTATGAGATGATAAAATGCCTACATGATGAGATGAAGTGAGGTAAATGATGTAGGTGTTGTGATGTAGTGTTGGGCTACTCTTGCCTTTCTGATAATAGATCAGAGGATCATCTATTTCCTCACTGCAGTTGACTGTGGGTAACTGAAACTGCGGAAAATGAACCTGTGCATAAGGGGGGGGGATCTACTGCATTATATTTAGACAGCTATGTTTATTAAACACACAAAAATCCAGTTTACTTTGGGGCAGTTATGGATGAAGTAATGATGGTATTACTTAAGCTGTGAAGAGAAAAAGCTCTTGGTCCATAGTAGAAATAAAAAAATGAAGTGCTTCTTTAGTATCTTGTGCTTAACTTTAATCTTGGCACTATTTGCACTACTCACATTGTCCATCTCCTTGTCTATTCCCCCATTACGCCGGGAGGTCTCAAAGACAGGCATGTGTTTACATATGAGAGCATCTACTGCTCTAAGCACAGAGCTTAGGACAACATGAGGTACTCATTCAATGTTTTTTGAATGAATGAGTGAATGAATGGATGAATGAATGCATTTTTGGCCTTTCCAGTTAGTAAGTCACATTTTTGTAACAAACCACAGTTACTACACCATAGGTGGGAAGGTCAAGATATATTCACAGTCTGTGTGTGTATGGGTATAGAAGTAAAGCATGACATCGAGGAAGATGGTGGTATTATAAATGTAATATAATAATATAATAAAAGTATATTATAGACAGGTGGAGAGAACATCTATTTAGGTTGTAATTTTCTAAGAAATCAGAAAATGAAGACATGATTTTATAAATATACTAATGAAGGATTGGTTTAGTTTTTTTTTTAAATGACTTTTGAGTATTTTTAGCAATTAAAAAAAAAAATCAGTGTTTGAGGACCTATTGTGTCCTTGAGTGGTATAGGTAAGAAATCAATACCAATTAACCCTAAAGATGTGGTTCCAGTGCTTCAGTTGTAGTAAAGATGCTTAGGAAGAAAGGCATCCTGAGTTAGTTGAGAGACTGATACCTCACTAACATCTACATCTTGGAATGTCTATGTCTTTGATTTAACCTAATTTAGTCTCATTGGAGTAAGCCTAACTTAGTCATCTTGGATGACCTTTATACTTCCTAGCAGGAAGTCATTTGTTACAAAGAGAAGGGACAGTTTAGGTAATTTCTGATGTGCTTAATTTATTTTTCTTTCAGAGAAAAGGCATGAAAGACTCATGCCATAAATTTATTTACAAACATATCTAGTATGCTGAGTTCAAGAGTTTGATCTATTTTTCAGAAATATTGCACCTTTTAAAATGCTTTCTTACTATGAAGAAAGGTGCAGTCAATCCAGATCCCAAGTACATAGTCATCATAATTGGTAATGCCACTTGTTTTCCACTGTAAGTGGCAAATTCTTCCCTGGGCCTTCCTCATGGTGGCTGCTGCAGACACAGGGATTGTGCACGTCCACGTGCTCTGTCCCAATAAGCATTGCTAGGAGCTTTGCAAAAGACACAGAGACTGAGGTTGGAAGAAATGACAGTGCCACACCAAGTCCTCTTTTTTTCATGATCTTGTTCCCCTGTGTGCAGAAGACATTCAGTTTATTTTACAAATTTTTATTTAGTTTTTTTTTTTTTTTTAATAGAGATAGTCCTTGTTAGTACTAAAAATTCAACGGGACTGACTGCTCTTGTGGAACAAGGAATGGCATGATGATTAATGGGAAACATAATAAATCTTGACAATTCTCTAACAATTTCATGGCATCTTCTGTAGCACGTGCCATCCTTAAAACTTAGTTTGTACTTGTATTTAGTTTTGATATGTGTCTTTCTCCACTGCTAAACAATGACCTCTTTGAAGTCAGGGGCCATTTTATCTCTGTATCAGTAGTACTTAGCACAGTGCCCAAAACAATGCCCAATTGATTGAAAGGAGGCCTGAGCTATGATCGGACATGGATATAGTTCCTATTGGCAAATTGCTGAAAATTAAACTTGATTTTTTCTAACACAGTTATCTTTGATTATCTGATTATTGGTGCTAATTGGTATGCAGGGCTGGCAATGATGGATGTTGCACTTTCTGATACAATTTAGATCCCTTTAGGTCATTTTAAAGTGAGGTCTACAAAAATTAAGTTCTTAGCCTGAGCTAGTTCAGACAAACCATTGATTATTGACCAATGATTCTTGGTTACTTTCATGGAAATGTAATTCAGTTTGAGGGGTTTTGCCAAGTAATCTGGCATGTGCTACTCTTTTTCATCTTAATCAATATAGTAAATTCTAGCCCATAGATCATGGCTTCAAGTCTACTTGTTTTCATGCAAGTAAATTCTCTAAGTACTGTGTTTATCCCAATTCTTATAAAATAGCCACTGACAACCAGTGCAATTCCAACACAAATCTCTCGGCTATTTATCACCTGAATTTTTTAAAGTAGATACTGAACTCTTACTGAGTTTTTCGTAAAGGACAACTTGGATCCCATGCATTTCTTTTGGAGAAAAAAGTATTCATGAAAAAGTGGGTGTAGGAAGATTTCTGCCATTAAAACTTTTAGTAGAAATGACTCAAAATCAGGACACTGAAATATAATACTGTATGAGTTAATTATTCATCTATGGTTTCTCAACACTACTCCTGCTAAACTGTTCTGTTTGTATTAGCGTGGCTCAGATTTTGAATCTACATTTTCTGTGTTCCCATGTCAGCTGACTTGCTGCTATGTTCTATCAATAGGGGATACTGTTTGAAAATCAGAAGGCTAGAAATTGGAGAACTTCCTGCTTTGGACTTCAATGCCATTGCAGTTATTGGCAGTCCCTGGAATTTTCTGGGAGTTTCTGTAGCAGCAGAAGAGGTGAGGTGATTCTGGATAGAAAAAAACCCTTTTTAGCAATTCCTACTCAGGTCCAGGTGGCACATATTTGACAGGCGTGGAACTGACTGCAACAGTATCTCTGAAGTGGAGTAGCAGGTTCAAGCCTAGAAGTGTTAGTGGGTCCTGATTTTCCCTCTCCTTCTCCTTTTTGTCTTCCAACCCTTCCAACTTAACTGATTCCCTCTATTTACTTCCTTCAGTTGGAGACACCTAGAGTGAATTATGTTTTCTTGAGCAAATGCTGTCCTTTAGATTTCTAGTCATTGAACAAAAATTACCAAGTGTCGATGTGTGTAAGTGTGTGCAAAGATGTATCTAATAGCATGACTAAATTTGTGTTTGTTTTTGAGAGTAAATTCCCAAACATACTTTGAATCATATATATTGTAAAAGTAAAGCCCAATGCAATTGTAGTATTTCTTGGTTTTCCCAATGTATGATAATACCTAACTTTTGTCATTGGATTGTGAGCTTTGGGGGATTTGGGAACTGTAGTTTGCTTATTTTTGTATTCCCAGAAATTAACTTAGTGACACAGTGGTATTCTTCTCTCATTTAATGCATTCTCAGACTATGGTCATTTCTTGTATATAAAGAGTAAATCTCCTCTTTACTGAAAATTATTCAGTGTGTCCTCATTGCCCTTAGGATAAAATCCAAGTTCTTTAATGTGGCTCACTTGGAACTTTAAATTTTGATCGTTGTTTACCTTTCCAACTTTATCTCTTGCATCTTGATCAGATTCTCCAATCTTTTTGTTTCCTCTGGACTTAATGACTCACAGCTCTGCTCTAGTCCCACACTGTGTCTCACCTCTGAATGCTGGCATGTAGATGACCTCTTAATTCTGAACACTCCCTTCTATTGTTTCATTCCTATTTTCTGATGTCTTTTCCATATGCATGTTTCTGTTCTCAGCTTAATTATTGTTTTTTCTTCATATTTTCCCAAATCCTCTAGGCTGACTTAGAAACCTTTGTAAATACTTCCAGTGCATCCTCCCCTACCTTTATCATAGTATTTAACATTTTGTGTTACAATTGCCTGCTTGATTGCATCACAGCTTGTTTAATTGGACTTCTTTATGCAGGGATATGGCTAAATTTCTAAACTTGAAGCGAATAGTCATACTTGCTTTGTAAAGGTGCCAGGAATCTGTTTCCACATTTATCATGCTTTCCAAACTTTCTTGTAATCCTCACTCTCATCCCCCACTCTCCCTTCACCAAACTATATCAAGAAGAGTGTAGAAATTCCAGAGGTATTGGATAGAACAGAAAAGTCAATGAGAGATAGTGTGACATAGACTCAGAGGAAGTGCTTTGGATTTTTATCTCTTGTTTGGGAGAGAAGTAAAAAAGCAGTCTTGTTCTCTTTAAGCCAATTAAGAGGGTGTGGTGGTTGATTTCATGTGTCAGTTTGGCTGGCTACAGTGCCAGATATGTGTTCAAACGTTATTCTGGGTATATTTGTGAGTTTTGTTTGTTTTTTTGTTTTTGGATGAGATTAACATTTGAATCAGTGGACTTGAATAAAGCAGATTATCCTCTATAATGTGGTGGGCCACACTCAATCAGTTGAAGGCCTGACTAGAAGAAAAGGCTGACCTCCCTGAAGCAAGAGGAAATTCTGTCATCAGACAGCCTTTAGACTTGAACTATGGCATCAACTTTTCTGGGTCTCTAGCCTGTAGGCCTTTTGGAATGGAACTGCAGCATCAGCATTGCTGGCTCTCCAGCCTACTGGTCTACCCTGCATATTTTTAAACTTGCCAGCCTCCATAATCACCTGAAGCAATTAATGAAGATATCTGTCTATTGACTGATCTATCAATCAATCAGTCTCCTGTTGGTTCTGGGGAAGCCTAATACAGAGGGATATCAAGGGTTTGAGTGTATTTGTGAGTATGGAAGATTGACATTTCATTTGCTGTCTAAATATTTGCTGAGTTTTACATGTAAACTCACCCCAAAAGCAACAGAGTGGAGCACAGTGAGAGAGTGCTTAGATGAGGATGTCATATAGTTCTTGGAGATTTGGACCAT